>NW_026902715.1:325604-1006555 GCF_943734735.2 Anopheles gambiae
ATGAAACATGGCCGTAACAACGATAATAGATGGCAACAAAACTCAACATCAAATTTCAAGGCCATTCAAATAGTGCAATATGGCTTCATTTGGATGAAACATGGCCGTAACAACGATAATAGATGGCAACAAAACTCAACATCAAATTTCAAGGCCATTCAAATAGTGCAAGATGGCTTCATTTGGATGAAACATGGCCGTAACAACGATAATAGATGGCAACAAAATTCAACATCAAATTTCAAGGCCATTCAAATAGTGCAAGATGGCTTCATTTGGATGAAACATGGCCGAAACAACGATAATAGATGGCAACAAAACTCAACATCAAATTTCAAGGCCATTCAAATAGTGCAAGATGACTTCATTTGGATGAAACATGGCCGTAACAACGATAATAGATGGCAACAAAACTCAACATCAAATTTCAAGGCCATTGAAATAGTGCAAGATGGCTTCATTTTAATGAAACATGGCCGAAACAACGATAATAGATGGCAAAAAAAACTCAACATCAAATTTCAAGGCCATTCCAATAGTGCAAGATGGCTTCATTTGGATGAAACATGGCTGTAACAACGATAATAGATGGCAAAAAAACTCAACATCAAATTTCAAGGCCATTCCAATAGTGCAAGATGGCTTCATTTGGATGAAACATGGCTGTAACAACGATAATAGATGGCAAAAAAACTCAACATCAAATTTCAAGGCCATTCAAATAGTGCAATATGGCTTCATTTGGATGAAACATGGCCGTAACAAATTTCAAGGCCATTCAAATAGTGCAAGATGGCTTCATTTGGATGAAACATGGCCGTAACAATGATAATAGATGGCAACAAAACTCAACATCAAATTTCAAGGCCATTCAAATAGTGCAAGATGGCTTCATTTGGATGAAACATGGCCGTAACAACGATAATAGATGGCAACAAAATTCAACATCAAATTTCAAGGCCATTCAAATAGTGCAAGATGGCTTCATTTGGATGAAACATGGCCGTAACAACGATAATAGATGGCAACAAAACTCAACATCAAATTTCAAGGCCATTCAAATAGTGCAAGATGGCTTCATTTGGATGAAACATGGCCGAAACAACGATAATAGATGGCAACAAAACTCAACATCAAATTTCAAGGCCATTCAAATAGTGCAAGATGGCTTCATTTGGATGAAACATGGCCGTAACAACGATAATAGATGGCAACAAA
Organism: Anopheles gambiae; assembly: GCF_943734735.2. NCBI lineage: Eukaryota > Metazoa > Arthropoda > Insecta > Diptera > Culicidae > Anopheles > Anopheles gambiae. The sequence continues at coordinate 326,823 of NW_026902715.1, forward strand.
ATTCAACATCAAATTTCAAGGCCATTCAAATAGTGCAAGGTGGCTTTATTTGGATGAAACATGGCCCCAACAACGATAATAGATGGCAAAAAAAACTCAACATCAAATTTCAAGGCCATTCAAATAGTGCAAGATGGCTTCATTTGGATAAAACATGGCCGTAACAACGATAATAGATGGCAACAAAATTCAACATCAAATTTCAAGGCCATTCAAATAGTGCAAGATGGCTTCATTTGGATGAAACATGGACACAACAACGATAATAGATGGCAAAAAAACTCAACATCAAATTTCAAGGCCATTCAAATAGTGCAAGATGGCTTCATTTGGATGAAACATGGCCGTAACAACGATAATAGATGGCAACAAAATTCAACATCAAATTTCAAGGCCATTCAAATAGTGCAATATGGCTTCATTTGGATGAAACATGGCCGTAACAACGATAATAGATGGCAACAAAACTCAACATCAAATTTCAAGGCCATTCCAATAGTGCAATATGGCTTCATTTGGATGAAACATGGCCGTAACAACGATAATAGATGGCAACAAAACTCAACATCAAATTTCAAGGCCATTCAAATAGTGCAAGATGGCTTCATTTGGATGAAACATGGCCGTAACAACGATAATAGATGGCAACAAAATTTAACATCAAATTTCAAGGCCATTCAAATAGTGCAAGATGGCTTCATTTGGATGAAACATGGCCGTAACAACGATAATAGATGGCAACAAAATTCAACATCAAATTTCAAGGCCATTCAAATAGTGCAATATGGCTTCATTTGGATGAAACATGGCCGAAACAACGATAATAGATGGCAACAAAACTCAACATCAAATTTCAAGGCCATTCAAATAGTGCAATATGGCTTCATTTGGATGAAACATGGCCGTAACAAATTTCAAGGCCATTCAAATAGTGCAAGATGGCTTCATTTGGATGAAACATGGCCGTAACAACGATAATAGATGGCAACAAAATTCAACATCAAATTTCAAGGCCATTCAAATAGTGCAAGATGGCTTCATTTGGATGAAACATGGCCGTAACAACGATAATAGATGGCAACAAAACTCAACATCAAATTTCAAGGCCATTCAAATAGTGCAATATGGCTTCATTTGGATGAAACATGGCCGTAACAACGATAATAGATGGCAACAAAACTCAACATCAAATTTCAAGGCCATTCAAATAGTGCAAGATGGCTTCATTTGGATGAAACATGGCCGTAACAACGATAATAGATGGCAACAAAATTTAACATCAAATTTCAAGGCCATTCAATTAGTGCAAGATGGCTTCATTTGGATGAAACATGGCCGTAACAACGATAATAGATGGCAACAAAATTCAACATCAAATTTCAAGGCCATTCAAATAGTGCAATATGGCTTCATTTGGATGAAACATGGCCGTAACAACGATAATAGATGGCAACAAAACTCAACATCAAATTTTAAGGCCATTCCAATAGTGCAAGATGGCTTCATTTGGATGAAACATGGCCGTAACAACGTTAAAGATGGCAACAAAATTCAACATCAAATTTCAAGGCCATTCAAATAGTGCAATATGGCTTCATTTGGATGAAACATGGCCGAAACAACGATAATAGATGGCAACAAAACTCAACATCAAATTTCAAGGCCATTCAAATAGTGCAAGATGGCTTCATTTGGATGAAACATGGCCGTAACAACGATAATAGATGGCAACAAAACTCAACATCAAATTTCAAGGCCATTCAAATAGCGCAAGATGGCTTCATTTGGATGAAACATGGCCGAAACATCGATAATAGATGGCAACAAAACTCAACATCAAATTTCAAGGCCATTCAAATAGTGCAAGATGGCTTCATTTGGATGAAACATGGCCGTAACAACGATAATAGATGGCAACAAAATTCAACATCAAATTTCAAGGCCATTCAAATAGTGCAAGATGGCTTCATTTGGATGAAACATGGCCGTAACAACGATAATAGATGGCAACAAAATTCAACATCAAATTTCAAGGCCATTCAAATAGTGCAAGATGGCTTCATTTGGATGAAACATGGCCGTAACAACGATAATAGATGGCAACAAAACTCAACATCAAGTTTCAAGGCCATTGAAATAGTGCAAGATGGCTTCATTTGGATGAAACATGGCCGTAACAACGATAATAGATGGCAAAAAAACTCAACATCAAATTTCAAGGCCATTCAAATAGTGCAATATGGCTTCATTTGGATGAAACATGGCCGTAACAACGATAATAGATGGCAAAAAAACTCAACATCAAATTTCAAGGCCATTCAAATAGTGCAAGATGGCTTCATTTGGATGAAACATGGCCGTAACAACGATAATAGATGGCAACAAAATTCAACATCAAATTTCAAGGCCATTCAAATAGTGCAAGATGGCTTCATTTGGATGAAACATGGCCGAAACAACGATAATAGATGGCAACAAAACTCAACATCAAATTTCAAGGCCATTCAAATAGTGCAAGATGGCTTCATTTGGATGAAACATGGCCGTAACAACGATAATAGATGGCAACAAAATTCAACATCAAATTTCAAGGCCATTCAAATAGTGCAAGATGGCTTCATTTGGATGAAACATGGCCGTAACAACGATAATAGATGGCAACAAAATTCAACATCAAATTTCAAGGCCATTCAAATAGTGCAAGATGGCTTCATTTGGATGAAACATGGCCGTAACAACGATAATAGATGGCAACAAAATTCAACATCAAATTTCAAGGCCATTCAAATAGTGCAAGATGGCTTCATTTGGATGAAACATGGCTGTAACAACGATAATAGATGGCAAAAAAAACTCAACATCAAATTTCAAGGCCATTCAAATAGTGCAATATGGCTTCATTTGGATGAAACATGGCCGTAACAACGATAATAGATGGCAACAAAACTCAACATCAAATTTCAAGGCCATTCAAATAGTGCAAGATGGCTTCATTTGGATGAAACATGGCTGTAACAACGATAACAGATGGCAAAAAAACTCAACATCTAATTTCAAGGCCATTCAAACAGTGCAAGATGGCTTCATTTGGATGAAACATGGCCGAAACAACGATAATAGATGGCAACAAAACTCAACATCAAATTTCAAGGCCATTCAAATAGTGCAAGATGGCTTCATTTGGATGAAACATGGCCGTAACAACGATAATAGATAGCAACAAAACTCAACATCAAATTTCAAGGCCATTCAAATAGTGCAATATGGCTTCATTTGGATGAAACATGGCCGTAACAATGATAATAGATGGCAACAAAACTCAACATCAAATTTCAAGGCCATTCAAATAGTGCAATATGGCTTCATTTGGATGAAACATGGCCGAAACAATGATAATAGATGGCAACAAAACTGAACATCAAATTTCAAGGCCATTCAAATAGTGCAAGATGGCTTCATTTGGATGAAACATGGCCGTAACAACGATAATAGATGGCAACAAAACTCAACATCAAATTTCAAGGCCATTCAAATAGTGCAAGATGGCTTCATTTGGATGAAACATGGCCGTAACAACGATAATAGATGGCAACAAAACTCAACATCAAATTTCAAGGCCTTTCAAATAGTGCAAGATGGCTTCATTTGGATGAAACATGGCCGTAACAACGATAATAGATGGCAACAAAACTCAACATCAAGTTTCAAGGCCATTGAAATAGTGCAAGATGGCTTCATTTGGATGAAACATGGCTGTAACAACGATAATAGATGGCAACAAACCTAAACATCAAATTTCAAGGCCATTCAAATAGTGCAATATGGCTTCATTTGGATGAAACATGGCCGTAACAACGATAATAGATGGCAACAAAACTCAACATCAAATTTCAAGGCCATTCAAATAGTGCAAGATGGCTTCATTTGGATGAAACATGGCTGTAACAACGATAATAGATGGCAAAAAAACTCAACATCAAATTTCAAGGCCATTCAAATAGTGCAATATGGCTTCATTTGGATGAAACATGGCCGTAACAACGATAATAGATGGCAACAAAACTCAACATCAAATTTCAAGGCCATTCAAATAGTGCAAGATGGCTTCATTTGGATGAAACATGGCCGTAACAACGATAATAGATGGCAACAAAACTCAACATCAAATTTCAAGGCCATTCAAATAGTGCAAGATGGCTTCATTTGGATGTAACATGGCCGTAACAACGATAATAGATGGCAAAAAAACTCAACATCAAATTTCAAGGCCATTCAAATAGTGCAATATGGCTTCATTTGGATGAAACATGGCCGTAACAATGATAATAGATGGCAACAAAACTCAACATCAAATTTCAAGGCCATTCAAATAGTGCAATATGGCTTCATTTGGATGAAACATGGCCGAAACAACGATAATAGATGGCAACAAAACTCAACATCAAATTTTAAGGCCATTCCAATAGTGCAAGATGGCTTCATTTGGATGAAACATGGCCGAAACAACGATAATAGATGGCAAAAAAACTCAACATCAAATTTCAAGGCCATTCAAATAGTGCAATATGGCTTCATTTGGATGAAACATGGCCGTAACAAACATGGCAACATGGCAACATCAAATTTCAAGGCCATTCAAATAGTGCAAGATGGCTTCATTTGGATGAAACATGGCCGAAACAACGATAATAGATGGCAACAAAACTCAACATCAAATTTCAAGGCCATTCAAATAGTGCAAGATGGCTTCATTTGGATGAAACATGGCCGTAACAACGATAATAGATGGCAACAAAATTCAACATCAAATTTCAAGGCCATTCAAATAGTGCAAGATGGCTTCATTTGGATGAAACATGGCCGAAACAACGATAATAGATGGCAAAAAAACTCAACATCAAATTTCAAGGCCATTCCAATAGTGCAAGATGGCTTCATTTGGATGAAACATGGCCGTAACAACGATAATAGATGGCAACAAAACTCAACATCAAATTTCAAGGCCATTCAAATAGTGCAAGATGGCTTCATTTGGATGAAACATGGCCGTAACAACGATAATAGATGGCAACAAAATTGAACATCAAATTTCAAGGCCATTCAAATAGTGCAATATGGCTTCATTTGGATGAAACATGGCCGTAACAACGATAATAGATGGCAACAAAATTCAACATCAAATTTCAAGGCCATTCAAATAGTGCAAGATGGCTTCATTTGGATGAAACATGGCCGTAACAACGATAATAGATGGCAACAAAACTCAACATCAAGTTTCAAGGCCATTGAAATAGTGCAAGATGGCTTCATTTGGATGAAACATGGCCGAAACATCGATAATAGATGGCAACAAAATTCAACATCAAATTTCAAGGCCATTCAAATAGTGCAATATGGCTTCATTTGGATGAAACATGGCCGTAACAACGATAATAGATGGCAACAAAACTCAACATCAAATTTCAAGGCCATTCAAATAGTGCAAGATGGCTTCATTTGGATGAAACATGGCTGTAACAACGATAATAGATGGCAACAAAATTCAACATCAAATTTCAAGGCCATTCAAATAGTGCAAGATGGCTTCATTTGGATGAAACATGGCCGTAACAACGATAATAGATGGCAACAAAATTCAACATCAAATTTCAAGGCCATTCAAATAGTGCAAGATGGCTTCATTTGGATGAAACATGGCCGTAACAACGATAATAGATGGCAACAAAACTCAACATCAAGTTTCAAGGCCATTGAAATAGTGCAAGATGGCTTCATTTGGATGAAACATGGCTGTAACAACGATAATAGATGGCAACAAAACTCAACATCAAATTTCAAGGCCATTCAAATAGTGCAAGATGGCTTCATTTGGATGAAACATGGCCGTAACAACGATAATAGATGGCAACAAAATTCAACATCAAATTTCAAGGCCATTCAAATAGTGCAATATGGCTTCATTTGGATGAAACATGGCCGTAACAACGATAATAGATGGCAACAAAACTCAACATCAAATTTCAAGGCCATTCAAATAGTACAAGATGGCTTCATTTGGATGAAACATGGCCGAAACAACGATAATAGATGGCAACAAAATTTAACATCAAATTTCAAGGCCATTCAAATTGTGCAAGATGGCTTCATTTGGATGAAACATGGCCGTAACAACAATAATAGATGGCAACAAAACTCAACATCAAATTTCAAGGCCATTCAAATAGTGCAAGATGGCTTCATTTGGATGAAACATGGCCGAAACAACGATAATAGATGGCAAAAAAACTCAACATCAAATTTCAAGGCCATTCCAATAGTGCAAGATGGCTTCATTTGGATGAAACATGGCCGTAACAACGATAATAGATGGCAACAAAACTCAACATCAAATTTCAAGGCCATTCAAATAGTGCAAGATGGCTTCATTTGGATGAAACATGGCCGTAACAACGATAATAGATGGCAACAAAATTCAACATCAAATTTCAAGGCCATTCAAATAGTGCAAGATGGCTTCATTTGGATGAAACATGGCCGTAACAACGATAATAGATGGCAACAAAACTCAACATCAAATTTCAAGGCCATTCAAATAGTGCAAGATGGCTTCATTTGGATGAAACATGGCCGAAACAACGATAATAGATGGCAACAAAACTCAACATCAAATTTCAAGGCCATTCAAATAGTGCAATATGGCTTCATTTGGATGAAACATGGCCGTAACAACGATAATAGATGGCAAAAAAACTCAACATCAAATTTCAAGGCCATTCAAATAGTGCAAGATGGCTTCATTTGGATGAAACATGGCCGTAACAACGATAATAGATGGCAACAAAACTCAACATCAAATTTCAAGGCCATTCAAATAGTGCAAGATGACTTCATTTGGATGAAACATGGCCGTAACAACGATAATAGATGGCAACAAAACTCAACATCAAATTTCAAGGCCATTCAAATAGTGCAAGATGGCTTCATTTGGATGAAACATGGCCGTAACAACGATAATAGATGGCAACAAAACTCAACATCGAATTTCAAGGCCATTCAAATAGTGCAAGATGGCTTCATTTGGATGAAACATGGCCGAAACAACGATAATAGATGGCAACAAAACTCAACATCAAATTTCAAGGCCATTCAAATAGTGCAAGATGGCTTCATTTGGATGAAACATGGCTGTAACAACGATAATAGATGGCAACAAAACTCAACATCAAATTTCAAGGCCATTCAAATAGTGCAATATGGCTTCATTTGGATGAAACATGGCCGTAACAACGATAATAGATGGCAACAAAACTCAACATCAAATTTCAAGGCCATTCAAATAGTGCAATATGGCTTCATTTGGATGAAACATGGCCGTAACAACGATAATAGATGGCAACAAAATTCAACATCAAATTTCAAGGCCATTCAAATAGTGCAAGATGGCTTCATTTGGATGAAACATGGCCGTAACAACGATAATAGATGGCAACAAAACTCAACATCAAATTTCAAGGCCATTCCAATAGTGCAATATGGCTTCATTTGGATGAAACATGGCCGTAACAACGATAATAGATGGCAACAAAACTCAACATCAAATTTCAAGGCCATTCAAATAGTGCAAGATGGCTTCATTTGGATGAAACATGGCCGTAACAACGATAATAGATGGCAACAAAATTTAACATCAAATTTCAAGGCCATTCAAATAGTGCAAGATGGCTTCATTTGGATGAAACATGGCCGTAACAACGATAATAGATGGCAACAAAATTCAACATCAAATTTCAAGGCCATTCAAATAGTGCAATATGGCTTCATTTGGATGAAACATGGCCGTAACAACGATAATAGATGGCAACAAAACTCAACATCAAATTTCAAGGCCATTCCAATAGTGCAAGATGGCTTCATTTGGATGAAACATGGCCGTAACAACGTTAAAGATGGCAACAAAATTCAACATCAAATTTCAAGGCCATTCAAATAGTGCAAGATGGCTTCATTTGGATGAAACATGGCCGAAACAACGATAATAGATGGCAACAAAACTCAACATCAAATTTCAAGGCCATTCAAATAGTGCAAGATGGCTTCATTTGGATGAAACATGGCCGTAACAACGATAATAGATGGCAACAAAACTCAACATCAAATTTCAAGGCCATTCAAATAGCGCAAGATGGCTTCATTTGGATGAAACATGGCCGAAACAACGATAATAGATGGCAAAAAAACTCAAAATCAAATTTCAAGGCCATTGAAATAGTGCAAGATGGCTTCATTTGGATGAAACATGGCCGTAACAACGATAATAGATGGCAACAAAACTCAACATCAAATTTCAAGGCCATTCAAATAGTGCAAGATGGCTTCATTTGGATGAAACATGGCCGTAACAACGATAATAGATGGCAACAAAATTCAACATCAAATTTCAAGGCCATTCAAATAGTGCAAGATGGCTTCATTTGGATGAAACATGGCTGTAACAACGATAATAGATGGCAACAAAACTCAACATCAAATTTCAAGGCCATTCAAATAGTGCAAGATGGCTTCATTTGAATGAAACATGGCTGTAACAACGATAATAGATGGCAAAAAAACTCAACATCAAATTTCAAGGCCATTCAAATAGTGCAATATGGCTTCATTTGGATGAAACATGGCCGTAACAACGATAATAGATGGCAACAAAACTCAACATCAAATTTCAAGGCCATTCAAATAGTGCAAGATGGCTTCATTTGGATGAAACATGGCCGTAACAACGATAATAGATGGCAACAAAACTCAACATCAAATTTCAAGGCCATTCAAATAGTGCAAGATGGCTTCATTTGGATGAAACATGGCCGTAACAACGATAATAGATGGCAACAAAATTCAACATCAAATTTCAAGGCCATTCAAATAGTGCAAGATGGCTTCATTTGGATGAAACATGGCCGTAACAACGATAATAGATGGCAACAAAACTCAACATCAAGTTTCAAGGCCATTGAAATAGTGCAAGATGGCTTCATTTGGATGAAACATGGCCGTAACAACGATATTAGATGGCAAAAAAACTCAACATCAAATTTCAAGGCCATTCAAATAGTGCAATATTAGGCATGTGTAAAATGAACGAGAATCGCACCGTTCGAACAGTTCGGTAAAGTGCACGAACGAACGAGGTTCTTAACAAAAAGAACGACCAGGACTTTTGGAAGAAACTGACTACACCGAACGCGTTCGAACGTTCCGTTCAGTGTTCGACGGCACACATAAATGTGGTAATAAAACGTGCAAAATCATATTGCTTTCTCCCTCATTCTCGCACCGTGCGAACGGGTCGTCAGAGATCAAAATGTACCCTGTTGGTGTTGAAATCGTACCCATACAACTCAATTCCTCGAACGCCGTCGAATTTGTCCAGCAGTGTTCGATACGTGTGCTGTTGGTGTGGAAATCGTATCTATACGACTGAATTCATCGAACGCGTTCGAACTGGTGTTCGATCTGTGTTCTGTTGGTGTATAAATCGTACCTACACAACTGAATTCATCGAACGCGTTCGAACTGGTGTTCGATCTGTGTTCTGTTGGTGTGTAAATCGTACCTACACAACTGAATTCATCGAACGCGTTCGAACTGGTGTTCGATCTGTGTTCTGATGGTGTATAAATCGTACCTACACAACTGAATTCATCGAACGCGTTCGAACTGGTGTTCGATCTGTGTTCTGTTGGTGTGTAAATCGTACCTACACAACTGAATTCATCGAACGCGTTCGAACTGGTGTTCGATCTGTGTTCTGTTGGTGTATAAATCGTACCTACACAACTGAATTCATCGAACGCGTTCGAACTGGTGTTCGATCTGTGTTCTGTTGGTGTGTAAATCGTACCTACACAACTGAATTCATCGAACGCGTTCGAACTGGTGTTCGATCTGTGTTCTGTTGGCATGGAAATTATACCTATACAATTCAAAAGATCGAGCCCGTTCAAACGGATAAGTCATTGTTCGCGAATGAACTGAACTGAATTGATTGCGCTCATCATGTTGATTCATATTTAAGTAGTTTTTTTAAATAGAATCCTTAAGTGTGTATAAGGCATGGGGTACAATATATGCAGGAGACATTTTTGCTCGTATTAGTTTTTTACATGCTAGTTTTTGGTCGGTTTTGCGATGGATTGTGTTGACCAGACAGCCGAGTGTTTAATGTTTTTAAATGATTGGTTTTAACCGCAGAATGAGTACTTCTTTGGCTACAGTATGCGTCTATGGTGGGTAAATGAAAAAGATAACGAGCGTTCTTTGTGAATAAAAACCTCATGAAACAAAGAACGAAAGAATCGTCGTTCGCGTTCGGTTCTTTTTGGTGAGCGAACTAGTTCGTTCGCGTTCGGTGAAAAGAATCGTTTTGCCCATGCCTAGTGCAATATGGCTTCATTTGGATGAAACATGGCCGTAACAACGATAATAGATGGCAACAAAACTCAACATAAAATTTCAAGGCCATTCAAATAGTGCAAGATGGCTTCATTTGGATGAAACATGGCCGTAACAACGATAATAGATGGCAACAAAATTCAACATCAAATTTCAAGGCCATTCAAATAGTGCAAGATGGCTTCATTTGGATGAAACATGGCCGAAACAACGATAATAGATGGCAATAAAACTCAACATCAAATTTCAAGGCCATTCAAATAGTGCAAGATGGCTTCATTTGGATGAAACATGGCCGTAACAACGATAATAGATGGCAACAAAATTCAACATCAAATTTCAAGGCCATTCAAATAGTGCAAGATGGCTTCATTTGGATGAAACATGGCCGTAACAACGATAATAGATGGCAACAAAACTCAACATCAAATTTCAAGGCCATTCAAATAGTGCAAGATGGCTTTATTTGGATGAAACATGGCCGTAACAACGATAATAGATGGCAACAAAATTCAACATCAAATTTCAAGGCCATTCAAATAGTGCAAGATGGCTTCATTTGGATGAAACATGGCTGTAACAACGATAATAGATGGCAAAAAAACTCAACATCAAATTTCAAGGCCATTCAAATAGTGCAAGATGGCTTCATTTGGATGAAACATGGCCGTAACAACGATAATAGATGGCAACAAAACTCAACATCAAATTTCAAGGCCATTCCAATAGTGCAAGATGGCTTCATTTGGATGAAACATGGCCGTAACAACGTTAAAGATGGCAACAAAATTCAACATCAAATTTCAAGGCCATTCAAATAGTGCAAGATGGCTTCATTTGGATGAAACATGGCCGAAACAACGATAATAGATGGCAACAAAACTCAACATCAAATTTCAAGGCCATTGAAATAGTGCAAGATGGCTTCATTTGGATGAAACATGGCCGTAACAACGATAATAGATGGCAAAAAAACTCAAAATCAAATTTCAAGGCCATTGAAATAGTGCAAGATGGCTTCATTTGGATGAAACATGGCCGTAACAACGATAATAGATGGCAACAAAACTCAACATCAAATTTCAAGGCCATTCAAATAGTGCAAGATGGCTTCATTTGGATGAAACATGGCCGTAACAACGATAATAGATGGCAACAAAATTCAACATCAAATTTCAAGGCCATTCAAATAGTGCAAGATGGCTTCATTTGGATGAAACATGGCTGTAACAACGATAATAGATGGCAACAAAACCCAACATCAAATTTCAAGGCCATTCAAATAGTGTAATATGGCTTCATTTGGATGAAACATGGCCGTAACAACGATAATAGATGGCAACAAAACTCAACATCAAATTTCAAGGCCATTCCAATAGTGCAAGATGGCTTCATTTGGATGAAACATGGCCGTAACAACGATAATAGATGGCAACAAAACTCAACATCAAATTTCAAGGCCATTCAAATAGTGCAAGATGGCTTCATTTGGATGAAACATGGCCGTAACAACGATAATAGATGGCAACAAAACTCAACATCAAATTTCAAGGCCATTCAAATAGTGCAAGATGGCTTCATTTGGATGAAACATGGCCGTAACAACGATAATAGATGGCAACAAAATTCAACATCAAATTTCAAGGCCATTCAAATAGTGCAAGATGGCTTCATTTGGATGAAACATGGCCGTAACAACGATAATAGATGGCAACAAAACTCAACATCAAATTTCAAGGCCATTGAAATAGTGCAAGATGGCTTCATTTGGATGAAACATGGCCGTAACAACGATAATAGATGGCAAAAAAACTCAACATCAAATTTCAAGGCCATTCAAATAGTGCAATATGGCTTCATTTGGATGAAACATGGCCGTAACAACGATAATAGATGGCAACAAAACTCAACATAAAATTTCAAGGCCATTCAAATAGTGCAAGATGGCTTCATTTGGATGAAACATGGCCGTAACAACGATAATAGATGGCAACAAAATTCAACATCAAATTTCAAGGCCATTCAAATAGTGCAAGATGGCTTCATTTGGATGAAACATGGCCGAAACAACGATAATAGATGGCAACAAAACTCAACATCAAATTTCAAGGCCATTCAAATAGTGCAAGATGGCTTCATTTGGATGAAACATGGCCGTAACAACGATAATAGATGGCAACAAAATTCAACATCAAATTTCAAGGCCATTCAAATAGTGCAAGATGGCTTCATTTGGATGAAACATGGCCGTAACAACGATAATAGATGGCAACAAAACTCAACATCAAATTTCAAGGCCATTCAAATAGTGCAAGATGGCTTCATTTGGATGAAACATGGCCGTAACAACGATAATAGATGGCAACAAAATTCAACATCAAATTTCAAGGCCATTCAAATAGTGCAAGATGGCTTCATTTGGATGAAACATGGCTGTAACAACGATAATAGATGGCAACAAAACTCAACATCAAATTTCAAGGCCATTCAAATAGTGCAATATGGCTTCATTTGGATGAAACATGGCCGTAACAACGATAATAGATGGCAACAAAACTCAACATCAAATTTCAAGGCCATTCAAATAGTGCAAGATGGCTTCATTTGGATGAAACATGGCTGTAACAACGATAATAGATGGCAAAAAAACTCAACATCTAATTTCAAGGCCATTCAAATAGTGCAAGATGGCTTCATTTGGATGAAACATGGCCGAAACAACGATAATAGATGGCAAAAAAACTCAACATCAAATTTCAAGGCCATTCCAATAGTGCAAGATGGCTTCATTTGGATGAAACATGGCCGTAACAACGATAATAGATAGCAACAAAACTCAACATCAAATTTCAAGGCCATTCAAATAGTGCAATATGGCTTCATTTGGATGAAACATGGCCGTAACAATGATAATAGATGGCAACAAAACTCAACATCAAATTTCAAGGCCATTCAAATAGTGCAATATGGCTTCATTTGGATGAAACATGGCCGAAACAACGATAATAGATGGCAACAAAACTCAACATCAAATTTCAAGGCCATTCAAATAGTGCAAGATGGCTTCATTTGGATGAAACATGGCCGTAACAACGATAATAGATGGCAACAAAACTCAACATCAAATTTCAAGGCCATTCAAATAGTGCAAGATGGCTTCATTTGGATGAAACATGGCCGTAACAACGATAATAGATGGCAAAAAAACTCAACATCAAATTTCAAGGCCATTCAAATAGTGCAATATGGCTTCATTTGGATGAAACATGGCCGTAACAATGATAATAGATGGCAACAAAACTCAACATCAAATTTCAAGGCCATTCCAATAGTGCAATATGGCTTCATTTGGATGAAACATGGCCGAAACAACGATAATAGATGGCAACAAAACTCAACATCAAATTTTAAGGCCATTCCAATAGTGCAAGATGGCTTCATTTGGATGAAACATGGCCGTAACAACGATAATAGATAGCAACAAAACTCAACATCAAATTTCAAGGCCATTCAAATAGTGCAAGATGGCTTCATTTGGATGAAACATGGCCGTAACAACGATAATAGATGGCAACAAAACTCAACATCAAATTTCAAGGCCATTCAAATAGTGCAAGATGGCTTCATTTGGATGAAACATGGCCGAAACAACGATAATAGATGGCAAAAAAACTCAACATCAAATTTCAAGGCCATTCAAATAGTGCAAGATGGCTTCATTTGGATGAAACATGGCCGAAACAACGATAATAGATGGCAAAAAAACTCAACATCAAGTTTCAAGGCCATTCCAATAGTGCAAGATGGCTTCATTTGGATGAAACATGGCTGTAACAACGATAATAGATGGCAACAAAACTCAACATCAAATTTCAAGGCCATTCAAATAGTGCAATATGGCTTCATTTGGATGAAACATGGCCGTAACAACGATAATAGATGGCAACAAAACTCAACATCAAATTTCAAGGCCATTCAAATAGTGCAAGATGGCTTCATTTGGATGAAACATGGCCGTAACAACGATAATAGATGGCAACAAAATTCAACATCAAATTTCAAGGCCATTCAAATAGTGCAAGATGGCTTCATTTGGATGAAACATGGCCGTAACAACGATAATAGATGGCAACAAAACTCAACATCAAATTTCAAGGCCATTCAAATAGTGCAAGATGGCTTCATTTGGATGAAACATGGCCGTAACAACGATAATAGATGGCAACAAAACTCAACATCAAATTTCAAGGCCATTTAAATAGTGCAAGATGGCTTCATTTGGATGAAACATGGCCGTAACAACGATAATAGATGGCAACAAAATTTAACATCAAATTTCAAGGCCATTCAAATTGTGCAATATGGCTTCATTTGGATGAAACATGGCCGTAACAACGATAATAGATGGCAACAAAACTCAACATCAAATTTCAAGGCCATTCAAATAGTGCAAGATGGCTTCATTTGGATGAAACATGGCCGTAACAACGATAATAGATGGCAACAAAATTCAACATCAAATTTCAAGGCCATTCAAATAGTGCAAGATGGCTTCATTTGGATGAAACATGGCCGTAACAACGATAATAGATGGCAACAAAACTCAACATCAAATTTCAAGGCCATTCAAATAGTGCAAGATGGCTTCATTTGGATGAAACATGGCCGAAACAACGATAATAGATGGCAACAAAACTCAACATCAAGTTTCAAGGCCATTGAAATAGTGCAAGATGGCTTCATTTGGATGAAACATGGCTGTAACAACGATAATAGATGGCAAAAAAATTCAACATCAAATTTCAAGGCCATTCAAATAGTGCAATATGGCTTCATTTGGATGAAACATGGCCGTAACAACGATAATAGATGGCAACAAAACTCAACATCAAATTTCAAGGCCATTCAAATAGTGCAAGATGGCTTCATTTGGATGAAACATGGCCGTAACAACGATAATAGACGGCAACAAAATTCAACATCAAATTTCAAGGCCATTCAAATAGTGCAAGATGGCTTCATTTGGATGAAACATGGCCGTAACAACGATAATAGATGGCAACAAAATTCAACATCAAATTTCAAGGCCATTCAAATAGTGCAATATGGCTTCATTTGGATGAAACATGGCCGTAACAACGATAATAGATGGCAACAAAACTCAACATCAAGTTTCAAGGCCATTGAAATAGTGCAAGATGGCTTCATTTGGATGAAACATGGCCGAAACAACGATAATAGATGGCAACAAAACTCAACATCAAATTTCAAGGCCATTCAAATAGTGCAAGATGGCTTCATTTGGATGAAACATGGCCGTAACAACGATAATAGATGGCAACAAAATTCAACATCAAATTTCAAGGCCATTCAAATAGTGCAATATGGCTTCATTTGGATGAAACATGGCCGTAACAACGATAATAGATGGCAACAAAACTCAACATCAAATTTCAAGGCCATTCAAATAGTACAAGATGGCTTCATTTGGATGAAACATGGCCGAAACAACGATAATAGATGGCAAAAAAACTCAACATCAAATTTCAAGGCCATTCAAATAGTGCAATATGGCTTCATTTGGATGAAACATGGCCGTAACAACGATAATAGATGGCAACAAAACTCAACATCAAATTTCAAGGCCATTCAAATAGTACAAGATGGCTTCATTTGGATGAAACATGGCCGAAACAACGATAATAGATGGCAAAAAAACTCAACATCAAATTTCAAGGCCATTCAAATAGTGCAATATGGCTTCATTTGGATGAAACATGGCCGTAACAACGATAATAGATGGCAACAAAATTCAACATCAAATTTCAAGGCCATTCAAATAGTGCAAGATGGCTTCATTTGGATGAAACATGGCCGTAACAACGATAATAGATGGCAACAAAACTCAACATCAAGTTTCAAGGCCATTGAAATAGTGCAAGATGGCTTCATTTGGATGAAACATGGCTGTAACAACGATAATAGATGGCAACAAAACTCAACATCAAATTTCAAGGCCATTCAAATAGTGCAATATGGCTTCATTTGGATGAAACATGGCCGAAACAACGATAATAGATAGCAACAAAACTCAACATCAAATTTCAAGGCCATTCAAATAGTGCAAGATGGCTTCATTTGGATGAAACATGGCCGTAACAACGATAATAGATGGCAACAAAATTCAACATCAAATTTCAAGGCCATTCAAATAGTGCAAGATGGCTTCATTTGGATGAAACATGGCCGTAACAAAGATAATAGATGGCAACAAAACTCAACATCAAATTTCAAGGCCATTCAAATAGTGCAATATGGCTTCATTTGGATGAAACATGGCCGTAACAACGATAATAGATGGCAACAAAACTCAACATCAAATTTCAAGGCCATTCAAATAGTGCAAGATGGCTTCATTTGGATGAAACATGGCCGAAACAACGATAATAGATGGCAAAAAAACTCAACATCAAATTTCAAGGCCATTCCAATAGTGCAAGATGGCTTCATTTGGATGAAACATGGCCGTAACAACGATAATAGATAGCAACAAAACTCAACATCAAATTTCAAGGCCATTCAAATAGTGCAAGATGGCTTCATTTGGATGAAACATGGCCGTAACAACGATAATAGATGGCAACAAAACTCAACATCAAATTTCAAGGCCATTCAAATAGTGCAAGATGGCTTCATTTGGATGAAACATGGCCGTAACAACGATAATAGATGGCAACAAAATTCAACATCAAATTTCAAGGCCATTCAAATAGTGCAAGATGGCTTCATTTGGATGAAACATGGCCGTAACAACGATAATAGATGGCAACAAAACTCAACATCAAGTTTCAAGGCCATTGAAATAGTGCAAGATGGCTTCATTTGGATGAAACATGGCTGTAACAACGATAATAGATGGCAACAAAACTCAACATCAAATTTCAAGGCCATTCAAATAGTGCAAGATGGCTTCATTTGGATGAAACATGGCCGTAACAACGATAATAGATGGCAACAAAACTCAACATCAAATTTCAAGGCCATTCAAATAGTGCAAGATGGCTTCATTTGGATGAAACATGGCTGTAACAACGATAATAGATGCCAACAAAATTCAACATCAAATTTCAAGGCCATTCAAATAGTGCAAGATGGCTTCATTTGGATGAAACATGGCCGTAACAACGATAATAGATGGCAACAAAACTCAACATCAAATTTCAAGGCCATTCAAATAGTGCAATATGGCTTCATTTGGATGAAACATGGCCGTAACAACGATAATAGATGGCAACAAAACTCAACATCAAATTTCAAGGCCATTTAAATAGTGCAAGATGGCTTCATTTGGATGAAACATGGCCGTAACAACGATAATAGATGGCAACAAAATTTAACATCAAATTTCAAGGCCATTCAAATTGTGCAATATGGCTTCATTTGGATGAAACATGGCCGTAACAACGATAATAGATGGCAACAAAACTCAACATCAAATTTCAAGGCCATTCAAATAGTGCAAGATGGCTTCATTTGGATGAAACATGGCCGTAACAACGATAATAGATGGCAACAAAATTCAACATCAAATTTCAAGGCCATTCAAATAGTGCAAGATGGCTTCATTTGGATGAAACATGGCCGTAACAACGATAATAGATGGCAACAAAACTCAACATCAAATTTCAAGGCCATTCAAATAGTGCAAGATGGCTTCATTTGGATGAAACATGGCCGAAACAACGATAATAGATGGCAACAAAACTCAACATCAAGTTTCAAGGCCATTCAAATAGTGCAAGATGGCTTCATTTGGATGAAACATGGCCGTAACAACGATAATAGATGGCAACAAAATTCAACATCAAATTTCAAGGCCATTCAAATAGTGCAAGATGGCTTCATTTGGATGAAACATGGCCGTAACAACGATAATAGATGGCAACAAAATTCAACATCAAATTTCAAGGCCATTCAAATAGTGCAAGATGGCTTCATTTGGATGAAACATGGCCGTAACAACGATAATAGATGGCAACAAAACTCAACATCAAGTTTCAAGGCCATTCCAATAGTGCAAGATGGCTTCATTTGGATGAAACATGGCCGAAACAACGATAATAGATGGCAACAAAACTCAACATCAAATTTCAAGGCCATTCAAATAGTGCAAGATGGCTTCATTTGGATGAAACATGGCCGTAACAACGATAATAGATGGCAACAAAATTCAACATCAAATTTCAAGGCCATTCAAATAGTGCAATATGGCTTCATTTGGATGAAACATGGCCGTAACAACGATAATAGATGGCAACAAAACTCAACATCAAATTTCAAGGCCATTCAAATAGTACAAGATGGCTTCATTTGGATGAAACATGGCCGAAACAACGATAATAGATGGCAACAAAACTCAACATCAAATTTCAAGGCCATTCAAATAGTGCAATATGGCTTCATTTGGATGAAACATGGCCGTAACAACGATAATAGATGGCAAAAAAACTCAACATCAAATTTCAAGGCCATTCAAATAGTGCAAGATGGCTTCATTTGGATGAAACATGGCCGTAACAATGATAATAGATGGCAACAAAACTCAACATCAAGTTTCAAGGCCATTGAAATAGTGCAAGATGGCTTCATTTGGATGAAACATGGCTGTAACAACGATAATAGATGGCAAAAAAACTCAACATCAAATTTCAAGGCCATTCAAATAGTGCAATATGGCTTCATTTGGATGAAACATGGCCGAAACAACGATAATAGATGGCAACAAAACTCAACATCAAATTTCAAGGCCATTCAAATAGTACAAGATGGCTTCATTTGGATGAAACATGGCCGAAACAACGATAATAGATGGCAAAAAAACTCAACATCAAATTTCAAGGCCATTCAAACAGTGCAAGATGGCTTCATTTGGATGAAACATGGCCGAAACAACGATAATAGATGGCAAAAAAACTCAACATCAAATTTCAAGGCCATTGAAATAGTACAAGATGGCTTCATTTGGATGAAACATGGCCGAAACAACGATAATAGATGGCAACAAAACTCAACATCAAATTTCAAGGCCATTCAAATAGTGCAAGATGGCTTCATTTGGATGAAACATGGCCGTAACAACGATAATAGATGGCAACAAAATTCAACATCAAATTTCAAGGCCATTCAAATAGTGCAATATGGCTTCATTTGGATGAAACATGGCCGTAACAACGATAATAGATGGCAACAAAACTCAACATCAAATTTCAAGGCCATTCAAATAGTACAAGATGGCTTCATTTGGATGAAACATGGCCGAAACAACGATAATAGATGGCAACAAAACTCAACATCAAATTTCAAGGCCATTCAAATAGTGCAATATGGCTTCATTTGGATGAAACATGGCCGTAACAACGATAATAGATGGCAAAAAAACTCAACATCAAATTTCAAGGCCATTCAAATAGTGCAAGATGGCTTCATTTGGATGAAACATGGCCGTAACAATGATAATAGATGGCAACAAAACTCAACATCAAGTTTCAAGGCCATTCAAATAGTGCAAGATGGCTTCATTTGGATGAAACATGGCCGTAACAACGATAATAGATGGCAACAAAATTCAACATCAAATTTCAAGGCCATTGAAATAGTGCAAGATGGCTTCATTTGGATGAAACATGGCCGAAACAACGATAATAGATGGCAACAAAACTCAACATCAAATTTCAAGGCCATTCAAATAGTACAAGATGGCTTCATTTGGATGAAACATGGCCGAAACAACGATAATAGATGGCAAAAAAACTCAACATCAAATTTCAAGGCCATTCAAATAGTGCAATATGGCTTCATTTGGATGAAACATGGCCGAAACATCGATAATAGATGGCAAAAAAACTCAACATCAAATTTCAAGGCCATTCAAATAGTGCAAGATGGCTTCATTTGGATGAAACATGGCCGTAACAATGATAATAGATGGCAACAAAACTCAACATCAAGTTTCAAGGCCATTGAAATAGTGCAAGATGGCTTCATTTGGATGAAACATGGCTGTAACAACGATAATAGATGGCAAAAAAACTCAACATCAAATTTCAAGGCCATTCAAATAGTGCAATATGGCTTCATTTGGATGAAACATGGCCGTAACAACGATAATAGATGGCAAAAAAACTCAACATCAAATTTCAAGGCCATTCAAATAGTGCAATATGGCTTCATTTGGATGAAACATGGCCGTAACAATGATAATAGATGGCAACAAAACTCAACATTAAATTTCAAGGCCATTCAAATAGTGCAATATGGCTTCATTTGGATGAAACATGGCCGAAACAACGATAATAGATGGCAACAAAACTCAACATCAAATTTCAAGGCCATTCAAATAGTGCAAGATGGCTTCATTTGGATGAAACATGGCCGTAACAACGATAATAGATGGCAACAAAACTCAACATCAAATTTCAAGGCCATTCAAATAGTGCAATATGGCTTCATTTGGATGAAACATGGCCGTAACAACGATAATAGATGGCAAAAAAACTCAACATCAAATTTCAAGGCCATTCAAACAGTGCAAGATGGCTTCATTTGGATGAAACATGGCCGAAACAACGATAATAGATGGCAACAAAACTCAACATCAAATTTCAAGGCCATTCCAATAGTGCAAGATGGCTTCATTTGGATGAAACATGGCCGTAACAACGATAATAGATAGCAACAAAACTCAACATCAAATTTCAAGGCCATTCAAATAGTGCAATATGGCTTCATTTGGATGAAACATGGCTGTAACAACGATAATAGATGGCAACAAAACTCAACATCAAATTTCAAGGCCATTCCAATAGTGCAAGATGGCTTCATTTGGATGAAACATGGCCGTAACAACGATAATAGATAGCAACAAAACTCAACATCAAATTTCAAGGCCATTCAAATAGTGCAAGATGGCTTCATTTGGATGAAACATGGCTGTAACAACGATAATAGATGGCAACAAAACTCAACATCAAATTTCAAGGCCATTCAAATAGTGCAATATGGCTTCATTTGGATGAAACATGGCCGTAACAACGATAATAGATGGCAACAAAACTCAACATCAAATTTCAAGGCCATTCAAATAGTGCAATATGGCTTCATTTGGATGAAACATGGCCGTAACAACGATAATAGATGGCAACAAAATTCAACATCAAATTTCAAGGCCATTCAAATAGTGCAAGATGGCTTCATTTGGATGAAACATGGCCGTAACAACGATAATAGATGGCAACAAAACTCAACATCAAATTTCAAGGCCATTCCAATAGTGCAATATGGCTTCATTTGGATGAAACATGGCCGTAACAACGATAATAGATGGCAACAAAACTCAACATCAAATTTCAAGGCCATTCAAATAGTGCAAGATGGCTTCATTTGGATGAAACATGGCCGTAACAACGATAATAGATGGCAACAAAATTTAACATCAAATTTCAAGGCCATTCAAATAGTGCAAGATGGCTTCATTTGGATGAAACATGGCCGTAACAACGATAATAGATGGCAACAAAATTCAACATCAAATTTCAAGGCCATTCAAATAGTGCAATATGGCTTCATTTGGATGAAACATGGCCGTAACAACGATAATAGATGGCAACAAAACTCAACATCAAATTTCAAGGCCATTCCAATAGTGCAAGATGGCTTCATTTGGATGAAAACATGGCCGTAACAACGTTAAAGATGGCAACAAAATTCAACATCAAATTTCAAGGCCATTCAAATAGTGCAAGATGGCTTCATTTGGATGAAACATGGCCGAAACCAACGATAATAGATGGCAACAAAACTCAACATCAAATTTCAAGGCCCATTCAAATAGTGCAAGATGGCTTCATTTGGATGAAACATGGCCGTAACAACGATAATAGATGGCAACAAAAACTCAACATCAAATTTCAAGGCCATTCAAATAGCGCAAGATGGCTTCATTTGGATGAAACATGGCCGAAACAACGATAATAGATGGCAAAAAAACTCAAAATCAAATTTCAAGGCCATTGAAATATTTGCAAGATGGCTTCATTTGGATGAAACATGGCCGTAACAACGATAATAGATGGCAACAAAACTCAACATCAAATTTCAAGGCCATTCAAATAGTGCAAGATGGCTTCATTTGGATGAAACATGGCCGTAACAACGATAATAGATGGCAACAAAATTCAACATCAAATTTCAAGGCCATTCAAATAGTGCAAGATGGCTTCATTTGGATGAAACATGGCTGTAACAACGATAATAGATGGCAACAAAACTCAACATCAAATTTCAAGGCCATTCAAATAGTGCAAGATGGCTTCATTGAATGAAACATGGCTGTAACAACGATAATAGATGGCAAAAAAAACTCAACATCAAATTTCAAGGCCATTCAAATAGTGCAATATGGCTTCATTTGGATGAAACATGGCCGTAACAACGATAATAGATGGCAACAAAACTCAACATCAAATTTCAAGGCCATTCAAATAGTGCAAGATGGCTTCATTTGGATGAAACATGGCCGTAACAACGATAATAGATGGCAACAAAAACTCAACATCAAATTTCAAGGCCATTCAAATAGTGCAAGATGGCTTCATTTGGATGAAACATGGCCGTAACAACGATAATAGATGGCAACAAAATTCAACATCAAATTTCAAGGCCATTCAAATAGTGCAAGATGGCTTCATTTGGATGAAACATGGCCGTAACAACGATAATAGATGGCAACAAAACTCAACATCAAGTTTCAAGGCCATTGAAATAGTGCAAGATGGCTTCATTTGGATGAAACATGGCCGTAACAACGATATTAGATGGCAAAAAAACTCAACATCAAATTTCAAGGCCATTCAAATAGTGCAATATTAGGCATGTGTAAAATGAACGAGAATCGCACCGTTCGAACAGTTCGGTAAAGTGCACGAACGAACGAGGTTCTTAACAAAAAGAACGACCAGGACTTTTGGAAGAAACTGACTACACCGAACGCGTTCGAACGTTCCGTTCAGTGTTCGACGGCACACATAAATGTGGTAATAAAACGTGCAAAATCATATTGCTTTCTCCCTCATTCTCGCACCGTGCGAACGGGTCGTCAGAGATCAAAATGTACCCTGTTGGTGTTGAAATCGTACCCATACAACTCAATTCCTCGAACGCCGTCGAATTTGTCCAGCAGTGTTCGATACGTGTGCTGTTGGTGTGGAAATCGTATCTATACGACTGAATTACGCGTTCGAACTGGTGTTCGATCTGTGTTCTGTTGGTGTATAAATCGTACCTACACAACTGAATTCATCGAACGCGTTCGAACTGGTGTTCGATCTGTGTTCTGTTGGTGTGTAAATCGTACCTACACAACTGAATTCATCGAACGCGTTCGAACTGGTGTTCGATCTGTGTTCTGATGGTGTATAAATCGTACCTACACAACTGAATTCATCGAACGCGTTCGAACTGGTGTTCGATCTGTGTTCTGTTGGTGTGTAAATCGTACCTACACAACTGAATTCATCGAACGCGTTCGAACTGGTGTTCGATCTGTGTTCTGTTGGTGTATAAATCGTACCTACACAACTGAATTCATCGAACGCGTTCGAACTGGTGTTCGATCTGTGTTCTGTTGGTGTGTAAATCGTACCTACACAACTGAATTCATCGAACGCGTTCGAACTGGTGTTCGATCTGTGTTCTGTTGGCATGGAAATTATACCTATACAATTCAAAAGATCGAGCCCGTTCAAACGGATAAGTCATTGTTCGCGAATGAACTGAACTGAATTGATTGCGCTCATCATGTTGATTCATATTTAAGTAGTTTTTTTAAATAGAATCCTTAAGTGTGTATAAGGCATGGGGTACAATATATGCAGGAGACATTTTTGCTCGTATTAGTTTTTTACATGCTAGTTTTTGGTCGGTTTTGCGATGGATTGTGTTGACCAGACAGCCGAGTGTTTAATGTTTTTAAATGATTGGTTTTAACCGCAGAATGAGTACTTCTTTGGCTACAGTATGCGTCTATGGTGGGTAAATGAAAAAGATAACGAGCGTTCTTTGTGAATAAAAACCTCATGAAACAAAGAACGAAAGAATCGTCGTTCGCGTTCGGTTCTTTTTGGTGAGCGAACTAGTTCGTTCGCGTTCGGTGAAAAGAATCGTTTTGCCCATGCCTAGTGCAATATGGCTTCATTTGGATGAAACATGGCCGTAACAACGATAATAGATGGCAACAAAACTCAACATAAAATTTCAAGGCCATTCAAATAGTGCAAGATGGCTTCATTTGGATGAAACATGGCCGTAACAACGATAATAGATGGCAACAAAATTCAACATCAAATTTCAAGGCCATTCAAATAGTGCAAGATGGCTTCATTTGGATGAAACATGGCCGAAACAACGATAATAGATGGCAACAAAACTCAACATCAAATTTCAAGGCCATTCAAATAGTGCAAGATGGCTTCATTTGGATGAAACATGGCCGTAACAACGATAATAGATGGCAACAAAATTCAACATCAAATTTCAAGGCCATTCAAATAGTGCAAGATGGCTTCATTTGGATGAAACATGGCCGTAACAACGATAATAGATGGCAACAAAACTCAACATCAAATTTCAAGGCCATTCAAATAGTGCAAGATGGCTTTATTTGGATGAAACATGGCCGTAACAACGATAATAGATGGCAACAAAATTCAACATCAAATTTCAAGGCCATTCAAATAGTGCAAGATGGCTTCATTTGGATGAAACATGGCTGTAACAACGATAATAGATGGCAAAAAAACTCAACATCAAATTTCAAGGCCATTCAAATAGTGCAAGATGGCTTCATTTGGATGAAACATGGCCGTAACAACGATAATAGATGGCAACAAAACTCAACATCAAATTTCAAGGCCATTCCAATAGTGCAAGATGGCTTCATTTGGATGAAACATGGCCGTAACAACGTTAAAGATGGCAACAAAATTCAACATCAAATTTCAAGGCCATTCAAATAGTGCAAGATGGCTTCATTTGGATGAAACATGGCCGAAACAACGATAATAGATGGCAACAAAACTCAACATCAAATTTCAAGGCCATTGAAATAGTGCAAGATGGCTTCATTTGGATGAAACATGGCCGTAACAACGATAATAGATGACAAAAAAACTCAAAATCAAATTTCAAGGCCATTGAAATAGTGCAAGATGGCTTCATTTGGATGAAACATGGCCGTAACAACGATAATAGATGGCAACAAAACTCAACATCAAATTTCAAGGCCATTCAAATAGTGCAAGATGGCTTCATTTGGATGAAACATGGCCGTAACAACGATAATAGATGGCAACAAAATTCAACATCAAATTTCAAGGCCATTCAAATAGTGCAAGATGGCTTCATTTGGATGAAACATGGCTGTAACAACGATAATAGATGGCAACAAAACCCAACATCAAATTTCAAGGCCATTCAAATAGTGTAATATGGCTTCATTTGGATGAAACATGGCCGTAACAACGATAATAGATGGCAACAAAACTCAACATCAAATTTCAAGGCCATTCAAATAGTGCAAGATGGCTTCATTTGGATGAAACATGGCCGTAACAACGATAATAGATGGCAACAAAACTCAACATCAAATTTCAAGGCCATTCAAATAGTGCAAGATGGCTTCATTTGGATGAAACATGGCCGTAACAACGATAATAGATGGCAACAAAACTCAACATCAAATTTCAAGGCCATTCAAATAGTGCAAGATGGCTTCATTTGGATGAAACATGGCCGTAACAACGATAATAGATGGCAACAAAATTCAACATCAAATTTCAAGGCCATTCAAATAGTGCAAGATGGCTTCATTTGGATGAAACATGGCCGTAACAACGATAATAGATGGCAACAAAACTCAACATCAAATTTCAAGGCCATTGAAATAGTGCAAGATGGCTTCATTTGGATGAAACATGGCCGTAACAACGATAATAGATGGCAAAAAAACTCAACATCAAATTTCAAGGCCATTCAAATAGTGCAATATGGCTTCATTTGGATGAAACATGGCCGTAACAACGATAATAGATGGCAACAAAACTCAACATAAAATTTCAAGGCCATTCAAATAGTGCAAGATGGCTTCATTTGGATGAAACATGGCCGTAACAACGATAATAGATGGCAACAAAATTCAACATCAAATTTCAAGGCCATTCAAATAGTGCAAGATGGCTTCATTTGGATGAAACATGGCCGAAACAACGATAATAGATGGCAACAAAACTCAACATCAAATTTCAAGGCCATTCAAATAGTGCAAGATGGCTTCATTTGGA
The DNA here is from genome assembly GCF_943734735.2 of Anopheles gambiae. Lineage (NCBI taxonomy): Eukaryota > Metazoa > Arthropoda > Insecta > Diptera > Culicidae > Anopheles > Anopheles gambiae. The sequence continues at coordinate 353,663 of NW_026902715.1, forward strand.
TGAAACATGGCCGTAACAACGATAATAGATGGCAACAAAATTCAACATCAAATTTCAAGGCCATTCAAATAGTGCAAGATGGCTTCATTTGGATGAAACATGGCCGTAACAACGATAATAGATGGCAACAAAACTCAACATCAAATTTCAAGGCCATTCAAATAGTGCAAGATGGCTTCATTTGGATGAAACATGGCCGTAACAACGATAATAGATGGCAACAAAATTCAACATCAAATTTCAAGGCCATTCAAATAGTGCAAGATGGCTTCATTTGGATGAAACATGGCTGTAACAACGATAATAGATGGCAACAAAACTCAACATCAAATTTCAAGGCCATTCAAATAGTGCAATATGGCTTCATTTGGATGAAACATGGCCGTAACAACGATAATAGATGGCAACAAAACTCAACATCAAATTTCAAGGCCATTCAAATAGTGCAAGATGGCTTCATTTGGATGAAACATGGCTGTAACAACGATAATAGATGGCAAAAAAACTCAACATCTAATTTCAAGGCCATTCAAATAGTGCAAGATGGCTTCATTTGGATGAAACATGGCCGAAACAACGATAATAGATGGCAAAAAAACTCAACATCAAATTTCAAGGCCATTCCAATAGTGCAAGATGGCTTCATTTGGATGAAACATGGCCGTAACAACGATAATAGATAGCAACAAAACTCAACATCAAATTTCAAGGCCATTCAAATAGTGCAATATGGCTTCATTTGGATGAAACATGGCCGTAACAATGATAATAGATGGCAACAAAACTCAACATCAAATTTCAAGGCCATTCAAATAGTGCAATATGGCTTCATTTGGATGAAACATGGCCGAAACAACGATAATAGATGGCAACAAAACTCAACATCAAATTTCAAGGCCATTCAAATAGTGCAAGATGGCTTCATTTGGATGAAACATGGCCGTAACAACGATAATAGATGGCAACAAAACTCAACATCAAATTTCAAGGCCATTCAAATAGTGCAAGATGGCTTCATTTGGATGAAACATGGCCGTAACAACGATAATAGATGGCAACAAAACTCAACATCAAATTTCAAGGCCTTTCAAATAGTGCAAGATGGCTTCATTTGGATGAAACATGGCCGTAACAACGATAATAGATGGCAACAAAACTCAACATCAAGTTTCAAGGCCATTGAAATAGTGCAAGATGGCTTCATTTGGATGAAACATGGCCGTAACAATGATAATAGATGGCAACAAAACTCAACATCAAATTTCAAGGCCATTCCAATAGTGCAATATGGCTTCATTTGGATGAAACATGGCCGAAACAACGATAATAGATGGCAACAAAACTCAACATCAAATTTTAAGGCCATTCCAATAGTGCAAGATGGCTTCATTTGGATGAAACATGGCCGTAACAACGATAATAGATAGCAACAAAACTCAACATCAAATTTCAAGGCCATTCAAATAGTGCAATATGGCTTCATTTGGATGAAACATGGCCGTAACAACGATAATAGATGGCAACAAAACTCAACATCAAATTTCAAGGCCATTCAAATAGTGCAAGATGGCTTCATTTGGATGAAACATGGCCGTAACAACGATAATAGATGGCAACAAAACTCAACATCAAATTTCAAGGCCATTCAAATAGTGCAAGATGGCTTCATTTGGATGAAACATGGCCGTAACAACGATAATAGATGGCAAAAAAACTCAACATCAAATTTCAAGGCCATTCAAATAGTGCAATATGGCTTCATTTGGATGAAACATGGCCGTAACAATGATAATAGATGGCAACAAAACTCAACATCAAATTTCAAGGCCATTCCAATAGTGCAATATGGCTTCATTTGGATGAAACATGGCCGAAACAACGATAATAGATGGCAACAAAACTCAACATCAAATTTTAAGGCCATTCCAATAGTGCAAGATGGCTTCATTTGGATGAAACATGGCCGTAACAACGATAATAGATAGCAACAAAACTCAACATCAAATTTCAAGGCCATTCAAATAGTGCAAGATGGCTTCATTTGGATGAAACATGGCCGTAACAACGATAATAGATGGCAACAAAACTCAACATCAAATTTCAAGGCCATTCAAATAGTGCAAGATGGCTTCATTTGGATGAAACATGGCCGAAACAACGATAATAGATGGCAAAAAAACTCAACATCAAATTTCAAGGCCATTCAAATAGTGCAAGATGGCTTCATTTGGATGAAACATGGCCGAAACAACGATAATAGATGGCAAAAAAACTCAACATCAAGTTTCAAGGCCATTCCAATAGTGCAAGATGGCTTCATTTGGATGAAACATGGCTGTAACAACGATAATAGATGGCAACAAAACTCAACATCAAATTTCAAGGCCATTCAAATAGTGCAATATGGCTTCATTTGGATGAAACATGGCCGTAACAACGATAATAGATGGCAACAAAACTCAACATCAAATTTCAAGGCCATTTAAATAGTGCAAGATGGCTTCATTTGGATGAAACATGGCCGTAACAACGATAATAGATGGCAACAAAATTCAACATCAAATTTCAAGGCCATTCAAATAGTGCAAGATGGCTTCATTTGGATGAAACATGGCCGTAACAACGATAATAGATGGCAACAAAACTCAACATCAAATTTCAAGGCCATTCAAATAGTGCAAGATGGCTTCATTTGGATGAAACATGGCCGTAACAACGATAATAGATGGCAACAAAACTCAACATCAAATTTCAAGGCCATTTAAATAGTGCAAGATGGCTTCATTTGGATGAAACATGGCCGTAACAACGATAATAGATGGCAACAAAATTTAACATCAAATTTCAAGGCCATTCAAATTGTGCAATATGGCTTCATTTGGATGAAACATGGCCGTAACAACGATAATAGATGGCAACAAAACTCAACATCAAATTTCAAGGCCATTCAAATAGTGCAAGATGGCTTCATTTGGATGAAACATGGCCGTAACAACGATAATAGATGGCAACAAAATTCAACATCAAATTTCAAGGCCATTCAAATAGTGCAAGATGGCTTCATTTGGATGAAACATGGCCGTAACAACGATAATAGATGGCAACAAAACTCAACATCAAATTTCAAGGCCATTCAAATAGTGCAAGATGGCTTCATTTGGATGAAACATGGCCGAAACAACGATAATAGATGGCAACAAAACTCAACATCAAGTTTCAAGGCCATTGAAATAGTGCAAGATGGCTTCATTTGGATGAAACATGGCTGTAACAACGATAATAGATGGCAAAAAAATTCAACATCAAATTTCAAGGCCATTCAAATAGTGCAATATGGCTTCATTTGGATGAAACATGGCCGTAACAACGATAATAGATGGCAACAAAACTCAACATCAAATTTCAAGGCCATTCAAATAGTGCAAGATGGCTTCATTTGGATGAAACATGGCCGTAACAACGATAATAGACGGCAACAAAATTCAACATCAAATTTCAAGGCCATTCAAATAGTGCAAGATGGCTTCATTTGGATGAAACATGGCCGTAACAACGATAATAGATGGCAACAAAATTCAACATCAAATTTCAAGGCCATTCAAATAGTGCAATATGGCTTCATTTGGATGAAACATGGCCGTAACAACGATAATAGATGGCAACAAAACTCAACATCAAGTTTCAAGGCCATTGAAATAGTGCAAGATGGCTTCATTTGGATGAAACATGGCCGAAACAACGATAATAGATGGCAACAAAACTCAACATCAAATTTCAAGGCCATTCAAATAGTGCAAGATGGCTTCATTTGGATGAAACATGGCCGTAACAACGATAATAGATGGCAACAAAATTCAACATCAAATTTCAAGGCCATTCAAATAGTGCAATATGGCTTCATTTGGATGAAACATGGCCGTAACAACGATAATAGATGGCAACAAAACTCAACATCAAATTTCAAGGCCATTCAAATAGTACAAGATGGCTTCATTTGGATGAAACATGGCCGAAACAACGATAATAGATGGCAAAAAAACTCAACATCAAATTTCAAGGCCATTCAAATAGTGCAATATGGCTTCATTTGGATGAAACATGGCCGTAACAACGATAATAGATGGCAACAAAACTCAACATCAAATTTCAAGGCCATTCAAATAGTACAAGATGGCTTCATTTGGATGAAACATGGCCGAAACAACGATAATAGATGGCAAAAAAACTCAACATCAAATTTCAAGGCCATTCAAATAGTGCAATATGGCTTCATTTGGATGAAACATGGCCGTAACAACGATAATAGATGGCAACAAAATTCAACATCAAATTTCAAGGCCATTCAAATAGTGCAAGATGGCTTCATTTGGATGAAACATGGCCGTAACAACGATAATAGATGGCAACAAAACTCAACATCAAGTTTCAAGGCCATTGAAATAGTGCAAGATGGCTTCATTTGGATGAAACATGGCTGTAACAACGATAATAGATGGCAACAAAACTCAACATCAAATTTCAAGGCCATTCAAATAGTGCAATATGGCTTCATTTGGATGAAACATGGCCGAAACAACGATAATAGATAGCAACAAAACTCAACATCAAATTTCAAGGCCATTCAAATAGTGCAAGATGGCTTCATTTGGATGAAACATGGCCGTAACAACGATAATAGATGGCAACAAAATTCAACATCAAATTTCAAGGCCATTCAAATAGTGCAAGATGGCTTCATTTGGATGAAACATGGCCGTAACAAAGATAATAGATGGCAACAAAACTCAACATCAAATTTCAAGGCCATTCAAATAGTGCAATATGGCTTCATTTGGATGAAACATGGCCGTAACAACGATAATAGATGGCAACAAAACTCAACATCAAATTTCAAGGCCATTCAAATAGTGCAAGATGGCTTCATTTGGATGAAACATGGCCGAAACAACGATAATAGATGGCAAAAAAACTCAACATCAAATTTCAAGGCCATTCCAATAGTGCAAGATGGCTTCATTTGGATGAAACATGGCCGTAACAACGATAATAGATAGCAACAAAACTCAACATCAAATTTCAAGGCCATTCAAATAGTGCAAGATGGCTTCATTTGGATGAAACATGGCCGTAACAACGATAATAGATGGCAACAAAACTCAACATCAAATTTCAAGGCCATTCAAATAGTGCAAGATGGCTTCATTTGGATGAAACATGGCCGTAACAACGATAATAGATGGCAACAAAATTCAACATCAAATTTCAAGGCCATTCAAATAGTGCAAGATGGCTTCATTTGGATGAAACATGGCCGTAACAACGATAATAGATGGCAACAAAACTCAACATCAAGTTTCAAGGCCATTGAAATAGTGCAAGATGGCTTCATTTGTATGAAACATGGCTGTAACAACGATAATAGATGGCAACAAAACTCAACATCAAATTTCAAGGCCATTCAAATAGTGCAAGATGGCTTCATTTGGATGAAACATGGCCGTAACAACGATAATAGATGGCAACAAAACTCAACATCAAATTTCAAGGCCATTCAAATAGTGCAAGATGGCTTCATTTGGATGAAACATGGCTGTAACAACGATAATAGATGCCAACAAAATTCAACATCAAATTTCAAGGCCATTCAAATAGTGCAAGATGGCTTCATTTGGATGAAACATGGCCGTAACAACGATAATAGATGGCAACAAAACTCAACATCAAATTTCAAGGCCATTCAAATAGTGCAATATGGCTTCATTTGGATGAAACATGGCCGTAACAACGATAATAGATGGCAACAAAACTCAACATCAAATTTCAAGGCCATTTAAATAGTGCAAGATGGCTTCATTTGGATGAAACATGGCCGTAACAACGATAATAGATGGCAACAAAATTTAACATCAAATTTCAAGGCCATTCAAATTGTGCAATATGGCTTCATTTGGATGAAACATGGCCGTAACAACGATAATAGATGGCAACAAAACTCAACATCAAATTTCAAGGCCATTCAAATAGTGCAAGATGGCTTCATTTGGATGAAACATGGCCGTAACAACGATAATAGATGGCAACAAAATTCAACATCAAATTTCAAGGCCATTCAAATAGTGCAAGATGGCTTCATTTGGATGAAACATGGCCGTAACAACGATAATAGATGGCAACAAAACTCAACATCAAATTTCAAGGCCATTCAAATAGTGCAAGATGGCTTCATTTGGATGAAACATGGCCGAAACAACGATAATAGATGGCAACAAAACTCAACATCAAGTTTCAAGGCCATTCAAATAGTGCAAGATGGCTTCATTTGGATGAAACATGGCCGTAACAACGATAATAGATGGCAACAAAATTCAACATCAAATTTCAAGGCCATTCAAATAGTGCAAGATGGCTTCATTTGGATGAAACATGGCCGTAACAACGATAATAGATGGCAACAAAATTCAACATCAAATTTCAAGGCCATTCAAATAGTGCAAGATGGCTTCATTTGGATGAAACATGGCCGTAACAACGATAATAGATGGCAACAAAACTCAACATCAAGTTTCAAGGCCATTCCAATAGTGCAAGATGGCTTCATTTGGATGAAACATGGCCGAAACAACGATAATAGATGGCAACAAAACTCAACATCAAATTTCAAGGCCATTCAAATAGTGCAAGATGGCTTCATTTGGATGAAACATGGCCGTAACAACGATAATAGATGGCAACAAAATTCAACATCAAATTTCAAGGCCATTCAAATAGTGCAATATGGCTTCATTTGGATGAAACATGGCCGTAACAACGATAATAGATGGCAACAAAACTCAACATCAAATTTCAAGGCCATTCAAATAGTACAAGATGGCTTCATTTGGATGAAACATGGCCGAAACAACGATAATAGATGGCAACAAAACTCAACATCAAATTTCAAGGCCATTCAAATAGTGCAATATGGCTTCATTTGGATGAAACATGGCCGTAACAACGATAATAGATGGCAAAAAAACTCAACATCAAATTTCAAGGCCATTCAAATAGTGCAAGATGGCTTCATTTGGATGAAACATGGCCGTAACTATGATAATAGATGGCAACAAAACTCAACATCAAGTTTCAAGGCCATTGAAATAGTGCAAGATGGCTTCATTTGGATGAAACATGGCTGTAACAACGATAATAGATGGCAAAAAAACTCAACATCAAATTTCAAGGCCATTCAAATAGTGCAATATGGCTTCATTTGGATGAAACATGGCCGAAACAACGATAATAGATGGCAACAAAACTCAACATCAAATTTCAAGGCCATTCAAATAGTACAAGATGGCTTCATTTGGATGAAACATGGCCGAAACAACGATAATAGATGGCAAAAAAACTCAACATCAAATTTCAAGGCCATTCAAACAGTGCAAGATGGCTTCATTTGGATGAAACATGGCCGAAACAACGATAATAGATGGCAAAAAAACTCAACATCAAATTTCAAGGCCATTGAAATAGTACAAGATGGCTTCATTTGGATGAAACATGGCCGAAACAACGATAATAGATGGCAACAAAACTCAACATCAAATTTCAAGGCCATTCAAATAGTGCAAGATGGCTTCATTTGGATGAAACATGGCCGTAACAACGATAATAGATGGCAACAAAATTCAACATCAAATTTCAAGGCCATTCAAATAGTGCAATATGGCTTCATTTGGATGAAACATGGCCGTAACAACGATAATAGATGGCAACAAAACTCAACATCAAATTTCAAGGCCATTCAAATAGTACAAGATGGCTTCATTTGGATGAAACATGGCCGAAACAACGATAATAGATGGCAACAAAACTCAACATCAAATTTCAAGGCCATTCAAATAGTGCAATATGGCTTCATTTGGATGAAACATGGCCGTAACAACGATAATAGATGGCAAAAAAAACTCAACATCAAATTTCAAGGCCATTCAAATAGTGCAAGATGGCTTCATTTGGATGAAACATGGCCGTAACTATGATAATAGATGGCAACAAAACTCAACATCAAGTTTCAAGGCCATTCAAATAGTGCAAGATGGCTTCATTTGGATGAAACATGGCCGTAACAACGATAATAGATGGCAACAAAATTCAACATCAAATTTCAAGGCCATTGAAATAGTGCAAGATGGCTTCATTTGGATGAAACATGGCCGAAACAACGATAATAGATGGCAACAAAACTCAACATCAAATTTCAAGGCCATTCAAATAGTACAAGATGGCTTCATTTGGATGAAACATGGCCGAAACAACGATAATAGATGGCAAAAAAAACTCAACATCAAATTTCAAGGCCATTCAAATAGTGCAATATGGCTTCATTTGGATGAAACATGGCCGAAACATCGATAATAGATGGCAAAAAAACTCAACATCAAATTTCAAGGCCATTCAAATAGTGCAAGATGGCTTCATTTGGATGAAACATGGCCGTAACAATGATAATAGATGGCAACAAAACTCAACATCAAGTTTCAAGGCCATTGAAATAGTGCAAGATGGCTTCATTTGGATGAAACATGGCTGTAACAACGATAATAGATGGCAAAAAAACTCAACATCAAATTTCAAGGCCATTCAAATAGTGCAATATGGCTTCATTTGGATGAAACATGGCCGTAACAACGATAATAGATGGCAAAAAAACTCAACATCAAATTTCAAGGCCATTCAAATAGTGCAATATGGCTTCATTTGGATGAAACATGGCCGTAACAATGATAATAGATGGCAACAAAACTCAACATTAAATTTCAAGGCCATTCAAATAGTGCAATATGGCTTCATTTGGATGAAACATGGCCGAAACAACGATAATAGATGGCAACAAAACTCAACATCAAATTTCAAGGCCATTCAAATAGTGCAAGATGGCTTCATTTGGATGAAACATGGCCGTAACAACGATAATAGATGGCAACAAAACTCAACATCAAATTTCAAGGCCATTCAAATAGTGCAATATGGCTTCATTTGGATGAAACATGGCCGTAACAACGATAATAGATGGCAAAAAAACTCAACATCAAATTTCAAGGCCATTCAAACAGTGCAAGATGGCTTCATTTGGATGAAACATGGCCGAAACAACGATAATAGATGGCAACAAAACTCAACATCAAATTTCAAGGCCATTCCAATAGTGCAAGATGGCTTCATTTGGATGAAACATGGCCGTAACAACGATAATAGATAGCAACAAAACTCAACATCAAATTTCAAGGCCATTCAAATAGTGCAATATGGCTTCATTTGGATGAAACATGGCCGTAACAATGATAATAGATGGCAACAAAACTCAACATCAAATTTCAAGGCCATTCAAATAGTGCAATATGGCTTCATTTGGATGAAACATGGCCGTAACAACGATAATAGATGGCAAAAAAACTCAACATCAAATTTCAAGGCCATTCCAATAGTGCAATATGGCTTCATTTGGATGAAACATGGCCGTAACAACGATAATAGATGGCAACAAAACTCAACATCAAATTTCAAGGCCATTCAAATAGTGCAAGATGGCTTCATTTGGATGAAACATGGCCGAAACAACGATAATAGATGGCAACAAAACTCAACATCAAATTTCAAGGCCATTCAAATAGTGCAAGATGGCTTCATTTGGATGAAACATGGCCGTAACAACGATAATAGATGGCAACAAAATTCAACATCAAATTTCAAGGCCATTCAAATAGTGCAATATGGCTTCATTTGGATGAAACATGGCCGTAACAACGATAATAGATGGCAACAAAACTCAACATCAAATTTCAAGGCCATTCAAATAGTGCAATATGGCTTCATTTGGATGAAACATGGCCGTAACAACAATAATAGATGGCAACAAAACTCAACATCAAATTTCAAGGCCATTTAAATAGTGCAAGATGGCTTCATTTGGATGAAACATGGCCGTAACAACGATAATAGATGGCAACAAAATTTAACATCAAATTTCAAGGCCATTCAAATTGTGCAATATGGCTTCATTTGGATGAAACATGGCCGTAACAACGATAATAGATGGCAACAAAACTCAACATCAAATTTCAAGGCCATTCAAATAGTGCAAGATGGCTTCATTTGGATGAAACATGGCCGTAACAACAATAATAGATGGCAACAAAACTCAACATCAAATTTCAAGGCCATTCAAATAGTGCAAGATGGCTTCATTTGGATGAAACATGGCCGTAACAACGATAATAGATGGCAACAAAACTCAACATCAAATTTCAAGGCCATTCAAATAGTGCAAGATGGCTTCATTTGGATGAAACATGGCCGAAACAACGATAATAGATGGCAACAAAACTCAACATCAAGTTTCAAGGCCATTGAAATAGTGCAAGATGGCTTCATTTGGATGAAACATGGCTGTAACAACGATAATAGATGGCAACAAAACTCAACATCAAATTTCAAGGCCATTCAAATAGTGCAATATGGCTTCATTTGGATGAAACATGGCCGTAACAACGATAATAGATGGCAACAAAACTCAACATCAAATTTCAAGGCCATTCAAATAGTGCAAGATGGCTTCATTTGGATGAAACATGGCCGAAACAACGATAATAGATGGCAACAAAATTCAACATCAAATTTCAAGGCCATTCAAATAGTGCAAGATGGCTTCATTTGGATGAAACATGGCCGTAACAACGATAATAGATGGCAACAAAATTCAACATCAAATTTCAAGGCCATTCAAATAGTGCAAGATGGCTTCATTTGGATGAAACATGGCTGTAACAACGATAATAGATGGCAACAAAACTCAACATCAAATTTCAAGGCCATTCAAATAGTGCAAGATGGCTTCATTTGGATGAAACATGGCCGTAACAACGATAATAGATGGCAACAAAACTCAACATCAAATTTCAAGGCCATTCCAATAGTGCAAGATGGCTTCATTTGGATGAAACATGGCCGTAACAACGATAATAGATAGCAACAAAACTCAACATCAAATTTCAAGGCCATTCAAATAGTGCAAGATGGCTTCATTTGGATGAAACATGGCCGAAACAACGATAATAGATGGCAACAAAACTCAACATCAAATTTCAAGGCCATTCAAATAGTGCAAGATGGCTTCATTTGGATGAAACATGGCTGTAACAACGATAATAGATGGCAACAAAACTCAACATCAAATTTCAAGGCCATTCAAATAGTGCAAGATGGCTTCATTTGGATGAAACATGGCCGTAACAACGATAATAGATGGCAACAAAACTCAACATCAAATTTCAAGGCCATTCAAATAGTGCAAGATGGCTTCATTTGGATGAAACATGGCTGTAACAACGATAATAGATGGCAAAAAAACTCAACATCAAATTTCAAGGCCATTCAAATAGTGCAATATGGCTTCATTTGGATGAAACATGGCCGTAACAACGATAATAGATGGCAACAAAACTCAACATCAAATTTCAAGGCCATTCAAATAGTGCAATATGGCTTTATTTGGATGAAACATGGCCGTAACAATGATAATAGATGGCAACAAAACTCAACATTAAATTTCAAGGCCATTCAAATAGTGCAATATGGCTTCATTTGGATGAAACATGGCCGAAACAACGATAATAGATGGCAACAAAACTCAACATCAAATTTCAAGGCCATTCAAATAGTGCAAGATGGCTTCATTTGGATGAAACATGGCCGTAACAACGATAATAGATGGCAACAAAATTCAACATCAAATTTCAAGGCCATTCAAATAGTGCAAGATGGCTTCATTTGGATGAAACATGGCCGTAACAACGATAATAGATGGCAACAAAACTCAACATCAAATTTCAAGGCCATTCAAATAGTGCAATATGGCTTCATTTGGATGAAACATGGCCGTAACAACGATAATAGATGGCAACAAAACTCAACATCAAATTTCAAGGCCATTCCAATAGTGCAAGATGGCTTCATTTGGATGAAACATGGCCGTAACAACGATAATAGATGGCAACAAAACTCAACATCAAATTTCAAGGCCATTCAAATAGTGCAAGATGGCTTCATTTGGATGAAACATGGCCGAAACAACGATAATAGATGGCAACAAAACTCAACATCAAATTTCAAGGCCATTCAAATAGTGCAAGATGGCTTCATTTGGATGAAACATGGCCGTAACAACGATAATAGATGGCAACAAAATTCAACATCAAATTTCAAGGCCATTCAAATAGTGCAAGATGGCTTCATTTGGATGAAACATGGCCGTAACAACGATAATAGATGGCAACAAAACTCAACATCAAATTTCAAGGCCATTCAAATAGTGCAATATGGCTTCATTTGGATGAAACATGGCCGTAACAACGATAATAGATGGCAACAAAACTCAACATCAAATTTCAAGGCCATTTAAATAGTGCAAGATGGCTTCATTTGGATGAAACATGGCCGTAACAACAATAATAGATGGCAACAAAATTTAACATCAAATTTCAAGGCCATTCAAATTGTGCAATATGGCTTCATTTGGATGAAACATGGCCGTAACAACGATAATAGATGGCAACAAAACTCAACATCAAATTTCAAGGCCATTCAAATAGTGCAAGATGGCTTCATTTGGATGAAACATGGCCGTAACAACAATAATAGATGGCAACAAAACTCAACATCAAATTTCAAGGCCATTCAAATAGTGCAAGATGGCTTCATTTGGATGAAACATGGCCGTAACAACGATAATAGATGGCAACAAAACTCAACATCAAATTTCAAGGCCATTCAAATAGTGCAAGATGGCTTCATTTGGATGAAACATGGCCGAAACAACGATAATAGATGGCAACAAAACTCAACATCAAGTTTCAAGGTCATTGAAATAGTGCAAGATGGCTTCATTTGGATGAAACATGGCTGTAACAACGATAATAGATGGCAAAAAAATTCAACATCAAATTTCAAGGCCATTCAAATAGTGCAATATGGCTTCATTTGGATGAAACATGGCCGTAACAACGATAATAGATGGCAACAAAACTCAACATCAAATTTCAAGGCCATTCAAATAGTGCAAGATGGCTTCATTTGGATGAAACATGGCCGAAACAACGATAATAGATGGCAACAAAATTCAACATCAAATTTCAAGGCCATTCAAATAGTGCAAGATGGCTTCATTTGGATGAAACATGGCCGTAACAACGATAATAGATGGCAACAAAATTCAACATCAAATTTCAAGGCCATTCAAATAGTGCAAGATGGCTTCATTTGGATGAAACATGGCTGTAACAACGATAATAGATGGCAACAAAACTCAACATCAAATTTCAAGGCCATTCAAATAGTGCAAGATGGCTTCATTTGGATGAAACATGGCCGTAACAACGATAATAGATGGCAACAAAATTCAACATCAAATTTCAAGGCCATTCAAATAGTGCAATATGGCTTCATTTGGATGAAACATGGCCGTAACAACGATAATAGATGGCAACAAAACTCAACATCAAATTTCAAGGCCATTCAAATAGTACAAGATGGCTTCATTTGGATGAAACATGGCCGAAACAACGATAATAGATGGCAAAAAAACTCAACATCAAATTTCAAGGCCATTCAAATAGTGCAATATGGCTTCATTTGGATGAAACATGGCCGTAACAACGATAATAGATGGCAACAAAACTCAACATCAAATTTCAAGGCCATTCAAATAGTGCAAGATGGCTTCATTTGGATGAAACATGGCCGTAACAACGATAATAGATGGTAACAAAACTCAACATCAAATTTCAAGGCCATTCAAATAGTGCAAGATGGCTTCATTTGGATGAAACATGGCTGTAACAACGATAATAGATGGCAAAAAAACTCAACATCAAATTTCAAGGCCATTCAAATAGTGCAATATGGCTTCATTTGGATGAAACATGGCCGTAACAACGATAATAGATGGCAACAAAACTCAACATCAAATTTCAAGGCCATTCAAATAGTGCAATATGGCTTCATTTGGATGAAACATGGCCGTAACAATGATAATAGATGGCAACAAAACTCAACATTAAATTTCAAGGCCATTCAAATAGTGCAATATGGCTTCATTTGGATGAAACATGGCCGAAACAACGATAATAGATGGCAACAAAACTCAACATCAAATTTCAAGGCCATTCAAATAGTGCAAGATGGCTTCATTTGGATGAAACATGGCCGTAACAACGATAATAGATGGCAACAAAACTCAACATCAAATTTCAAGGCCATTCAAATAGTGCAAGATGGCTTCATTTGGATGAAACATGGCCGTAACAACGATAATAGATGGCAACAAAACTCAACATCAAATTTCAAGGCCATTCAAATAGTGCAAGATGGCTTCATTTGGATGAAACATGGCCGAAACAACGATAATAGATGGCAACAAAACTCAACATCAAATTTCAAGGCCATACCAATAGTGCAAGATGGCTTCATTTGGATGAAACATGGCCGTAACAACGATAATAGATAGCAACAAAACTCAACATCAAATTTCAAGGCCATTCAAATAGTGCAATATGGCTTCATTTTAATGAAACATGGCCGTAACATCGATAATAGATGGCAACAAAACTCAACATCAAATTTCAAGGCCATTCAAATAGTGCAAGATGGCTTCATTTGGATGAAACATGGCCGTAACAACGATAATAGATGGCAACAAAACTCAACATCAAATTTCAAGGCCATTCCAATAGTGCAAGATGGCTTCATTTGGATGAAACATGGCCGTAACAACGATAATAGATGGCAACAAAACTCAACATCAAATTTCAAGGCCATTCAAATAGTGCAAGATGGCTTCATTTGGATGAAACATGGCCGAAACAACGATAATAGATGGCAACAAAACTCAACATCAAATTTCAAGGCCATTCAAATAGTGCAAGATGGCTTCATTTGGATGAAACATGGCCGTAACAACGATAATAGATGGCAACAAAACTCAACATCAAATTTCAAGGCCATTCAAATAGTGCAAGATGGCTTCATTTGGATGAAACATGGCCGTAACAACGATAATAGATGGCAACAAAACTCAACATCAAATTTCAAGGCCATTCAAATAGTGCAAGATGGCTTCATTTGGATGAAACATGGCCGTAACAACGATAATAGATGGCAACAAAATTCAACATCAAATTTCAAGGCCATTCAAATAGTGCAAGATGGCTTCATTTGGATGAAACATGGCTGTAACAACGATAATAGATGGCAACAAAACTCAACATCAAATTTCAAGGCCATTCAAATAGTGCAAGATGGCTTCATTTGGATGAAACATGGCCGTAACAACGATAATAGATGGCAACAAAACTCAACATCAAATTTCAAGGCCATTCCAATAGTGCAAGATGGCTTCATTTGGATGAAACATGGCCGTAACAACGATAATAGATGGCAACAAAACTCAACATCAAATTTCAAGGCCATTCAAATAGTGCAAGATGGCTTCATTTGGATGAAACATGGCCGAAACAACGATAATAGATGGCAACAAAACTCAACATCAAATTTCAAGGCCATTCAAATAGTGCAAGATGGCTTCATTTGGATGAAACATGGCCGTAACAACGATAATAGATGGCAACAAAACTCAACATCAAATTTCAAGGCCATTCAAATAGTGCAAGATGGCTTCATTTGGATGAAACATGGCCGTAACAACGATAATAGATGGCAACAAAACTCAACATCAAATTTCAAGGCCATTCAAATAGTGCAAGATGGCTTCATTTGGATGAAACATGGCTGTAACAACGATAATAGATGGCAAAAAAACTCAACATCAAATTTCAAGGCCATTCAAATAGTGCAATATGGCTTCATTTGGATGAAACATGGCCGTAACAACGATAATAGATGGCAACAAAACTCAACATCAAATTTCAAGGCCATTCAAATAGTGCAAGATGGCTTCATTTGGATGAAACATGGCCGTAACAATGATAATAGATGGCAACAAAACTCAACATTAAATTTCAAGGCCATTCAAATAGTGCAATATGGCTTCATTTGGATGAAACATGGCCGAAACAACGATAATAGATGGCAACAAAACTCAACATCAAATTTCAAGGCCATTCAAATAGTGCAAGATGGCTTCATTTGGATGAAACATGGCCGTAACAACGATAATAGATGGCAACAAAATTCAACATCAAATTTCAAGGCCATTCAAATAGTGCAAGATGGCTTCATTTGGATGAAACATGGCCGTAACAACGATAATAGATGGCAACAAAACTCAACATCAAATTTCAAGGCCATTCAAATAGTGCAATACGGCTTCATTTGGATGAAACATGGCCGTAACAACGATAATAGATGGCAACAAAACTCAACATCAAATTTCAAGGCCATTCCAATAGTGCAAGATGGCTTCATTTGGATGAAACATGGCCGTAACAACGATAATAGATGGCAACAAAACTCAACATCAAATTTCAAGGCCATTCAAATAGTGCAAGATGGCTTCATTTGGATGAAACATGGCCGAAACAACGATAATAGATGGCAACAAAACTCAACATCAAATTTCAAGGCCATTCAAATAGTGCAAGATGGCTTCATTTGGATGAAACATGGCCGTAACAACGATAATAGATGGCAACAAAATTCAACATCAAATTTCAAGGCCATTCAAATAGTGCAAGATGGCTTCATTTGGATGAAACATGGCCGTAACAACGATAATAGATGGCAACAAAACTCAACATCAAATTTCAAGGCCATTCAAATAGTGCAATATGGCTTCATTTGGATGAAACATGGCCGTAACAACGATAATAGATGGCAACAAAACTCAACATCAAATTTCAAGGCCATTTAAATAGTGCAATATGGCTTCATTTGGATGAAACATGGCCGTAACAACGATAATAGATGGCAACAAAATTTAACATCAAATTTCAAGGCCATTCAAATTGTGCAATATGGCTTCATTTGGATGAAACATGGCCGTAACAACGATAATAGATGGCAACAAAACTCAACATCAAATTTCAAGGCCATTCAAATAGTGCAAGATGGCTTCATTTGGATGAAACATGGCCGTAACAACAATAATAGATGGCAACAAAACTCAACATCAAATTTCAAGGCCATTCAAATAGTGCAAGATGGCTTCATTTGGATGAAACATGGCCGTAACAACGATAATAGATGGCAACAAAACTCAACATCAAATTTCAAGGCCATTCAAATAGTGCAAGATGGCTTCATTTGGATGAAACATGGCCGAAACAACGATAATAGATGGCAACAAAACTCAACATCAAGTTTCAAGGTCATTGAAATAGTGCAAGATGGCTTCATTTGGATGAAACATGGCTGTAACAACGATAATAGGGCAAAAAAATTCAACATCAAATTTCAAGGCCATTCAAATAGTGCAATATGGCTTCATTTGGATGAAACATGGCCGTAACAACGATAATAGATGGCAACAAAACTCAACATCAAATTTCAAGGCCATTCAAATAGTGCAAGATGGCTTCATTTGGATGAAACATGGCCGAAACAACGATAATAGATGGCAACAAAATTCAACATCAAATTTCAAGGCCATTCAAATAGTGCAAGATGGCTTCATTTGGATGAAACATGGCCGTAACAACGATAATAGATGGCAACAAAATTCAACATCAAATTTCAAGGCCATTCAAATAGTGCAAGATGGCTTCATTTGGATGAAACATGGCTGTAACAACGATAATAGATGGCAACAAAACTCAACATCAAATTTCAAGGCCATTCAAATAGTGCAAGATGGCTTCATTTGGATGAAACATGGCCGTAACAACGATAATAGATGGCAACAAAATTCAACATCAAATTTCAAGGCCATTCAAATAGTGCAATATGGCTTCATTTGGATGAAACATGGCCGTAACAACGATAATAGATGGCAACAAAACTCAACATCAAATTTCAAGGCCATTCAAATAGTACAAGATGGCTTCATTTGGATGAAACATGGCCGTAACAACGATAATAGATGGCAAAAAAACTCAACATCAAATTTCAAGGCCATTCAAATAGTGCAATATGGCTTCATTTGGATGAAACATGGCCGTAACAACGATAATAGATGGCAACAAAACTCAACATCAAATTTCAAGGCCATTCAAATAGTGCAAGATGGCTTCATTTGGATGAAACATGGCCGTAACAACGATAATAGATGGCAACAAAACTCAACATCAAATTTCAAGGCCATTCAAATAGTGCAAGATGGCTTCATTTGGATGAAACATGGCTGTAACAACGATAATAGATGGCAAAAAAACTCAACATCAAATTTCAAGGCCATTCAAATAGTGCAATATGGCTTCATTTGGATGAAACATGGCCGTAACAACGATAATAGATGGCAACAAAACTCAACATCAAATTTCAAGGCCATTCAAATAGTGCAATATGGCTTCATTTGGATGAAACATGGCCGTAACAATGATAATAGATGGCAACAAAACTCAACATTAAATTTCAAGGCCATTCAAATAGTGCAATATGGCTTCATTTGGATGAAACATGGCCGAAACAACGATAATAGATGGCAACAAAACTCAACATCAAATTTCAAGGCCATTCAAATAGTGCAAGATGGCTTCATTTGGATGAAACATGGCCGTAACAACGATAATAGATGGCAACAAAACTCAACATCAAATTTCAAGGCCATTCAAATAGTGCAAGATGGCTTCATTTGGATGAAACATGGCCGTAACAACGATAATAGATGGCAAAAAAACTCAACATCAAATTTCAAGGCCATTCAAATAGTGCAAGATGGCTTCATTTGGATGAAACATGGCCGAAACAACGATAATAGATGGCAAAAAAACTCAACATCAAATTTCAAGGCCATACCAATAGTGCAAGATGGCTTCATTTGGATGAAACATGGCCGTAACAACGATAATAGATAGCAACAAAACTCAACATCAAATTTCAAGGCCATTCAAATAGTGCAATATGGCTTCATTTTAATGAAACATGGCCGTAACAACGATAATAGATGGCAACAAAACTCAACATCAAATTTCAAGGCCATTCAAATAGTGCAAGATGGCTTCATTTGGATGAAACATGGCCGTAACAACGATAATAGATGGCAACAAAACTCAACATCAAATTTCAAGGCCATTCCAATAGTGCAAGATGGCTTCATTTGGATGAAACATGGCCGTAACAACGATAATAGATGGCAACAAAACTCAACATCAAATTTCAAGGCCATTCAAATAGTGCAAGATGGCTTCATTTGGATGAAACATGGCCGTAACAACGATAATAGATGGCAACAAAACTCAACATCAAATTTCAAGG
The DNA here is from genome assembly GCF_943734735.2 of Anopheles gambiae. Classification (NCBI taxonomy): domain Eukaryota; kingdom Metazoa; phylum Arthropoda; class Insecta; order Diptera; family Culicidae; genus Anopheles; species Anopheles gambiae. Next base: position 373,067 of record NW_026902715.1, read on the forward strand.
CCATTCCAATAGTGCAAGATGGCTTCATTTGGATGAAACATGGCCGTAACAACGATAATAGATGGCATCAAAACTCAACATCAAATTTCAAGGCCATTCAAATAGTGCAAGATGGCTTCATTTGGATGAAACATGGCCGAAACAACGATAATAGATGGCAACAAAACTCAACATCAAATTTCAAGGCCATTCAAATAGTGCAAGATGGCTTCATTTGGATGAAACATGGCCGTAACAACGATAATAGATGGCAACAAAACTCAACATCAAATTTCAAGGCCATTCAAATAGTGCAAGATGGCTTCATTTGGATGAAACATGGCCGTAACAACGATAATAGATGGCAACAAAACTCAACATCAAATTTCAAGGCCATTCAAATAGTGCAAGATGGCTTCATTTGGATGAAACATGGCCGTAACAACGATAATAGATGGCAACAAAATTCAACATCAAATTTCAAGGCCATTCAAATAGTGCAAGATGGCTTCATTTGGATGAAACATGGCTGTAACAACGATAATAGATGGCAACAAAACTCAACATCAAATTTCAAGGCCATTCAAATAGTGCAAGATGGCTTCATTTGGATGAAACATGGCCGTAACAACGATAATAGATGGCAACAAAACTCAACATCAAATTTCAAGGCCATTCCAATAGTGCAAGATGGCTTCATTTGGATGAAACATGGCCGTAACAACGATAATAGATGGCAACAAAACTCAACATCAAATTTCAAGGCCATTCAAATAGTGCAAGATGGCTTCATTTGGATGAAACATGGCCGAAACAACGATAATAGATGGCAACAAAACTCAACATCAAATTTCAAGGCCATTCAAATAGTGCAAGATGGCTTCATTTGGATGAAACATGGCCGTAACAACGATAATAGATGGCAACAAAACTCAACATCAAATTTCAAGGCCATTCAAATAGTGCAAGATGGCTTCATTTGGATGAAACATGGCCGTAACAACGATAATAGATGGCAACAAAACTCAACATCAAATTTCAAGGCCATTCAAATAGTGCAAGATGGCTTCATTTGGATGAAACATGGCTGTAACAACGATAATAGATGGCAAAAAAACTCAACATCAAATTTCAAGGCCATTCAAATAGTGCAATATGGCTTCATTTGGATGAAACATGGCCGTAACAACGATAATAGATGGCAACAAAACTCAACATCAAATTTCAAGGCCATTCAAATAGTGCAAGATGGCTTCATTTGGATGAAACATGGCCGTAACAATGATAATAGATGGCAACAAAACTCAACATTAAATTTCAAGGCCATTCAAATAGTGCAATATGGCTTCATTTGGATGAAACATGGCCGAAACAACGATAATAGATGGCAACAAAACTCAACATCAAATTTCAAGGCCATTCAAATAGTGCAAGATGGCTTCATTTGGATGAAACATGGCCGTAACAACGATAATAGATGGCAACAAAATTCAACATCAAATTTCAAGGCCATTCAAATAGTGCAAGATGGCTTCATTTGGATGAAACATGGCCGTAACAACGATAATAGATGGCAACAAAACTCAACATCAAATTTCAAGGCCATTCAAATAGTGCAATATGGCTTCATTTGGATGAAACATGGCCGTAACAACGATAATAGATGGCAACAAAACTCAACATCAAATTTCAAGGCCATTCCAATAGTGCAAGATGGCTTCATTTGGATGAAACATGGCCGTAACAACGATAATAGATGGCAACAAAACTCAACATCAAATTTCAAGGCCATTCAAATAGTGCAAGATGGCTTCATTTGGATGAAACATGGCCGAAACAACGATAATAGATGGCAACAAAACTCAACATCAAATTTCAAGGCCATTCAAATAGTGCAATATGGCTTCATTTGGATGAAACATGGCCGTAACAACGATAATAGATGGCAACAAAATTTAACATCAAATTTCAAGGCCATTCAAATTGTGCAATATGGCTTCATTTGGATGAAACATGGCCGTAACAACGATAATAGATGGCAACAAAACTCAACATCAAATTTCAAGGCCATTCAAATAGTGCAAGATGGCTTCATTTGGATGAAACATGGCCGTAACAACAATAATAGATGGCAACAAAACTCAACATCAAATTTCAAGGCCATTCAAATAGTGCAAGATGGCTTCATTTGGATGAAACATGGCCGTAACAACGATAATAGATGGCAACAAAATTCAACATCAAATTTCAAGGCCATTCAAATAGTGCAAGATGGCTTCATTTGGATGAAACATGGCCGTAACAACGATAATAGATGGCAACAAAACTCAACATCAAATTTCAAGGCCATTCAAATAGTGCAATATGGCTTCATTTGGATGAAACATGGCCGTAACAACGATAATAGATGGCAACAAAACTCAACATCAAATTTCAAGGCCATTTAAATAGTGCAATATGGCTTCATTTGGATGAAACATGGCCGTAACAACGATAATAGATGGCAACAAAATTTAACATCAAATTTCAAGGCCATTCAAATAGTGCAATATGGCTTCATTTGGATGAAACATGGCCGTAACAACGATAATAGATGGCAACAAAACTCAACATCAAATTTCAAGGCCATTCAAATAGTGCAAGATGGCTTCATTTGGATGAAACATGGCCGTAACAACAATAATAGATGGCAACAAAACTCAACATCAAATTTCAAGGCCATTCAAATAGTGCAAGATGGCTTCATTTGGATGAAACATGGCCGTAACAACGATAATAGATGGCAACAAAACTCAACATCAAATTTCAAGGCCATTCAAATAGTGCAAGATGGCTTCATTTGGATGAAACATGGCCGAAACAACGATAATAGATGGCAACAAAACTCAACATCAAGTTTCAAGGTCATTGAAATAGTGCAAGATGGCTTCATTTGGATGAAACATGGCTGTAACAACGATAATAGGGCAAAAAAATTCAACATCAAATTTCAAGGCCATTCAAATAGTGCAATATGGCTTCATTTGGATGAAACATGGCCGTAACAACGATAATAGATGGCAACAAAACTCAACATCAAATTTCAAGGCCATTCAAATAGTGCAAGATGGCTTCATTTGGATGAAACATGGCCGAAACAACGATAATAGATGGCAACAAAATTCAACATCAAATTTCAAGGCCATTCAAATAGTGCAAGATGGCTTCATTTGGATGAAACATGGCCGTAACAACGATAATAGATGGCAACAAAATTCAACATCAAATTTCAAGGCCATTCAAATAGTGCAAGATGGCTTCATTTGGATGAAACATGGCTGTAACAACGATAATAGATGGCAACAAAACTCAACATCAAATTTCAAGACCATTCAAATAGTGCAAGATGGCTTCATTTGGATGAAACATGGCCGTAACAACGATAATAGATGGCAACAAAATTCAACATCAAATTTCAAGGCCATTCAAATAGTGCAATATGGCTTCATTTGGATGAAACATGGCCGTAACAACGATAATAGATGGCAACAAAACTCAACATCAAATTTCAAGGCCATTCAAATAGTACAAGATGGCTTCATTTGGATGAAACATGGCCGAAACAACGATAATAGATGGCAAAAAAACTCAACATCAAATTTCAAGGCCATTCAAATAGTGCAATATGGCTTCATTTGGATGAAACATGGCCGTAACAACGATAATAGATGGCAACAAAACTCAACATCAAATTTCAAGGCCATTCAAATAGTGCAAGATGGCTTCATTTGGATGAAACATGGCCGTAACAACGATAATAGATGGCAACAAAACTCAACATCAAATTTCAAGGCCATTCAAATAGTGCAAGATGGCTTCATTTGGATGAAACATGGCTGTAACAACGATAATAGATGGCAAAAAAACTCAACATCAAATTTCAAGGCCATTCAAATAGTGCAATATGGCTTCATTTGGATGAAACATGGCCGTAACAACGATAATAGATGGCAACAAAACTCAACATCAAATTTCAAGGCCATTCAAATAGTGCAATATGGCTTCATTTGGATGAAACATGGCCGTAACAATGATAATAGATGGCAACAAAACTCAACATTAAATTTCAAGGCCATTCAAATAGTGCAATATGGCTTCATTTGGATGAAACATGGCCGAAACAACGATAATAGATGGCAACAAAACTCAACATCAAATTTCAAGGCCATTCAAATAGTGCAAGATGGCTTCATTTGGATGAAACATGGCCGTAACAACGATAATAGATGGCAACAAAACTCAACATCAAATTTCAAGGCCATTCAAATAGTGCAAGATGGCTTCATTTGGATGAAACATGGCCGTAACAACGATAATAGATGGCAAAAAAACTCAACATCAAATTTCAAGGCCATTCAAATAGTGCAAGATGGCTTCATTTGGATGAAACATGGCCGAAACAACGATAATAGATGGCAAAAAAACTCAACATCAAATTTCAAGGCCATACCAATAGTGCAAGATGGCTTCATTTGGATGAAACATGGCCGTAACAACGATAATAGATAGCAACAAAACTCAACATCAAATTTCAAGGCCATTCAAATAGTGCAATATGGCTTCATTTTAATGAAACATGGCCGTAACAACGATAATAGATGGCAACAAAACTCAACATCAAATTTCAAGGCCATTGAAATAGTGCAAGATGGCTTCATTTGGATGAAACATGGCCGTAACAACGATAATAGATGGCAACAAAACTCAACATCAAATTTCAAGGCCATTCCAATAGTGCAAGATGGCTTCATTTGGATGAAACATGGCCGTAACAACGATAATAGATGGCAACAAAACTCAACATCAAATTTCAAGGCCATTCAAATAGTGCAAGATGGCTTCATTTGGATGAAACATGGCCGAAACAACGATAAAAGATGGCAACAAAACTCAACATCAAATTTCAAGGCCATTCAAATAGTGCAAGATGGCTTCATTTGGATGAAACATGGCCGTAACAACGATAATAGATGGCAACAAAATTCAACATCAAATTTCAAGGCCATTCAAATAGTGCAAGATGGCTTCATTTGGATGAAACATGGCCGTAACAACGATAATAGATGGCAACAAAACTCAACATCAAATTTCAAGGCCATTCAAATAGTGCAATATGGCTTCATTTGGATGAAACATGGCCGTAACAACGATAATAGATGGCAACAAAACTCAACATCAAATTTCAAGGCCATTTAAATAGTGCAAGATGGCTTCATTTGGATGAAACATGGCCGTAACAACGATAATAGATGGCAACAAAATTTAACATCAAATTTCAAGGCCATTCAAATTGTGCAATATGGCTTCATTTGGATGAAACATGGCCGTAACAACGATAATAGATGGCAACAAAACTCAACATCAAATTTCAAGGCCATTCAAATAGTGCAAGATGGCTTCATTTGGATGAAACATGGCCGTAACAACGATAATAGATGGCAACAAAATTCAACATCAAATTTCAAGGCCATTCAAATAGTGCAAGATGGCTTCATTTGGATGAAACATGGCCGTAACAACGATAATAGATGGCAACAAAACTCAACATCAAATTTCAAGGCCATTCAAATAGTGCAAGATGGCTTCATTTGGATGAAACATGGCCGAAACAACGATAATAGATGGCAACAAAACTCAACATCAAGTTTCAAGGCCATTGAAATAGTGCAAGATGGCTTCATTTGGATGAAACATGGCTGTAACAACGATAATAGATGGCAAAAAAATTCAACATCAAATTTCAAGGCCATTCAAATAGTGCAATATGGCTTCATTTGGATGAAACATGGCCGTAACAACGATAATAGATGGCAACAAAACTCAACATCAAATTTCAAGGCCATTCAAATAGTGCAAGATGGCTTCATTTGGATGAAACATGGCCGAAACAACGATAATAGATGGCAACAAAATTCAACATCAAATTTCAAGGCCATTCAAATAGTGCAAGATGGCTTCATTTGGATGAAACATGGCCGTAACAACGATAATAGATGGCAACAAAATTCAACATCAAATTTCAAGGCCATTCAAATAGTGCAAGATGGCTTCATTTGGATGAAACATGGCTGTAACAACGATAATAGATGGCAACAAAACTCAACATCAAATTTCAAGGCCATTCAAATAGTGCAAGATGGCTTCATTTGGATGAAACATGGCCGTAACAACGATAATAGATGGCAACAAAATTCAACATCAAATTTCAAGGCCATTCAAATAGTGCAATATGGCTTCATTTGGATGAAACATGGCCGTAACAACGATAATAGATGGCAACAAAACTCAACATCAAATTTCAAGGCCATTCAAATAGTACAAGATGGCTTCATTTGGATGAAACATGGCCGAAACAACGATAATAGATGGCAAAAAAACTCAACATCAAATTTCAAGGCCATTCAAATAGTGCAATAAGGCTTCATTTGGATGAAACATGGCCGTAACAACGATAATAGATGGCAACAAAACTCAACATCAAATTTCAAGGCCATTCAAATAGTGCAAGATGGCTTCATTTGGATGAAACATGGCCGTAACAACGATAATAGATGGCAACAAAATTCAACATCAAATTTCAAGGCCATTCAAATAGTGCAAGATGGCTTCATTTGGATGAAACATGGCTGTAACAACGATAATAGATGGCAAAAAAACTCAACATCAAATTTCAAGGCCATTCAAATAGTGCAATATGGCTTCATTTGGATGAAACATGGCCGTAACAACGATAATAGATGGCAAAAAACTCAACATCAAATTTCAAGGCCATTCAAATAGTGCAATATGGCTTCATTTGGATGAAACATGGCCGTAACAATGATAATAGATGGCAACAAAACTCAACATTAAATTTCAAGGCCATTCAAATAGTGCAATATGGCTTCATTTGGATGAAACATGGCCGAAACAACGATAATAGATGGCAACAAAACTCAACATCAAATTTCAAGGCCATTCAAATAGTGCAAGATGGCTTCATTTGGATGAAACATGGCCGTAACAACGATAATAGATGGCAACAAAACTCAACATCAAATTTCAAGGCCATTCAAATAGTGCAAGATGGCTTCATTTGGATGAAACATGGCCGTAACAACGATAATAGATGGCAAAAAAACTCAACATCAAATTTCAAGGCCATTCAAATAGTGCAAGATGGCTTCATTTGGATGAAACATGGCCGAAACAACGATAATAGATGGCAAAAAAACTCAACATCAAATTTCAAGGCCATTCCAATAGTGCAAGATGGCTTCATTTGGATGAAACATGGCCGTAACAACGATAATAGATAGCAACAAAACTCAACATCAAATTTCAAGGCCATTCAAATAGTGCAATATGGCTTCATTTTAATGAAACATGGCCGTAACAACGATAATAGATGGCAACAAAACTCAACATCAAATTTCAAGGCCATTCAAATAGTGCAAGATGGCTTCATTTGGATGAAACATGGCCGTAACAACGATAATAGATGGCAACAAAACTCAACATCAAATTTCAAGGCCATACCAATAGTGCAAGATGGCTTCATTTGGATGAAACATGGCCGTAACAACGATAATAGATGGCAACAAAACTCAACATCAAATTTCAAGGCCATTCAAATAGTGCAAGATGGCTTCATTTGGATGAAACATGGCCGAAACAACGATAATAGATGGCAACAAAACTCAACATCAAATTTCAAGGCCATTCAAATAGTGCAAGATGGCTTCATTTGGATGAAACATGGCCGTAACAACGATAATAGATGGCAACAAAATTCAACATCAAATTTCAAGGCCATTCAAATAGTGCAAGATGGCTTCATTTGGATGAAACATGGCCGTAACAACGATAATAGATGGCAACAAAACTCAACATCAAATTTCAAGGCCATTCAAATAGTGCAAGATGGCTTCATTTGGATGAAACATGGCCGTAACAACGATAATAGATGGCAAAAAAACTCAACATCAAATTTCAAGGCCATTCAAATAGTGCAAGATGGCTTCATTTGGATGAAACATGGCCGAAACAACGATAATAGATGGCAAAAAAACTCAACATCAAATTTCAAGGCCATACCAATAGTGCAAGATGGCTTCATTTGGATGAAACATGGCCGTAACAACGATAATAGATAGCAACAAAACTCAACATCAAATTTCAAGGCCATTCAAATAGTGCAATATGGCTTCATTTTAATGAAACATGGCCGTAACAACGATAATAGATGGCAACAAAACTCAACATCAAATTTCAAGGCCATTCAAATAGTGCAAGATGGCTTCATTTGGATGAAACATGGCCGTAACAACGATAATAGATGGCAACAAAACTCAACATCAAATTTCAAGGCCATTCCAATAGTGCAAGATGGCTTCATTTGGATGAAACATGGCCGTAACAACGATAATAGATGGCAACAAAACTCAACATCAAATTTCAAGGCCATTCAAATAGTGCAAGATGGCTTCATTTGGATGAAACATGGCCGAAACAACGATAATAGATGGCAACAAAACTCAACATCAAATTTCAAGGCCATTCAAATAGTGCAAGATGGCTTCATTTGGATGAAACATGGCCGTAACAACGATAATAGATGGCAACAAAATTCAACATCAAATTTCAAGGCCATTGAAATAGTGCAAGATGGCTTCATTTGGATGAAACATGGCCGTAACAACGATAATAGATGGCAACAAAACTCAACATCAAATTTCAAGGCCATTCAAATAGTGCAATATGGCTTCATTTGGATGAAACATGGCCGTAACAACGATAATAGATGGCAACAAAACTCAACATCAAATTTCAAGGCCATTTAAATAGTGCAAGATGGCTTCATTTGGATGAAACATGGCCGTAACAACGATAATAGATGGCAACAAAATTTAACATCAAATTTCAAGGCCATTCAAATTGTGCAATATGGCTTCATTTGGATGAAACATGGCCGTAACAACGATAATAGATGGCAACAAAATTCAACATCAAATTTCAAGGCCATTCAAATAGTGCAAGATGGCTTCATTTGGATGAAACATGGCCGTAACAACGATAATAGATGGCAACAAAATTCAACATCAAATTTCAAGGCCATTCAAATAGTGCAAGATGGCTTCATTTGGATGAAACATGGCCGTAACAACGATAATAGATGGCAACAAAACTCAACATCAAATTTCAAGGCCATTCAAATAGTGCAAGATGGCTTCATTTGGATGAAACATGGCCGAAACAACGATAATAGATGGCAACAAAACTCAACATCAAGTTTCAAGGCCATTGAAATAGTGCAAGATGGCTTCATTTGGATGAAACATGGCTGTAACAACGATAATAGATGGCAAAAAAATTCAACATCAAATTTCAAGGCCATTCAAATAGTGCAATATGGCTTCATTTGGATGAAACATGGCCGTAACAACGATAATAGATGGCAACAAAACTCAACATCAAATTTCAAGGCCATTCAAATAGTGCAAGATGGCTTCATTTGGATGAAACATGGCCGAAACAACGATAATAGATGGCATCAAAATTCAACATCAAATTTCAAGGCCATTCAAATAGTGCAAGATGGCTTCATTTGGATGAAACATGGCCGTAACAACGATAATAGATGGCAACAAAATTCAACATCAAATTTCAAGGCCATTCAAATAGTGCAAGATGGCTTCATTTGGATGAAACATGGCTGTAACAACGATAATAGATGGCAACAAAACTCAACATCAAATTTCAAGGCCATTCAAATAGTGCAAGATGGCTTCATTTGGATGAAACATGGCCGTAACAACGATAATAGATGGCAACAAAATTCAACATCAAATTTCAAGGCCATTCAAATAGTGCAATATGGCTTCATTTGGATGAAACATGGCCGTAACAACGATAATAGATGGCAACAAAACTCAACATCAAATTTCAAGGCCATTCAAATAGTACAAGATGGCTTCATTTGGATGAAACATGGCCGTAACAACGATAATAGATGGCAAAAAAACTCAACATCAAATTTCAAGGCCATTCAAATAGTGCAATAAGGCTTCATTTGGATGAAACATGGCCGTAACAACAATCATAGATGGCAACAAAAATCAACATCAAATTTCAAGGCCATTCAAATAGTGCAAGATGGCTTCATTTGGATGAAACATGGCCGTAACAACGATAATAGATGGCAACAAAATTCAACATCAAATTTCAAGGCCATTCAAATAGTGCAAGATGGCTTCATTTGGATGAAACATGGCTGTAACAACGATAATAGATGGCAAAAAAAACTCAACATCAAATTTCAAGGCCATTCAAATAGTGCAATATGGCTTCATTTGGATGAAACATGGCCGTAACAACGATAATAGATGGCAAAAAACTCAACATCAAATTTCAAGGCCATTCAAATAGTGCAATATGGCTTCATTTGGATGAAACATGGCCGTAACAACGATAATAGATGGCAACAAAACTCAACATTAAATTTCAAGGCCATTCAAATAGTGCAATATGGCTTCATTTGGATGAAACATGGCCGAAACAACGATAATAGATGGCAACAAAACTCAACATCAAATTTCAAGGCCATTCAAATAGTGCAAGATGGCTTCATTTGGATGAAACATGGCCGTAACAACGATAATAGATGGCAACAAAACTCAACATCAAATTTCAAGGCCATTCAAATAGTGCAAGATGGCTTCATTTGGATGAAACATGGCCGTAACAACGATAATAGATGGCAAAAAAACTCAACATCAAATTTCAAGGCCATTCAAATAGTGCAAGATGGCTTCATTTGGATGAAACATGGCCGAAACAACGATAATAGATGGCAAAAAAACTCAACATCAAATTTCAAGGCCATTCCAATAGTGCAAGATGGCTTCATTTGGATGAAACATGGCCGTAACAACGATAATAGATAGCAACAAAACTCAACATCAAATTTCAAGGCCATTCAAATAGTGCAATATGGCTTCATTTTAATGAAACATGGCCGTAACAACGATAATAGATGGCAACAAAACTCAACATCAAATTTCAAGGCCATTCAAATAGTGCAAGATGGCTTCATTTGGATGAAACATGGCCGTAACAACGATAATAGATGGCAACAAAACTCAACATCAAATTTCAAGGCCATTCCAATAGTGCAAGATGGCTTCATTTGGATGAAACATGGCCGTAACAACGATAATAGATGGCAACAAAACTCAACATCAAATTTCAAGGCCATTCAAATAGTGCAAGATGGCTTCATTTGGATGAAACATGGCCGAAACAACGATAATAGATGGCAACAAAACTCAACATCAAATTTCAAGGCCATTCAAATAGTGCAAGATGGCTTCATTTGGATGAAACATGGCCGTAACAACGATAATAGATGGCAACAAAATTCAACATCAAATTTCAAGGCCATTCAAATAGTGCAAGATGGCTTCATTTGGATGAAACATGGCCGTAACAACGATAATAGATGGCAACAAAACTCAACATCAAATTTCAAGGCCATTCAAATAGTGAAAGATGGCTTCATTTGGATGAAACATGGCCGTAACAACGATAATAGATGGCAACAAAACTCAACATCAAATTTCAAGGCCATTCAAATAGTGCAAGATGGCTTCATTTGGATGAAACATGGCCGAAACAACGATAATAGATGGCAAAAAAACTCAACATCAAATTTCAAGGCCATTCCAATAGTGCAAGATGGCTTCATTTGGATGAAACATGGCCGTAACAACGATAATAGATTGCAAAAAAACTCAACATCAAATTTCAAGGCCATTCAAATAGTGCAAGATGGCTTCATTTGGATGAAACATGGCCGTAACAACGATAATAGATGGCAACAAAACTCAACATCAAATTTCAAGGCCATTCAAATAGTGCAAGATGGCTTCATTTGGATGAAACATGGCCGTAACAACGATAATAGATGGCAACAAAATTCAACATCAAATTTCAAGGCCATTCAAATAGTGCAAGATGGCTTCATTTGGATGAAACATGGCCGTAACAACGATAATAGATGGCAACAAAATTCAACATCCAAATTTCAAGGCCATTCAAATAGTGCAAGATGGCTTCATTTGGATGAAACATGGCCGTAACAACGATAATAGATGGCAACAAAACTCAACATCAAATTTCAAGGCCATTCAAATAGTGCAATATGGCTTCATTTGGATGAAACATGGCCGTAACAACGATAATAGATGGCAAAAAAACTCAACATCAAATTTCAAGGCCATTCAAATAGTGCAAGATGGCTTCATTTGGATGAAACATGGCCGTAACAACGATAATAGATGGCAAAAAAACTCAACATCAAATTTCAAGGCCATTCAAATAGTGCAATATGGCTTCATTTGGATGAAACATGGCCGTAACAAATTTCAAGGCCATTCAAATAGTGCAATATGGCTTCATTTGGATGAAACATGGCCGTAACAATGATAATAGATGGCAACAAAACTCAACATCAAATTTCAAGGCCATTCAAATAGTGCAATATGGCTTCATTTGGATGAAACATGGCCGTAACAACGATAATAGATGGCAACAAAACTCAACATCAAATTTCAAGGCCATTCAAATAGTGCAAGATGGCTTCATTTGGATGAAACATGGCCGTAACAACGATAATAGATGGCAACAAAATTCAACATCAAATTTCAAGGCCATTCAAATAGTGCAAGATGGCTTCATTTGGATGAAACATGGCCGTAACAACGATAATAGATGGCAACAAAACTCAACATCAAATTTCAAGGCCATTCAAATAGTGCAAGATGGCTTCATTTGGATGAAACATGGCCGAAACAACGATAATAGATGGCAACAAAACTCAACATCAAGTTTCAAGGCCATTGAAATAGTGCAAGATGGCTTCATTTGGATGAAACATGGCTGTAACAACGATAATAGATGGCAAAAAAATTCAACATCAAATTTCAAGGCCATTCAAATAGTGCAAGATGGCTTCATTTGGATGAAACATGGCCGTAACAACGATAATAGATGGCAACAAAACTCAACATCAAATTTCAAGGCCATTCAAATAGTGCAAGATGGCTTCATTTGGATGAAACATGGCCGTAACAACGATAATAGATGGCAACAAAATTCAACATCAAATTTCAAGGCCATTCAAATAGTGAAAGATGGCTTCATTTGGATGAAACATGGCCGTAACAACGATAATAGATGGCAACAAAACTCAACATCAAATTTCAAGGCCATTCAAATAGTACAAGATGGCTTCATTTGGATGAAACATGGCCGAAACAACGATAATAGATGGCAAAAAAACTCAACATCAAATTTCAAGGCCATTCAAATAGTGCAATATGGCTTCATTTGGATGAAACATGGCCGTAACAACGATAATAGATGGCAACAAAACTCAACATCAAATTTCAAGGCCATTCAAATAGTGCAAGATGGCTTCATTTGGATGAAACATGGCCGTAACAACGATAATAGATGGCAACAAAACTCAACATCAAATTTCAAGGCCATTCAAATAGTGCAAGATGGCTTCATTTGGATGAAACATGGCTGTAACAACGATAATAGATGGCAAAAAAACTCAACATCAAATTTCAAGGCCATTCAAATAGTGCAATATGGCTTCATTTGGATGAAACATGGCCGTAACAACGATAATAGATGGCAACAAAACTCAACATCAAATTTCAAGGCCATTCAAATAGTGCAATATGGCGTCATTTGGATGAAACATGGCCGTAACAATGATAATAGATGGCAACAAAACTCAACATTAAATTTCAAGGCCATTCAAATAGTGCAATATGGCTTCATTTGGATGAAACATGGCCGAAACAACGATAATAGATGGCAACAAAACTCAACATCAAATTTCAAGGCCATTCCAATAGTGCAAGATGGCTTCATTTGGATGAAACATGGCCGTAACAACGATAATAGATGGCAACAAAACTCAACATCAAATTTCAAGGCCATTCAAATAGTGCAAGATGGCTTCATTTGGATGAAACATGGCCGTAACAACGATAATAGATGGCAAAAAAACTCAACATCAAATTTCAAGGCCATTCAAATAGTGCAAGATGGCTTCATTTGGATGAAACATGGCCGAAACAACGATAATAGATGGCAAAAAAACTCAACATCAAATTTCAAAGCCATTCCAATAGTGCAAGATGGCTTCATTTGGATGAAACATGGCCGTAACAACGATAATAGATGGCAACAAAACTCAACATCAAATTTCAAGGCCATTCAAATAGTGCAATATGGCTTCATTTGGATGAAACATGGCCGTAACAACGATAATAGATGGCAACAAAACTCAACATCAAATTTCAAGGCCATTCAAATAGTGCAATATGGCTTCATTTGGATGAAACATGGCCGTAACAACGATAATAGATGGCAACAAAACTCAACATCAAATTTCAAGGCCATTCCAATAGTGCAAGATGGCTTCATTTGGATGAAACATGGCCGTAACAACGATAATAGATGGCAACAAAACTCAACATCAAATTTCAAGGCCATTGAAATAGTGCAAGATGGCTTCATTTGGATGAAACATGGCCGAAACAACGATAATAGATGGCAACAAAACTCAACATCAAATTTCAAGGCCATTCAAATAGTGCAAGATGGCTTCATTTGGATGAAACATGGCCGAAACAACGATAATAGATGGCAACAAAACTCAACATCAAATTTCAAGGCCATTCCAATAGTGCAAGATGGCTTCATTTGGATGAAACATGGCCGTAACAACGATAATAGATGGCAACAAAACTCAACATCAAATTTCAAGGCCATTCCAATGGTGCAAGATGGCTTCATTTGGATGAAACATGGCCGCAACAACGATAATAGATGGCAAAAAAACTCAACATCAAATTTCAAGGCCATTCAAATAGTGCAAGATGGCTTCATTTGGATGAAACATGGCCGAAACAACGATAATAGATGGCAAAAAAACTCAACATCAAATTTCAAGGCCATTCCAATAGTGCAAGATGGCTTCATTTGGATGAAACATGGCCGTAACAACGATAATAGATTGCAAAAAAACTCAACATCAAATTTCAAGGCCATTCAAATAGTACAAGATGGCTTCATTTGGATGAAACATGGCCGTAACAACGATAATAGATGGCAACAAAACTCAACATCAAATTTCAAGGCCATTCAAATAGTGCAAGATGGCTTCATTTGGATGAAACATGGCCGTAACAACGATAATAGATGGCAACAAAATTCAACATCAAATTTCAAGGCCATTCAAATAGTGCAAGATGGCTTCATTTGGATGAAACATGGCCGTAACAACGATAATAGATGGCAACAAAACTCAACATCAAATTTCAAGGCCATTCAAATAGTGCAATATGGCTTCATTTGGATGAAACATGGCCGTAACAAATTTCAAGGCCATTCAAATAGTGCAATATGGCTTCATTTGGATGAAACATGGCCGTAACAATGATAATAGATGGCAACAAAACTCAACATCAAATTTCAAGGCCATTCAAATAGTGCAATATGGCTTCATTTGGATGAAACATGGCCGAAACAACGATAATAGATGGCAACAAAACTCAACATCAAATTTCAAGGCCATTCCAATAGTGCAAGATGGCTTCATTTGGATGAAACATGGCCGTAACAACGATAATAGATGGCAACAAAACTCAACATCAAATTTCAAGGCCATTCAAATAGTGCAAGATGGCTTCATTTGGATGAAACATGGCCGTAACAACGATAATAGATGGCAAAAAAACTCAACATCAAATTTCAAGGCCATTCAAATAGTGCAAGATGGCTTCATTTGGATGAAACATGGCCGAAACAACGATAATAGATGGCAAAAAATCTCAACATCAAATTTCAAGGCCATTCCAATAGTGCAAGATGGCTTCATTTGGATGAAACATGGCCGTAACAACGATAATAGATAGCAACAAAACTCAACATCAAATTTCAAGGCCATTCAAATAGTGCAATATGGCTTAATGTGGATGAAACATGGCCGTAACAACGATAATAGATGGCAACAAAACTCAACATCAAATTTCAAGGCCATTCAAATAGTGCAAGATGGCTTCATTTGGATGAAACATGGCCGTAACAACGATAATAGATGGCAACAAAATTTAACATCAAATTACAAGGCCATTCAAATAGTGCAATATGGCTTCATTTGGATGAAACATGGCCGTAACAACGATAATAGATTGCAAAAAAACTCAACATCAAATTTCAAGGCCATTCAAATAGTGCAAGATGGCTTCATTTGGATGAAACATGGCCGTAACAACGATAATAGATGGCAAAAAACTCAACATCAAATTTCAAGGCCATTCAAATAGTGCAAGATGGCTTCATTTGGATGAAACATGGCCGTAACAACGATAATAGATGGCAACAAAACTCAACATCAAATTTCAAGGCCATTCAAATAGTGCAAGATGGCTTCATTTGGATGAAACATGGCCGAAACAACGATAATAGATGGCAAAAAAACTCAACATCAAATTTCAAGGCCATTCCAAGAGTGCAAGATGGCTTCATTTGGATGAAACATGGCTGTAACAACGATAATAGATGGCAAAAAAACTCAACATCAAATTTCAAGGCCATTCAAATAGTGCAAGATGGCTTCATTTGGATGAAACATGGCTGTAACAACGATAATAGATGGCAAAAAAACTCAACATCAAATTTCAAGGCCATTCAAATAGTGCAATATGGCTTCATTTGGATGAAACATGGCCGTAACAAATTTCAAGGCCATTCAAATAGTGCAATATGGCTTCATTTGGATGAAACATGGCCGTAACAATGATAATAGATGGCAACAAAACTCAACATCAAATTTCAAGGCCATTCAAATAGTGCAAGATGGCTTCATTTGGATGAAACATGGCCGTAACAACGATAATAGATGGCAACAAAATTCAACATCAAATTTCAAGGCCATTCAAATAGTGCAAGATGGCTTCATTTGGATGAAACATGGCTGTAACAACGATAATAGATGGCAACAAAACTCAACATCAAATTTCAAGGCCATTCAAATAGTGCAAGATGGCTTCATTTGGATGAAACATGGCCGTAACAACGATAATAGATGGCAACAAAACTCAACATCAAATTTCAAGGCCATTCAAATAGTGCAAGATGGCTTCATTTGGATGAAACATGGCCGTAACAACGATAATAGATGGCAACAAAATTCAACATCAAATTTCAAGGCCATTCAAATAGTGCAAGATGGCTTCATTTGGATGAAACATGGCCGAAACAACGATAATAGATGACAACAAAACTCAACATCAAATTTCAAGGCCATTCAAATAGTGCAAGATGGCTTCATTTGGATGAAACATGGCTGTAACAACGATAATAGATGGCAAAAAAACTCAACATCAAATTTCAAGGCCATTCAAATAGTGCAATATGGCTTCATTTGGATGAAACATGGCTGTAACAACGATAATAGATGGCAACAAAACTCAACATCAAATTTCAAGGCCATTGAAATAGTGCAAGATGGCTTCATTTGGATGAAACATGGCCGTAACAACGATAATAGATGGCAACAAAACTCAACATCAAATTTCAAGGCCATTCAAATAGTGCAAGATGGCTTCATTTGGATGAAACATGGCCGTAACAACGATAATAGATGGCAACAAAATTCAACATCAAATTTCAAGGCCATTCAAATAGTGCAAGATGGCTTCATTTGGATGAAACATGGCCGTAACAACGATAATAGATGGCAACAAAATTCAACATCAAATTTCAAGGCCATTCAAATAGTGCAAGATGGCTTCATTTGGATGAAACATGGCTGTAACAACGATAATAGATGGCAAAAAAACTCAACATCAAATTTCAAGGCCATTCAAAATAGTGCAATATGGCTTCATTTGGATGAAACATGGCCGTAACAACGATAATAGATGGCAAAAAAACTCAACATCAAATTTCAAGGCCATTCAAATAGTGCAAGATGGCTTCATTTGGATGAAACATGGCCGTAACAACGATAATAGATGGCAACAAAACTCAACATCAAATTTCAAGGCCATTCAAATAGTGCAAGATGGCTTCATTTGGATGAAACATGGCCGTAACAACGATAATAGATGGCAACAAAACTCAACATCAAATTTCAAGGCCATTCAAATAGTGCAAGATGGCTTCATTTGGATGAAACATGGCTGTAACAACGATAATAGATGGCAACAAAACTCAACATCAAATTTCAAGGCCATTCAAATAGTGCAATATGGCTTCATTTGGATGAAACATGGCCGTAACAACGATAATAGATGGCAAAAAAACTCAACATCAAATTTCAAGGCCATTCAAATAGTGCAATATGGCTTCATTTGGATGAAACATGGCCGTAACAATGATAATAGATGGCAACAAAACTCAACATCAAATTTCAAGGCCATTCAAATAGTGCAATATGGCTTCATTTGGATGAAACATGGCCGAAACAACGATAATAGATGGCAAAAAAACTCAACATCAAATTTCAAGGCCATTCCAATAGTGCAAGATGGCTTCATTTGGATGAAACATGGCCGAAACAACGATAATAGATGGCAACAAAATTTAACATCAAATTTCAAGGCCATTCAAATAGTGCAAGATGGCTTCATTTGGATGAAACATGGCCGTAACAACGATAATAGATGGCAACAAAACTCAACATCAAATTTCAAGGCCATTCAAATAGTGCAAGATGGCTTCATTTGGATGAAACATGGCCGTAACAACGATAATAGATGGCAACAAAATTCAACATCAAATTTCAAGGCCATTCAAATAGTACAAGATGGCTTCATTTGGATGAAACATGGCCGAAACAACGATAACAGATGGCAACAAAACTCAACATCAAATTTCAAGGCCATTCCATTAGGGCAAGATGGCTTCATTTGGATGAAACATGGCTGTAACAACGATAATAGATGGCAACAAAACTCAAACATCAAATTTCAAGGCCCATTCAAATAGTGCAATATGGCTTCATTTGGATGAAACATGGCCGTAACAACGATAATAGATGGCAACAAAACTCAACATCAAATTTCAAGGCCATTCAAATAGTGCAAGATGGCTTCATTTGGATGAAACATGGCCGTAACAACGATAATAGATGGCAACAAAATTTAACATCAAATTTCAAGGCCATTCAAATAGTGCAAGATGGCTTCATTTGGATGAAACATGGCCGTAACAACGATAATAGATGGCAACAAAATTCAACATCAAATTTCAAGGCCATTCAAATAGTGCAAGATGGCTTCATTTGGATGAAACATGGCCGTAACAACGATAATAGATGCAACAAAATTCAACATCAAATTTCAAGGTCATTGAAATAGTGCAAGATGGCTTCATTTGGATGAAACATGGCCGTAACAACGATAATAGATGGCAAAAAACTCAACATCAAATTCAAGGGCCATTCAAATAGTGCAATATGGCTTCATTTGGATGAAACATGGCCGTAACAACGATAATAGATGGCAACAAAACTCAACATCAAATTTCAAGGCCATTGAAATAGTGCAAGATGGCTTCATTTGGATGAAACATGGCCGTAACAACGATAATAGATGGCAACAAAATTCAACATCAAATTTCAAGGCCATTCAAATAGTGCAAGATGGCTTCATTTGGATGAAACATGGCCGTAACAACGATAATAGATGGCAACAAAATTCAACATCAAATTTCAAGGCCATTGAAATAGTGCAAGATGGCTTCATTTGGATGAAACATGGCTGTAACAACGATAATAGATGGCAACAAAACTTAACATCAAATTTCAAGGCCATTCAAATAGTGCAATATGGCTTCATTTGGATGAAACATGGCCGTAACAACGATAATAGATGGCAACAAAATTCAACATCAAATTTCAAGGCCATTGAAATAGTGCAAGATGGCTTCATTTGGATGAAACATGGCCGTAACAACGATAATAGATGGCAACAAAAACTCAACATCAAATTTCAAGGCATTCAAATAGTGCAATATGGCTTCATTTTGGATGAAAC
The DNA here is from genome assembly GCF_943734735.2 of Anopheles gambiae. NCBI lineage: Eukaryota > Metazoa > Arthropoda > Insecta > Diptera > Culicidae > Anopheles > Anopheles gambiae. The sequence continues at coordinate 393,190 of NW_026902715.1, forward strand.
ATGGCCGTAACAACGATAATAGATGGCAACAAAACTCAACATCAAATTTCAAGGCCATTCAAATAGTGCAAGATGGGCTTCATTTGGATGAAAACATGGCCGTAACAACGATAATAGATGGCAACAAAATTCAACATCAAATTTCAAGGCCATTGAAATAGTGCAAGATGGCTTCATTTGGATGAAACATGGCCATAACAACGATAATAGATGGCAAAAAAACTCAACATCAAATTTCAAGGCCATTCAAATAGTGCAATATGGCTTCATTTGGATGAAACATGGCCGTAACAACGATAATAGATGGCAACAAAACTCAACATCAAATTTCAAGGCCATTCAAATAGTGCAAGATGGCTTCATTTGGATGAAACATGGCCGTAACAACGATAATAGATGGCAACAAAATTCAACATCAAATTTCAAGGCCATTCAAATAGTGCAAGATGGCTTCATTTGGATGAAACATGGCCGAAACAACGATAATAGATGGCAAAAAAACTCAACATCAAATTTCAAGGCCATTCAAATAGTGCAAGATGGCTTCATTTGGATTAAACATGGCCGTAACAACGATAATAGATGGCAACAAAATTCAACATCAAATTTCAAGGCCATTCAATAGTGCAATATGGCTTCATTTGGATGAAACATGGCCGTAACAACGATAATAGATGGCAACAAAATTCAACATCAAATTTCAAGGCCATTCAAATAGTGCAATATGGCTTCATTTGGATGAAACATGGCCGTAACAACGATAATTGATGGCAACAAAACTCAACATCAAATGTCAAGGCCATTCAAATAGTACAAGATGGCTTCATTTGGATGAAACATGGCCGAAACAACGATAATAGATGGCAACAAAACTCAACATCAAATTTCAAGGCCATTCAAATAGTGCAAGATGGCTTCATTTGGATGAAACATGGCCGTAACAACGATAATAGATGGCAACAAAACTCAACATCAAATTTCAAGGCCATTCAAATAGTGCAAGATGGCTTCATTTGGATGAAACATGGCTGTAACAACGATAATAGATGGCAAAAAAACTCAACATCAAATTTCAAGGCCATTCAAATAGTGCAATATGGCTTCATTTGGATGAAACATGGCCGTAACAACGATAATAGATGGCAAAAAAACTCAACATCAAATTTCAAGGCCATTCAAATAGTGCAAGATGGCTTCATTTGGATGAAACATGGCCGTAACAATGATAATAGATGGCAACAAAACTCAACATCAAATTTCAAGGCCATTCAAATAGTGCAATATGGCTTCATTTGGATGAAACATGGCCGAAACAACGATAATAGATGGCAACAAAACTCAACATCAAATTTCAAGGCCATTCCAATAGTGCAAGATGGCTTCATTTGGATAAAAACATGGCCGAAACAACGATAATAGATGGCAACAAAATTTAACATCAAATTTCAAGGCCATTCAAATAGTGCAAGATGGCTTCATTTGGATGAAACATGGCCGTAACAACGATAATAGATGGCAACAAAACTCAACATCAAATTTCAAGGCCATTCAAATAGTGCAAGATGGCTTCATTTGGATGAAACATGGCCGTAACAACGATAATAGATGGCAACAAAATTCAACATCAAATTTCAAGGCCATTCAAATAGTGCAAGATGGCTTCATTTGGATGAAACATGGCCGTAACAACGATAATAGATGGCAACAAAATTCAACATCAAATTTCAAGGCCATTCAAATAGTACAAGATGGCTTCATTTGGATGAAACATGACCGAAACAACGATAACAGATGGCAACAAAACTCAACATCTAATTTCAAGGCCATTCCATTAGGGCAAGATGGCTTCATTTGGATGAAACATGGCTGTAACAACGATAATAGATGGCAACAAAACTCAACATCAAATTTCAAGGCCATTCAAATAGTGCAATATGGCTTCATTTGGATGAAACATGGCCGTAACAACGATAATAGATGGCAACAAAACTCAACATCAAATTTCAAGGCCATTCAAATAGTGCAAGATGGCTTCATTTGGATGAAACATGGCCGTAACAACGATAATAGATGGCAACAAAATTTAACATCAAATTTCAAGGCCATTCAAATAGTGCAAGATGGCTTCATTTGGATGAAACATGGCCGTAACAACGATAACAGATGGCAACAAAACTCAACATCAAATTTCAAGGCCATTCAAATAGTGCAAGATGGCTTCATTTGGATGAAACATGGCCGTAACAATGATAATAGATGGCAACAAAACTCAACATCAAATTTCAAGGCCATTCAAATAGTGCAATATGGCTTCATTTGGATGAAACATGGCCGAAACAACGATAATAGATGGCAACAAAACTCAACATCAAATTTCAAGGCCATTCCAATAGTGCAAGATGGCTTCATTTGGATAAAACATGGCCGAAACAACGATAATAGATGGCAACAAAATTTAACATCAAATTTCAAGGCCATTCAAATAGTGCAAGATGGCTTCATTTGGATGAAACATGGCCGTAACAACGATAATAGATGGCAACAAAACTCAACATCAAATTTCAAGGCCATTCAAATAGTGCAAGATGGCTTCATTTGGATGAAACATGGCCGTAACAACGATAATAGATGGCAACAAAACTCAACATCAAATTTCAAGGCCATTCAAATAGTGCAATATGGCTTCATTTGGATGAAACATGGCCGTAACAACGATAATAGATGGCAACAAAATTCAACATCAAATTTCAAGGCCATTCAAATAGTGCAATATGGCTTCATATGGATGAAACATGGCCGTAACAACGATAATAGATGGCAACAAAATTCAACATCAAATTTCAAGGCCATTGAAGTAGTGCAAGATGGCTTCATTTGGATGAAACATGGCCGTAACAACGATAATAGATGGCAACAAAATTTAACATCAAATTTCAAGGCCATTCAAATAGTGCAAGATGGCTTCATTTGGATGAAACATGGCCGTAACAACGATAATAAATGGCAACAAAACTCAACATCAAATTTCAAGGCCATTCAAATAGTGCAAGATGGCTTCATTTGGATGAAACATGGCCGTAACAACGATAATAGATGGCAACAAAATTCAACATCAAATTTCAAGGCCATTCAAATAGTGCAAGATGGCTTCATTTGGATGAAACATGGCCATAACAACGATAATAGATGGCAAAAAAACTCAACATCAAATTTCAAGGCCATTCAAATAGTGCAATATGGCTTCATTTGGATGAAACATGGCCGTAACAATGATAATAGATAGCAACAAAACTCAACATCAAATTTCAAGGCCATTCAAATAGTGCAAGATGGCTTCATTTGGATGAAACATGGCCGTAACAACGATAATAGATGGCAACAAAATTCAACATCAAATTTCAAGGCCATTCAAATAGTGCAAGATGGCTTCATTTGGATAAAACATGGCCGAAACAACGATAATAGATGGCAACAAAATTCAACATCAAATTTCAAGGCCATTCCAATAGTGCAAGATGGCTTCATTTGGATTAAACATGGCCGTAACAACGATAATAGATGGCAACAAAACTCAACATCAAATTTCAAGGCCATTCAAATAGTGCAATATGGCTTCATTTGGATGAAACATGGCCGTAACAACGATAATAGATGGCAACAAAATTCAACATCAAATTTCAAGGCCATTCAAATAGTGCAAGATGGCTTCATTTGGATGAAACATGGCCGAAACAACGATAATAGATGGCAACAAAACTCAACATCAAATTTCAAGGCCATTGAAATAGTGCAAGATGGCTTCATTTGGATGAAACATGGCCGAAACAACGATAATAGATGGCAACAAAACTCAACATCAAATTTCAAGGCCATTCAAATAGTGCAAGATGGCTTCATTTGGATGAAACATGGCCGTAACAACGATAATAGATGGCAACAAAACTCAACATCAAATTTCAAGGCCATTGAAATAGTACAAGATGGCTTCATTTGGATGAAACATGGCCGTAACAACGATAATAGATGGCAACAAAATTCAACATCAAATTTCAAGGCCATTCAAATAGTGCAAGATGGCTTCATTTGGATGAAACATGGCCGTAACAACGATAATAGATGGCAACAAAATTCAACATCACATTTCAAGGCCATTCAAATAGTGCAAGATGGCTTCATTTGGATGAAACATGGCTGTAACAACGATAATAGATGGCAACAAAACTCAACATCAAATTTCAAGGCCATTCAAATAGTGCAAGATGGCTTTATATTAATGAAACATGGCCGTAACAACGATAATAGATGGCAACAAAAGTAAACATCAAATTTCAAGGCCATTCAAATAGTACAAGATGGCTTCATTTGGATGAAACATGGCCGTAACAACGATAATTGATGGCAACAAAATTCAACATCAAATTTCAAGGCCATTCAAATAGTGCAATATGGCTTCATTTGGATGAAACATGGCCGTAACAACGATAATAGATGGCAACAAAACTCAACATCAAATTTCAAGGCCATTCAAATAGTGCAAGATGGCTTCATTTGGATGAAACATGGCTGTAACAACGATAATAGATGGCAACAAAATTCAACATCAAATTTCAAGGCCATTCAAATAGTGCAAGATGGCTTCATTTGGATGAAACATGGCCGTAACAACGATAATAGATGGCAACAAAATTCAACATCAAATTTCAAGGCCATTCAAATAGTGCAAGATGGCTTCATTTGGATGAAACATGGCTGTAACAACGATAATAGATGGCAACAAAATTCAACATCAAATTTCAAGGCCATTCAAATAGTGCAAGATGGCTTCATTTGGATGAAACATGGCCGTAACAACGATAATAGATGGCAACAAAATTCAACATCAAATTTCAAGGCCATTCAAATAGTGCAAGATGGCTTCATTTGGATGAAACATGGCCGAAACAACGATAATAGATGGCAACAAAATTCAACATCAAATTTCAAGGTCATTGAATTAGTGCAAAATGGCTTCATTTGGATGAAACATGGCCGTAACAACGATAATAGATGGCAACAAAATTTAACATCAAATTTCAAGGCCATTAAAATAGTGCAAGATGGCTTCATTTGGATGAAACATGGCCGTAACAACGATAATAGATGGCAACAAAACTCAACATCAAATTTCAAGGCCATTGAAATAGTGCAAGATGGCTTCATTTGGATGGAACATGGCCGTAACATCGATAATAGATGGCAACAAAACTCAACATCAAATTTCAAGGCCATTCAAATAGTGCAAGATGGCTTCATTTGGATGAAACATGGCCGTAACAACGATAATAGATGGCAACAAAATTCAACATCAAATTTCAAGGCCATTCAAATAGTGCAAGATGGCTTCATTTGGATGAAACATGGCTGTAACAACGATAATAGATGGCAACAAAACTCAACATCAAATTTCAAGGCCATTCAAATAGTGCAAGATGGCTTCATTTGGATGAAACATGGCCGTAACAACGATAATAGATGGCAACAAAACTCAACATCAAATTTCAAGGCCATTCAAATAGTACAAGATGGCTTCATTTGGATGAAACATGGCTGTAACAACGATAATAGATGGCAACAAAACTCAACATCAAATTTCAAGGCCATTAAAATAGTGCAAGATGGCTTCATTTGGATGAAACATGGCCGTAACAACGATAATAGATGGCAACAAAACTCAACATCAAATTTCAAGGCCATTCAAATAGTACAAGATGGCTTCATTTGGATGAAACATGGCCGTAACAACGATAATAGATGGCAACAAAATTCAACATCAAATTTCAAGGCCATTCAAATAGTGCAAGATGGCTTCATTTGGATGAAACATGGCCGTAACAACGATAATAGATGGCAACAAAATTCAACATCACATTTCAAGGCCATTCAAATAGTGCAAGATGGCTTCATTTGGATGAAACATGGCCGTAACAACGATAATAGATGGCAACAAAATTTAACATCAAATTTCAAGGCCATTCAAATAGTGCAAGATGGCTTCATTTGGATGAAACATGGCCGTAACAACGATAATAGATGGCAACAAAATTCAACATCAAATTTCAAGGCCATTCAAATAGTGCAAGATGGCTTCATTTGGATGGAACATGGCCGTAACAACGATAATAGATGGCAACAAAATTCAACATCAAATTTCAAGGTCATTGAATTAGTGCAAAATGGCTTCATTTGGATGAAACATGGCCGTAACAACGATAATAGATGGCAACAAAACTCAACATCAAATTTCAAGGCCATTCAAATAGTGCAAGATGGCTTCATTTGGATGAAACATGGCCGAAACAACGATAATAGATGGCAACAAAACTCAACATCAAATTTCAAGGCCATTCAAATAGTGCAAGATGGCTTCATTTGGATGAAACATGGCTGTAACAACGATAATAGATGGCAACAAAATTCAACATCAAATTTCAAGGCCATTCAAATAGTGCAAGATGGCTTCATTTGGATGAAACATGGCCGTAACAACGATAATAGATGGCAACAAAATTCAACATCAAATTTCAAGGCCATTCAAATAGTGCAAGATGGCTTCATTTGGATGAAACATGGCCGAAACAACGATAATAGATGGCAACAAAATTCAACATCAAATTTCAAGGTCATTGAATTAGTGCAAAATGGCTTCATTTGGATGAAACATGGCCGTAACAACGATAATAGATGGCAACAAAATTTAACATCAAATTTCAAGGCCATTAAAATAGTGCAAGATGGCTTCATTTGGATGAAACATGGCCGTAACAACGATAATAGATGGCAACAAAACTCAACATCAAATTTCAAGGCCATTGAAATAGTGCAAGATGGCTTCATTTGGATGGAACATGGCCGTAACATCGATAATAGATGGCAACAAAACTCAACATCAAATTTCAAGGCCATTCAAATAGTGCAAGATGGCTTCATTTGGATGAAACATGGCCGTAACAACGATAATAGATGGCAACAAAATTCAACATCAAATTTCAAGGTCATTGAATTAGTGCAATATGGCTTCATTTAAATGAAACATGGCCGTAACAACGATAATAGATGGCAACAAAATTCAACATCAAATTTCAAGGCCATTGAAATAGTGCAAGATGGCTTCATTTGGATGAAACATGGCCGTAACAACGATAATAGATGGCAACAACATTCAACATCAAATTTCAAGGCCATTCAAATAGTGCAAGATGGCTTCATTTGGATGAAACATGGCCGTAACAACGATAATAGATGGCAAAAAAACTCAACATCAAATTTCAAGGCCATTCAAATAGTGATAATAGATAAAAACGATAATAGATGGCAAAAAAACTCAACATCAAATTTTAAGGCCATTCAAATAGTGCAAGATGGCTTCATTTGGATGAAACATGGCCGTAACAACGATAATAGATGGCAACAAAATTCAACATCAAATTTCAAGGCCATTCAAATAGTGCAAGATGGCTTCATTTGGATGAAACATGGCCGAAACAACGATAATAGATGGCAACAAAACTCAACATCAAATTTCAAGGCCATTCCAATAGTGCAAGATGGCTTCATTTGGATGAAACATGGCTGTAACAACGATAATAGATGGCAACAAAATTCAACATCAAATTTCAAGGCCATTCAAATAGTGCAATATGGCTTCATTTGGATGAAACATGGCCGTAACAACGATAATAGATGGCAACAAAACTCAACATCAAATTTCAAGGCCATTCCAATAGTGCAAGATGGCTTCATTTGGATGAAACATGGCCGTAACAACGATAATAGATGTCAACAAAATTCAACATCAAATTTCAAGGCCATTCAAATAGTGCAATATGGCTTCATTTCGATGAAACATGGCCGTAACAACGATAATAGATGGCAACAAAACTCAACATCAAATTTCAAGGCCATTCAAATAGTGCAAGATGGCTTCATTTGGATGAAACATGGCCAACGATTTGAAACAACGATAATAGATGGCAACAAAACTCAACATCAAATTTCAAGGCCATTCCAATAGTGCAAGATGGCTTCATTTGGATGAAACATGGCCGTAACAACGATAATAGATGGCAACAAAACTCAACATCAAATTTCAAGGCCATTCAAATAGTACAAGATGGCTTCATTTGGATGAAACATGGCCGTAACAACGATAATAGATGGCAACAAAACTCAACATCAAATTTCAAGGCCATTCAAATAGTGCAAGATGGCTTCATTTAGATGAAACATGGCCGTAACAACGATAACAGATGGCAACAAAATTCAACATCAAATTTCAAGGCCATTCAAATAGTGCAAGATGGCTTCATTTGGATGAAAAATGACCGTAACAACGATAATAGATGGCAACAAAACTCAACATCAAATTTCAAGGCCATTCAAATAGTGCAAGATGGCTTCATTTGGATGGAACATGGCCGTAACAACGATAATAGATGGCAACAAAATTCAACATCAAATTTCAAGGCCATTCAAAAAGTGCAAGATGGCTTCATTTGGATGAAACATGGCCGAAACAACGATAATAGATGGCAACAAAACTCAACATCAAATTTCAAGGCCATTCAAATAGTGCAAGATGGCTTCATTTGGATGAAACATGGCCGTAACAACGATAATAGATGGCAACAAAATTCAACATCGAATTTCAAGGCCATTCAAATAGTGCAATATGGCTTCATTTGGATGAAACATGGCCGTAACAACGATAATAGATGGCAACAAGATTCAACATCAAATTTCAAGGCCATTCAAATAGTGCAATATGGCTTCATTTGGATGAAACATGGCCGTAACAACGATAATAGATGGCAACACCATTCAACATCAAATTTCAAGGCCATTCAAATAGTGCAATATGGCTTCATTTGGATGAAACATGGCCGTAACAACGATAATAGATGGCAACAAAACTCAACATCAAATTTCAAGGCCATTGAAATAGTGCAAGATGGCTTCATTTGGATGGAACATGGCCGTAACAACGATAATAGATGGCAACAAAATTCAACATCAAATTTCAAGGCCATTCAAATAGTGCAAGATGGCTTCATTTGGATGAAACATGGCCGAAACAACGATAATAGATGGCAACAAAACTCAACATCAAATTTCAAGGCCATTGAAATAGTGCAAGATGGCTTCATTTGGATGAAACATGGCCGTAACAACGATAATAGATGGCAACAAAATTCAACATCGAATTTCAAGGCCATTCAAATAGTGCAATATGGCTTCATTTGGATGAAACATGGCCGTAACAACGATAATAGATGGCAACAAAACTCAACATCAAATTTCAAGGCCATTCAAATAGTGCAAGATGGCTTCATTTGGATGAAACATGGCCGTAACAACGTTAATAGATGGCAACAAAACTCAACATCAAATTTCAAGGCCATTCAAATAGTACAAGATGGCTTCATTTGGATGAAACATGGCCGTAACAACGATAATAGATGGCAACAAAATTCAACATCAAATTTCAAGGCCATTCAAATAGTGCAAGATGGCTTCATTTGGATGAAACATGGCCGTAACAACGATAATAGATGGCAAAAAAATTCAACATCAAATTTCAAGGCCATTCAAATAGTGCAAGATGGCTTCATTTGGATGAAACATGGCCGTAACAACGATAATAGATGGCAACAAAATTCAACATCAAATTTCAAGGCCATTCAAATAGTGCAATATGGCTTTATTTGGATGAAACATGGCCGTAACAACGTTAATATATGGCAACAAAACTCAACATCAAATTTCAAGGCCATTCAAATAGTGCAAGATGGCTTCATTTGGATGAAACATGGCCGTAACAACGATAATAGATGGCAACAAAATTCAACATCAAATTTCAAGGCCATTCAAATAGTGCAAGATGGCTTCATTTGGATGAAACATGGCCGTAACAACGATAATAGATGGCAACAAAATTCAACATCAAATTTCAAGGCCATTCAAATAGTGCAAGATGGCTTCATTTGGATGAAACATGGCCGTAACAACGATAATAGATGGCAACAAAATTCAACATCAAATTTCAAGGTCATTGAATTAGTGCAAAATGGCTTCATTTGGATGAAACATGGCCGTAACAACGATAATAGATGGCAACAAAACTCAACATCAAATTTCAAGGCCATTCAAATAGTGCAAGATGGCTTTATTTGGATGAAACATGGCCGTAACAACGATAATAGATGGCAACAAAACTCAACATCAAATTTCAAGGCCATTCAAATAGTACAAGATGGCTTCATTTGGATGAAACATGGCCGTAACAACGATAATAGATGGCAACAAAATTCAACATCAAATTTCAAGGCCATTCAAATAGTGCAAGATGGCTTCATTTGGATGAAACATGGCCGTAACAACGATAATAGATGGCAACAAAATTCAACATCAAATTTCAAGGCCATTCAAATAGTGCAAGATGGCTTCATTTGGATGAAACATGGCCGTAACAACGATAATAGATGGCAACAAAATTCAACATCAAATTTCAAGGTCATTGAACTAGTGCAAAATGGCTTCATTTGGATGAAACATGGCCGTAACAACGATAATAGATGGCAACAAAATTCAACATCAAATTTCAAGGCCATTCAAATAGTGCAAGATGGCTTCATTTGGATGAAACATGGCCGAAACAACGATAATAGATGGCAACAAAACTCAACATCAAACTTCAAGGCCATTCAAATAGTGCAAGATGGCTTCATTTGGATGAAACATGGCCGAAACAACGATAATAGATGGCAACAAAACTCAACATCAAATTTCAAGGCCATTCAAATAGTGCAAGATGGCTTCATTTGGATGAAACATGGCCGTAACAACAATAATAGATGGCAAAAAAAAACTCATTATCAAATTTCAAGGCCATTCAAATAGTGCAAGATGGCTTCATTTGGATGAAACATGGCCGTAACAACGATAATAGATGGCAACAAAACTCAACATCAAATTTCAAGGCCATTCAAATAGTGCAAGATGGCTTCATTTGGATGAAACATGGCCGTAACAACGATAATAGATGGCAACAAAATTCAACATCAAATTTCAAGGCCATTCAAATAGTGCAAGATGGCTTCATTTGGATGAAACATGGCCGAAACAACGATAATAGATGGCAACAAAACTCAACATCAAATTTAAAGGCCATTCAAATAGTGCAAGATGGCTTTATTTAAATGAAACATGGCCGTAACAACGATAATAGATGGCAACAAAACTCAACATCAAATTTCAAGGCCATTCAAATAGTGCAAGATGGCTTCATTTGGATGGAACATGGCCGTAACAACGATAATAGATGGCAACAAAACTCAACATCAAATTTCAAGGCCATTGAAATAGTGCAAGATGGCTTCATTTGGATGAAACATGGCCGTAACAACGATAATAGATGGCAACAAAATTCAACATCAAATTTCAAGGCCATTCAAATAGTGCAAGATGGCTTCATTTGGATGAAACATGGCCGAAACAACGATAATAGATAGCAACAAAACTCAACATCAAATTTCAAGGCCATTCAAATAGTGCAAGATGGCTTTATTTAAATGAAACATGGCCGTAACAACGATAATAGATGGCAACAAAACTCAACATCAAATTTCAAGGCCATTCAAATAGTGCAAGATGGCTTCATTTGGATGGAACATGGCCGTAACAACGATAATAGATGGCAACAAAATTCAACATCAAATTTCAAGGCCATTGAAATAGTGCAAGATGGCTTCATTTGGATGAAACATGGCCGTAACAACGATAATAGATGGCAACAAAATTCAACATCAAATTTCAAGGCCATTCAAATAGTGCAAGATGGCTTCATTTGGATGAAACATGGCCGTAACAACGATAATAGATGGCAACAAAATTCAACATCAAATTTCAAGGTCATTCAAATAGTGCAAGATGGCTTCATTTGGATGAAACATGGCCGAAACAACGATAATAGATGGCAACAAAATTCAACATCAAATTTCAAGGCCATTCAAATAGTGCAAGATGGCTTCATTTGGATGAAACATGGCCGAAACAACGATAATAGATGGCAACAAAACTCAACATCAAATTTCAAGGCCATTCAAATAGTGCAAGATGGCTTCATTTGGATGAAACATGGCCGAAACAACGATAATAGATGGCAACAAAACTCAACATCAAATTTCAAGGCCATTCAAATAGTACAAGATGGCTTCATTTGGATGAAACATGGCCGTAACAACGATAATAGATGGCAACAAAATTCAACATCAAATTTCAAGGCCATTCAAATAGTGCAGGATGGCTTCATTTGAATGAAACATGGCCGTAACAACGATAATAGATGGCAACAAAACTCAACATCAAATTTCAAGGCCATTCAAATAGTGCAAGATGGCTTCATTTGGATGGAACATGGCCGTAACAACGATAATAGATGGCAACAAAATTCAACATCAAATTTCAAGGCCATTCAAATAGTACAAGATGGCTTCATTTGGATGAAACATGGCCGAAACAACGATAATAGATGGCAACAAAACTCAACATCAAATTTCAAGGCCATTCAAATAGTGCAAGATGGCTTCATTTGGATGAAACATGGCCGTAACAACGATAATAGATGGCAACAAAATTCAACATCAAATTTCAAGGCCATTGAATTAGTGCAAGGTGGCTTCATTTGGATGAAACATGGCCGTAACAACGATAATAGATGGCAACAAAACTCAACATCAAATTTCAAGGCCATTCAAATAGTGCAAGATGGCTTCATTTGGATGAAACATGGCCGTAACAACGATAATAGATGGCAACAAAACTCAACATCAAATTTCAAGGCCATTCAAATAGTGCAAGATGGCTTCATTTGGATGAAACATGGCCGTAACAACGATAATAGATGGCAACAAAATTCAACATCAAATTTCAAGGCCATTCAAATAGTGCAAGATGGCTTCATTTGGATGAAACATGGCCGTAACAACGATAATAGATGGCAAAAAAATTCAAAATCAAATTTCAAGGCCATTCAAATAGTGCAAGATGGCTTCATTTGGATGAAACATGGCCGTAACAACGATAATAGATGGCAACAAAACTCAACATCAAATTTCAAGGCCATTCAAATAGTGCAAGATGGCTTCATTTGGATGAAACATGGCCGAAACAACGATAATAGATGGCAACAAAACTCAACATCAAATTTCAAGGCCATTGAAATAGTGCAAGATGGCTTCATTTGGATGAAACATGGCCGTAACAACGACAATAGATGGCAACAAAACTCAACATCAAATTTCAAGGCCATTCAAATAGTGCAAGATGGCTTCATTTGGATGAAACATGGCCGTAACAAAGATAATAGATGGCAACAAAATTCAACACCAAATTTCAAGGCCATTCAAATAGTGCAAGATGGCTTCATTTGGATGAAACATGGCCGTAACAACGATAATAGATGGCAACAAAACTCAACATCAAATTTCAAGGCCATTCAAATAGTGCAAGATGGCTTCATTTGGATGAAACATGGCCGTAACAACGATAATAGATGGCAACAAAATTCAACATCAAATTTCAAGGCCATTCAAATAGTGCAAGATGGCTTCATTTGGATGAAACATGGCCGTAACAACGATAATAGATGGCAACAAAATTCAACATCAAATTTCAAGGCCATTCAAATAGTGCAAGATGGCTTCATTTGGATGAAACATGGCCGTAACAACGATAATAGATTGCAACAAAATTCAACATCAAATTTCAAGGCCATTCAAATAGTGCAAAATGGCTTCATTTGGATGAAACATGGCCGTAACAACGATAATAGATGGCAACAAAATTCAACATCAAATTTCAAGGCCATTCATATAGTGCAAGATGGCTTCATTTGGATGAAACATGGCTGAAACAACGATAATAGATGGCAACAAAATTCAACATCAAATTTAAAGGCCATTCAAATAGTGCAAGATGGCTTTATTTTAATGAAACATGGCCGTAACAACGATAATAGATGGCAACAAAACTCAACATCAAATTTCAAGGCCATTCAAATAGTGCAAGATGGCTTCATTTGGATGAAACATGGCCGTAACAACGATAATAGATGGCAACAAAACTCAACATCAAATTTCAAGGCCATTCAAATAGTGCAAGATGGCTTCATTTGGATGAAACATGGCCGTAACAACGATAATAGATGGTAACAAAATTCAACATCAAATTTCAAGGCCATTCAAATAGTGCAAGATGGCTTCATTTGGATGAAAAATGACCGTAACAACGATAATAGATGGCAACAAAATTCAACATCAAATTTCAAGGCCATTCAAATAGTGCAAGATGGCTTCATTTGGATGAAACATGGCCGTAACAACGATAATAGATGGCAACAAAATTCAACATCAAATTTCAAGGCCATTCAAATAGTGCAAGATGGCTTCATTTGGATGAAACATGGCCGAAACAACGATAATAGATGGCAACAAAACTCAACATCAAATTTAAAGGCCATTCAAATAGTGCAAGATGGCTTCATTTGGATGAAACATGGCCGAAACAACGATAATAGATGGCAACAAAACTCAACATCAAATTTCAAGGCCATTCAAATAGTGCAATATGGCTTCATTTGGATGAAACATGGCCAACGATTTGAAACAACGATAATAGATGGCAACAAAACTCAACATCAAATTTCAAGGCCATTCAAATAGTGCAAGATGGCTTCATTTGGATGAAACATGGCCGTAACAACGATAATAGATGGCAACAAAACTCAACATCAAATTTCAAGGCCATTCAAATAGTGCAATATGGCTTCATTTGGATGAAACATGGCCGTAACAACGATAATAGATGGCAACAAAACTCAACATCAAATTTCAAGGCCATTCAAATAGTGCAAGATGGCTTCATTTAGATGAAACATGGCCGTAACAACGATAATAGATGGCAACAAAATTTAACATCAAATTTCAAGGCCATTCAAATAGTGCAAGATGGCTTCATTTGGATGAAACTTGGCCGTAACAACGATAATAGATGGCAACAAAACTCAACATCAAATTTCAAGGCCATTCAAATAGTGCAAGATGGCTTCATTTGGATGGAACATGGCCGTAACAACGATAATAGATGGCAACAAAATTCAACATCAAATTTCAAGGCCATTCAAAAAGTGCAAGATGGCTTCATTTGGATGAAACATGGCCGAAACAACGATAATAGATGGCAACAAAACTCAACATCAAATTTCAAGGCCATTCAAATAGTGCAAGATGGCTTCATTTGGATGAAACATGGCCGTAACAACGATAATAGATGGCAACAAAATTCAACATCGAATTTCAAGGCCATTCAAATAGTGCAATATGGCTTCATTTGGATGAAACATGGCCGTAACAACGATAATAGATGGCAACAAGATTCAACATCAAATTTCAAGGCCATTCAAATAGTGCAAGATGGCTTCATTTGGATGAAACATGGCCGTAACAACGATAATAGATGGCAACACCATTCAACATCAAATTTCAAGGCCATTGAAATAGTGCAAGATGGCTTCATTTGGATGGAACATGGCCGTAACAACGATAATAGATGGCAACAAAATTCAACATCGAATTTCAAGGCCATTCAAATAGTGCAATATGGCTTCATTTGGATGAAACATGGCCGTAACAACGATAATAGATGGCAACAAAATTCAACATCAAATTTCAAGGCCATTCAAATAGTGCAAGATGGCTTCATTTGGATGAAACATGGCCGTAACAACGATAATAGATGGCAACAAAATTCAACATCAAATTTCAAGGCCATTCAAATAGTGCAATATGGCTTTATTTGGATGAAACATGGCCGTAACAACGTTAATATATGGCAACAAAACTCAACATCAAATTTCAAGGCCATTCAAATAGTGCAAGATGGCTTCATTTGGATGAAACATGGCCGTAACAACGATAATAGATGGCAACAAAATTCAACATCAAATTTCAAGGCCATTCAAATAGTGCAAGATGGCTTCATTTGGATGAAACATGGCCGTAACAACGATAATAGATGGCAACAAAATTCAACATTAAATTTCAAGGCCATTCAAATAGTGCAAGATGGCTTCATTTGGATGAAACATGGCCGTAACAACGATAATAGATGGCAACAAAATTCAACATCAAATTTCAAGGTCATTGAATTAGTGCAAAATGGCTTCATTTGGATGAAACATGGCCGTAACAACGATAATAGATGGCAACAAAATTCAACATCAAATTTCAAGGCCATGCAAATAGTGCAAGATGGCTTTATTTGGATGAAACATGGCCGTAACAACGATAATAGATGGCAACAAAACTCAACATCAAATTTCAAGGCCATTCAACTAGTACAAGATGGCTTCATTTGGATGAAACATGGCCGTAACAACGATAATAGATGGCAACAAAATTTATCATCAAATTTCAAGGCCATTCAAATAGTGCAAGATGGCTTCATTTGGATGAAACATGGCCGTAACAACGATAATAGATGGCAACAAAATTCAACATCAAATTTCAAGGCCATTCAAATAGTGCAAGATGGCTTCATTTGGATGAAACATGGCCGTAACAACGATAATAGATGGCAACAAAATTCAACATCAAATTTCAAGGTCATTGAACTAGTGCAAAATGGCTTCATTTGGATGAAACATGGCCGTAACAACGATAATAGATGGCAACAAAATTCAACATCAAATTTCAAGGCCATTCAAATAGTGCAAGATGGCTTCATTTGGATGAAACATGGCCGAAACAACGATAATCGATGGCAACAAAACTCAACATCAAACTTCAAGGCCATTCAAATAGTGCAAGATGGCTTCATTTGGATGAAACATGGCCGAAACAACGATAATAGATGGCAACAAAACTCAACATCAAATTTCAAGGCCATTCAAATAGTGCAAGATGGCTTCATTTGGATGAAACATGGCCGTAACAGCAATAATAGATGGCAAAAAAAACTCATTATCAAATTTCAAGGCCATTCAAATAGTGCAAGATGGCTTCATTTGGATGAAACATGGCCGTAACAACGATAATAGATGGCAACAAAATTCAACATCAAATTTCAAGGCCATTCAAATAGTGCAAGATGGCTTCATTTGGATGGAACATGGCCGTAACAACGATAATAGATGGCAACAAAATTCAACATCAAATTTCAAGGCCATTCAAATAGTGCAAGATGGCTTCATTTGGATGAAACATGGCCGAAACAACGATAATAGATGGCAACAAAACTCAACATCAAATTTAAAGGCCATTCAAATAGTGCAAGATGACTTTATTTTAATGAAACATGGCCATAACAACGATAATAGATGGCAACAAAACTCAACATCAAATTTCAAGGCCATTCAAATAGTGCAAGATGGCTTCATTTGGATGGAACATGGCCGTAACAACGATAATAGATGGCAACAAAATTCAACATCAAATTTCAAGGCCATTCAAATAGTGCAAGATGGCTTCATTTGGATGAAACATGGCCGAAACAACGATAATAGATGGCAACAAAACTCAACATCAAATTTCAAGGCCATTCAAATAGTGCAAGATGGCTTCATTTGGATGAAACATGGCCGTAACAACGATAATAGATGGCAACAAAATTCAACATCAAATTTCAAGGTCATTGAATTAGTGCAAAATGGCTTCATTTGGATGAAACATGGCCGAAACAACGATAATAGATGGCAACAAAATTCAACATCAAATTTCAAGGCCATTCAAATAGTGCAAGATGGCTTCATTTGGATGAAACATGGCCGAAACAACGATAATAGATGGCAACAAAACTCAACATCAAATTTCAAGGCCATTCAAATAGTACAAGATGGCTTCATTTGGATGAAACATGGCCGTAACAACGATAATAGATGGCAACAAAATTCAACATCAAATTTCAAGGCCATTCAAATAGTGCAAGATGGCTTCATTTGGATGAAACATGGCCGTAACAACGATAATAGATGGCAACAAAATTCAACATCAAATTTCAAGGCCATTCAAATAGTGCAAGATGGCTTCATTTGGATGAAACATGGCCGTAACAACGATAATAGATGGCAACAAAACTCAACATCAAATTTCAAGGCCATTCAAATAGTGCAAGATGGCTTCATTTGGATGAAACATGGACACAACAACGATAATAGATGGCAACAAAACTCAACATCAAATTTCAAGGCCATTCAAATAGTGCAAGATGGCTTCATTTGGATAAAACATGGCCGTTACAACGATAATAGATGGCAACAAAACTCAACATCAAATTTCAAGGCCATTCAAATAGTGCAATATGGCTTCATTTGGATGAAACATGGCCGTAACAACGATAATAGATGGCAACAAAACTCAACATCAAATTTCAAGGCCATTGAATTAGAGCAAGATGGCTTCATTTGGATGAAACATGGCCGAAACAACGATAATAGATGGCAACAAAACTCAACATCAAATTTCAAGGCCATTCAAATAGTGCAAGATGGCTTCATTTGGATGAAACATGGCCGTAACAACGATAATAGATGGCAACAAAATTCAACACCAAATTTCAAGGCCATTCAAATAGTGCAAGATGGCTTCATTTGGATGAAACATGGCCGTAACAACGATAATAGATGGCAACAAAACTCAACATCAAATTTCAAGGCCATTCAAATAGTGCAAGATGGCTTCATTTGGATGAAACATGGCCGTAACAACGATAATAGATGGCAACAAAATTCAACATCAAATTTCAAGGCCATTCAAATAGTGCAAGATGGCTTCATTTGGATGAAACATGGCCGAAACAACGATAATAGATGGCAACAAAATTCAACATCAAATTTAAAGGCCATTCAAATAGTACAAGATGGCTTTATTTTAATGAAACATGGCCGTAACAACGATAATAGATGGCAACAAAACTCAACATCAAATTTCAAGGCCATTCAAATAGTGCAAGATGGCTTCATTTGGATGAAACATGGCCGTAACAACGATAATAGATGGCAACAAAACTCAACATCAAATTTCAAGGCCATTCAAATAGTGCAAGATGGCTTCATTTGGATGAAACATGGCCGTAACAACGATAATAGATGGCAACAAAATTCAACATCAAATTTCAAGGCCATTCAAATAGTGCAAGATGGCTTCATTTGGATGAAAAATGACCGTAACAACGATAATAGATGGCAACAAAATTCAACATCAAATTTCAAGGTCATTGAATTAGTGCAAAATGGCTTCATTTGGATGAAACATGGCCGTAACAACGATAATAGATGGCAACAAAATTCAACATCAAATTTCAAGGCCATTCAAATAGTGCAAGATGGCTTCATTTGGATGAAACATGGCCGAAACAACGATAATAGATGGCAACAAAACTCAACATCAAATTTCAAGGCCATTCAAATAGTGCAAGATGGCTTCATTTGGATGAAACATGGCCGAAACAACGATAATAGATGGCAACAAAACTCAACATCAAATTTCAAGGCCATTCAAATAGTGCAATATGGCTTCATTTGGATGAAACATGGCCGTAACAACGATAATAGATGGCAAAAAAACTCAACATCAAATTTCAAGGCCATTCAAATAGTGCAAGATGGCTTCATTTGGATGAAACATGGCCGTAACAACGATAATAGATGGCAACAAAATTCAACATCAAATTTCAAGGCCATTCAAATAGTGCAAGATGGCTTCATTTGGATGAAACATGGCCGTAACAACGATAATAGATGGCAACAAAATTCAACATCAAATTTCAAGGTCATTGAATTAGTGCAAAATGGTTTCATTTGGATGGAACATGGCCGTAACAACGATAATAGATGGCAACAAAATTCAACATCAAATTTCAAGGCCATTCAAATAGTGCAAGATGGCTTCATTTGGATGAAACATGGCCGTAACAACGATAATAAATGGCAACAAAACTCAACATCAAATTTCAAGGCCATTCAAATAGTACAAGATGGCTTCATTTGGATGAAACATGGCCGTAACAACGATAATAGATGGCAACAAAATTCAACATCAAATTTCAAGGCCATTCAAATAGTGCAAGATGGCTTCATTTGGATGAAACATGGCCGTAACAACGATAATAGATGGCAACAAAACTCAACATCAAATTTCAAGGCCATTCAAATAGTACAAGATGGCTTCATTTGGATGAAACATGGCCGTAACAACGATAATAGATGGCAACAAAATTCAACATCAAATTTCAAGGCCATTCAAATAGTGCAAGATGGCTTCATTTGGATGAAACATGGCCGTAACAACGATAATAGATGGCAACAAAATTCAACATCAAATTTCAAGGCCATTGAAAAAGTGCAAGATGGCTTCATTTGGATGAAACATGGCCGTAACGACGATAATAGATGGCAACAAACCTCAACATCAAATTTCAAGGCCATTCAAATAGTGAAATATGGCTTCATTTGGATGAAACATAGCCGAAACAACGATAATAGATGGCAACAAAATTCAACATCAAATTTCAAGGCCATTCAAATAGTGCAAGATGGCTTCATTTGGATGAAACATGGCCGTAACAACGATAATAGATGGCAACAAAACTCAACATCAAATTTCAAGGCCATTCAAATAGTGCAAGATGGCTTCATTTGGATGGAACATGGCCGTAACAACGATAATAGATGGCAACAAAATTCAACATCAAATTTCAAGGCCATTCAAATAGTGCAAGATGGCTTCATTTGGATGAAACATGGCCGTAACAACGATAATAGATGGCAACAAAACTCAACATCAAATTTCAAGGCCATTCAAATAGTGCAAGATGGCTTCATTTGGATGAAACATGGCCGTAACAACGATAATAGATGGCAACAAAATTCAACATCAAATTTCAAGGTCATTGAACTAGTGCAAAATGGCTTCATTTGGATGAAACATGGCCGTAACAACGATAATAGATGGCAACAAAATTCAACATCAAATTTCAAGGCCATTCATATAGTGCAAGATGGCTTCATTTGGATGAAACATGGCCGAAACAACGATAATAGATGGCAACAAAATTCAACATCAAATTTAAAGGCCATTCAAATAGTGCAAGATGGCTTCATTTGGATGAAACATGGCCGTAACAACGATAATAGATGGCAACAAAACTCAACATCAAATTTCAAGGCCATTCAAATAGTACAAGATGGCTTCATTTGGATGAAACATGGCCGTAACAACGATAATAGATGGCAACAAAACTCAACATCAAATTTCAAGGCCATTCAAATAGTGCAATATGGCTTCATTTGGATGAAACATGGCCGTAACAACGATAATAGATGGCAAAAAAAACTCATTATGAAATTTCAAGGCCATTCAAATAGTGCAAGATGGCTTCATTTGGATGAAACATGGCCGTAACAACGATAATAGATGGCAACAAAATTCAACATCAAATTTCAAGGCCATTGTGCATAGTGCAAGGTGGCTTCACTTGGATGAAACATGGCCGTAACAACGATAATAGATGGCAACAAAATTCAACATCAAATTTCAAGGTCATTGAATTAGTGCAAAATGGCTTCATTTGGATGAAACATGGCCGAAACAACGATAATAGATGGCAACAAAACTCAACATCAAATTTCAAGGCCATTCAAATAGTGCAAGATGGCTTCATTTGGATAAAACATGGCCGTAACAACGATAATAGATGGCAACAAAATTCAACATCAAATTTCAAGGCCATTCAAATAGTGCAAGATGGCTTCATTTGGATGAAACATGGCCGTAACAACGATAATAGATGGCAACAAAATTCAACATCAAATTTCAAGGCCATTGTGCATAGTGCAAGGTGGCTTCATTTGGATGAAACATGGCCGTAACAACGATAATAGATGGCAACAAAATTCAACATCAAATTTCAAGGTCATTGAATTAGTGCAAGATGGCTTCATTTGGATGAAACATGGCCGTAACAACGATAATAGATGGCAACAAAACTCAACATCAAATTTCAAGGCCATTCAAATAGTACAAGATGGCTTCATTTGGATGAAACATGGCCGTAACAACGATAATAGATGGCAACAAAATTCAACATCAAATTTCAAGGCCATTCAAATAGTGCAAGATGGCTTCATTTGGATGAAACATGGCCGTAACAACGATAATAGATGGCAACAAAACTCAACATCAAATTTCAAGGCCATTCAAATAGTGCAAGATGGCTTCATTTGGATGAAACATGGCTGTAACAACGATAATAGATGGCAACAAAATTCAACATCAAATTTCAAGGCCATTCAAATAGTGCAAGATGGCTTCATTTGGATGAAACATGACCGTAACAACGATAATAGATGGCAACAAAATTCAACATCAAATTTCAAGGTCATTGAATTAGTGCAAAATGGCTTCATTTGGATGAAACATGGCCGTAACAACGATAATAGATGGCAACAAAATTCAACATCAAATTTCAAGGCCATTCAAATAGTGCAAGATGGCTTCATTTGGATGAAACATGGCCGTAACAACGATAATAGATGGCAACAAAATTCAACATCAAATTTCAAGGCCATTCAAATAGTGCAAGATGGCTTCATTTGGATGAAACATGGCCGTAACAACGATAATAGATGGCAACAAAATTCAACATCAAATTTCAAGGCCATTCAAATAGTGCAAGATGGCTTCATTTGGATGAAACATGGCTGTAACAACGATAATAGATGGCAACAAAATTCAACATCAAATTTCAAGGCCATTCAAATAGTGCAAGATGGCTTCATTTGGATGAAACATGGCCGTAACAACGATAATAGATTGCAACAAAATTCAACATCAAATTTCAAGGTCATTGAATTAGTGCAAAATGGCTTCATTTGGATGAAACATGGCCGTAACAACGATAATAGATGGCAACAAAATTCAACATCAAATTTCAAGGCCATTCAAATAGTGCAAGATGGCTTCATTTGGATGAAACATGGCCGAAACAACGATAATAGATGGCAACAAAATTCAACATCAAATTTCAAGGCCATTCAAATAGTGCAAGATGGCTTCATTTGGATGAAACATGGCCGAAACAACGATAATAGATGGCAACAAAACTCAACATCAAATTTCAAGGCCATTCAAATAGTGCAATATGGCTTCATTTGGATGAAACATGGCCGTAACAACGATAATAGATGGCAAAAAAAACTCATTATGAAATTTCAAGGCCATTCAAATAGTGCAAGATGGCTTCATTTGGATGAAACATGGCCGTAACAACGATAATAGATGGCAACAAAATTCAACATCAAATTTCAAGGCCATTGTGCATAGTGCAAGGTGGCTTCATTTGGATGAAACATGGCCGTAACAACGATAATAGATGGCAACAAAATTCAACATCAAATTTCAAGGTCATTGAATTAGTGCAAGATGGCTTCATTTGGATGAAACATGGCCGTAACAACGATAATAGATGGCAACAAAACTCAACATCAAATTTCAAGGCCATTCAAATAGTACAAGATGGCTTCATTTGGATGAAACATGGCCGTAACAACGATAATAGATGGCAACAAAATTCAACATCAAATTTCAAGGCCATTCAAATAGTGCAAGATGGCTTCATTTGGATGAAACATGGCCGTAACAACGATAATAGATGGCAACAAAACTCAACATCAAATTTCAAGGCCATTCAAATAGTGCAAGATGGCTTCATTTGGATGGAACATGGCCGTAACAACGATAATAGATGGCAACAAAATTCAACATCAAATTTCAAGGCCATTGAAATAGTGCAAGATGGCTTCATTTGGATGAAACATGGCTGAAACAACGATAATAGATGGCAACAAAACTCAACATCAAATTTCAAGGCCATTCAAATAGTGCAAGATGGCTTCATTTGGATGAAACATGGCCGTAACAACGATAATAGATGGCAACAAAATTCAACATCAAATTTCAAGGCCATTCAAATAGTGCAAGATGGCTTCATTTGGATGAAACATGGCCGTAACAACGATAATAGATGGCAACAAAATTCAACATCAAATTTCAAGGCCATTCAAATAGTGCAAGATGGCTTCATTTGGATGAAACATGGCCGTAACAACGATAATAGATGGCAACAAAACTCAACATCAAATTTCAAGGCCATTCAAATAGTACAAGATGGCTTCATTTGGATGAAACATGGCCGTAACAACGATAATAGATGGCAACAAAACTCAACATCAAATTTCAAGGCCATTCAAATAGTGCAAGATGGCTTCGTTTGGATGAAACATGGCCGTAACAACGATAATAGATGGCAACAAAACTCAACATCAAATTTCAAGGCCATTCAAATAGTGCAAGATGGCTTCATTTGGATGAAACATGGGCGTAACAACGATAATAGATGGCAACAAAATTCAACATCAAATTTCAAGGCCATTCAAATAGTGCAAGATGGCTTTATTTGGATGAAACATGGCCGTAACAACGATAATAGATGGCAACAAAACTCAACATCAAATTTCAAGGCCATTCAAATAGTGCAAGATGGCTTCATTTGGATGAAACATGGCCGTAACAACGATAATAGATGGCAACAAAATTCAACATCAAATTTCAAGGCCATTCAAATAGTGCAAGATGGCTTCATTTGGATGAAACATGGCCGTAACAACGATAATAGATGGCAACAAAACTCAACATCAAATTTCAAGGTCATTCAAATAGTGCAAAATGACTTCATTTGGATGAAACATGGCCGTAACAACGATAATAGATGGCAAAAAAAACTCATTATCAAATTTCAAGGCCATTCAAATAGTGCAAGATGGCTTCATTTGGATGAAACATGGCTGTAACAACGATAATAGATGGCAACAAAATTCAACATCAAATTTTAAGGCCATTCAAATAGTGCAAGATGGCTTCATTTGGATGAAACATGGCCGTAACAACGATAATAGATGGCAACAAAATTCAACATCAAATTTCAAGGTCATTGAATTAGTGCAAAATGGCTTCATTTGGATGAAACATGGCCGTAACAACGATAATAGATGGCAACAAAATTCAACATCAAATTTCAAGGCCATTCAAATAGTGCAAGATGGCTTCATTTGGATGAAACATGGCCGAAACAACGATAATAGATGGCAACAAAACTCAACATCAAATTTCAAGGCCATTCAAATAGTGCAATATGGCTTCATTTGGATGAAACATGGCCGTAACAACGATAATAGATGGCAAAAAAAACTCATTATGAAATTTCAAGGCCATTCAAATAGTGCAAGATGGCTTCATTTGGATGAAACATGGCCGTAACAACGATAATAGATGGCAACAAAATTCAACATCAAATTTCAAGGCCATTGTGCATAGTGCAAGGTGGCTTCATTTGGATGAAACATGGCCGTAACAACGATAATAGATGGCAACAAAATTCAACATCAAATTTCAAGGTCATTGAATTAGTGCAAGATGGCTTCATTTGGATGAAACATGGCCGTAACAACGATAATAGATGGCAACAAAACTCAACATCAAATTTCAAGGCCATTCAAATAGTACAAGATGGCTTCATTTGGATGAAACATGGCCGTAACAACGATAATAGATGGCAACAAAATTCAACATCAAATTTCAAGGCCATTCAAATAGTGCAAGATGGCTTCATTTGGATGAAACATGGCCGTAACAACGATAATAGATGGCAACAAAACTCAACATCAAATTTCAAGGCCATTCAAATAGTGCAAGATGGCTTCATTTGGATGGAACATGGCCGTAACAACGATAATAGATGGCAACAAAACTCAACATCAAATTTCAAGGCCATTCAAATAGTGCAAGATGGCTTCATTTGGATGAAACATGGCCGAAACAACGATAATAGATGGCAACAAAACTCAACATCAAATTTCAAGGCCATTCAAATAGTGCAAGATGGCTTCATTTGGATGAAACATGGCCGTAACAACGATAATAGATGGCAACAAAATTCAACATCAAATTTCAAGGCCATTCAAATAGTGCAAGATGGCTTCATTTGGATGAAACATGGCCGTAACAACGATAATAGATGGCAACAAAATTCAACACCAAATTTCAAGGCCATTCAAATAGTGCAAGATGGCTTCATTTGGATGAAACATGGCTGTAACAACGATAATAGATGGCAATAAAACTCAACATCAAATTTCAAGGCCATTCAAATAGTGCAAGATGGCTTCATTTGGATGAAACATGGCCGTAACAACGATAATAGATGGCAACAAAATTCAACATCAAATTTCAAGGCCATTGTGCATAGTGCAAGGTGGCTTCATTTGGATGAAACATGGCTGTAACAACGATAATAGATGGCAACAAAATTCAACATCAAATTTCAAGGCCATTCAAATAGTGCAAGATGGCTTCATTTGGATGAAACATGGCCGTAACAACGATAATAGATTGCAACAAAATTCAACATCAAATTTCAAGGTCATTGAACTAGTGCAAAATGGCTTCATTTGGATGAAACATGGCCGTAACAACGATAATAGATGGCAACAAAATTCAACATCAAATTTCAAGGCCATTCATATAGTGCAAGATGGCTTCATTTGGATGAAACATGGCCGAAACAACGATAATAGATGGCAACAAAATTCAACATCAAATTTAAAGGCCATTCAAATAGTGCAAGATGGCTTCATTTGGATGAAACATGGCCGTAACAACGATAATAGATGGCAACAAAACTCAACATCAAATTTCAAGGCCATTCAAATAGTTCAAGATGGCTTCATTTGGATGAAACATGGCCGTAACAACGATAATAGATGGCAAAAAAAACTCAACATCAAATTTCAAGGCCATTCAAATAGTGCAAGATGGCTTCATTTGGATGAAACATGGCTGTAACAACGATAATAGATGGCAACAAAATTCAACATCAAATTTCAAGGCCATTCAAATAGTGCAAGATGGCTTCATTTGGATGAAACATGGCCGTAACAACGATAATAGATGGCAACAAAATTCAACATCAAATTTCAAGGTCATTGAATTAGTGCAAAATGGCTTCATTTGGATGAAACATGGTCGTAACAACGATAATAGATGGCAACAAAATTCAACATCAAATTTCAAGGCCATTCAAATAGTGCAAGATGGCTTCATTTGGATGAAACATGGCTGTAACAACGATAATAGATGGCAACAAAATTCAACATCAAATTTCAAGGCCATTCAAATAGTGCAAGATGGCTTCATTTGGATGAAACATGGCCGAAACAACGATAATAGATGGCAACAAAACTCAACATCAAATTTCAAGGCCATTCAAATAGTGCAAGATGGCTTCATTTGGATGAAACATGGCCGTAACAACGATAATAGATGGCAACAAAATTCAACATCAAATTTCAAGGCCATTCAAATAGTGCAAGATGGCTTCATTTGGATGAAACATGGCCGTAACAACGATAATAGATGGCAACAAAATTCAACATCAAATTTCAAGGCCATTCAAATAGTGCAAGATGGCTTCATTTGGATGAAACATGGCTGTAACAACGATAATAGATGGCAACAAAATTCAACATCAAATTTCAAGGCCATTCAAATAGTGCAAGATGGCTTCATTTGGATGAAACATGGCCGAAACAACGATAATAAATAGATGGCAACAAAACTCAACATCAAATTTCAAGGCCATTCAAATAGTGCAAGATGGCTTCATTTGGATGAAACATGGCCGTAACAACGATAATAGATGGCAACAAAATTCAACATCAAATTTCAAGGCCATTCAAATAGTGCAAGATGGCTTCATTTGGATGAAACATGGCCGTAACAACGATAATAGATGGCAACAAAATTCAACATCAAATTTCAAGGTCATTGAATTAGTGCAAAATGGTTTCATTTGGATGGAACATGGCCGTAACAACGATAATAGATGGCAACAAAATTCAACATCAAATTTCAAGGCCATTCAAATAGTGCAAGATGGCTTCATTTGGATGAAACATGGCCGTAACAACGATAATAGATGGCAACAAAACTCAACATCAAATTTCAAGGCCATTCAAATAGTACAAGATGGCTTCATTTGGATGAAACATGGCCGAAACAACGATAATAGATGGCAACAAAATTCAACATCAAATTTCAAGGCCATTCAAATAGTGCAAGATGGCTTCATTTGGATGAAACATGGCCGTAACAACGATAATAGATGGCAACAAAACTCAACATCAAATTTCAAGGCCATTCAAATAGTGCAAGATGGCTTCATTTGGATGAAACATGGCCGTAACAACGATAATAGATGGCAACAAAATTCAACATCAAATTTCAAGGCCATTGAAATAGTGCAAGATGGCTTCATTTGGATGAAACATGGCCGTAACGACGATAATTGATGGCAACAAACCTCAACATCAAATTTCAAGGCCATTCAAATAGTGCAAGATGGCTTCATTTGGATGAAACATGGCCGAAACAACGATAATAGATGGCAACAAAATTCAACATCAAATTTCAAGGCCATTCAAATAGTGCAAGATGGCTTCATTTGGATGAAACATGGCCGTAACAACGATAATAGATGGCAACAAAACTCAACATCAAATTTCAAGGCCATTGAAATAGTGCAAGATGGCTTCATTTGGATGGAACATGGCCGTAACAACGATAATAGATGGCAACAAAATTCAACATCAAATTTCAAGGCCATTGAAATAGTGCAAGATGGCTTCATTTGGATGAAACATGGCCGAAACAACGATAATAGATGGCAACAAAACTCAACATCAAATTTCAAGGCCATTCAAATAGTGCAAGATGGCTTCATTTGGATGAAACATGGCCGTAACAACGATAATAGATGGCAACAAAATTCAACACCAAATTTCAAGGCCATTCAAATAGTGCAAGATGGCTTCATTTGGATGAAACATGGCCGTAACAACGATAATAGATGGCAACAAAACTCAACATCAAATTTCAAGGCCATTCAAATAGTGCAAGATGGCTTCATTTGGATGAAACATGGCCGTAACAACGATAATAGATGGCAACAAAATTCAACATCAAATTTCAAGGCCATTGTGCATAGTGCAAGGTGGCTTCATTTGGATGAAACATGGCTGTAACAACGATAATAGATGGCAACAAAATTCAACATCAAATTTCAAGGCCATTCAAATAGTGCAAGATGGCTTCATTTGGATGAAACATGGCCGTAACAACGATAATAGATTGCAACAAAATTCAACATCAAATTTCAAGGTCATTGAACTAGTGCAAAATGGCTTCATTTGGATGAAACATGGCCGTAACAACGATAATAGATGGCAACAAAATTCAACATCAAATTTCAAGGCCATTCATATAGTGCAAGATGGCTTCATTTGGATGAAACATGGCCGAAACAACGATAATAGATGGCAACAAAATTCAACATCAAATTTAAAGGCCATTCAAATAGTGCAAGATGGCTTCATTTGGATGAAACATGGCCGTAACAACGATAATAGATGGCAACAAAACTCAACATCAAATTTCAAGGCCATTCAAATAGTTCAAGATGGCTTCATTTGGATGAAACATGGCCGTAACAACGATCATAGATGGCAACAAAACTCAACATCAAATTTCAAGGCCATTCAAATAGTACAAGATGGCTTCATTTGGATGAAACATGGCCGTAACAACGATAATAGATGGCAACAAAATTCAACATCAAATTTCAAGGCCATTCAAATAGTGCAAGATGGCTTCATTTGGATGAAACATGGCCGTAACAACGATAATAGATGGCAACAAAACTCAACATCAAATTTCAAGGCCATTCAAATAGTGCAAGATGGCTTCATTTGGATGGAACATGGCCGTAACAACGATAATAGATGGCAACAAAACTCAACATCAAATTTCAAGGCCATTGAAATAGTGCAAGATGGCTTCATTTGGATGAAACATGGCCGAAACAACGATAATAGATGGCAACAAAACTCAACATCAAATTTCAAGGCCATTCAAATAGTGCAAGATGGCTTCATTTGGATGAAACATGGCCGTAACAACGATAATAGATGGCAACAAAATTCAACATCAAATTTCAAGGCCATTCAAATAGTGCAAGATGGCTTCATTTGGATGAAACATGGCCGTAACAACGATAATAGATGGCAACAAAACTCAACATCAAATTTCAAGGCCATTCAAATAGTGCAAGATGGCTTCATTTGGATGAAACATGGCCGTAACAACGATAATAGATGGCAACAAAACTCAACATCAAATTTCAAGGCCATTCAAATAGTACAAGATGGCTTCATTTGGATGAAACATGGCCGTAACAACGATAATAGATGGCAACAAAACTCAACATCAAATTTCAAGGCCATTCAAATAGTGCAAGATGGCTTCGTTTGGATGAAACATGGCCGTAACAACGATAATAGATGGCAACAAAACTCAACATCAAATTTCAAGGCCATTCAAATAGTGCAAGATGGCTTCATTTGGATGAAACATGGGCGTAACAACGATAATAGATGGCAACAAAATTCAACATCAAATTTCAAGGCCATTCAAATAGTGCAAGATGGCTTTATTTGGATGAAACATGGCCGTAACAACGATAATAGATGGCAACAAAACTCAACATCAAATTTCAAGGCCATTCAAATAGTGCAAGATGGCTTCATTTGGATGAAACATGGCCGTAACAACGATAATAGATGGCAACAAAATTCAACATCAAATTTCAAGGCCATTCAAATAGTGCAAGATGGCTTCATTTGGATGAAACATGGCCGTAACAACGATAATAGATGGCAACAAAACTCAACATCAAATTTCAAGGTCATTCAAATAGTGCAAAATGACTTCATTTGGATGAAACATGGCCGTAACAACGATAATAGATGGCAAAAAAAAACTCATTATCAAATTTCAAGGCCATTCAAATAGTGCAAGATGGCTTCATTTGGATGAAACATGGCTGTAACAACGATAATAGATGGCAACAAAATTCAACATCAAATTTTAAGGCCATTCAAATAGTGCAAGATGGCTTCATTTGGATGAAACATGGCCGTAACAACGATAATAGATGGCAACAAAATTCAACATCAAATTTCAAGGTCATTGAATTAGTGCAAAATGGCTTCATTTGGATGAAACATGGTCGTAACAACGATAATAGATGGCAACAAAATTCAACATCAAATTTCAAGGCCATTCAAATAGTGCAAGATGGCTTCATTTGGATGAAACATGGCTGTAACAACGATAATAGATGGCAACAAAATTCAACATCAAATTTCAAGGCCATTCAAATAGTGCAAGATGGCTTCATTTGGATGAAACATGGCCGAAACAACGATAATAGATGGCAACAAAACTCAACATCAAATTTCAAGGCCATTCAAATAGTGCAAGATGGCTTCATTTGGATGAAACATGGCCGTAACAACGATAATAGATGGCAACAAAACTCAACATCAAATTTCAAGGCCATTCAAATAGTGCAAGATGGCTTCATTTGGATGAAACATGGCCGTAACAACGATAATAGATGGCAACAAAATTCAACATCAAATTTCAAGGCCATTCAAATAGTGCAAGATGGCTTCATTTGGATGAAACATGGCCGTAACAACGATAATAGATGGCAACAAAATTCAACATCAAATTTCAAGGTCATTGAATTAGTGCAAAATGGTTTCATTTGGATGGAACATGGCCGTAACAACGATAATAGATGGCAACAAAATTCAACATCAAATTTCAAGGCCATTCAAATAGTGCAAGATGGCTTCATTTGGATGAAACATGGCCGTAACAACGATAATAGATGGCAACAAAACTCAACATCAAATTTCAAGGCCATTCAAATAGTACAAGATGGCTTCATTTGGATGAAACATGGCCGAAACAACGATAATAGATGGCAACAAAATTCAACATCAAATTTCAAGGCCATTCAAATAGTGCAAGATGGCTTCATTTGGATGAAACATGGCCGTAACAACGATAATAGATGGCAACAAAACTCAACATCAAATTTCAAGGCCATTCAAATAGTACAAGATGGCTTCATTTGGATGAAACATGGCCGTAACAACGATAATAGATGGCAACAAAATTCAACATCAAATTTCAAGGCCATTCAAATAGTGCAAGATGGCTTCATTTGGATGAAACATGGCCGTAACAACGATAATAGATGGCAACAAAATTCAACATTAAATTTCAAGGCCATTGAAATAGTGCAAGATGGCTTCATTTGGATGAAACATGGCCGTAACGACGATAATTGATGGCAACAAACCTCAACATCAAATTTCAAGGCCATTCAAATAGTGCAAGATGGCTTCATTTGGATGAAACATGGCCGAAACAACGATAATAGATGGCAACAAAATTCAACATCAAATTTCAAGGCCATTCAAATAGTGCAAGATGGCTTCATTTGGATGAAACATGGCCGTAACAACGATAATAGATGGCAACAAAACTCAACATCAAATTTCAAGGCCATTCAAATAGTGCAAGATGGCTTCATTTGGATGGAACATGGCCGTAACAACGATAATAGATGGCAACAAAATTCAACATCAAATTTCAAGGCCATTGAAATAGTGCAAGATGGCTTCATTTGGATGAAACATGGCCGAAACAACGATAATAGATGGCAACAAAACTCAACATCAAATTTCAAGGCCATTCAAATAGTGCAAGATGGCTTCATTTGGATGAAACATGGCCGTAACAACGATAATAGATGGCAACAAAATTCAACACCAAATTTCAAGGCCATTCAAATAGTGCAAGATGGCTTCATTTGGATGAAACATGGCCGTAACAACGATAATAGATGGCAACAAAACTCAACATCAAATTTCAAGGCCATTCAAATAGTGCAAGATGGCTTCATTTGGATGAAACATGGCCGTAACAACGATAATAGATGGCAACAAAATTCAACATCAAATTTCAAGGCCATTCAAATAGTGCAAGATGGCTTCATTTGGATGAAACATGGCTGTAACAACGATAATAGATGGCAACAAAATTCAACATCAAATTTCAAGGCCATTCAAATAGTGCAAGATGGCTTCATTTGGATGAAACATGGCCGTAACAACGATAATAGATTGCAACAAAATTCAACATCAAATTTCAAGGTCATTGAACTAGTGCAAAATGGCTTCATTTGGATGAAACATGGCCGTAACAACGATAATAGATGGCAACAAAATTCAACATCAAATTTCAAGGCCATTCATATAGTGCAAGATGGCTTCATTTGGATGAAACATGGCCGAAACAACGATAATAGATGGCAACAAAATTCAACATCAAATTTAAAGGCCATTCAAATAGTGCAAGATGGCTTCATTTGGATGAAACATGGCCGTAACAACGATAATAGATGGCAACAAAACTCAACATAAAATTTCAAGGCCATTCAAATAGTTCAAGATGGCTTCATTTGGATGAAACATGGCCGTAACAACGATCATAGATGGCAACAAAACTCAACATCAAATTTCAAGGCCATTCAAATAGTGCAAGATGGCTTCATTTGGATGAAACATGGCCGTAACAACGATAATAGATGGCAACAAAATTCAACATCAAATTTCAAGCCCATTCAAATAGTGCAAGATGGCTTCATTTGGATGAAAAATGACCGTAACAACGATAATAGATGGCAACAAAATTCAACATCAAATTTCAAGGTCATTGAATTAGTGCAAAATGGCTTCATTTGGATGAAACATGGCCGTAACAACAATAATAGATGGCAACAAAATTCAACATCAAATTTCAAGGCCATTCAAATAGTGCAAGATGGCTTCATTTGGATGAAACATGGCCGAAACAACGATAATAGATGGCAACAAAACTCAACATCAAATTTCAAGGCCATTCAAATAGTGCAAGATGGCTTCATTTGGATGAAACATGGCCGAAACAACGATAATAGATGGCAACAAAACTCAACATCAAATTTCAAGGCCATTCAAATAGTGCAATATGGCTTCATTTGGATGAAACATGGCCGTAACAACGATAATAGATGGCAAAAAAAACTCATTATGAAATTTCAAGGCCATTCAAATAGTGCAAGATGGCTTCATTTGGATGAAACATGGCCGTAACAACGATAATAGATGGCAACAAAATTCAACATCAAATTTCAAGGCCATTGTGCATAGTGCAAGGTGGCTTCATTTGGATGAAACATGGCCGTAACAACGATAATAGATGGCAACAAAATTCAACATCAAATTTCAAGGTCATTGAATTAGTGCAAGATGGCTTCATTTGGATGAAACATGGCCGTAACAACGATAATAGATGGCAACAAAACTCAACATCAAATTTCAAGGCCATTCAAATAGTACAAGATGGCTTCATTTGGATGAAACATGGCCGTAACAACGATAATAGATGGCAACAAAATTCAACATCAAATTTCAAGGCCATTCAAATAGTGCAAGATGGCTTCATTTGGATGAAACATGGCCGTAACAACGATAATAGATGGCAACAAAACTCAACATCAAATTTCAAGGCCATTCAAATAGTGCAAGATGGCTTCATTTGGATGGAACATGGCCGTAACAACGATAATAGATGGCAAAAAAATTCAACATCAAATTTCAAGGCCATTGAAATAGTGCAAGATGGCTTCATTTGGATGAAACATGGCCGAAACAACGATAATAGATGGCAACAAAACTCAACATCAAATTTCAAGGCCATTCAAATAGTGCAAGATGGCTTCATTTGGATGAAACATGGCCGTAACAACGATAATAGATGGCAACAAAATTCAACATCAAATTTCAAGGCCATTCAAATAGTGCAAGATGGCTTCATTTGGATGAAACATGGCCGTAACAACGATAATAGATGGCAACAAAACTCAACATCAAATTTCAAGGCCATTCAAATAGTGCAAGATGGCTTCATTTGGATGAAACATGGCCGTAACAACGATAATAGATGGCAACAAAACTCAACATCAAATTTCAAGGCCATTCAAATAGTACAAGATGGCTTCATTTGGATGAAACATGGCCGTAACAACGATAATAGATGGCAACAAAACTCAACATCAAATTTCAAGGCCATTCAAATAGTGCAAGATGGCTTCGTTTGGATGAAACATGGCCGTAACAACGATAATAGATGGCAACAAAACTCAACATCAAATTTCAAGGCCATTCAAATAGTGCAAGATGGCTTCATTTGGATGAAACATGGGCGTAACAACGATAATAGATGGCAACAAAATTCAACATCAAATTTCAAGGCCATTCAAATAGTGCAAGATGGCTTTATTTGGATGAAACATGGCCGTAACAACGATAATAGATGGCAAAAAAACTCAACATCAAATTTCAAGGCCATTCAAATAGTGCAAGATGGCTTCATTTGGATGGAACATGGCCGTAACAACGATAATAGATGGCAACAAAATTCAACATCAAATTTCAAGGCCATTGAAATAGTGCAATATGGCTTCATTTGGATGAAACATGGCCGTAACAACGATAATAGATGGCAACAAAACTCAACATCAAATTTCAAGGTCATTGAGTTAGTGCAAAATGACTTCATTTGGATGAAACATGGCCGTAACAACGATAATAGATGGCAAAAAAAACTCATTATCAAATTTCAAGGCCATTCAAATAGTGCAAGATGGCTTCATTTGGATGAAACATGGCTGTAACAACGATAATAGATGGCAACAAAATTCAACATCAAATTTTAAGGCCATTCAAATAGTGCAAAATGGCTTCATTTGGATGAAACATGGCCGTAACAACGATAATAGATGGCAACAAAATTCAACATCAAATTTCAAGGTCATTGAATTAGTGCAAAATGGCTTCATTTGGATGAAACATGGTCGTAACAACGATAATAGATGGCAACAAAATTCAACATCAAATTTCAAGGCCATTCAAATAGTGCAAGATGGCTTCATTTGGATGAAACATGGCTGTAACAACGATAATAGATGGCAACAAAATTCAACATCAAATTTCAAGGCCATTCAAATAGTGCAAAATGGCTTCATTTGGATGAAACATGGCCGTAACAACGATAATAGATGACAAAAAAACTCAACATCAAATTTCAAGGCCATTCAAATAGTGCAAGATGGCTTCATTTGGATGAAACATGGCCGTAACAACGATAATAGATGGCAACAAAATTCAACATCAAATTTCAAGGCCATTCAAATAGTGCAAGATGGCTTCATTTGGATGAAACATGGCCGTAACAACGATAATAGATGGCAACAAAACTTAACATCAAATTTCAAGGACATTCAAATAGTGAAATATGGCTTCATTTGGATGAAACATGGCCGTAACAACGATAATAGATGGCAACAAAATTCAACATCAAATTTCAAGGCCATTCAAATAGTGCAAGATGGCTTCATTTGGATGAAACATGGCCGTAACAACGATAATAGATGGCAACAAAACTTAACATCAAATTTCAAGGACATTCAAATAGTGCAAGATGGCTTTATTTGGATGAAACATGGCCGTAACAACGATAATAGATGGCAAAAAAAAATTCAACATCAAATTTCAAGGCCATTCAAATAGTGCAAGATGGCTTCATTTGGATGAAACATGGCCGTAACAACGATAATAGATGGCAACAAAACTCAACATCAAATTTCAAGGATTTTGAATTAGTGCAAGATGGCTTCATTTGGATGAAACATGGCCGTAACAACGATAATAGATGGCAACAAAATTCAACAGCAAATTTCAAGGCCATTCAAATAGTGCAAGATGGCTTCATTTGGATGAAACATGGCCGTAACAACGATAATAGA
This sequence comes from Anopheles gambiae, assembly GCF_943734735.2. NCBI lineage: Eukaryota > Metazoa > Arthropoda > Insecta > Diptera > Culicidae > Anopheles > Anopheles gambiae. The sequence continues at coordinate 430,153 of NW_026902715.1, forward strand.
TGGCAACAAAACTTAACATCAAATTTCAAGGACATTCAAATAGTGAAATATGGCTTCATCTGGATGAAAAATGGCCGTAACAACGATAATAGATGGCAACAAAACTCAACATCAAATTTCAAGGCCATTCAAATAGTGAAATATGGCTTCATTTGGATGAAACATGGCCGTAACAACGAAAATAGTTGGCAACAAAACTCAACATCAAATTTCAAGGCCATTCAAATAGTGCAATATGGCTTCATTTGGATGAAACATGGCCGTAACAACGATAATAGATGGCAACAAAATTCAACATCAAATTTCAAGGACATTCAAATAGTGCAAGATGGCTTCATTTGGATGAAACATGGCCGTAACAACAACAATAGATGGCAACAAAATTCAACATCAAATTTCAAGGCCATTCAAATAGTGCAAGATGGCTTCATTTGGATGAAACATGGCCGTAACAACGATAATAGATGGCAACAAAACTCAACATCAAATTTCAAGGCCATTGAATTAGTGCAAGATGGCTTCATTTGGATGAAACATGGCCGTAACAACGATAATAGATGGCAACAAAACTCAACATCAAATTTCAAGGCCATTCAAATAGTGCAAGATGGCTTCATTTGGATGAAACATGGCCGTAACAACGATAATAGATGGCAACAAAACTCAACATCAAATTTCAAGGCCATTGAAATAGTACAAGATGGCTTCATTTGGATGAAACATGGCCGTAACAACGATAATAGATGGCAACAAAATTCAACATCAAATTTCAAGGCCATTCAAATAGTGCAAGATGGCTTCATTTGGATGAAACATGGCCGTAACAACGATAATAGATAGCAACAAAACTCAACATCAAATTTTAAGGCCATTCAAATAGTGCAATATGGCTTCATTTGGATGAAACATGGCCGTAACAATGATAATAGATGGCAACAAAACTCAACATCAAATTTCAAGGCCATTCAAATAATGCAATATGGCTTCATTTGGATGAAACATGGCCGAAACAACGATAATAGATGGCAACAAAACTCAACATCAAATTTCAAGGCCATTCCAATAGTGCAAGATGGCTTCATTTGGATGAAACATGGCCGTAACAACGATAATAGATGGCAACAAAATTCAACATCAAATTTCAAGGCCATTCAAATAGTGCAAGATGGCTTCATTTGGATGAAACATGGCCGAAACAACGATAATAAATGGCAAAAAAACTCAACATCAAATTTCAAGGCCATTGAAATAGTGCAAGATGGCTTCATTTGGATGAAACATGGCCGTAACAACGATAATAGATGGCAACAAAACTCAACATCAAGTTTCAAGGCCATTGAAATAGTGCAAGATGGCTTCATTTGGATGAAACATGGCCGTAACAACGATAATAGATGGCAACAAAACCCAACATCAAATTTCAAGGCCATTCAAATAGTGTAATATGGCTTCATTTGGATGAAACATGGCCGTAACAACGATAATAGATGGCAACAAAACTCAACATCAAATTTCAAGGCCATTCAAATAGTGCAAGATGGCTTCATTTGGATGAAACATGGCCGTAACAACGATAATAGATGGCAACAAAACTCAACATCAAATTTCAAGGCCATTGAAATAGTACAAGATGGCTTCATTTGGATGAAACATGGCCGTAACAACGATAATAGATGGCAACAAAACTCAACATCAAATTTCAAGGCCATTCAAATAGTGCAAGATGGCTTCATTTGGATGAAACATGGCCGTAACAACGATAATAGATGGCAACAAAATTCAACATCAAATTTCAAGGCCATTCAAATAGTGCAAGATGGCTTCATTTGGATGAAACATGGCCGTAACAACGATAATAGATGGCAACAAAACTTAACATCAAATTTCAAGGACATTCAAATAGTAAAATATGGCTTCATTTGGATGAAACATGGCCGTAACAACGATAATAGATGGCAACAAAATTCAACATCAAATTTCAAGGCCATTCAAATAGTGCAATATGGCTTCATTTGGATGAAACATGGCCGAAACAACGATAATAGATGGCAACAAAACTCAACATCAAATTTCAAGGCCATTCCAATAGTGCAAGATGGCTTCATTTGGATGAAACATGGCCGTAACAACGATAATAGATGGCAACAAAACTCAACATCAAATTTCAAGGCCATTCAAATAGTGCAAGATGGCTTCATTTGGATGAAACATGGCCGTAACAACGATAATAGATGGCAACAAAATTCAACATCGAATTTCAAGGCCATTCAAATAGTGCAAGATGGCTTCATTTGGATGAAACATGGCAGTAACAACGATAATAGATGGCAAAAAAACTCAACATCAAATTTCAAGGCCATTCAAATAGTGCAAGATGGCTTCATTTGGATGAAACATGGCCGAAACAACGATAATAGATGGCAACAAAACTTAACATCAAATTTCAAGGCCATTCAAATAGTGCAAGATGGCTTCATTTGGATGAAACATGGCCGTAACAACGATAATAGATGGCAACAAAACTCAACATCAAATTTCAAGGCCATTCAAATAGTGCAAGATGGCTTCATTTGGATGAAACATGGCAGTAACAACGATAATAGATGGCAAAAAAACTCAACATCAAATTTCAAGGCCATTCAAATAGTGCAAGATGGCTTCATTTGGATGAAACATGGCCGTAACAACGATAATAGATGGCAACAAAACTCAACATCAAATTTTAAGGCCATTCAAATAGTGCAATATGGCTTCATTTGGATGAAACATGGCCGTAACAATGATAATAGATGGCAACAAAACTCAACATCAAATTTCAAGGCCATTCAAATAGTGCAAGATGGCTTCATTTGGATGAAACATGGCCGTAACAACGATAATAGATGGCAACAAAACTCAACATCAAATTTCAAGGCCATTCAAATAGTGCAAGATGGCTTCATTTGGATGAAACATGGCAGTAACAACGATAATAGATGGCAAAAAAACTCAACATCAAATTTCAAGGCCATTGAAATAGTGCAAGATGGCTTCATTTGGATGAAACATGGCCGTAACAACGATAATAGATAGCAACAAAACTCAACATCAAATTTTAAGGCCATTCAAATAGTGCAATATGGCTTCATTTGGATGAAACATGGCCGTAACAATGATAATAGATGGCAACAAAACTCAACATCAAATTTCAAGGCCATTCAAATAGTGCAATATGGCTTCATTTGGATGAAACATGGCCGAAACAACGATAATAGATGGCAACAAAACTCAACATCAAATTTCAAGGCCATTCCAATAGTGCAAGATGGCTTCATTTGGATGAAACATGGCCGTAACAACGATAATAGATGGCAACAAAATTCAACATCAAATTTCAAGGCCATTCAAATAGTCCAAGATGGCTTCATTTGGATGAAACATGGTCGTAACAACGATAATAGATGGCAACAAAATTAAACATCAAATTTCAAGGACATTCAAATAGTGCAAGATTGCTTCATTTGGATGAAACATGGCCGTAACAACGATAATAGATGGCAACAAAACTCAACATCAAATTTCAAGGCCATTCAAATAGTGCAAGATGGCTTCATTTGGATGAAACATGGCCGTAACAACGATAATAGATGGCAACAAAACTTAACATCAAATTTCAAGGACATTCAAATAGTGAAATATGGCTTCATTTGGATGAAACATGGCCGTAACAACGATAATAGATGGCAACAAAACTCAGCATCAAATTTCAAGGCCATTGAAATAGTGCAAGATGGCTTCATTTGGATGAAACATGGCCGTAACAACGATAATAGATGGCAACAAAACTCAACATCAAATTTCAAGGCCATTCAAATAGTGCAAGATGGCTTCATTTGGATGAAACATGGCCGTAACAACGATAATAGATGGCAACAAAATTCAACATCAAATTTCAAGGCCATTCAAATAGTCCAAGATGGCTTCATTTGGATGAAACATGGATAATAACGATAATAGATGGCAACAAAATTAAACATCAAATTTCAAGGACATTCAAATAGTGCAAGATTGCTTCATTTGGATGAAACATGGCCGTAACAACGATAATAGATGGCAACAAAATTCAACATCAAATTTCAAGGCCATTCAAATAGTGCAAGATGGCTTCATTTGGATGAAACATGGCCGTAACAACGATAATAGATGGCAACAAAACTCAACATCAAATTTCAAGGACATTCAAATAGTGAAATATGGCTTCATTTGGATGAAACATGGCCGTAACAACGATAATAGATGGCAACAAAACTTAACGTCAAATTTCAAGGCCATTCAAATAGTGCAATATGGCTTCATTTGGATGAAACATGGCCGAAACAACGATAATAGATGGCAACAAAACTCAACATCAAATTTCAAGGCCATTCCAATAGTGCAAGATGGCTTCATTTGGATGAAACATGGCCGAAACAACGATAATAGATGGCAACAAAATTCAACATCAAATTTCAAGGCCATTCAAATAGTCCAAGATGGCTTCATTTGGATGAAACATGGATAATAACGATAATAGATGGCAACAAAATTAAACATCAAATTTCAAGGACATTCAAATAGTGCAAGATTGCTTCATTTGGATGAAACATGGCCGTAACAACGATAATAGATGGCAACAAAACTCAACATCAAATTTCAAGGCCATTCAAATAGTGCAAGATGGCTTCATTTGGATGAAACATGGCCGTAACAACGATAATAGATGGCAACAAAACTTAACATCAAATTTCAAGGACATTCAAATAGTGAAATATGGCTTCATTTGGATGAAACATGGCCGTAACAACGATAATAGATGGCAACAAAACTTAACGTCAAATTTCAAGGCCATTCAAATAGTGCAATATGGCTTCATTTGGATGAAACATGGCCGAAACAACGATAATAGATGGCAACAAAACTCAACATCAAATTTCAAGGCCATTCCAATAGTGCAAGATGGCTTCATTTGGATGAAACATGGCCGTAACAACGATAATAGATGGCAACAAAATTCAACATCAAATTTCAAGGCCATTCAAATAGTCCAAGATGGCTTCATTTGGATGAAACATGGATAATAACGATAATAGATGGCAACAAAATTAAACATCAAATTTCAAGGACATTCAAATAGTGCAAGATTGCTTCATTTGGATGAAACATGGCCGTAACAACGATAATAGATGGCAACAAAATTCAACATCAAATTTCAAGGCCATTCAAATAGTGCAAGATGGCTTCATTTGGATGAAACATGGCCGTAACAACGATAATAGATGGCAACAAAACTCAACATCAAATTTCAAGGACATTCAAATAGTGAAATATGGCTTCATTTGGATGAAACATGGCAGTAACAACGATAATAGATGGCAACAAAATTCAACAGCAAATTTCAAGGCCATTCAAATAGTGTAATATGGCTTCATTTGGATGAAACATGGCAGAAACAACGATAATAGATGGCAACAAAACTCAACATCAAATTTCAAGGCCATTCAAATAGTGCAATATGGCTTCATTTGGATGAAACATGGCCGTAACAACGCTAAAAGATGGCCAAAAGTTTCAACATCAAATTTCAAGGCCATTCAAATAGTGCAAGATGGCTTCATTTGGATGAAACATGGCCGTAACAACGATAATAGATGGCAACAAAATTCAACATCAAATTTCAAGGCCATTCAAATAGTGCAAGATGGCTTCATTTGGATGAAACATGGCCGTAACAACGATAATAGATGGCAACAAAATTCAACATCAAATTTCAAGGCCATTCAAATAGTGCAAGATGGCTTCATTTGGATGAAACATGGCCGTAACAACGATAATAGATGGCAACAAAATTCAACATCAAATTTCAAGGCCATTCAAATAGTGCAAGATGGCTTCATTTGGATGAAACATGGCCGTAACAACGATAATAGATGGCAACAAAACTTAACATCAAATTTCAAGGACATTCAAATAGTGAAATATGGCTTCATTGGGATGAAACATGGCCGTAACAACGATAATAGATGGCAACAAAATTCAACAGCAAATTTCAAGGCCATTCAAACAGTGTAATATGGCTTCATTTGGATGAAACATGGCCGAAACAACGATAATAGATGGCAACAAAACTCAACATCAAATTTCAAGGATATTCAAATAGTGCAAGATGGCTTCATTTGGATGAAACATGGCCGTAACAACGATAATAGATGGCAACAAAATTCAACATCAAATTTCAAGGCCATTCAAATAGTGCAAGATGGCTTCATTTGGATGTAACATGGCCGTAACAACGATAATAGATGGCTAAAAAACTCAACATCAAATTTCAAGGCCATTGAAATAGTACAAGATGGCTTCATTTGGATGAAACATGGCCGTAACAACGATAATAGATGGCAACAAAACTCAACATCAAATTTCAAGGCCATTCAAATAGTGCAAGATGGCTTCATTTGGATGAAACATGGCCGTAACAACGATAATAGATGGCAACAAAATTCAACATCAAATTTCAAGGCCATTCAAATAGTGCAAGATGGCTTCATTTGGATGAAACATGGCCGTAACAACGATAATAGATGGCAACAAAACTTAACATCAAATTTCAAGGACATTCAAATAGTGAAATATGGCTTCATTTGGATGAAACATGGCCGTAACAACGATAATAGATGGCAACAAAATTCAACATCAAATTTCAAGGCCATTCAAATAGTGCAATATGGCTTCATTTGGATGAAACATGGCCGAAACAACGATAATAGATGGCAACAAAACTCAACATCAAATTTCAAGGCCATTCCAATAGTGCAAGATGGCTTCATTTGGATGAAACATGGCCGTAACAACGATAATAGATGGCAACAAAACTCAACATCAAATTTCAAGGCCATTCAAATAGTGCAAGATGGCTTCATTTGGATGAAACATGGCCGTAACAACGATAATAGATGGCAACAAAATTCAACATCGAATTTCAAGGCCATTCAAATAGTGCAAGATGGCTTCATTTGGATGAAACATGGCAGTAACAACGATAATAGATGGCAAAAAAACTCAACATCAAATTTCAAGGCCATTCAAATAGTGCAAGATGGCTTCATTTGGATGAAACATGGCCGAAACAACGATAATAGATGGCAACAAAACTCAACATCAAATTTCAAGGCCATTCAAATAGTGCAAGATGGCTTCATTTGGATGAAACATGGCCGTAACAACGATAATAGATGGCAACAAAACTCAACATCAAATTTCAAGGCCATTCAAATAGTGCAAGATGGCTTCATTTGGATGAAACATGGCAGTAACAACGATAATAGATGGCAAAAAAACTCAACATCAAATTTCAAGGCCATTCAAATAGTGCAAGATGGCTTCATTTGGATGAAACATGGCCGTAACAACGATAATAGATGGCAACAAAACTCAACATCAAATTTCAAGGCCATTGAAATAGTGCAAGATGGCTTCATTTGGATGAAACATGGCCGTAACAACGATAATAGATAGCAACAAAACTCAACATCAAATTTTAAGGCCATTCAAATAGTGCAATATGGCTTCATTTGGATGAAACATGGCCGTAACAATGATAATAGATGGCAACAAAACTCAACATCAAATTTCAAGGCCATTCAAATAGTGCAATATGGCTTCATTTGGATGAAACATGGCCGAAACAACGATAATAGATGGCAACAAAACTCAACATCAAATTTCAAGGCCATTCCAATAGTGCAAGATGGCTTCATTTGGATGAAACATGGCCGTAACAACGATAATAGATGGCAACAAAATTCAACATCAAATTTCAAGGCCATTCAAATAGTCCAAGATGGCTTCATTTGGATGAAACATGGTCGTAACAACGATAATAGATGGCAACAAAATTCAACATCAAATTTCAAGGACATTCAAATAGTGCAAGATTGCTTCATTTGGATGAAACATGGCCGTAACAACGATAATAGATGGCAACAAAACTCAACATCAAATTTCAAGGCCATTCAAATAGTGCAAGATGGCTTCATTTGGATGAAACATGGCCGTAACAACGATAATAGATGGCAACAAAACTTAACATCAAATTTCAAGGACATTCAAATAGTGAAAAATGGCTTCATTTGGATGAAACATGGCCGTAACAACGATAATAGATGGCAACAAAACTCAGCATCAAATTTCAAGGCCATTGAAATAGTGCAAGATGGCTTCATTTGGATGAAACATGGCCGTAACAACAACAATAGATGGCAACAAAACTCAACATCAAATTTCAAGGCCATTCAAATAGTGCAAGATGGCTTCATTTGGATGAAACATGGCCGTAACAACGATAATAGATGGCAACAAAACTTAACGTCAAATTTCAAGGCCATTCAAATAGTGCAATATGGCTTCATTTGGATGAAACATGGCCGAAACAACGATAATAGATGGCAACAAAACTCAACATCAAATTTCAAGGCCATTCCAATAGTGCAAGATGGCTTCATTTGGATGAAACATGGCCGTAACAACGATAATAGATGGCAACAAAATTCAACATCAAATTTCAAGGCCATTCAAATAGTCCAAGATGGCTTCATTTGGATGAAACATGGATAATAACGATAATAGATGGCAACAAAATTAAACATCAAATTTCAAGGCCATTCAAATAGTGCAAGATTGCTTCATTTGGATGAAACATGGCCGTAACAACGATAATAGATGGCAACAAAATTCAACATCGAATTTCAAGGCCATTCAAATAGTGCAAGATGGCTTCATTTGGATGAAACATGGCCGTAACAACGATAATAGATGGCAACAAAACTTAACATCAAATTTCAAGGACATTCAAATAGTGAAATATGGCTTCATTTGGATGAAACATGGCCGTAACAACGATAATAGATGGCAACAAAATTCAACAGCAAATTTCAAGGCCATTCAAATAGTGTAATATGGCTTCATTTGGATGAAACATGGCAGAAACAACGATAATAGATGGCAACAAAACTCAACATCAAATTTCAAGGCCATTCAAATAGTGCAATATGGCTTCATTTGGATGAAACATGGCCGTAACAACGCTAAAAGATGGCCAAAAGTTTCAACATCAAATTTCAAGGCCATTCAAATAGTGCAAGATGGCTTCATTTGGATGAAACATGGCCGTAACAACGATAATAGATGGCAACAAAATTCAACATCAAATTTCAAGGCCATTCAAATAGTGCAAGATGGCTTCATTTGGATGAAACATGGCCGTAACAACGATAATAGATGGCAACAAAATTCAACATCAAATTTCAAGGCCATTCAAATAGTGCAAGATGGCTTCATTTGGATGAAACATGGCCGTAACAACGATAATAGATGGCAACAAAATTCAACATCAAATTTCAAGGCCATTCAAATAGTGCAAGATGGCTTCATTTGGATGAAACATGGCCGTAACAACGATAATAGATGGCAACAAAACTTAACATCAAATTTCAAGGACATTCAAATAGTGAAATATGGCTTCATTGGGATGAAACATGGCCGTAACAACGATAATAGATGGCAACAAAATTCAACAGCAAATTTCAAGGCCATTCAAATAGTGTAATATGGCTTCATTTGGATGAAACATGGCCGAAACAACGATAATAGATGGCAACAAAACTCAACATCAAATTTCAAGGATATTCAAATAGTGCAAGATGGCTTCATTTGGATGAAACATGGCCGTAACAACGATAATAGATGGCAACAAAATTCAACATCAAATTTCAAGGCCATTCAAATAGTGCAAGATGGCTTCATTTGGATGTAACATGGCCGTAACAACGATAATAGATGGCTAAAAAACTCAACATCAAATTTCAAGGCCATTCAAATAGTGCAAGATGGCTTCATTTGGATGTAACATGGCCGTAACAACGATAATAGATGGCAACAAAATTCAACATCAAATTTCAAGGCCATTCAAATAGTGCAAGATGGCTTCATTTGGATGTAACATGGCCGTAACAACGATAATAGATGGCAACAAAATTTAACATCAAATTTCAAGGCCATTCAAATAGTGCAAGATGGCTTCATTTGGATGAAACATGGCCGTAACAACGATAATAGATAGCAACAAAACTCAACATCAAATTTCAAGGCCATTCAAATAGTGCAATATGGCTTCATTTGGATGAAACATGGCCGTAACAATGATAATAGATGGCAACAAAACTCAACATCAAATTTCAAGGCCATTCAAATAGTGCAAGATGGCTTCATTTGGATGAAACATGGCCGAAACAACGATAATAGATGGCAACAAAACTCAACATCAAATTTCAAGGCCATTCCAATAGTGCAAGATGGCTTCATTTGGATGAAACATGGCCGTAACAACGATAATAGATGGCAACAAAACTCAACATCAAATTTCAAGGCCATTCAAATAGTGCAAGATGGCTTCATTTGGATGAAACATGGCCGTAACAACGATAATAGATGGCAACAAAATTCAACATCGAATTTCAAGGCCATTCAAATAGTGCAAGATGGCTTCATTTGGATGAAACATGGCAGTAACAACGATAATAGATGGCAACAAAACTCAACATCAAATTTCAAGGCCATTCAAATAGTGCAAGATGGCTTCATTTGGATGAAACATGGCCGAAACAACGATAATAGATGGCAACAAAACTCAACATCAAATTTCAAGGCCATTCAAATAGTGCAAGATGGCTTCATTTGGATGAAACATGGCCGTAACAACGATAATAGATGGCAACAAAACTCAACATCAAATTTCAAGGCCATTCAAATAGTGCAAGATGGCTTCATTTGGATGAAACATGGCCGTAACAACGATAATAGATGGCAAAAAAACTCAACATCAAATATCAAGGCCATTCAAATAGTGCAAGATGGCTTCATTTGGATGAAACATGGCCGTAACAACGATAATAGATGGCAACAAAACTCAACATCAAATTTCAAGGCCATTGAAATAGTGCAAGATGGCTTCATTTGGATGAAACATGGCCGTAACAACGATAATAGATAGCAACAAAACTCAACATCAAATTTTAAGGCCATTCAAATAGTGCAATATGGCTTCATTTGGATGAAACATGGCCGTAACAATGATAATAGATGGCAACAAAACTCAACATCAAATTTCAAGGCCATTCAAATAGTGCAATATGGCTTCATTTGGATGAAACATGGCCGAAACAACGATAATAGATGGCAACAAAACTCAACATCAAATTTCAAGGCCATTCCAATAGTGCAAGATGGCTTCATTTGGATGAAACATGGCCGTAACAACGATAATAGATGGCAACAAAATTCAACATCAAATTTCAAGGCCATTCAAATAGTCCAAGATGGCTTCATTTGGATGAAACATGGTCGTAACAACGATAATAGATGGCAACAAAATTAAACATCAAATTTCAAGGCCATTCCAATAGTGCAAGATGGCTTCATTTGGATGAAACATGGCCGAAACAACGATAATAGATGGCAACAAAACTCAACATCAAATTTCAAGGATATTCAAATAGTGCAATATGGCTTCATTTGGATGAAACATGGCCGTAACAACGCTAAAAGATGGCCAAAAGTTTCAACATCAAATTTCAAGGCCATTCAAATAGTGCAAGATGGCTTCATTTGGATGAAACATGGCCGTAACAACGATAATAGATGGCAACAAAATTCAACATCAAATTTCAAGGCCATTCAAATAGTGCAAGATGGCTTCATTTGGATGAAACATGGCCGTAACAACGATAATAGATGGCAACAAAACTCAACATCAAATTTCAAGGCCATTGAAATAGTGCAAGATGGCTTCATTTGGATGTAACATGGCCGTAACAACGATAATAGATGGCAACAAAATTCAACATCAAATTTCAAGGCCATTCAAATAGTGCAAGATGGCTTCATTTGGATGAAACATGGCCGTAACAACGATAATAGATAGCAACAAAACTCAACATCAAATTTTAAGGCCATTCAAATAGTGCAATATGGCTTCATTTGGATGAAACATGGCCGTAACAATGATAATAGATGGCAACAAAACTCAACATCAAATTTCAAGGCCATTCAAATAGTGCAATATGGCTTCATTTGGATGAAACATGGCCGAAACAACGATAATAGATGGCAACAAAACTCAACATCAAATTTCAAGGCCATTCCAATAGTGCAAGATGGCTTCATTTGGATGAAACATGGCCGTAACAACGATAATAGATGGCAACAAAATTCAACATCAAATTTCAAGGCCATTCAAATAGTGCAAGATGGCTTCATTTGGATGAAACATGGCCGAAACAACGATAATAGATGGCAAAAAAACTCAACATCAAATTTCAAGGCCATTCAAATAGTGCAAGATGGCTTCATTTGGATGAAACATGGCCGAAACAACGATAATAGATGGCAACAAAACTCAATATCAAATTTCAAGGCCATTCAAATAGTGCAATATGGCTTCATTTGGATGAAACATGGCCGTAACAACGATAATAGATGGCAACAAAACTCAACATCAAATTTCAAGGCCATTCAAATAGTGCAAGATGGCTTCATTTGGATGAAACATGGCTGTAACAACGATAATAGATGGCAAAAAAACTCAACATCAAATTTCAAGGCCATTCAAATAGTGCAATATGGCTTCATTTGGATGAAACATGGCCGTAACAACGATAATAGATGGCAACAAAACTCAACATCAAATTTCAAGGCCATTCAAATAGTGTAATATGGCTTCATTTGGATGAAACATGGCCGTAACAACGATAATAGATGGCAACAAAACTCAACATCAAATTTCAAGGCCATTCAAATAGTGCAAGATGGCTTCATTTGGATGAAACATGGCCGTAACAACGATAATAGATGGCAACAAAATTCAACATCGAATTTCAAGGCCATTCAAATAGTGCAAGATGGCTTCATTTGGATGAAACATGGCCGAAACAACGATAATAGATGGCAAAAAAACTCAACATCAAATTTCAAGGCCATTCAAATAGTGCAAGATGGCTTCATTTGGATGAAACATGGCCGTAACAACGATAATAGATGGCAACAAAACTCAACATCAAATTTCAAGGCCATTCAAATAGTGCAAGATGGCTTCATTTGGATGAAACATGGCAGTAACAACGATAATAGATGGCAAAAAAACTCAACATCAAATTTCAAGGCCATTCAAATAGTGCAAGATGGCTTCATTTGGATGAAACATGGCCGTAACAACGATAATAGATGGCAACAAAACTCAACATCAAATTTCAAGGCCATTGAAATAGTGCAAGATGGCTTCATTTGGATGAAACATGGCCGAAACAACGATAATAGATGGCAACAAAACTCAACATCAAATTTCAAGGCCATTCAAATAGTGCAAGATGGCTTCATTTGGATGAAACATGGCCGAAACAACGATAATAGATGGCAACAAAACTCAACATCAAATTTCAAGGCCATTCAAATAGTGCAAGATGGCTTTATATTAATGAAACATGGCCGTAACAACGATAATAGATGGCAACAAAACTCAACATCAAATTTCAAGGCCAGTCCAATGGTGCAAGATGGCTTCATTTGGATGAAACATGGCCGCAACAACGATAATAGATGGCAAAAAAACTCAACATCAAATTTCAAGGCCATTCAAATAGTGCAAGATGGCTTCATTTGGATGAAACATGGCCGAAACAACGATAATAGATGGCAAAAAAACTCAACATCAAATTTCAAGGCCATTCCAATAGTGCAAGATGGCTTCATTTGGATGAAACATGGCCGTAACAACGATAATAGATAGCAACAAAACTCAACATCAAATTTCAAGGCCATTCAAATAGTGCAAGATGGCTTCATTTGGATGAAACATGGCCGTAACAACGATAATAGATGGCAACAAAACTCAACATCAAATTTCAAGGCCATTCAAATAGTGCAAGATGGCTTCATTTGGATGAAACATGGCCGTAACAACTATAATAGATGGCAACAAAATTCAACATCAAATTTCAAGGCCATTCAAATAGTGCAAGATGGCTTCATTTGGATGAAACATGGCCGTAACAACGATAATAGATGGCAACAAAATTCAACATCAAATTTCAAGGCCATTCAAATAGTGCAAGATGGCTTTATTTGGATGAAACATGGCTGTAACAACGATAATAGATGGCAAAAAAACCCAACATCAAATTTCAAGGCCATTCAAATAGTGCAATATGGCTTCATTTGGATGAAACATGGCCGTAACAACGATAATAGATGGCAAAAAAAAACTCAACATCAAATTTCAAGGCCATTCAAATAGTGCAAGATGGCTTCATTTGGATGAAACATGGCCGTAACAACGATAATAGATGGCAAAAAAACTCAACATCAAATTTCAAGGCCATTCAAATAGTGCAATATGGCTTCATTTGGATGAAACATGGCCGTAACAAATTTCAAGGCCATTCAAATAGTGCAAGATGGCTTCATTTGGATGCAACATGGCCGTAACAATGATAATAGATGGCAACAAAACTCAACATCAAATTTCAAGGCCATTCAAATAGTGCAATATGGCTTCATTTGGATGAAACATGGCCGAAACAACGATAATAGATGGCAACAAAACTCAACATCAAATTTCAAGGCCATTCCAATAGTGCAAGATGGCTTCATTTGGATGAAACATGGCCGTAACAACGATAATAGATGGCAACAAAACTCAACATCAAATTTCAAGGCCATTCAAATAGTGCAAGATGGCTTCATTTGGATGAAACATGGCCGTAACAACGATAATAGATGGCAACAAAACTCAACATCAAATTTCAAGGCCATTCAAATAGTGCAAGATGGCTTCATTTGGATGAAACATGGCCGAAACAACGATAATAGATGGCAAAAAAACTCAACATCAAATTTCAAGGCCATTCCAATAGTGCAAGATGGCTTCATTTGGATGAAACATGGCCGTAACAACGATAATAGATAGCAACAAAACACAACATCAAATTTCAAGGCCATTCAAATAGTGCAATATGGCTTAATGTGGATGAAACATGGCCGTAACAACGATAATAGATGGCAACAAAACTCAACATCAAATTTCAAGGCCATTCAAATAGTGCAAGATGGCTTCATTTGGATGAAACATGGCCGTAACAACGATAATAGATGGCAACAAAATTTAACATCAAATTTCAAGGCCATTCAAATAGTGCAATATGGCTTCATTTGGATGAAACATGGCCGTAACAACGATAATAGATTGCAAAAAAACTCAACATCAAATTTCAAGGCCATTCAAATAGTGCAAGATGGCTTCATTTGGATGAAACATGGCCGTAACAACGATAATAGATGGCAACAAAACTCAACATCAAATTTCAAGGCCATTCAAATAGTGCAAGATGGCTTCATTTGGATGAAACATGGCCGTAACAACGATAATAGATGGCAACAAAACTCAACATCAAATTTCAAGGCCATTCAAATAGTGCAAGATGGCTTCATTTGGATGAAACATGGCCGAAACAACGATAATAGATGGCAAAAAAACTCAACATCAAATTTCAAGGCCATTCCAATAGTGCAAGATGGCTTCATTTGGATGAAACATGGCTGTAACAACGATAATAGATGGCAACAAAACTCAACATCAAATTTCAAGGCCATTCCAATAGTGCAAGATGGCTTCATTTGGATGAAACATGGCTGTAACAACGATAATAGATGGCAAAAAAACTCAACATCAAATTTCAAGGCCATTCAAATAGTGCAATATGGCTTCATTTGGATGAAACATGGCCGTAACAAATTTCAAGGCCATTCAAATAGTGCAATATGGCTTCAGTTGGATGAAACATGGCCGTAACAATGATAATAGATGGCAACAAAACTCAACATCAAATTTCAAGGCCATTCAAATAGTGCAAGATGGCTTCATTTGGATGAAACATGGCCGTAACAACGATAATAGATGGCAACAAAATTCAACATCAAATTTCAAGGCCATTCAAATAGTGCAAGATGGCTTCATTTGGATGAAACATGGCCGAAACAACGATAATAGATGGCAAAAAAACTCAACATCAAATTTCAAGGCCATTCAAATAGTGCAAGATGGCTTCATTTGGATGAAACATGGCCGTAACAACGATAATAGATAGCAACAAAACTCAACATCAAATTTTAAGGCCATTCAAATAGTGCAATATGGCTTCATTTGGATGAAACATGGCCGTAACAATGATAATAGATGGCAACAAAACTCAACATCAAATTTCAAGGCCATTCAAATAGTGCAATATGGCTTCATTTGGATGAAACATGGCCGAAACAACGATAATAGATGGCAACAAAACTCAACATCAAATTTCAAGGCCATTCAAATAGTGCAAAATGGCTTCATTTGGATGAAACATGGCCGTAACAACGATAATAGATGGCAACAAAATTCAACATCAAATTTCAAGGCCATTCAAATAGTGCAAGATGGCTTCATTTGGATGAAACATGGCCGAAACAACGATAATAGATGGCAAAAAAACTCAACATCAAATTTCAAGGCCATTCAAATAGTGCAAGATGGCTTCATTTGGATGAAACATGGCCGTAACAACGATAATAGATGGCAACAAAACTCAACATCAAGTTTCAAGGCCTTTGAAATAGTGCAAGATGGCTTCATTTGGATGAAACATGGCTGTAACAACGATAATAGATGGCAACAAAACTCAATATCAAATTTCAAGGCCATTCAAATAGTGCAATATGGCTTCATTTGGATGAAACATGGCCGTAACAACGATAATAGATGGCAACAAAACTCAACATCAAATTTCAAGGCCATTCAAATAGTGCAAGATGGCTTCATTTGGATGAAACATGGCTGTAGCAACGATAATAGATGGCAACAAAACTCAACATCAAATTTCAAGGCCATTCAAATAGTGCAATATGGCTTCATTTGGATGAAACATGGCCGTAACAACGATAATAGATGGCAACAAAACTCAACATCAAATTTCAAGGCCATTCAAATAGTGTAATATGGCTTCATTTGGATGAAACATGGCCGTAACAACGATAATAGATGGCAACAAAACTCAACATCAAATTTCAAGGCCATTCAAATAGTGCAAGATGGCTTCATTTGGATGAAACATGGCCGTAACAACGATAATAGATGGCAACAAAATTCAACATCGAATTTCAAGGCCATTCAAATAGTGCAAGATGGCTTCATTTGGATGAAACATGGCCGAAACAACGATAATAGATGGCAAAAAAACTCAACATCAAATTTCAAGGCCATTCAAATAGTGCAAGATGGCTTCATTTGGATGAAACATGGCCGTAACAACGATAATAGATGGCAACAAAACTCAACATCAAATTTCAAGGCCATTCAAATAGTGCAAGATGGCTTCATTTGGATGAAACATGGCAGTAACAACGATAATAGATGGCAAAAAAACTCAACATCAAATTTCAAGGCCATTCAAATAGTGCAAGATGGCTTCATTTGGATGAAACATGGCCGTAACAACGATAATAGATGGCAACAAAACTCAACATCAAATTTCAAGGCCATTCAAATAGTGCAAGATGGCTTCATTTGGATGAAACATGGCCGTAACAACGATAATAGATGGCAACAAAACTCAACATCAAATTTCAAGGCCATTGAAATAGTGCAAGATGGCTTCATTTGGATGAAACATGGCCGAAACAACGATAATAGATGGCAACAAAACTCAACATCAAATTTCAAGGCCATTCAAATAGTGCAAGATGGCTTCATTTGGATGAAACATGGCCGAAACAACGATAATAGATGGCAACAAAACTCAACATCAAATTTCAAGGCCATTCAAATAGTGCAAGATGGCTTTATATTAATGAAACATGGCCGTAACAACGATAATAGATGGCAACAAAACTCAACATCAAATTTCAAGGCCAGTCCAATGGTGCAAGATGGCTTCATTTGGATGAAACATGGCCGCAACAACGATAATAGATGGCAAAAAAACTCAACATCAAATTTCAAGGCCATTCAAATAGTGCAAGATGGCTTCATTTGGATGAAACATGGCCGAAACAACGATAATAGATGGCAAAAAAACTCAACATCAAATTTCAAGGCCATTCCAATAGTGCAAGATGGCTTCATTTGGATGAAACATGGCCGTAACAACGATAATAGATAGCAACAAAACTCAACATCAAATTTCAAGGCCATTCAAATAGTACAAGATGGCTTCATTTGGATGAAACATGGCCGTAACAACGATAATAGATGGCAACAAAACTCAACATCAAATTTCAAGGCCATTCAAATAGTGCAAGATGGCTTCATTTGGATGAAACATGGCCGTAACAACGATAATAGATGGCAACAAAATTCAACATCAAATTTCAAGGCCATTCAAATAGTGCAAGATGGCTTCATTTGGATGAAACATGGCCGTAACAACGATAATAGATGGCAACAAAATTCAACATCAAATTTCAAGGCCATTCAAATAGTGCAAGATGGCTTCATTTGGATGAAACATGGCTGTAACAACGATAATAGATGGCAAAAAAACTCAACATCAAATTTCAAGGCCATTCAAATAGTGCAATATGGCTTCATTTGGATGAAACATGGCCGTAACAACGATAATAGATGGCAAAAAACTCAACATCAAATTTCAAGGCCATTCAAATAGTGCAAGATGGCTTCATTTGGATGAAACATGGCCGTAACAACGATAATAGATGGCAAAAAAACTCAACATCAAATTTCAAGGCCATTCAAATAGTGCAATATGGCTTCATTTGGATGAAACATGGCCGTTACAAATTTCAAGGCCATTCAAATAGTGCAAGATGGCTTCATTTGGATGAAACATGGCCGTAACAATGATAATAGATGGCAACAAAACTCAACATCAAATTTCAAGGCCATTCAAATAGTGCAATATGGCTTCATTTGGATGAAACATGGCCGAAACAACGATAATAGATGGCAACAAAACTCAACATCAAATTTCAAGGCCATTCCAATAGTGCAAGATGGCTTCATTTGGATGAAACATGGCCGTAACAACGATAATAGATGGCAACAAAACTCAACATCAAATTTCAAGGCCATTCAAATAGTGCAAGATGGCTTCATTTGGATGAAACATGGCCGTAACAACGATAATAGATGGCAAAAAAACTCAACATCAAATTTCAAGGCCATTCAAATAGTGCAATATGGCTTCATTTGGATGAAACATGGCCGAAACAACGATAATAGATGGCAAAAAAACTCAACATCAAATTTCAAGGCCATTCCAATAGTGCAAGATGGCTTCATTTGGATGAAACATGGCCGTAACAACGATAATAGATAGCAACAAAACACAACATCAAATTTCAAGGCCATTCAAATAGTGCAATATGGCTTAATGTGGATGAAACATGGCCGTAACAACGATAATAGATGGCAATAAAACTCAACATCAAATTTCAAGGCCATTCAAATAGTGCAAGATGGCTTCATTTGGATGAAACATGGCCGTAACAACGATAATAGATGGCAACAAAATTTAACATCAAATTTCAAGGCCATTCAAATAGTGCAATATGGCTTCATTTGGATGAAACATGGCCGTAACAACGATAATAGATTGCAAAAAAACTCAACATCAAATTTCAAGGCCATTCAAATAGTGCAAGATGGCTTCATTTGGATGAAACATGGCCGTAACAACGATAATAGATGGCAACAAAACTCAACATCAAATTTCAAGGCCATTCAAATAGTGCAAGATGGCTTCATTTGGATGAAACATGGCCGTAACAACGATAATAGATGGCAACAAAACTCAACATCAAATTTCAAGGCCATTCAAATAGTGCAAGATGGCTTCATTTGGATGAAACATGGCCGAAACAACGATAATAGATGGCAAAAAAACTCAACATCAAATTTCAAGGCCATTCCAATAGTGCAAGATGGCTTCATTTGGATGAAACATGGCTGTAACAACGATAATAGATGGCAAAAAAACTCAACATCAAATTTCAAGGCCATTCCAATAGTGCAAGATGGCTTCATTTGGATGAAACATGGCTGTAACAACGATAATAGATGGCAAAAAAACTCAACATCAAATTTCAAGGCCATTCAAATAGTGCAATATGGCTTCATTTGGATGAAACATGGCCGTAACAAATTTCAAGGCCATTCAAATAGTGCAATATGGCTTCAGTTGGATGAAACATGGCCGTAACAATGATAATAGATGGCAACAAAACTCAACATCAAATTTCAAGGCCATTCAAATAGTGCAAGATGGCTTCATTTGGATGAAACATGGCCGTAACAACGATAATAGATGGCAACAAAATTCAACATCAAATTTCAAGGCCATTCAAATAGTGCAAGATGGCTTCATTTGGATGAAACATGGCCGTAACAACGATAATAGATGGCAACAAAATTCAACATCAAATTTCAAGGCCATTCAAATAGTGCAAGATGGCTTCATTTGGATGAAACATGGCCGAAACAACGATAATAGATGGCAAAAAAACTCAACATCAAATTTCAAGGCCATTCAAATAGTGCAAGATGGCTTCATTTGGATGAAACATGGCCGTAACAACGATAATAGATGGCAACAAAACTCAACATCAAATTTCAAGGCCATTCAAATAGTGCAAGATGGCTTCATTTGGATGAAACATGGCCGTAACAACGATAATAGATGGCAACAAAATTCAACATCAAATTTCAAGGCCATTCAAATAGTGTAAGATGGCTTCATTTGGATGAAACATGGCCGTAACAACGATAATAGATGGCAACAAAATTCAACATCAAATTTCAAGGCCATTCAAATAGTGCAAGATGGCTTCATTTGGATGAAACATGGCTGTAACAACGATAATAGATGGCAAAAAAACTCAACATCAAATTTCAAGGCCATTCAAATAGTGCAATATGGCTTCATTTGGATGAAACATGGCTGTAACAACGATAATAGATGGCAAAAAAACTCAACATCAAATTTCAAGGCCATTCAAATAGTGCAAGATGGCTTCATTTGGATGAAACATGGCCGTAACAACGATAATAGATGGCAACAAAACTCAACATCAAATTTCAAGGCCATTCAAATAGTGCAAGATGGCTTCATTTGGATGAAACATGGCCGTAACAACGATAATAGATGGCAACAAAATTCAACATCAAATTTCAAGGCCATTCAAATAGTGCAAGATGGCTTCATTTGGATGAAACATGGCCGTAACAACGATAATAGATGGCAAAAAAATTCAACATCAAATTTCAAGGCCATTCAAATAGTGCAAGATGGCTTCATTTGGATGAAACATGGCTGTAACAACGATAATAGATGGCAAAAAAACTCAACATCAAATTTCAAGGCCATTCAAATAGTGCAATATGGCTTCATTTGGATGAAACATGGCCGTAACAACGATAATAGATGGCAACAAAACTCAACATCAAATTTCAAGGCCATTCAAATAGTGCAAGATGGCTTCATTTGGATGAAACATGGCCGTAACAACGATAATAGATGGCAACAAAACTCAACATCAAATTTCAAGGCCATTCAAATAGTGCAAGATGGCTTCATTTGGATGAAACATGGCCGTAACAACGATAATAGATGGCAACAAAACTCAACATCAAATTTCAAGGCCATTCAAATAGTGCAAGATGGCTTCATTTGGATGAAACATGGCTGTAACAACGATAATAGATGGCAAAAAAACTCAACATCAAATTTCAAGGCCATTCAAATAGTGCAATATGGCTTCATTTGGATGAAACATGGCCGTAACAACGATAATAGATGGCAAAAAAACTCAACATCAAATTTCAAGGCCATTCAAATAGTGCAATATGGCTTCATTTGGATGAAACATGGCCGAAACAACGATAATAGATGGCAACAAAACTCAACATCAAATTTCAAGGCCATTCAAATAGTGCAAGATGGCTTCATTTGGATGAAACATGGCCGTAACAATGATAATAGATGGCAACAAAACTCAACATCAAATTTCAAGGCCATTCAAATAGTGCAATATGGCTTCATTTGGATGAAACATGGCCGAAACAACGATAATAGATGGCAACAAAACTCAACATCAAATTTCAAGGCCATTCAAATAGTGCAAGATGGCTTCATTTTGATGAAACATGGCCGTAACAACGATAATAGATGGCAACAAAACTCAACATCAAATTTCAAGGCCATTCAAATAGTGCAAGATGGCTTCATTTGGATGAAACATGGCTGTAACAACGATAATAGATGGCAAAAAAACTCAACATCAAATTTCAAGGCCATTCAAATAGTGCAATATGGCTTCATTTGGATGAAACATGGCCGAAACAACGATAATAGATGGCAAAAAAACTCAACATCAAATTTCAAGGCCATTCAAATAGTGCAATATGGCTTCATTTGGATGAAACATGGCCGTAACAACGATAATAGATGGCAAAAAAACTCAACATCAAATTTCAAGGCCATTCAAATAGTGCAATATGGCTTCATTTGGATGAAACATGGCCGTAACAACGATAATAGATGGCAACAAAACTCAACATCAAATTTCAAGGCCATTCAAATAGTGCAAGATGGCTTCATTTGGATGAAACATGGCCGTAACAATGATAATAGATGGCAACAAAACTCAACATCAAATTTCAAGGCCATTCAAATAGTGCAATATGGCTTCATTTGGATGAAACATGGCCGTAACAACGATAATAGATGGCAACAAAACTCAACATCAAATTTCAAGGCCATTCAAATAGTGCAAGATGGCTTCATTTGGATGAAACATGGCCGTAACAACGATAATAGATGGCAACAAAACTCAACATCAAATTTCAAGGCCATTCAAATAGTGCAAGATGGCTTCATTTGGATGAAACATGGCCGTAACAACGATAATAGATGGCAACAAAATTCAACATCAAATTTCAAGGTCATTGAAATAGTGCAAGATGGCTTCATTTGGATGAAACATGGCCGTAACAACGATAATAGATGGCAACAAAATTCAACATCAAATTTCAAGGCCATTCAAATAGTACAAGATGGCTTCATTTGGATGAAACATGGCCGAAACAACGATAACAGATGGCAACAAAACTCAACATCAAATTTCAAGGCCATTCCAATAGTGCAAGATGGCTTCATTTGGATGAAACATGGCCGTAACAACGATAATAGATGGCAACAAAATTCAACATCAAATTTCAAGGCCATTCAAATAGTGCAAGATGGCTTCATTTGGATGAAACATGGCCGTAACAACGATAATAGATAGCAACAAAACTCAACATCAAATTTCAAGGCCATTCAAATAGTGCAATATAGCTTCATTTGGATGAAACATGGCCGTAACAACGATAATAGATGGCAACAAAACTCAACATCAAATTTCAAGGCCATTCCAATAGTGCAAGATGGCTTCATTTGGATGAAACATGGCCGTAACAACGATAACAGATGGCAACAAAACTCAACATCAAATTTCAAGGCCATTCCATTAGGGCAAGATGGCTTCATTTGGATGAAACATGGCTGTAACAACGATAATAGATGGCAAAAAACTCAACATCAAATTTCAAGGCCATTCAAATAGTGCAATATGGCTTCATTTGGATGAAACATGGCCGTAACAACGATAATAGATGGCAACAAAATTTAACATCAAATTTCAAGGCCATTCAAATAGTGCAAGATGGCTTCATTTGGATGAAACATGGCCGTAACAACGATAATAGATGGCAACAAAATTCAACATCAAATTTCAAGGTCATTGAAATAGTGCAAGATGGCTTCATTTGGATGAAACATGGCCGTAACAACGATAATAGATAGCAACAAAACTCAACATCAAATTTCAAGGCCATTCAAATAGTGCAATATAGCTTCATTTGGATGAAACATGGCCGTAACAACGATAATAGATGGCAACAAAACTCAACATCAAATTTCAAGGCCATTCCAATAGTGCAAGATGGCTTCATTTGGATGAAACATGGCCGTAACAACGATAATAGATGGCAACAAAATTCAACATCAAATTTCAAGGCCATTCAAATAGTGCAAGATGGCTTCATTTGGATGAAACATGGCCGTAACAACGATAATAGATGGCAACAAAATTTAACATCAAATTTCAAGGCCATTCAAATAGTGCAAGATGGCTTCATTTGGATGAAACATGGCCGTAACAACGATAATAGATGGCAACAAAATTCAACATCAAATTTCAAGGTCATTGAAATAGTGCAAGATGGCTTCATTTGGATGAAACATGGCCGTAACAACGATAATAGATAGCAACAAAACTCAACATCAAATTTCAAGGCCATTCAAATAGTGCAATATAGCTTCATTTGGATGAAACATGGCCGTAACAACGATAATAGATGGCAACAAAACTCAACATCAAATTTCAAGGCCATTCCAATAGTGCAAGATGGCTTCATTTGGATGAAACATGGCCGTAACAACGATAATAGATGGCAACAAAACTCAACATCAAATTTCAAGGCCATTCAAATAGTGCAAGATGGCTTCATTTGGATGAAACATGGCCGTAACAACGATAATAGCCCAGATAGCAAAGCCGAAGGCCTTTGTATGGGAGCCATCGCGCTGATCAAGGCTCACTTTTTCGCGCGCATAAAGCAAAATGTGCGCGAAGGCGAAAAAAAACCCGAAAGCGCTTCGTGTCCTCTCTCGTGTTTCTAGTTTTATTCTCTCTCGCATGTCGTCACTCTCCCCCAGTTTTTCGGATTTAAATGAGAATTCACTCTCTTGATTTGGTTGCGGCAGTCTAGCTGCTTCACACTCTTTATTCTCTTCTTTTTGCAGTTCCCACAAGAGGATTCACACATGTGTTCTCACATACTTACATACACACACACACACGGTGGTTGGAAGCCTGGTGCGGCTGTTTCCAATTCTGTCTTTTCTTCTTCCCTCTTCACACCGCGCTGGAGCCCGTGGTGGTGCGCGTGTTCAGCCTGCTTGGTTCAGGAAAGATGTCATCAGATTTGGCGCGCCTCAACCGCGGTGTTGTATGAAGGCTGTTGATGAAAATACACAATTAATAGACACACTTTGTTAAAAAGTGTCACACTTTTTAAGTAGTTTGAGGAACAGCAAGCGGTAGCATCACACATCTGAAACTTGTAATGTGCAAAACATTGCATATTAGAATAATATTAGAATTAGAATAAATGTCACATAGCACTAGACACTTAGAAAAGGACACTTACCCAAACAATTAGATGATAAAAATTCGTCCTCCGATGAAGCAGAAAGAACACCGCGGATGGCGCAGTATGGAAAGTGTTTCACGCAGGAAAAATAGTTCACGCAGCACACAAACACACACTCTCACGTCCACGGTTCAGAGCACACTGAAGTCGCTCTTTGGCTTGGATGGAAAAGAGCAAACACCCTGATGAGTGCGATGGAAGAAAATGACGTGTGTTCAACAGGGATGGGTAGAATCCAACACACGAAGTGTGCAGGAGAATTCTCTTCGTGTGGCAAGAGAGAATTGACTAACACCCTGATGAGCGAGAACGCAACAAACGTTGTGGAATGTAAAAACGGGATAGGAATAGTAAGCGAAGGCAGTTTGTGGACATAAGGGGGTTGAAACTGGGAGAAAAAAGCTTCGGTTGCTACTTGGGAGATGGCAACAAAACTCAACATCAAATTTCAAGGCCATTCAAATAGTGCAATATGGCTTCATTTGGATGTAACATGGCCGTAACAATGATAATAGATGGCAACAAAACTCAACATCAAATTTCAAGGCCATTCAAATAGTGCAAGATAGCTTCATTTGGATGAAACATGGCCGTAACAACGATAATAGATGGCAACAAAATTCAACATCAAATTTCAAGGCCATTGAAATAGTGCAAGATGGCTACATTTGGATGAAACATGGCCGTAACAACGATAATAGATGGCAACAAAATTTAACATCAAATTTCAAGGCCATTCAAATAGTGCAATATGGCTTCATTTGGATGAAACATGGCCGTAACAACGATAATAGATGGCAACAAAACTCAACATCAAATTTCAAGGCCATTCAAATAGTGCAAGATGGCTTCATTTGGATGAAACATGGCCGTAACAACGATAATAGATGGCAACAAAATTCAACATCAAATTTCAAGGCCATTGAAATAGTGCAACATGGCTTCATTTGGATGAAACATGGCCATAACAACGATAATAGATGGTAAAAAAACTCAACATCAAATTTCAAGGCCATTCAAATAGTGCAATATGGCTTCATTTGGATGAAACATGGCCGTAACAATGATAATAGATGGCAACAAAACTCAACATCAAATTTCAAGGCCATTCAAATAGTGCAAGATAGCTTCATTTGGATGAAACATGGCCGTAACAACGATAATAGATGGCAACAAAATTCAACATCAAATTTCAAGGCCATTCAAATAGTGCAAGATGGCTTCATTTGGATGAAACATGGCCGAAACAACGATAATAGATGGCAAAAAAACTCAACATCAAATTTCAAGGCCATTCAAATAGTGCAAGATGGCTGCATTTGGATTAAACATGGCCGTAACAACGATAATAGATGGCAACAAAACTCAACATCAAATTTCAAGGCCATTCAAATAGTGCAATATGGCTTCATTTGGATGAAACATGGCCGTAACAACGATAATAGATGGCAACAAAATTCAACATCAAATTTCAAGGCCATTCAAATAGTGCAAGATGGCTTCATTTGGATGAAACATGGCCGTAACAACGATAATAGATGGCAACAACATTTAACATCAAATTTCAAGGCCATTCAAATAGTGCAAGATGGCTTCATTTGGATGAAACATGGCCGTAACAACGATAATAGATGGCAACAAAACTCAACATCAAATTTCAAGGCCATTCAAATAGTGCAAGATGGCTTCATTTGGATGGAACATGGCCGTAACAACGATAATAGATGGCAACAAAATTCAACATCAAATTTCAAGGCCATTCAAATAGTGTAAGATGGCTTCATTTGGATGAAACATGGCCGAAACAACGATAATAGATGGCAACAAAATTCAACATCAAATTTCAAGGCCATTCAAATAGTGCAATATGGCTTCATTTGGATGAAACATGGCCGAAACAACGATAATAGATGGCAACAAAACTCAACATCAAATTTCAAGGCCATTCAAATAGTACAAGATGGCTTCATTTGGATGAAACATGGCCGTAACAACGATAATAGATGGCAACAAAACTCAACATCAAATTTCAAGGCCATTCAAATAGTGCAAGATGGCTTCATTTGGATGAAACATGGCCGTAACAACGATAATAGATGGCAAAAAAACTCAACATCAAATTTCAAGGCCATTCAAATAGTGCAAGATGGCTTCATTTGGATGAAACATGGCCGTAACAACGATAATAGATGGCAACAAAACTCAACATCAAATTTCAAGGCCATTCAAATAGTCCAAGATGCCTTTATTTGGATGAAACATGGCCGTAACAACGATAATAGATGGCAACAACATTCAACATCAAATTTCAAGGCCATTCAAATAGTGCAAGATGGCTTCATTTGGATGAAACATGGCCGTAACAACGATAATAGATGGCAACAAAATTCAACATCAAATTTCAAGGCCATTCAAATAGTGCAAGATGGCTTCATTTGGATGAAACATGGCCGTAACAACGATAATAGATGGCAACAAAATTCAACATCAAATTTCAAGGTCATTGAATTAGTGCAAAATGGCTTCATTTGGATGAAACATGGCCGTAACAACGATAATAGATGGCAACAAAACTCAACATCAAATTTCAAGGCCATTCAAATAGTGCAAGATGGCTTCATTTGGATGAAACATGGCCGAAACAACGATAATAGATGGCAACAAAACTCAACATCAAATTTCAAGGCCATTGAAATAGTGCAAGATGGCTTCATTTGGATGAAACATGGCCGAAACAACGATAATAGATGGCAACAAAACTCAACATCAAATTTCAAGGCCATTCAAATAGTGCAAGATGGCTTCATTTGGATAAAACATGGCCGTAACAACGATAATAGATGGCAAAAAAAACTCATTATCAAATTTCAAGGCCATTGAAATAGTGCAAGATGGCTTCATTTGGATGAAACATGGCCGTAACAACGATAATAGATGGCAACAAAACTCAACATCAAATTTCAAGGCCATTCAAATAGTGCAAGATGGCTTCATTTGGATGGAACATGGCCGTAACAACGATAATAGATGGCAACAAAATTCAACATCAAATTTCAAGGCCATTCAAATAGTGCAAGATGGCTTCATTTGGATGAAACATGGCCGAAACAACGATAATAGATGGCAACAAAACTCAACATCAAATTTCAAGGCCATTCAAATAGTGCAAGATGGCTTCATTTGGATGAAACATGGCCGTAACAACGATAATAGATGGCAACAAAACTCAACATCAAATTTCAAGGCCATTGAAATAGTACAAGATGGCTTCATTTGGATGAAACATGGCCGTAACAACGATAATAGATGGCAACAAAATTCAATATCAAATTTCAAGGCCATTCAAATAGTGCAAGATGGCTTCATTTGGATGTAACATGGCCGTAACAACGATAATAGATGGCAACAAAATTCAACATCACATTTCAAGGCCATTCAAATAGTGCAAGATGGCTTCATTTGGATGAAAAATGGCTGTAACAACGATAATAGATGGCAACAAAATTCAACATCAAATTTCAAGGCCATTCAAATAGTGCAAGATGGCTTTATATTAATAAAACATGGCCGTAACAACGATAATAGATGGCAACAAAACTCAACATCAAATTTCAAGGCCATTCAAATAGTACAAGATGGCTTCATTTGGATGAAACATGGCCGTAACAACGATAATAGATGGCAACAAAATTCAACATCAAATTTCAAGGCCATTCAAATAGTGCAATATGGCTTCATTTGGATGAAACATGGCCGTAACAACGATAATAGATGGCAACAAAATTCAACATCAAATTTCAAGGCCATTGAAATAGTGCAAGATGGCTTCATTTGGATGAAACATGGCCGTAACAACGATAATAGATGGCAACAAAATTCAACATCAAATTTCAAGGCCATTCAAATAGTGCAAGATGGCTTCATTTGGATGAAACATGGCCGTAACAACGATAATAGATGGCAAAAAAAACTCAACATCAAATTTCAAGGCCATTCAAATAGTGATAATAGATAACAACGATAATAGATGGCAAAAAAACTCAACATCAAATTTCAAGGCCATTCAAATAGTGCAAGATGGCTTCATTTGGATGAAACATGGCCGTAACAACGATAATAGATGGCAACAAAATTCAACATCAAATTTCAAGGCCATTCAAATAGTGCAAGATGGCTTCATTTAGATGAAACATGGCCGAAACAACGATAATAGATGGCAACAAAACTCAACATCAAATTTCAAGGTCATTGAATTAGTGCAATATGGCTTCATTTGGATGAAACATGGCCGTAACAACGATAATAGATGGCAACAAAATTCAACATCAAATTTCAAGGCCATTGAAATAGTGCAAGATGGCTTCATTTGGATGAAACATGGCCGTAACAACGATAATAGATGGCAACAACATTCAACATCAAATTTCAAGGCCATTCAAATAGTGCAAGATGGCTTCATTTGGATGAAACATGGCCGTAACAACGATAATAGATGGCAAAAAAACTCAACATCAAATTTCAAGGCCATTCAAATAGTGATAAGAGATAACAACGATAATAGATGGCAAAAAAACTCAACATCAAATTTCAAGGCCATTCAAATAGTGCAAGATGGCTTCATTTGGATGAAACATGGCCGTAACAACGATAATAGATGGCAACAAAATTCAACATCAAATTTCAAGGCCATTCAAATAGTGCAAGATGGCTTCATTTGGATGGAACATGGCCGTAACAACGATAATAGATGGCAACAAAATTCAACATCAAATTTCAAGGTCATTGAATTAGTGCAATATGGCTTCATTTGGATGAAACATGGCCGTAACAACGATAATAGATGGCAACAAAATTCAACATCAAATTTCAAGGCCATTGAAATAGTGCAAGATGGCTTCATTTGGATGAAACATGGCCGTAACAACGATAATAGATGGCAACAACATTCAACATCAAATTTCAAGGCCATTCAAATAGTGCAAGATGGCTTCATTTGGATGAAACATGGCCGTAACAACGATAATAGATGGCAAAAAAACTCAACATCAAATTTCAAGGCCATTCAAATAGTGATAATAGATAACAACGATAATAGATGGCAAAAAAACTCAACATCAAATTTCAAGGCCATTCAAATAGTGCAAGATGGCTTCATTTGGATGAAACATGGCCGTAACAACGATAATAGATGGCAACAAAATTCAACATCAAATTTCAAGGCCATTCAAATAGTGCAAGATGGCTTCATTTAGATGAAACATGGCCGAAACAACGATAATAGATGGCAACAAAACTCAACATCAAATTTCAAGGCCATTCAAATAGTGCAAGATGGCTTCATTTGGATGAAACATGGCCGTAACAACGATAATAGATGGCAACAAAATTCAACATCAAATTTCAAGGCCATTCAAATAGTGCAATATGGCTTCATTTGGATGAAACATGGCCGTAACAACGATAATAGATGGCAACAAAATTCAACATCAAATTTCAAGGCCATTGAAATAGTGCAAGATGGTTTCATTTGGATGAAACATGGCCGTAACAACGATATTTTTTTTTTGCTTTGGCACAACAACCACTGTCGGTCAAGGGCCTGCCAAGTACCCACTAGTGAAGTGAGCTTGGCTTTCAGTGACTTATTGTTACCATAGCAGGATAGTCAGTCCTACGTATGGGAGCACGGTCTATTCGGGGCTTGAACCCATGACGGGCATGTTGTTAAGTACGTTAACAACGATAATAGATGGCAACAAAATTCAACATCAAATTTCAAGGCCATTCAAATAGTGCAAGATGGCTTCATTTGGATGAAACATGGCCGTAACAACGATAATAGATGGTAAAAATACTCAACATCAAATTTCAAGGCCATTGAATTAGTGCAAGATGCCTTTATTTGGATGTAACATGGCCGTAACAACGATAATAGATGGCAACAAAACTCAACATCAAATTTCAAGGACATTCAAATAGTGCAATATGGCTTCATTTGGATGAAACATGGCCGTAACAACGATAATAGATGGCAACAAAATTCAACATTAAATTTCAAGGCCATTCAAATAGTCCAAGATGCCTTTATTTGGATGAAACATGGCCGTAACAACGATAATAGATGGCAACAAAATTCAACATCAAATTTCAAGGCCATTCAAATAGTGCAAGATGCCTTTATTTGGATGAAACATGGCCGTAACAACGATAATAGATGGCAACAAAATTCAACATCAAATTTCAAGGCCATTCAAATAGTGCAAGATGTCTTCATTTGGATGAAACATGGCCGTAACAACGATAATAGATGGCAACAAAATTCAACATCAAATTTCATGGCCATTGAAATAGTGCAAGATGCCTTTATTTGGATGAAACATGACCGTAACATCGATAATAATTGGCAACAAAATTCAACATCAAATTTCAAGGCCATTCAAATAGTGCAAGATGGCTTCATTTCGATGAAACATGGCCGTAACAACGATAATAGATGGCAAAAAAAACTCAACATCAAATTTCAAGGACATTCAAATAGTGCAATATGGCTTCATTTGGATGAAACATGGCCGTAACAACGATAATAGATGGCAACAAAATTCAACATCAAATTTCAAGGCCATTCAAATAGTCCAAGATGCCTTTATTTGGATGAAACATGGCCGTAACAACGATAATAGATGGCAACAAAATTCAACATCAAATTTCAAGGCCATTCAAATAGTCCAAGATGCCTTTATTTGGATGAAACATAATAATAATAATAATAATAATAATAATGAAACAACGATAATAGATGGCAACAAAATTCAACATCAAATTTCAAGGCCATTCAAATAGTGCAAGATGGCTTCATTTGGATGAAACATGGCCGTAACAACGATAATAGATGGTAAAAATACTCAACATCAAATTTCAAGGCCATTGAATTAGTGCAAGATGCCTTTATTTGGATGTAACATGGCCGTAACAACGATAAATTTTTTTTTTTTTGCTTTGGCAGAACAACCACTGTCGGTCAAGGGCCTGCCAAGTACCCACTAGTGAAGTGAGCTTGGCTTTCAGTGACTTATTGTTACCATAGCAGGATAGTCAGTCCTACGTATGGGAGCACGGTCTATTCGGGGCTTGAACCCATGACGGGCATGTTGTTAAGTACGTTAACAACGATAATAGATGGCAACAAAATTCAACATCAAATTTCAAGGCCATTCAAATAATGCAAGATGGCTTCATTTGGATGAAACATGGCCGTAACAACGATAATAGATGGCAACAAAACTCAACATCAAATTTCAAGGCCATTCAAATAGTGCAATATGGCTTCATTTGGATGAAACATGGCCGTAACAACGATAATAGATGGCAGAAAAACTCAACATCAAATTTTTAGTCCATCCAAATAGTGCAATATATCTTCATTTGGATGAAACATGGCCGTAACAACGATAATAGATGGCAACAAAACTCAACATCAAATTTCAAGGCCATTCAAATAGTGCAAGATGCCTTTATTTGGATGAAACATGGCCGTAACAACGATAATAGATGGCAACAAAATTCAACATCAAATTTCAAGGCCATTCAAATAGTGCAAGATGGTTTCAGTTGGATGATACATGGCCGTAACAACGATAATAGATGGCAACAAAATTCAACATCAAATTTCAAGGCCATTCAAATAGTCCAAGATGCCTTTATTTGGATGAAACATAATAATAATAATAATAATAATAATAATGAAACAACGATAATAGATGGCAACAAAATTCAACATCAAATTTCAAGGCCATTCAAATAGTGCAAGATGGCTTTATATTAATGAAACATGGCCGTAACAACGATAATAGATGGCAACAAAACTCAACATCAAATTTCAAGGCCATTCAAATAGTACAAGATGGCTTCATTTGGATGAAACATGGCCGTAACAACGATAATAGATGGCAACAAAATTCAACATCAAATTTCAAGGCCATTCAAATAGTGCAATATGGCTTCATTTGGATGAAACATGGCCGTAACAACGATAATAGATGGCAACAAAATTCAACATCAAATTTCAAGGCCATTGAAATAGTGCAAGATGGCTTCATTTGGATGAAACATGGCCGTAACAACGATAATAGATGGCAACAAAATTCAACATCAAATTTCAAGGCCATTGAAATAGTGCAAGATGGCTTCATTTGGATGAAACATGGCCGTAACAACGATAATAGATGGCAACAAAATTCAACATCAAATTTCAAGGCCATTCAAATAGTGCAAGATGGCTTCATTTGGATGAAACATGGCCGTAACAACGATAATAGATGGCAGAAAAACTCAACATCAAATTTTTAGTCCATCCAAATAGTGCAATATTTCTTCATTTGGATGAAACATGGCCGTAACAACGATAATAGATGGCAGAAAAACTCAACATCAAATTTTTAGTCCATCCAAATAGTGCAATATTTCTTCATTTGGATGAAACATGGCCGTAACAACGATAATAGATGGCAACAAAACTCAACATCAAATTTCAAGGCCATTCAAATAGTGCAAGATGCCTTTATTTGGATGAAACATGGCCGTAACAACGATAATAGATGGCAACAAAACTCAACATCAAATTTCAAGGCCATTCAAATAGTACAAGATGGCTTCATTTGGATGAAACATGGCCGTAACAACGATAATAGATGGCAACAAAATTCAACATCAAATTTCAAGGCCATTCAAATAGTGCAATATGGCTTCATTTGGATGAAACATGGCCGTAACAACGATAATAGATGGCAACAAAATTCAACATCAAATTTCAAGGCCATTGAAATAGTGCAAGATGGCTTCATTTGGATGAAACATGGCCGTAACAACGATAATAGATGGCAACAAAATTCAACATCAAATTTCAAGGCCATTCAAATAGTGCAAGATGGCTTCATTTGGATGAAACATGGCCGTAACAACGATAATAGATGGCAACAAAACTCAACATCAAATTTCAAGGCCATTCAAATAGTGCAATATGGCTTCATTTGGATGAAACATGGCCGTAACAACGATAATAGATGGCAGAAAAACTCAACATCAAATTTTTAGTCCATCCAAATAGTGCAATATTTCTTCATTTGGATGAAACATGGCCGTAACAACGATAATAGATGGCAGAAAAACTCAACATCAAATTTTTAGTCCATCCAAATAGTGCAATATTTCTTCATTTGGATGAAACATGGCCGTAACAACGATAATAGATGGCAACAAAACTCAACATCAAATTTCAAGGCCATTCAAATAGTGCAAGATGCCTTTATTTGGATGAAACATGGCCGTAACAACGATAATAGATGGCAACAAAACTCAACATCAAATTTCAAGGCCATTCAAATAGTACAAGATGGCTTCATTTGGATGAAACATGGCCGTAACAACGATAATAGATGGCAACAAAATTCAACATCAAATTTCAAGGCCATTCAAATAGTGCAATATGGCTTCATTTGGATGAAACATGGCCGTAACAACGATAATAGATGGCAACAAAATTCAACATCAAATTTCAAGGCCATTGAAATAGTGCAAGATGGCTTCATTTGGATGAAACATGGCCGTAACAACGATAATAGATGGCAACAAAATTCAACATCAAATTTCAAGGCCATTCAAATAGTGCAAGATGGCTTCATTTGGATGAAACATGGCCGTAACAACGATAATAGATGGCAAAAAAACTCAACATCAAATTTCAAGGCCATTCAAATAGTGATAATAGATAACAACGATAATAGATGGCAAAAAAACTCAACATCAAATTTCAAGGCCATTCAAATAGTGCAAGATGGCTTCATTTGGATGAAACATGGCCGTAACAACGATAATAGATGGCAACAAAATTCAACATCAAATTTCAAGGCCATTCAAATAGTGCAAGATGGCTTCATTTAGATGAAACATGGCCGAAACAACGATAATAGATGGCAACAAAACTCAACATCAAATTTCAAGGTCATTGAATTAGTGCAATATGGCTTCATTTGGATGAAACATGGCCGTAACAACGATAATAGATGGCAACAAAATTCAACATCAAATTTCAAGGCCATTCAAATAGTGCAAGATGGCTTCATTTGGATGAAACATGGCCGTAACAACGATAATAGATGGCAACAACATTCAACATCAAATTTCAAGGCCATTCAAATAGTGCAAGATGGCTTCATTTGGATGAAACATGGCCGTAACAACGATAATAGATGGCAAAAAAACTCAACATCAAATTTCAAGGCCATTCAAATAGTGATAAGAGATAACAACGATAATAGATGGCAAAAAAACTCAACATCAAATTTCAAGGCCATTCAAATAGTGCAAGATGGCTTCATTTGGATGAAACATGGCCGTAACAACGATAATAGATGGCAACAAAACTCAACATCAAATTTCAAGGCCATTCAAATAGTGCAAGATGGCTTCATTTGGATGGAACATGGCCGTAACAACGATAATAGATGGCAACAAAATTCAACATCAAATTTCAAGGTCATTGAATTAGTGCAATATGGCTTCATTTGGATGAAACATGGCCGTAACAACGATAATAGATGGCAACAAAATTCAACATCAAATTTCAAGGCCATTGAAATAGTGCAAGATGGCTTCATTTGGATGAAACATGGCCGTAACAACGATAATAGATGGCAACAACATTCAACATCAAATTTCAAGGCCATTCAAATAGTGCAAGATGGCTTCATTTGGATGAAACATGGCCGTAACAACGATAATAGATGGCAAAAAAACTCAACATCAAATTTCAAGGCCATTCAAATAGTGATAATAGATAACAACGATAATAGATGGCAAAAAAACTCAACATCAAATTTCAAGGCCATTCAAATAGTGCAAGATGGCTTCATTTGGATGAAACATGGCCGTAACAACGATAATAGATGGCAACAAAATTCAACATCAAATTTCAAGGCCATTCAAATAGTGCAAGATGGCTTCATTTAGATGAAACATGGCCGAAACAACGATAATAGATGGCAACAAAACTCAACATCAAATTTCAAGGCCATTCAAATAGTGCAAGATGGCTTCATTTGGATGAAACATGGCCGTAACAACGATAATAGATGGCAACAAAATTCAACATCAAATTTCAAGGCCATTCAAATAGTGCAATATGGCTTCATTTGGATGAAACATGGCCGTAACAACGATAATAGATGGCAACAAAATTCAACATCAAATTTCAAGGCCATTGAAATAGTGCAAGATGGTTTCATTTGGATGAAACATGGCCGTAACAACGATATTTTTTTTTTGCTTTGGCACAACAACCACTGTCGGTCAAGGGCCTGCCAAGTACCCACTAGTGAAGTGAGCTTGGCTTTCAGTGACTTATTGTTACCATAGCAGGATAGTCAGTCCTACGTATGGGAGCACGGTCTATTCGGGGCTTGAACCCATGACGGGCATGTTGTTAAGTACGTTAACAACGATAATAGATGGCAACAAAATTCAACATCAAATTTCAAGGCCATTCAAATAGTGCAAGATGGCTTCATTTGGATGAAACATGGCCGTAACAACGATCATAGATGGTAAAAATACTCAACATCAAATTTCAAGGCCATTGAATTAGTGCAAGATGCCTTTATTTGGATGTAACATGGCCGTAACAACGATAATAGATGGCAACAAAACTCAACATCAAATTTCAAGGACATTCAAATAGTGCAATATGGCTTCATTTGGATGAAACATGGCCGTAACAACGATAATAGATGGCAACAAAATTCAACATTAAATTTCAAGGCCATTCAAATAGTCCAAGATGCCTTTATTTGGATGAAACATGGCCGTAACAACGATAATAGATGGCAACAAAATTCAACATCAAATTTCAAGGCCATTCAAATAGTGCAAGATGCCTTTATTTGGATGAAACATGGCCGTAACAACGATAATAGATGGCAACAAAATTCAACATCAAATTTCAAGGCCATTCAAATAGTGCAAGATGTCTTCATTTGGATGAAACATGGCCGTAACAACGATAATAGATGGCAACAAAATTCAACATCAAATTTCATGGCCATTGAAATAGTGCAAGATGCCTTTATTTGGATGAAACATGACCGTAACATCGATAATAATTGGCAACAAAATTCAACATCAAATTTCAAGGCCATTCAAATAGTGCAAGATGGCTTCATTTCGATGAAACATGGCCGTAACAACGATAATAGATGGCAAAAAAACTCAACATCAAATTTCAAGGACATTCAAATAGTGCAATATGGCTTCATTTGGATGAAACATGGCCGTAACAACGATAATAGATGGCAACAAAATTCAACATCAAATTTCAAGGCCATTCAAATAGTCCAAGATGCCTTTATTTGGATGAAACATAATAATAATAATAATAATAATAATAATGAAACAACGATAATAGATGGCAACAAAATTCAACATCAAATTTCAAGGCCATTCAAATAGTGCAAGATGCCTTTATTTGGATGAAACATGGCCGTAACAACGATAATAGATGGCAACAAAATTCAACATCAAATTTCAAGGCCATTCAAATAGTGCAAGATGTCTTCATTTGGATGAAACATGGCCGTAACAACGATAATAGATGGCAACAAAATTCAACATCAAATTTCATGGCCATTGAAATAGTGCAAGATGCCTTTATTTGGATGAAACATGACCGTAACATCGATAATAATTGGCAACAAAATTCAACATCAAATTTCAAGGCCATTCAAATAGTGCAAGATGGCTTCATTTCGATGAAACATGGCCGTAACAACGATAATAGATGGCAAAAAAACTCAACATCAAATTTCAAGGACATTCAAATAGTGCAATATGGCTTCATTTGGATGAAACATGGCCGTAACAACGATAATAGATGGCAACAAAATTCAACATCAAATTTCAAGGCCATTCAAATAGTCCAAGATGCCTTTATTTGGATGAAACATAATAATAATAATAATAATAATAATAATGAAACAACGATAATAGATGGCAACAAAATTCAACATCAAATTTCAAGGCCATTCAAATAGTGCAAGATGGCTTCATTTCGATGAAACATGGCCGTAACAACGATAATAGATGGCAACAAAATTCAACATCAAATTTCAAGGCCATTCAAATAGTCCAAGATGCCTTTATTTGGATGAAACATGGCCGTAACAACGATAATAGATGGCAACAAAATTCAACATCAAATTTCAAGGCCATTCAAATAGTGCAAGATGTCTTCATTTGGATGAAACATGGCCGTAACAACGATAATAGATGGCAACAAAATTCAACATCAAATTTCATGGCCATTGAAATAGTGCAAGATGCCTTTATTTGGATGAAACATGACCGTAACATCGATAATAATTGGCAACAAAATTCAACATCAAATTTCAAGGCCATTCAAATAGTCCAAGATGCCTTTATTTGGATGAAACATGGCCGTAACAACGATAATAGATGGCAACAAAATTCAACATCAAATTTCAAGGCCATTCAAATAGTCCAAGATGCCTTTATTTGGATGAAACATAATAATAATAATAATAATAATAATAATGAAACAACGATAATAGATGGCAACAAAATTCAACATCAAATTTCAAGGCCATTCAAATAGTGCAAGATGGCTTCATTTGGATGAAACATGGCCGTAACAACGATAATAGATGGTAAAAATACTCAACATCAAATTTCAAGGCCATTGAATTAGTGCAAGATGCCTTTATTTGGATGTAACATGGCCGTAACAACGATAATTTTTTTTTTTTTGCTTTGGCAGAACAACCACTGTCGGTCAAGGGCCTGCCAAGTACCCACTAGTGAAGTGAGCTTGGCTTTCAGTGACTTATTGTTACCATAGCAGGATAGTCAGTCCTACGTATGGGAGCACGGTCTATTCGGGGCTTGAACCCATGACGGGCATGTTGTTAAGTACGTTAACAACGATAATAGATGGCAACAAAATTCAACATCAAATTTCAAGGCCATTCAAATAATGCAAGATGGCTTCATTTGGATGAAACATGGCCGTAACAACGATAATAGATGGCAACAAAACTCAACATCAAATTTCAAGGCCATTCAAATAGTGCAATATGGCTTCATTTGGATGAAACATGGCCGTAACAACGATAATAGATGGCAGAAAAACTCAACATCAAATTTTTAGTCCATCCAAATAGTGCAATATTTCTTCATTTGGATGAAACATGGCCGTAACAACGATAATAGATGGCAACAAAACTCAACATCAAATTTCAAGGCCATTCAAATAGTGCAAGATGCCTTTATTTGGATGAAACATGGCCGTAACAACGATAATAGATGGCAACAAAATTCAACATCAAATTTCAAGGCCATTCAAATAGTGCAAGATGGTTTCAGTTGGATGATACATGGCCGTAACAACGATAATAGATGGCAACAAAATTCAACATCAAATTTCAAGGCCATTCAAATAGTCCAAGATGCCTTTATTTGGATGAAACATGGCCGTAACAACGATAATAGATGGCAACAAAATTCAACATCAAATTTCAAGGCCATTCAAATAGTGCAAGATGGCTTCATTTGGATGAAACATGGCCGTAACAACGATAATAGATGGCAACAAAATTCAACATCAAATTTCAAGGCCATTGAAATAGTGCAAGATGGCTTCATTTGGATGTAACATGGCCGTAACAACGATAATTTTTTTTTTTTTGCTTTGGCAGAACAACCACTGTCGGTCAAGGGCCTGCCAAGTACCCACTAGTGAAGTGAGCTTGGCTTTCAGTGACTTATTGTTACCATAGCAGGATAGTCAGTCCTACGTATGGGAGCACGGTCTATTCGGGGCTTGAACCCATGACGGGCATGTTGTTAAGTACGTTAACAACGATAATAGATGGCAACAAAATTCAACATCAAATTTCAAGGCCATTCAAATAGTGCAAGATGGCTTCATTTGGATGAAACATGGCCGTAACAACGATAATAGATGGCAACAAAATTCAACATCAAATTTCAAGGCCATTGAAATAGTGCAAGATGGTTTCATTTGGATGAAACATGGCCGTAACAACGATAATTTTTTTTTTTGCTTTGGCACAACAACCACTGTCGGTCAAGGGCCTGCCAAGTACCCACTAGTGAAGTGAGCTTGGCTTTCAGTGACTTATTGTTACCATAGCAGGATAGTCAGTCCTACGTATGGGAGCACGGTCTATTCGGGGCTTGAACCCATGACGGGCATGTTGTTAAGTACGTTAACAACGATAATAGATGGCAACAAAATTCAACATCAAATTTCAAGGCCATTCAAATAGTGCAAGATGGCTTCATTTGGATGAAACATGGCCGTAACAACGATAATAGATGGTAAAAATACTCAACATCAAATTTAAAGGCCATTGAATTAGTGCAAGATGCCTTTATTTGCATGGCCGTAACAACGATAATAGATGGCAACAAAACTCAACATCAAATTTCAAGGACATTCAAATAGTGCAATATGGCTTCATTTGGATGAAACATGGCCGTAACAACGATAATAGATGGCAACAAAATTCAACATCAAAATTCAAGGCCATTCAAATAGTCCAAGATGCCTTTATTTGGATGAAATATGGCCGTAACAACGATAATAGATGGCAACAAAATTCAACATCAAATTTCAAGGCCATTCAAATAGTGCAAGATGTCTTCATTTGGATGAAACATGGCCGTAACAACGATAATAGATGGTAAAAATACTCAACTTCAAATTTCAAGGCCATTGAATTAGTGCAAGATGCCTTTATTTGGATGTAACATGGCCGTAACAACGATAATTTTTTTTTTTTTTTGCTTTGGCACAACAACCACTGTCGGTCAAGGGCCTGCCAAGTACCCACTAGTGAAGTGAGCTTGGCTTTCAGTGACTTATTGTTACCATAGCAGGATAGTCAGTCCTACGTATGGGAGCACGGTCTATTCGGGGCTTGAACTCATGACGGGCATGTTGTTAAGTACGTTAACAACGATAATAGATGGCAACAAAATTCAACATCAAATTTCAAGGCCATTCAAATAGTGCAAGATGGCTTCATTTGGATGAAACATGGCCGTAACAACGATAATAGATGGTAAAAATACTCAACATCAAATTTCAAGGCCATTGAATTAGTGCAAGATGCCTTTATTTGGATGTAACATGGCCGTAACAACGATAATTTTTTTTTTTTTGCTTTGGCACAACAACCACTGTCGGTCAAGGGCCTGCCAAGTACCCACTAGTGAAGTGAGCTTGGCTTTCAGTGACTTATTGTTACCATAGCAGGATAGTCAGTCCTACGTATGGGAGCACGGTCTATTCGGGGCTTGAACCCATGACGGGCATGTTGTTAAGTACGTTAACAACGATAATAGATGGCAACAAAATTCAACATCAAATTTCAAGGCCATTCAAATAGTGCAAAATGGCTTCATTTGGATGAAACTTGGCCGTAACAACGATAATAGATGGCAACAAAATTCAACATCAAATTTCATGGCCATTGAAATAGTGAAAGATGCCTTTATTTGGATGAAACATGGCCGTAACAACGATAATAACTGGCAACAAAATTCAACATTAAATTTCAAGGCCATTCAAATAGTGCAAGATGGCTTCATTTGGATGAAACATGGCCGTAACAACGATAATAGATGGCAAAAAAACTCAACATCAAATTTCAAGGCCATTCAAATAGTGCAAGATGACTTCATTTGGATTAAACATGGCCGTAACAACGATAATAGATGGCAACAAAATTCAACATCAAATTTCAAGGCCATTCAAATAGTCCAAGATGCCTTTATTTGGATGAAACATGGCCGTAACAACGATAATAGATGGCAACAAAATTCAACATCAAATTTCAAGGCCATTCAAATAGTGCAAGATGCCTTTATTTGGATGAAACATGGCCGTAACAACGATAATAGATGGCAACAAAATTCAACATCAAATTTCAAGGCCATTCAAATAATGCAAGATGGCTTCATTTGGATGAAACATGGCCGTAACAACGATAATAGATGGTAAAAATACTCAACTTCAAATTTCAAGGCCATTGAATTAGTGCAAGATGCCTTTATTTGGATGTAACATGGCCGTAACAACGATAATTTTTTTTTTGCTTTGGCACAACAACCACTGTCGGTCAAGGGCCTGCCAAGTACCCACTAGTGAAGTGAGCTTGGCTTTCAGTGACTTATTGTTACCATAGCAGGATAGTCAGTCCTACGTATGGGAGCACGGTCTATTCGGGGCTTGAACCCATGACGGGCATGTTGTTAAGTACGTTAACAACGATAATAGATGGCAACAAAATTCAACATCAAATTTCAAGGCCATTCAAATAGTGCAAGATGGCTTCATTTGGATGAAACATGGCCGTAACAACGATAATAGATGGTAAAAATACTCAACATCAAATTTCAAGGCCATTGAATTAGTGCAAGATGCCTTTATTTGGATGTAACATGGCCGTAACAACGATAATTTTTTTTTTTTTGCTTTGGCACAACAACCACTGTCGGTCAAGGGCCTGTCAAGTACCCACTAGTGAAGTGAGCTTGGCTTTCAGTGACTTATTGTTACCATAGCAGGATAGTCAGTCCTACGTATAGGAGCACGGTCTATTCGGGGCTTTAACACATGACGGGCATGTTGTTAAGTACGTTAACAACGATAATAGATGGCAACAAACTCAACATCAAATTTCAAGGCCATTCAAATAGTGCAAAATGGCTTCATTTGGATGAAACATGGCCGTAACAACGATAATAGATGGCAACAAAAATCCACAACAAATTTCATGGCCATTGAAATAGTGAAAGATGCCTTTATTTGGATGAAACATGACCGTAACAACGATAATAATTGGCAACAAAATTCAACATCAAATTTCAAGGCC
This sequence comes from Anopheles gambiae, assembly GCF_943734735.2. Classification (NCBI taxonomy): domain Eukaryota; kingdom Metazoa; phylum Arthropoda; class Insecta; order Diptera; family Culicidae; genus Anopheles; species Anopheles gambiae. Next base: position 473,485 of record NW_026902715.1, read on the forward strand.
ATTCAAATAGTGCAAGATGGCTTCATTTGGATGAAACATGGCCGTAACAACGATAATAGATGGCAAAAAAACTCAACATCAAATTTCAAGGCCATTCAAATAGTGCAAGATGACTTCATTTGGATTAAACATGGCCGTAACAACGATAATAGATGGCAACAAAATTCAACATCAAATTTCAAGGCCATTCAAATAGTCCAAGATGCCTTTATTTGGATGAAACATGGCCGTAACAACGATAATAGATGGCAACAAAATTCAACATCAAATTTCATGGCCATTCAAATAGTGCAAGATGGCTTCATTTGGATGAAACATGGCCGTAACAACGATAATAGATGGTAAAAATACTCAACATCAAATTTCAAGGCCATTGAATTCATGCAAGATGCCTTTATTTGAATGTAACATGGCCGTAACAACGATAATTTTTTTTTTTTTTGCATTGGCACAACAACCACTGTCGGTCAAGGGCCTGCCAAGTACCCACTAGTGAAGTGAGCTTGGCTTTCAGTGACTTATTGTTACCATAGCAGGATAGTCAGTCCTACGTATGGGAGCACGGTCTATTCGGGGCTTGAACCCATGACGGGCATGTTGTTAAGTACGTTAACAACGATAATAGATGGCAACAAAATTCAACATCAAATTTCAAGGCCATTCAAATAGTGCAAGATGGCTTCATTTGGATGAAACATGGCCGTAACAACGATAATAGATGGTAAAAATACTCAACATCAAATTTCAAGGCCATTGAATTAGTGCAAGATGCCTTTATTTGGATGTAACATGGCCGTAACAACGATAATAGATGGCAACAAAATTCAACATCAGATTTCAAGGCCATTCAAATAGTGCAAGATGCCTTTATTTGGATGTAACATGGCCGTAACAACGATAATTTTTTTTTTTTTTTGCTTTGGCACAACAACCACTGTCGGTCAAGGGCCTGCCAAGTACCCACTAGTGAAGTGAGCTTGGCTTTCAGTGACTTATTGTTACCATAGCAGGATAGTCAGTCCTACGTATGGGAGCACGGTCTATTCGGGGCTTGAACCCATGACGGGCATGTTGTTAAGTACGTTAACAACGATAATAGATGGCAACAAAATTCAACATCAAATTTCAAGGTCATTCAAATAGTGCAAGATGGCTTCATTTGGATGAAACATGGCCGTAACAACGATAATAGATGGCAACAAAATTCAACATCAAATTTCAAGGCCAATGAATTAGTGCATGATGCCTTTATGTGGAGGTAACATGGCCGTAACAACGATAATTTTGTTTTTTTGCTTTGGCACAACAACCACTGTCGGTCAAGGGCCTGCCAAGTACCCACTAGTGAAGTGAGCTTGGCTTTCAGTGACTTATTGTTACCATAGCAGGATAGTCAGTCCTACGTATGGGAGCACGGTCTATTCGGGGCTTGAACCCATGACGGGCATGTTGTTAAGTACGTTAACAACGATAATAGATGGCAACAAAATTCAACATCAAATTTCAAGGCCATTCAAATAGTGCAAAATGGCTTCATTTGGATGAAACTTGGCCGTAACAACGATAATAGATGGCAACAAAATTCAACATCAAATTTCATGGCCATTGAAATAGTGAAAGATGCCTTTATTTGGATGAAACATGGCCGTAACAACGATAATAGATGGCAAAAAAACTCAACATCAAATTTCAAGGACATTCAAATAGTGCAAGATGGCTTCATTTGGATGAAACATGGCCGTAACAACGATAATAGATGGCAACAAAATTCAACATCAAATTTCAAGGCCATTCAAATAGTCCAAGATGCCTTTATTTGGATGAAACATGGCCGTAACAACGATAATAGATGGCAACAAAATTCAACATCAAATTTCAAGGCCATTCAAATAGTGCAAGATGCCTTTATTTGGATGAAACATGGCCGTAACAACGATAATAGATGGCAACAAAATTCAACATCAAATTTCAAGGCCATTCAAATAATGCAAGATGGCTTCATTTGGATGAAACATGGCCGTAACAACGATAATAGATGGTAAAAATACTCAACATCAAATTTCAAGGCCATTGAATTAGTGCAAGATGCCTTTATTTGGATGTAACATGGCCGTAACAACGATAATTTTTTTTTTTTTTGCTTTGGCACAACAACCACTGTCGGTCAAGGGCCGGCCAAGTACCCACTAGTGAAGTGAACTTGGCTTTCAGTGACTTACAGGGTTTACCTAGCCAATCCGGCATCGTCAAAGCGTTATCGGTCGCCGTAAATACTTTTTCGGGCGACGTCAACCCTCAATTGGGCACTGTCATTTCTATTCGAGCCTTGTGAAGTATGAATCGGGCATAGTACAGAATGAAAGCGCCCTACTCTAATCGGTCGCTCCGGTGTGTTTGATCCATCAAGTTGTTTAAAAATACGTATTTTGGATGTTGTTTAACTTATTATGTATTATTTTTAAATGTTTACCTAATTAAATCACCAAACATATTATATTTAAAAAAAATATAAAACCAAATTGCATTGTACGGGGTGGAATTAAAAATAAATAAAAAAGAATTTGAATAATTTTTTATGTAATCAAACTTAAAAATAGTGATTTTTCTTACATATCAGTTAAACTACTCGCAAAAAAGTATTGTTTTATAGCTAGAAAGCAACAAAATATAAAGTAGGCCCAATTCATTCTGTACTTTGCCCGATTCATACTTCACAAGGCCCGAATAGAAACGACAGTGCCCAATTGAGGGTTTACGTCGCCCGAAAAAGTATTAACGGCGACCGATAACGCTTTGACGATGCCGGATTGGCTAGGTAAACCCTGTATTGTTACCATAGCAGGATAGTCAGTCCTACGTATGGGAGCACGGTCTATTCGGGGCTTGAACCCATGACGGGCATGTTGTTAAGTACATTAACAACGATAATAGATGGCAACAAAATTCAACATCAAATTTCAAGGCCATTCAAATAGTGCAAGATGGCTTCATTTGGATGAAACATGGCCGTAACAACGATAATAGATGGTAAAAATACTCAACATCAAATTTCAAGGCCATTGAATTAGTGCAAGATGCCTTTATTTGGATGTAACATGGCCGTAACAACGATAATTTTTTTTTTTTGCTTTGGCACAACAACCACTGTCGGTCAAGGGCCTGTCAAGTACCCACTAGTGAAGTGAGCTTGGCTTTCAGTGACTTATTGTTACCATAGCAGGATAGTCAGTCCTACGTATGGGAGCACGGTCTATTCGGGGCTTGAACCCATGACGGGCATGTTGTTAAGTACGTTAACAACGATAATAGATGGCAACAAAATTCAACATCAAATTTCAAGGCCATTCAAATAGTGCAAGATGGCTTCATTTGGATGAAACATGGCCGTAACAACGATAATAGATGGCAACAAAACTCAACATCAAATTTCAAGGACATTCAAATAGTGCAATATGGCTTCATTTGGATGAAACATGGCCGTAACAACGATAATAGATGGCAACAAAAATCCACAACAAATTTCATGGCCATTGAAATAGTGAAAGATGCCTTTATTTGGATGAAACATGACCGTAACAACGATAATAATTGGCAACAAAATTCAACATCAAATTTCAAGGCCATTCAAATAGTGCAAGATGGCTTCATTTGGATGAAACATGGCCGTAACAACGATAATAGATGGCAACAAAACTCAACATCAAATTTCAAGGACATTCAAATAGTGCAATATGGCTTCATTTGGATGAAACATGGCCGTAACAACGATAATAGATGGCAACAAAATTCAACATCAAATTTCAAGGCCATTCAAATAGTCCAAGATGCCTTTATTTGGATGAAACATGGCCGTAACAACGATAATAGATGGCAACAAAATTCAACATCAAATTTCAAGGCCATTCAAATAGTGCAAGATGCCTTTATTTGGATGAAACATGGCCGTAACAACGATAATAGATGGTAAAAATACTCAACATCAAATTTCAAGGCCATTGAATTAGTGCAAGATGCCTTTATTTGGATGTAACATGGCCGTAACAACGATAATAGATGGCAACAAAATTCAACATCAAATTTCAAGGCCATTCAAATAGTGCAAGATGCCTTTATTTGGATGTAACATGGCCGTAACAACGATAATTTTTTTTTTGCTTTGGCACAACAACCACTGTCGGTCAAGGGCCTGCCAAGTACCCACTAGTGAAGTGAGCTTGGCTTTCAGTGACTTATTGTTACCATAGCAGGATAGTCAGTCCTACGTATGGGAGCACGGTCTATTCGGGGCTTGAACCCATGACGGGCATGTTGTTAAGTACGTTAACAACGATAATAGATGGCAACAAAATTCAACATCAAATTTCAAGGCCATTCAAATAGTGCAAGATGGCTTCATTTGGATGAAACATGGCCGTAACAACGATAATAGATGGCAACAAAATTCAACATCAAATTTCAAGGCCAATGAATTAGTGCATGATGCCTTTATGTGGATGTAACATGGCCGTAACAACGATAATTTTGTTTTTTTGCTTTGGCACAACAACCACTGTCGGTCAAGGGCCTGCCAAGTACCCACTAGTGAAGTGAGCTTGGCTTTCAGTGACTTATTGTTACCATAGCAGGATAGTCAGTCCTACGTATGGGAGCACGGTCTATTCGGGGCTTGAACCCTTGACGGGCATGTTGTTAAGTACGTTAACAACGATAATAGATGGCAACAAAATTCAACATCAAATTTCAAGGCCATTCAAATAGTGCAAAATGGCTTCATTTGGATGAAACTTGGCCGTAACAACGATAATAGAAGGCAACAAAATTCAACATCAAATTTCATGGCCATTGAAATAGTGAAAGATGCCTTTATTTGGATGAAACATGGCCGTAACAACGATAATAATTGGCAACAAAATTCAACAACAAATTTCAAGGCCATTCAAATAGTGCAAGATGGCTTCATTTGGATGAAACATGGCCGTAACAACGATAATAGATGGCAAAAAAACTCAACATCAAATTTCAAGGACATTGAAATAGTGCAATATGGCTTCATTTGGATGAAACATGGCCGTAACAACGATAATAGATGGCAACAAAATTCAACATCAAATTTCAAGGCCATTCAAATAGTCCAAGATGCCTTTATTTGGATGAAACATGGCCGTAACAACGATAATAGATGGCAACAAAATTCAACATCAAATTTCAAGGCCATTCAAATAGTGCAAGATGCCTTTATTTGGATGAAACATGGCCGTAACAACGATAATAGATGGCAACAAAATTCAACATCAAATTTCAAGGCCATTCAAATAATGCAAGATGGCTTCATTTGGATGAAACATGGTCGTAACAACGATAATAGATGGTAAAAATACTCAACATCAAATTTCAAGGCCATTGAATTAGTGCAAGATGCCTTTATTTGGATGTAACATGGCCGTAACAACGATAATTTTTTTTTTTTTTTGCTTTGGCACAACAACCACTGTCGGTCAAGGGCCTGCCAAGTACCCACTAGTGAAGTGAGCTTGGCTTTCAGTGACTTATTGTTACCATAGCAGGATAGTCAGTCCTACGTATGGGAGCACGGTCTATTCGGGGCTTGAACCCATGACGGGCATGTTGTTAAGTACGTTAACAACGATAATAGATGGCAACAAAATTCAACATCAAATTTCAAGGCCATTCAAATAGTGCAAGATGGCTTCATTTGGATGAAACATGGCCGTAACAACGATAATAGATGGCAACAAAAATCCACAACAAATTTCATGGCCATTGAAATAGTGAAAGATGCCTTTATTTGGATGAAACATGACCGTAACAACGATAATAATTGGCAACAAAATTCAACATCAAATTTCAAGGCCATTCAAATAGTGCAAGATGGCTTCATTTGGATGAAACATGGCCGTAACAACGATAATAGATGGCAACAAAATTCAACATCAAATTTCATGGCCATTGAAATAGTGAAAGATGCCTTTATTTGGATGAAACATGACCGCAACATCGATAATAATTGGCAACAAAATTCAACATCAAATTTCAAGGCCATTCAAATAGTGCAAGATGGCTTCATTTGGATGAAACATGGCCGTAACAACGATAATAGATGGCATAAAAACTCAACATCAAATTTCAAGGACATTCAAATAGTGCAATATGGCTTCATTTGGATGAAACATGGCCGTAACAACAATAATAGATGGCAACAAAATTCAACATCAAATTTCAAGGCCATTCAAATAGTCCAAGATGCCTTTATTTGGATGAAACATGGCCGTAACAACGATAATAGATGGCAACAAAATTCAACATCAAATTTCAAGGCCATTCAAATAGTGCAAGATGCCTTTATTTGGATGAAACATGGCCGTAACAACGATAATAGATGGCAACAAAATTCAACATCAAATTTCAAGGCCATTCAAATAGTGCAAGATGGCTTCATTTGGATGAAACATGGCCGTAACAACGATAATAGATGGTAAAAATACTCAACATCAAATTTCAAGGCCATTAAATTAGTGCAAGATGCCTTTATTTGGATGTAACATGGCCGTAACAACGATAATTTTTTTTTTTGCTTTGGCACAACAACCACTGTCGGTCAAGGGCCTGCCAAGTACCCACTAGTGAAGTGAGCTTGGCTTTCAGTGACTTATTGTTACCATAGCAGGATAGTCAGTCCTACGTATGGGAGCACGGTCTATTCGGGGCTTGAACCCATGACGGGCATGTTGTTAAGTAAGTCAACAACGATAATAGATGGCAACAAACTCAACATCAAATTTCAAGGCCATTCAAATAGTGCAAAATGGCTTCATTTGGATGAAACATGGCCGTAACAACGATAATAGATGGCAACAAAATTCAACATCAAATTTCATGGCCATTGAAATAGTGAAAGATGCCTTTATTTGGATGAAACATGACCGCAACATCGATAATAATTGGCAACAAAATTCAACATCAAATTTCAAGGCCATTCAAATAGTGCAAGATGGCTTCATTTGGATGAAACATGGCCGTAACAACGATAATAGATGGCATAAAAACTCAACATCAAATTTCAAGGACATTCAAATAGTGCAATATGGCTTCATTTGGATGAAACATGGCCGTAACAACGATAATAGATGGCAACAAAATTCAACATCAAATTTCAAGGCCATTCAAATAGTCCAAGATGCCTTTATTTGGATGAAACATGGCCGTAACAACGATAATAGATGGCAACAAAATTCAACATCAAATTTCAAGGCCATTCAAATAGTGCAAGATGCCTTTATTTGGATGAAACATGGCCGTAACAACGATAATAGATGGCAACAAAATTCAACATCAAATTTCAAGGCCATTCAAATAGTGCAAGATGGCTTCATTTGGATGAAACATGGCCGTAACAACGATAATAGATGGTAAAAATACTCAACTTCAAATTTCAAGGCCATTAAATTAGTGCAAGATGCCTTTATTTGGATGTAACATGGCCGTAACAACGATAATTTTTTTTTTTGCTTTGGCACAACAACCACTGTCGGTCAAGGGCCTGCCAAGTACCCACTAGTGAAGTGAGCTTGGCTTTCAGTGACTTATTGTTACCATAGCAGGATAGTCAGTCCTACGTATGGGAGCACGGTCTATTCGGGGCTTGAACCCATGACGGGCATGTTGTTAAGTACGTTAACAACGATAATAGATGGCAACAAAATTCAACATCAAATTTCAAGGCCATTCAAATAGTACAAGATGGCTTCATTTGGATGAAACATGGCCGTAACAACGATAATAGATGGCAACAAAATTCAACATCAAATTTCAAGGCCATTCAAATAGTCCAAGATGCCTTGATTTGGATGAAACATGGCCGTAACAACGATAATAGATGGCAACAAAATTCAACATCAAATTTCAAGGCCATTCAAATAGTGCAAGATGCCTTTATTTGGATGAAACATGGCCGTAACAACGATAATAGATGGCAACAAAATTCAACATCAAATTTCAAGGCCATTCAAATAGTGCAAGATGGCTTCATTTGGATGAAACATGGCCGTAACAACGATAATAGATGGTAAAAATACTCAACATCAAATTTCAAGGCCATTGAATTAGTGCAAGATGCCTTTATTTGAATGTAACATGGCCGTAACAACGATAATTTTTTTTTTTGCTTTGGCACAACAACCACTGTCGGTCAAGGGCCTGCCAAGTACCCACTAGTGAAGTGAGCTTGGCTTTCAGTGACTTATTGTTACCATAGCAGGATAGTCAGTCCTACGTATGGGAGCACGGTCTATTCGGGGCTTGAACCCATGACGGGCATGTTGTTAAGTACGTTAACAACGATAATAGATGGCAACAAACTCAACATCAAATTTCAAGGCCATTCAAATAATGCAAGATGGCTTCATTTGGATGAAACATGGCCGTAACAACGATAATAGATGGCAAAAAAACTCAACATCAAATTTCAAGGACATTCAAATAGTGCAATATGGCTTCATTTGGATGAAACATGGCCGTAACAACGATAATAGATGGCAACAAAATTCAACATCAAATTTCAAGGCCATTCAAATAGTCCAAGATGCCTTTATTTGGATGAAACATGGCCGTAACAACGATAATAGATGGCAACAAAATTCAACATCAAATTTCAAGGCCATTCAAATAGTGCAAGATGCCTTTATTTGGATGAAACATGGCCGTAACAACGATAATAGATGACAACAAAATTCAACATCAAATTTCAAGGCCATTCAAATAGTGCAAGATGTCTTCATTTGGATGAAACATGGCCGTAACAACGATAATAGATGGTAAAAATACTCAACATCAAATTTCAAGGCCATTGAATTAGTGCAAGATGCCTTTATTTGGATGTAACATGGCCGTAACAACGATAATTTTTTTTTTGCTTTGGCACAACAACCACTGTCGGTCAAGGGCCTGCCAAGTACCCACTAGTGAAGTGAGCTTGGCTTTCAGTGACTTATTGTTACCATAGCAGGATAGTCAGTCCTACGTATGGGAGCACGATCTGATCGGGACTTGAACCCATGACGGGCATGTTGTTAAGTACGTTAACAACGATAATAGATGGCAACAAAATTCAACATCAAATTTCAAGGCCATTCAAATAGTGCAAGATGGCTTCATTTGGATGAAACATGGCCGTAACAACGATAATAGATGGTAAAAATACTAAACATCAAATTTCAAGGCCATTTAATTAGTGCAAGATGCCTTTATTTGGATGAAACATGGCCGTAACAACGATAATAGATGGCAACAAAATTCAACATCAAATTTCAAGGCCATTCAAATAGTCCAAGATGCCTTTATTTGGATGAAACATGGCCGTAACAACGATAATAATTGGCAACAAAATTCAACATCAAATTTCAAGGCCATTCAAATAGTGCAAGATGGCTTCATTTGGATGAAACATGGCCGTAACAACGATAATAGATGGCAACAAAATTCAACATCAAATTTCAAGGCCATTCAAATAGTGCAAGATGCCTTTATTTGGATGAAACATGGCCGTAACAACGATAATAGATGGCAACAAAATTCAACATCAAATTTCAAGGCCATTCAAATAGTGCAAGATGGCTTCATTTGGATGAAACATGGCCGTAACAACGATAATAGATGGCAACAAAATTCAACATCAAATTTCAAGGCCATTCAAATAGTGCAAGATGCCTTTATTTGGATGAAACATGGCCGTAACAACGATAATAGATGACAACAAAATTCAACATCAAATTTCAAGGCCATTCAAATAGTCCAAGATGCCTTTATTTGGATGAAACATGGCCGTAACAACGATAATAGATGGCAACAAAATTCAACATCAAATTTCAAGGCCATTCAAATAGTGCAAGATGCCTTTATTTGGATGAAACATGGCCGTAACAACGATAATAGATGACAACAAAATTCAACATCAAATTTCAAGGCCATTCAAATAGTGCAAGATGGCTTCATTTGGATGAAACATGGCCGTAACAACGATAATAGATGGTAAAAATACTCAACATCAAATTTCAAGGCCATTTAATTAGTGCAAGATGCCTTTATTTGGATGAAACATGGCCGTAACAACGATAATTTTTTTTTTTTGCTTTGGCACAACAACCACTGTCGGTCAAGGGCCTGCCAAGTACCCACTAGTGAAGTGAGCTTGGCTTTCAGTGACTTATTGTTACCATAGCAGGATAGTCAGACCTACGTATGGGAGCACGGTCTATTCGGGGCTTGAACCCATGACGGGCATGTTGTTAAGTACGTTAACAACGATTATAGATGGCAACAAAATTCAACATCAAATTTCAAGGCCATTGAAATAGTGAAAGATGCCTTTATTTGGACGAAACATGACCGTAACAACGATAATAATTGGCAACAAAATTCAACATCAAATTTCAAGGCCATTCAAATAGTGCAAGATGGCTTCATTTGGATGAAACATGGCCGTAACAACGATAATAGATGGCAACAAAATTCAACATCAAATTTCAAGGCCATTGAATTAGTGCAAGATGCCTTTATTTGGATGTAACATGGCCGTAACAACGATAATTTTTTTTTTTGCTTTGGCACAACAACCACTGTCGGTCAAGGGCCTGCCAAGTACCCACTAGTGAAGTGAGCTTGGCTTTCAGTGACTTATTGTTACCATAGCAGGATGGCAACAAAATTCAACATCAAATTTCAAGGCCATTCAAATAGTGCAAGATGGCTTCATTTGGATGAAACATGGCCGTAACAACGATAATAGATGGCAACAAAACTCAACATCAAATTTCAAGGCCATTGAATTAGTGCAAGATGGCTTCATTTGGATGAAACATGGCCGTTACAACGATAATAGATGGCAACAAAATTCAACATCAAATTTCAAGGCCATTCAAATAGTGCAAGATGGCTTCATTTGGATGAAACATGGCCGTAACAACGATAATAGATGGCAACAAAATTCAACATCAAATTTCAAGGCCATTCAAATAGTGCAAGATGGCTTCATTTGGATGAAACATGGCCGTAACAACGATAATAGATGGCAAAAAAACTCAACATCAAATTTCAAGGCCATTGAATTAGTGCAAGATGGCTTCATTTGGATGAAACATGGCCGTAACAACGATAATAGATGGCAACAAAATTCAACATCAAATTTCAAGGCCATTCAAATAGTGCAAGATGCCTTTATTTGGATGAAACATGGCCGTAACAACGATAATAGATGGCAACAAACTCAACATCAAATTTCAAGGCCATTGAAATAGTGCAAAATGGCTTCATTTGGATAAAACATGGCCGTAACAACGATAATAGATGGCAACAAAATTCAACATCAAATTTCAAGGCCATCCAAATAGTGCAAGATGGCTTCATTTGGATGAAACATGGCCGTAACAACGATAATAGATGGCAACAAAACTCAACATCAAATTTCAAGGCCATTCAAATAGTGCAAGATGGCTTCATTTGGATGAAACATGGCCATAACAACGATAATAGATGTGAACAAAATTCAACATCAAATTTCAAGGCCATTCAAATAGTGCAAGATGGCTTCATTTGGATGAAACATGGCCGTAACAACGATAATAGATGGTAACAAATTTCAACATCAAATTTCAAGGCCATTCAAATAGTGCAAGATGGCTTCATTTGGATAAAACATGGCCGTAACAACGATAATAGATGGCAACAAATTTCAACATCAAATTTCAAGGCCGTTCAAATAGTGCAAGATGGCTTTATTTGGATGAAACATGGCTGTAATAACGATAATAGATGGCAAAAAAAACTCAACATCAAATTTCAAGGCCATTCAAATAGTGCAAGATGGCTTCATTTGGATGAAACATGGCCATAACAACGATAATGGATGGGAACAAAAATCAACATAAAATTTCAAGGCCATTGAATTAGTTTAAGATGCCTTGATTTGGATGAAACATGGCCGTAACAACGATAATAGATGGCAACAAGATTCAACATCAAATTTCAAGGCCATTCAAATAGTGCAAGATGGCTTCATTTGGATGAAACATGGCCGTAACAACGATAATAGATGGCAACAAGATTCAACATCAAATTTCAAGGCCATTCAAATAGTACAAGATGGCTTCATTTGGATGAAACATGGCCGTAACAACGATAATAGATGGCAACAAAATTCAACATCAAATTTCAAGGCCATTGAAATAGTACAAGATGGCTTCATTTGGATGAAACATGGCTGTAACAACGATAATGGATGGCAACAAAAATCAACATCAAATTTCAAGGCCTTGGAATTAGTTCAAGATGGCTTTATTTGGATGAAACATGGCCGTAACAACGATAATAGATGGCAAAAAACTCAACATCAAATTTCAAGGCCATTCAAATAGTACAAGATGGCTTCATTTGGATGAAACATGGCCACAACAACGATAATAGATGGTAACAAAATTCAACATCAAATTTCAAGGCCATTCAAATAGTGCAAGATGGCTTCATTTGGATGATACATGGCCGTAACAACGATAATAGATGGCAACAAAATTCAACATCAAATTTCAAGGCCATTCAAATAGTGCAAGATGGCTTTATTTGGATGAAACATGGCCGTAACAACGATAATAGATGGCAACAAAATTCAACATCAAATTTCAAGGCCATTGAATTAGTAAAAGATGCCTTTATTTGGATGAAACATGGCCGTAACAACGATAATAGATGGCAACAAAATTCAACATCAAATTTCAAGGCCATTGAAATAGTGCAAGATGGCTTCATTTGGATGAAAAATGGATGTAACAATGATAACAGATGGCAACAAAATTCAACATCAAATTTCAAGGCCATTCAAATAGTGCAAGATGGCTTCATTTGGATGAAACATGGCCGTAACAACGATAATAGATGGCAACAAAATTCAACATCAAATTTAAAGGCCATTCAAATAGTGCAAGATGGCTTCATTTGGATGAAACATGGCCACAACAACGATAATAGATGGCAACAAAATTCAACATCAAACTTCAAGGCCATTCAAATAGTGCAAGATGGCTTCATTTGGATGAAACATGGCCGTAACAACGATAATAGATGGCAAAAAACTCAACATCAAATTTCAAGGCCATTCAAATAGTACAAGATGGCTTTATTTGGATGAAACATGGCCGTAACAACGATAATAGATGGCAACAAAATTCAACATCAAATTTAAAGGCCATTCAAATAGTGCAAGATGGCTTCATTTGGATGAAACATGGCCACAACAACGATAATAGATGGCAAAAAACTCAACATCAAATTTCAAGGCCATTCAAATAGTACAAGATGGCTTCATTTGGATGAAACATGGCCGTAACAACGATAATAGATGGCAACAAAATTGAACATTAAATTTCAAGGCCTTTGAATAAGTTCAAGATGCCTTTATTTGGATGAAACATGGCCGTAACAACGATAAAAGATGGCAACAAGATTCAACATCAAATTTCAAGGCCATTCAAATAGTACAAGATGGCTTCATTTGGATGAAACATGGCCACAACAACGATAATAGATGGCAACAAAATTCAACATCACATTTCAAGGCCATTCAAATAGTGCAAGATGGCTTCATTTGGATGATACATGGCCGTAACAACGATAATAGATGGCAACAAAATTCAACATCAAATTTCAAGGCCATTGAAATAGTGCAAGATGGCTTCATTTGGATGAAACATGGATATAACAACGATAATAGATGGCAACAAAATTCAATATCAAATTTCAAGGCCATTCAAATAGTGCAAGATGGCTTCATTTGGATGAAACATGGCCGTAACAACGATAATAGATGGCAACAAAATTCAACATCAAATTTCAAGGCCATTCAAATAGTGCAAGATGGCTTCATTTGGATGAAACATGGCCGTAACAACGATAATAGATGGCAACAAAATTCAACATCAAATTTCAAGGCCATTCAAATAGTGCAAGATGGCTTCATTTGGATGAAACATGGCCACAACAACGATAATAGATGGCAAAAAAACTCAACATCAAATTTCAAGGCCATTCAAATAGTGCAAGATGGCTTCATTTGGATGAAACATGGCCGTAACAACGATAATAGATGGCAAAAAAACTCAACATCAAATTTCAAGGCCATTCAAATAGTGCAAGATGGCTTCATTTGGATGAAACATGGCCGTAACAACGATAATAGATGGCAACAAAATTCAACATCAAATTTCAAGGCCATTCAAATAGTGCAAGATGGCTTCATTTGGATGAAACATGGCCGTAACAACGATAATAGATGGCAACAAAATTCAACATCAAATTTCAAGGCCATTCAAATAGTGCAAGATGGCTTCATTTGGATGAAACATGGCCGTAACAACGATAATAGATGGCAACAAAATTCAACATCAAATTTCAAGGCCATTCAAATAGTGCAAGATGGCTTTATTTGGATGAAACATGGCCGTAACAACGATAATGGATGGCAAAAAAAACTCAACATCAAATTTCAAGGCCATTGAAATAGTGCAAGATGGCTTCATTTGGATGAAAAATGGCCGTAACAACGATAATAGATGGCAACAAGATTTAACATCAAATTTCAAGGCCATTCAAATAGTGCAAGATGGCTTCATTTGGATGAAACATGGCCGTAACAACGATAATAGATGGCAACAAGATTCAACATCAAATTTCAAGGCCAATGAATTAGTGCAAGATGCCTTTATTTGGATGTAACATGGCCGTAACAACGATAATAGATGGCAACAAAATTCAACATCAAATTTCAAGGCCAATCAAATAGTGCAAGATGGCTTCATTTGGATGAAACATGGCCGTAACAACGATAATAGATGGTAACAAAATTCAACATCAAATTTCAAGGCCATTCAAATAGTTCAAGATGGCTTTATTTGGATGAAACATGGCCGTAACAACGATAATATATGGCAAAAAAAACTCAACATCAAATTTCAAGGCCATTGAAATAGTGCAAGATGGCTTCATTTGGATGAAACATGGATATAACAACGATAATAGATGGCAACAAAATTAAACATCAAATTTCAAGGCCATTCAAATAGTGCAAGATGGCTTCATTTGGATGAAACATGGCCGTAACAACGATAATAGATGGCAACAAGATTCAACATCAAATTTCAAGGCCATTCAAATAGTGCAAGATGGCTTTATTTGGATGAAACATGGCCGTAACAACGATAATAGATGGCAACAAAATTCAACATCAAATTTCAAGGCCATTCAAATAGTGCAAGATGGCTTCATTTGGATGAAACATGGCCGTAACAACGATAATAGATGGCAACAAGATTCAACATCAAATTTCAAGGCCATTCAAATAGTGCAAGATGGCTTTATTTGGATGAAACATGGCCGTAACAACGATAATAGATGGCAACAAAATTCAACATCAAATTTCAAGGCCATTCAAATAGTGCAAGATGGCTTCATTTGGATGAAACATGGCCGTAACAACGATAATAGATGGCAACAAAACTCAACATCAAATTTCAAGGCCATTCAAATAGTGCAAGATGGCTTCATTTGGATGAAACATGGCCGTAACAACGATAAAAGATGGCCAAAAAACTCAACATCAAATTTCAAGGCCATTCAAATAGTGCAAGATGGCTTCATTTGGATGATACATGGCCATAACAACGATAATAGATGGCAACAAAATTCAACATCAAATTTCAAGGCCATTCAAATAGTGCAAGATGGCTTCATTTGGATGAAACATGGCCGTAACAACGATAATAGATGGCAACAAAATTGAACATCAAATTTCAAGGCCATTCAAATAGTGCAAGATGGCTTCATTTGGATGAAACATGGCCGTAACAACGATAATAGATGGTAACAAAATTCAACTTCAAATTTAAAGGCCATTGAAAATAGTGCAAGATGGCTTCATTTGGATGAAACATGACCACAACAACGATAATAGATGGCAACAAAACTCAACATCAAATTTCAAGGCCATTCAAATAGTGCAAGATGGCTTCATTTGGATGAAACATGGCCGTAACAACGATAATAGATGGCAACAAAATTCAACATCAAATTTCAAGGCCATTCAAATAGTGCAAGATGGCTTCATTTGGATGAAACATGGCCACAACAACGATAATAGATGGCAAAAAACTCAACATCAAATTTCAAGGCCATTCAAATAGTGCAAGATGGCTTCATTTGGATGAAAAATGGCCGTAACAACGATAATAGATGGCAACAAAATTCAACATCAAATTTCAAGGCCATTCAAATAGTTCAAGATGGCTTTATTTGGATGAAACATGGCCGTAACAACGATAATAGATGGCAAAAAACTCAACCTCAAATTTCAAGGCCATTCAAATAGTGCAAGATGGCTTCATTTGGATGAAACATGGCCGTAACAACGATAATAGATGGCAACAAAATTCAACATCAAATTTAAAGGCCATTGAAAATAGTGCAAGATGGCTTCATTTGGATGAAACATGACCACAAGAACGATAATAGATGGCAACAAAACTCAACATCAAATTTCAAGGCCATTCAAATAGTGCAAGATGGCTTCATTTGGATGAAACATGACCACAACAACGATAATAGATGGCAACAAAACTCAACATCAAATTTCAAGGCCATTCAAATAGTGCAAGATGGCTTCATTTGGATGAAACATGGCCATAACAACGATAATAGATGGCAACAAAATTCAACATCAAATTTCAAGGCCATTCAAATAGTGCAAGATGGCTTCATTTGGATGAAACATGGCCGTAACAACGATAATAGATGGCAACAAAATTGAACATCAAATTTCAAGGCCATTCAAATAGTGCAAGATGGCTTCATTTGGATGAAACATGGCCGTAACAACGATAATAGATGGTAACAAAATTCAACTTCAAATTTAAAGGCCATTGAAAATAGTGCAAGATGGCTTCATTTGGATGAAACATGACCACAACAACGATAATAGATGGCAACAAAACTCAACATCAAATTTCAAGGCCATTCAAATAGTGCAAGATGGCTTCATTTGGATGAAACATGGCCGTAACAACGATAATAGATGGCAACAAAATTCAACATCAAATTTCAAGGCCATTCAAATAGTTCAAGATGGCTTTATTTGGATGAAACATGGCCGTAACAACGATAATATATGGCAAAAAAAACTCAACATCAAATTTCAAGGCCATTGAAATAGTGCAAGATGGCTTCATTTGGATGAAACATGGCCGTAACAACGATAATAGATGGCCAAAAAATTCAACATCAAATTTCAAGGCCATTCAAATAGTGCAAGATGGCTTTATTTCGATGAAACATGGCCGTAACAACGATAATAGATGGCAAAAAACTCAACATCAAATTTCAAGGCCATTCAAATAGTGCAAGATGGCTTCATTTGGATGAAACATGGCCGTAACAACGATAATAGATGGCAACAAAATTCAACATCAAATTTAAAGGCCATTGAAAATAGTGCAAGATGGCTTCATTTGGATGAAACATGACCACAACAACGATAATAGATGGCAACAAAACTCAACATCAAATTTCAAGGCCATTCAAATAGTGCAAGATGGCTTCATTTGGATGAAACATGGCCGTAACAACGATAATAGATGGCAACAAAATTCAACATCAAATTTCAAGGCCATTCAAATAGTGCAAGATGGCTTCATTTGGATGAAACATGGCCACAACAACGATAATAGATGGCAAAAAACTCAACATCAAATTTCAAGGCCATTCAAATAGTGCAAGATGGCTTCATTTGGATGAAACATGGCCACAACAAAGATAATAGATGGTAACAAAATTCAACATCAAATTTCAAGGCCATTCAAATGGTGCAAGATGGCTTTATTTGGATGAAACAAGGCCGTAATAACGATAATAGATAGCAACAAAACTCAACATCAAATTTCAAGGACATTCAAATAGTGCAAGATGGCTTCATTTGGATGAAACATGGCCGTAACAACGATAATAGATGGCAACAAAATTCAACATCAAATTTCAAGGCCATTCAAATAGTGCAAGATGGCTTCATTTGGATGAAACATGGCCACAACAACGATAATAGATGGCAACAAAACTCAACATCAAATTTCAAGGCCATTCAAATAGTGCAAGATGGCTTCTTTTGGATGAAACATGGCCACAACAACGATAATAGATGGCAAAAAAACTCAACATCAAATTTCAAGGCCTTTCAAATAGTGCAAGATGGCTTCTTTTGGATGAAACATGGCTGTAAAAACGATAATAGATGGCAACAAAACTCAACATCAAATTTCAAGGCCATTCAAATAGTGCAAGATGGCTTCATTTGGATGAAACATGGCCGTAACAACGATAATAGATGGTAAAAAAACTAAACATCAAATTTCAAGACCATTCAAATAGTGCAAGATGGCTTCATTTGGATGAAACATGGCCGTAACAACGATAATAGATGGCAACAAAATTCAACATCAAATTTCAAGGCCATTCAAATAGTGCAAGATGGCTTCTTTTGGATGAAACATGGCCACAACAACGATAATAGATGGCAAAAAAACTCAACATCAAATTTCAAGGCCATTCAAATAGTGCAAGATGGCTTCTTTTGGATGAAACATGGCTGTAAAAACGATAATAGATGGCAACAAAACTCAACATCAAATTTCAAGGCCATTCAAATAGTGCAAGATGGCTTCATTTGGATGAAACATGGCCGTAACAACGATAATAGATGGTAAATAAACTAAACATCAAATTTCAAGACCATTCAAATAGTGCAAGATGGCTTCATTTGGATGAAACATGGCCATAACAACGATAATAGATGGTAACAAAATTCAACATCAAATTTAAAGGCCAATCAAATAGTGCAAGATGGCTTCATTTGGATGAAACATGGCCACAACAACGATAATAGATGGCAAAAAAACTCAACATCAAATTTCAAGGCCATTCAAATAGTGCAAGATGGCTTCATTTGGATGATACATGGCCACAACAACGATAATAGATGGCAACAAAATTCAACATCAAATTTCAAGGCCATTCAAATAGTGCAAGATGGCTTCATTTGGATGAAACATGGCCGTAACAACAATAATAGATGGCAACAAAACTCAACATCAAATTTCAAGGCCATTCAAATAGTGCAAGATAGCTTCATTTGGATGAAACATGGCCGTAACAACGATAATAGATGGCAAAAAAACTCGACATCAAATTTCAAGGCCATTCAAATAGTGCAAGATGGCTTCATTTAGATGAAACATTGCCATAACAACGATAATAGATGGCAACAAAATTCAACATCAAATTTAAAGGCCATTCAAATAGTGCAAGATGGCTTTATTTTAATGAAACATGGCCGTAACAACGACAATAGATGGCAACAAAATTTAACATCAAATTTCAAGGCCATTCAAATAGTGCAAGATGGCTTCATTTAAATGAAACATGGCCGTAACAACGATAATAGATGGCAAAAAAACTCAACATCAAATTTCAAGGCCATTCAAATAATGCAAGATGGCTTCATTTGGATGAAACATGGCCACAACAACGATAATAGATGGCAAAAAACTCAACATCAAATTTCAAGGCCATTCAAATAGTGCAAGATGGCTTCATTTGGATGAAACATGACCACAACAACGATAATAGATGGCAGCAAAACTCAACATCAAATTTCAAGGCCATTCAAATAGTGCAAGATGGCTTCATTTGGATGAAACATGGCCGTAACAACGATAATTGATGGCAACAAAATTCAACATCAAATTTCAAGGCCATTCAAATAGTGCAAGATGGCTTCATTTGGATGAAACATGGCCGTAACAACGATAATAGATGGCAACAAGATTCAACATCAAATTTCAAGGCCATTCAAATAGTACAAGATGGCTTCATTTGGATGAAACATTGCCGTAACAACGATAATAGATGACAAAAAAACTCAACATCAAATTTCAAGGCCGTTCAAATAGTACAAGATGGCTTCATTTGGATGAAACATGGCCGTAACAACGATAATAGATGGCAACAAAATTAAACATCAAATTTAAAGGCCATTGAATTAGTAAAAGTTGCCTTTATTTGGATGAAACATGGCCGTAACAACGATAATAGATGGCAACAAGATTCAACATCACATTTCAAGGCCATTCAAATAGTGCAAGATGGCTTCATTTGGATGAAACATGGCCACAACAACGATAATAGATGGCAAAAAAACTCAACATCAAATTTCAAGGCCATTCAAATAGTGCAAGATGGCTTCATTTGGATGAAACATGGCCGTAACAACGATAATAGATGGCAACAAAATTCAACATCAAATTTCAAGGCCATTCAAATAGTGCAAGATGGCTTCATTTGGATGAAAAATGGCCGTAACAACGATAATAGATGGCAACAAGATTCAACATCAAATTTCAAGGACATTGAAATAGTGCAAGATGGCTTTATTTGGATGAAACATGGCCGTAACAACGATAATAGATGGCAACAAAATTCAACATCAAATTTCAAGGCCATTCAAATAGTGCAAGATGGCTTCATTTGGATGAAACATGGCCGTAACAACGATAATAGATGGCAAAAAAACTCAACATCAAATTTAAAGGCAATTCAAATAGTGCAAGATGGCTTCATTTGGATGAAACATGGCCGTAACAACGATAATAGATGGTAACAAAATTCAACATCAAATTTCAAGGCCATTCAAATAGTGCAAGATGGCTTCATTTGGATGAAACATGGCCACAACAACGATAATAGATGGCAAAAAAACTCAACATCAAATTTCAAGGCCATTCAAATAGTGCAAGATGGCTTCTTTTGGATGAAACATGGCCACAACAACGATAATAGATGGCAACAAAACTCAACATCAAATTTCAAGGCCATTCAAATAGTGCAAGATGGCTTTATTTGGATGAAACATGGCCGTAACAACGATAATATATGACAAAAAAAATTCAACATCAAATTTCAAGACCATTCAAATAGTGCAAGATGGCTTCATTTGGATGAAACATGGCCATAACAACGATAATAGATGGTAACAAAATTCAACATCAAATTTAAAGGCCAATCAAATAGTGCAAGATGGCTTCATTTGGATGAAACATGGCCACAACAACGATAATAGATGGCAAAAAAACTCAACATCAAATTTCAAGGCCATTCAAATAGTGCAAGATGGCTTCATTTGGATGAAACATGGCCGTAACAACGATAATAGATGGCAACAAAATTCAACATCAAATTTCAAGGCCATTCAAATAGTGCAAGATGGCTTCATTTGGATGAAAAATGGCCGTAACAACGATAATAGATGGCAACAAGATTCAACATCAAATTTCAAGGACATTGAAATAGTGCAAGATGGCTTTATTTGGATGAAACATGGCCGTAACAACGATAATAGATGGCAACAAAATTCAACATCAAATTTCAAGGCCATTCAAATAGTGCAAGATGGCTTCATTTGGATGAAACATGGCCATAACAACGATAATAGATGGCAAAAAAACTCAACATCAAATTTAAAGGCAATTCAAATAGTGCAAGATGGCTTCATTTGGATGAAACATGGCCGTAACAACGATAATAGATGGTAACAAAATTCAACATCAAATTTCAAGGCCATTCAAATGGTGCAAGATGGCTTTATTTGGATGAAACAAGGCCGTAATAACGATAATAGATAGCAACAAAACTCAACATCAAATTTCAAGGACATTCAAATAGTGCAAGATGGCTTCATTTGGATGAAACATGGCCGTAACAACGATAATAGATGGCAACAAAATTCAACATCAAATTTCAAGGCCATTCAAATAGTGCAAGATGGCTTCTTTTGGATGAAACATGGCCACAACAACGATAATAGATGGCAACAAAACTCAACATCAAATTTCAAGGCCATTCAAATAGTGCAAGATGGCTTCTTTTGGATGAAACATGGCCACAACAACGATAATAGATGGCAAAAAAACTCAACATCAAATTTCAAGGCCATTCAAATAGTGCAAGATGGCTTCTTTTGGATGAAACATGGCTGTAAAAACGATAATAGATGGCAACAAAACTCAACATCAAATTTCAAGGCCATTCAAATAGTGCAAGATGGCTTCATTTGGATGAAACATGGCCGTAACAACGATAATAGATGGTAAAAAAACTAAACATCAAATTTCAAGACCATTCAAATAGTGCAAGATGGCTTCATTTGGATGAAACATGGCCGTAACAACGATAATAGATGGCAACAAAATTCAACATCAAATTTCAAGGCCATTCAAATAGTGCAAGATGGCTTCTTTTGGATGAAACATGGCCACAACAACGATAATAGATGGCAAAAAAACTCAACATCAAATTTCAAGGCCATTCAAATAGTGCAAGATGGCTTCTTTTGGATGAAACATGGCTGTAAAAACGATAATAGATGGCAACAAAACTCAACATCAAATTTCAAGGCCATTCAAATAGTGCAAGATGGCTTCATTTGGATGAAACATGGCCGTAACAACGATAATAGATGGTAAATAAACTAAACATCAAATTTCAAGACCATTCAAATAGTGCAAGATGGCTTCATTTGGATGAAACATGGCCATAACAACGATAATAGATGGTAACAAAATTCAACATCAAATTTAAAGGCCAATCAAATAGTGCAAGATGGCTTCATTTGGATGAAACATGGCCACAACAACGATAATAGATGGCAAAAAAACTCAACATCAAATTTCAAGGCCATTCAAATAGTGCAAGATGGCTTCATTTGGATGATACATGGCCACAACAACGATAATAGATGGCAACAAAATTCAACATCAAATTTCAAGGCCATTCAAATAGTGCAAGATGGCTTCATTTGGATGATACATGGCCGTAACAACGATAATAGATGGCAACAAAACTCAACATCAAATTTCAAGGCCATTCAAATAGTGCAAGATAGCTTCATTTGGATGAAACATGGCCGTAACAACGATAATAGATGGCAAAAAAACTCGACATCAAATTTCAAGGCCATTCAAATAGTGCAAGATGGCTTCATTTAGATGAAACATTGCCATAACAACGATAATAGATGGCAACAAAATTCAACATCAAATTTAAAGGCCATTCAAATAGTGCAAGATGGCTTTATTTTAATGAAACATGGCCGTAACAACGACAATAGATGGCAACAAAATTTAACATCAAATTTCAAGGCCATTCAAATAGTGCAAGATGGCTTCATTTAAATGAAACATGGCCGTAACAACGATAATAGATGGCAAAAAAACTCAACATCAAATTTCAAGGCCATTCAAATAATGCAAGATGGCTTCATTTGGATGAAACATGGCCACAACAACGATAATAGATGGCAAAAAACTCAACATCAAATTTCAAGGCCATTCAAATAGTGCAAGATGGCTTCATTTGGATGAAACATGACCACAACAACGATAATAGATGGCAGCAAAACTCAACATCAAATTTCAAGGCCATTCAAATAGTGCAAGATGGCTTCATTTGGATGAAACATGGCCGTAACAACGATAATTGATGGCAACAAAATTCAACATCAAATTTCAAGGCCATTCAAATAGTGCAAGATGGCTTCATTTGGATGAAACATGGCCGTAACAACGATAATAGATGGCAACAAGATTCAACATCAAATTTCAAGGCCATTCAAATAGTACAAGATGGCTTCATTTGGATGAAACATTGCCGTAACAACGATAATAGATGACAAAAAAACTCAACATCAAATTTCAAGGCCGTTCAAATAGTACAAGATGGCTTCATTTGGATGAAACATGGCCGTAACAACGATAATAGATGGCAACAAAATTAAACATCAAATTTAAAGGCCATTGAATTAGTAAAAGTTGCCTTTATTTGGATGAAACATGGCCGTAACAACGATAATAGATGGCAACAAGATTCAACATCACATTTCAAGGCCATTCAAATAGTGCAAGATGGCTTCATTTGGATGAAACATGGCCACAACAACGATAATAGATGGCAAAAAAACTCAACATCAAATTTCAAGGCCATTCAAATAGTGCAAGATGGCTTCATTTGGATGAAACATGGCCGTAACAACGATAATAGATGGCAACAAAATTCAACATCAAATTTCAAGGCCATTCAAATAGTGCAAGATGGCTTCATTTGGATGAAAAATGGCCGTAACAACGATAATAGATGGCAACAAGATTCAACATCAAATTTCAAGGACATTGAAATAGTGCAAGATGGCTTTATTTGGATGAAACATGGCCGTAACAACGATAATAGATGGCAACAAAATTCAACATCAAATTTCAAGGCCATTCAAATAGTGCAAGATGGCTTCATTTGGATGAAACATGGCCATAACAACGATAATAGATGGCAAAAAAACTCAACATCAAATTTAAAGGCAATTCAAATAGTGCAAGATGGCTTCATTTGGATGAAACATGGCCGTAACAACGATAATAGATGGTAACAAAATTCAACATCAAATTTCAAGGCCATTCAAATAGTGCAAGATGGCTTCATTTGGATGAAACATGGCCACAACAACGATAATAGATGGCAAAAAAACTCAACATCAAATTTCAAGGCCATTCAAATAGTGCAAGATGGCTTCTTTTGGATGAAACATGGCCACAACAACGATAATAGATGGCAACAAAACTCAACATCAAATTTCAAGGCCATTCAAATAGTGCAAGATGGCTTTATTTGGATGAAACATGGCCGTAACAACGATAATATATGACAAAAAAAATTCAACATCAAATTTCAAGACCATTCAAATAGTGCAAGATGGCTTCATTTGGATGAAACATGGCCATAACAACGATAATAGATGGTAACAAAATTCAACATCAAATTTAAAGGCCAATCAAATAGTGCAAGATGGCTTCATTTGGATGAAACATGGCCACAACAACGATAATAGATGGCAAAAAAACTCAACATCAAATTTCAAGGCCATTCAAATAGTGCAAGATGGCTTCATTTGGATGATACATGGCCGTAACAACGATAATCGATGGCAACAAAACTCAACATCAAATTTCAAGGCCATTCAAATAGTGCAAGATGGCTTCATTTGGATGAAACATGGCCACAACAACGATAATAGATGGCAACAAAACTCAACATCAAATTTCAAGGCCATTCAAATAGTGCAAGATGGCTTCATTTGGATGAAACATGGCCGTAACAACGATAATAGATGGTAACACAATTCAACATCAAATTTCAAGGCCATTCAAATAGTGCAAGATGGCTTCATTTGGATGAAACATGGCCGTAACAACGATAATAGATGGCAAAAAAACTCAACATCAAATTTCAAGGCCATTCAAATAGTGCAAGATGGCTTCATTTGGATGAAACATGGCCGTAACAACGATAATTGATGGCAACAAAATTCAACATCAAATTTCAAGGCCATTCAAATAGTGCAAGATGGCTTCATTTGGATGAAACATGGCCGTAACAACGATAATAGATGGCAACAAGATTCAACATCAAATTTCAAGGCCATTCAAATAGTAAAAGATGGCTTCATTTGGATGAAACATGGCCGTAACAACGATAATAGATGACAAAAAAACTCAACATCAAATTTCAAGGCCGTTCAAATAGTGCAAGATGGCTTCATTTGGATGAAACATGGCCGTAACAAAGATAATAGATGGCAACAAAACTCAACATCAAATTTCAAGGCCATTCAAATAGTGCAAGATGGCTTCATTTGGATGAAACATGGCCGTAACAACGATAATAGATGGTAACACAATTCAACATCAAATTTCAAGGCCATTCAAATAGTGCAAGATGGCTTCATTTGGATGAAACATGGCCGTAACAACGATAATAGATGGCAACAAGATTCAACATCAAATTTCAAGGCCATTCAAATAGTAAAAGATGGCTTCATTTGGATGAAACATGGCCGTAACAACGATAATAGATGACAAAAAAACTCAACATCAAATTTCAAGGCCGTTCAAATAGTACAAGATGGCTTCATTTGGATGAAACATGGCCGTAACAACGATAATAGATGGCAACAAAATTAAACATCAAATTTCAAGGCCATTCAAATAGTGCAAGATGGCTTCATTTGGATGAAACATGGCCGTAACAACGATAATAGATGGCAACAAGATTCAACATCAAATTTCAAGGCCATTCAAATAGTAAAAGATGGCTTCATTTGGATGAAACATGGCCGTAACAACGATAATATATGGAAAAAAAACTCAACATCAAATTTCAAGGCCATTGAAATGGTGCAAGATGGCTTCATTTGGATGAAACATGGCCATAACAACGATAATAGATGGCAAAAAAACTCAACATCAAATTTCAAGGCCATTCAAATAGTGCAAGATGGCTTCATTTGGATGAAACATGGCCGTAACAACGATAATGGATGGCAAAAAAACTCAACATCAAATTTCAAGGCCATTCAAATAGTGCAAGATAGCTTCATTTGGATGAAACATGGCCATAACAACGATAATAGATGGCAAAAAAACTCAACATCAAATTTAAAGGCCATTCAAATAGTGCAAGATGGCTTCATTTGGATGAAACATGGCCACAACAACGATAATAGATGGCAACAAAACTCAACATCAAATTTCAAGGCCATTCAAATAGTGCAAGATGGCTTCATTTGGATGAAACATGGCCGTAATAACGATAATAGATGGCAACAAAACTCAACATCAAATTTCAAGGACATTCAAATAGTGCAAGATGGCTTCATTTGGATGAAACATGGCCGTAACAACGATAATAGATGGCAACAAAATTCAACATCAAATTTCAAGGACATTCAAATAGTGCAAGATAGCTTCATTTGGATGAAACATGGCCATAACAACGATAATAGATGGCAAAAAAACTCAACATCAAATTTCAAGGCCATTGAAATAGTGCAAGATGGCTTCATTTGGATGAAACATGGCCATAACAACGATAATAGATGGCAAAAAAACTCAACATCAAATTTCAAGGCCATTCAAATAGTGCAAGATGGCTTTATTTGGATGAAACATGGCCGTCGATAATGGATGGCAACAAAACTCAACATCAAATTTCAAGGCCATTCAAATAGTGCAAGATAGCTTCATTTGGATGAAACATGGCCATAACAACGATAATAGATGGCAAAAAAACTCAACATCAAATTTCAAGGCCATTCAAATAGTGCAAGATGGCTTCATTTGGATGAAACATGGCCACAACAACGATAATAGATGGCAAAAAAACTCAACATCAAATTTCAAGGCCATTCAAATAGTGCAAGATGGCTTCATTTGGATGAAACATGGCCGGAACAACGATAATAGATGGTAACAAAATTCAACATCAAATTTCAAGGCCATTCAAATAGTGCAAGATGGCTTCATTTGGATGATACATGGCCGTAATAATGATAATAGATGGCAACAAAACTCAACATCAAATTTCAAGGACATTCAAATAGTGCAAGATGGCTTTATTTGGATGAAACATGGCCGTAACAACGATAATAGATGGCAATAAAATTAAACATCAAATTTCAAGGCCATTCAAATAGTGCAAGATAGCTTCATTTGGATGAAACATGGCCACAACAACGATAATACATGGCAAAAAAACTCAACATCAAATTTCAAGGCCATTCAAATAGTGCAAGATGGCTTCATTTGGATGAAACATGGCCATAACAACGATAATAGATGGCAACAAAAATCAACATCAAATTTCAAGGCAATTCAAATAGTGCAAGATGGCTTCATTTGGATGAAACATGGCCGTAACAACGATAATGGATGGCAAAAAAACTCAACATCAAATTTCAAGGCCATTCAAATAGTGCAAGATGCCTTCATTTGGATGAAACATGGCCATAACAACGATAATAGATGGCAAAAAAACTCAACATCAAATTTCAAGGCCATTGAAATAGTGCAAGATGGCTTCATTTGGATGAAACATGGCCATAACAACGATAATAGATGGCAAAAAAAAACTCAACATCAAATTTCAAGGCCATTCAAATAGTGCAAGATGGCTTCATTTGGATGAAACATGGCCGTCGATAATGGATGGCAACAAAACTCAACATCAAATTTCAAGGCCATTCAAATAGTGCAAGATAACTTCATTTGGATGAAACATGGCCATAACAACGATAATAGATGGCAAAAAAACTCAACATCAAATTTCAAGGCCATTCAAATAGTGCAAGATGGCTTCATTTGGATGAAATATGGCCACAACAACGATAATAGATGGCAAAAAAAACTCAACATCAAATTTCAAGGTTATTCAAATAGTGCAAGATGGCTTCATTTGGATGAAACATGGCCGTAATAACGATAATAGATGGTAACAAAATTCAACATCAAATTTCAAGGCCATTCAAATAGTACAAGATGGCTTCATTTGGATGAAACATGGCCATAACAACGATAATAGATGGCAACAAAATTAAACATCAAATTTCAAGGCCATTCAAATAGTGCAAGATGGCTTCATTTGGATGAAACATGGCCGTAACAACGATAATAGATGGCAACAAGATTCAACATCAAATTTCAAGGCCATTCAAATAGTGCAAGATGGCTTCATTTGGATGAAACATGGCCGAAATAACGATAATAGATGGCAACAAAACTCAACATCAAATTTCAAGGACATTCAAATAGTGCAAGATTGCTTTATTTGGATGAAACATGGCCGTAACAACGATAATAGATGGCAACAAAATTCGACATCAAATTTCAAGGTCATTCAAATAGTGCAAGATAGCTTCATTTGGATGAAACATGCCCATAACAACGATAATAGATGGCAAAAAAACTCAACATCAAATTTCAAGGCCATTGAAATAGTGCAAGATGGCTTCATTTGGATGAAACATGGCCATAACAACGATAATAGATGGCAAAAAAAACTCAACATCAAATTTCAAGGCCATTCAAATAGTGCAAGATGGCTTCATTTGGATGAAACATGGCCGTCGATAATGGATGGCAACCAAACTCAACATCAAATTTCAAGGCCATTCAAATAGTGCAAGATGGCTTCATTTGGATGAAACATGGCCACAACAACGATAATAGATGGCAAAAAAACTCAACATCAAATTTCAAGGCCATTCAAATAGTGCAAGATGGCTTCATTTGGATGAAACATGGCCGTAACAACGATAATAGATGGCAAAAAAACTCAACATCAAATTTCAAGGCCATTCAAATAGTGCAAGATGGCTTCATTTGGATGAAACATGGCCGTAATAACGATAATAGATAGCAACAAAATTCAACATCAAATTTCAAGGCCATTCAGATAGTGTAAGATGGCTTCATTTGGATGAAACATGGCCATAACAACGATAATAGATGGCAACAAAATTCAACATCAAATTTCAAGGCCATTCAAATAGTGCAAGATGGCTTCATTTGGATGAAACATGGCCATAACAACGATAATAGATGGCAACAAAATTCAACATCAAATTTCAAGGCCATTCAAATAGTGCAAGATGGCTTCATTAAATGAAACATGGTCATAACAACGATAATAGATGGCAACAAAACTCAACATCAAATTTCAAGGCCATTCAAATAGTGCAAGATAGCTTCATTTCGATGAAACATGGCCATAACAACGATAATAGATGGCAAAAAAACTCAACATCCAATTTAAAGGCCATTCAAATAGTGCAAGATAGCTTCATTTGGATGAAACATGGCCACAACAACGATAATAGATGGCAACAAAACTCAACATCAAATTTCAAGGCCATTCAAATAGTGCAAGATGGCTTCATTTGGATGAAACATGGCCGTAATAACGATAATAGATGGCAACAAAATTCAACATCAAATTTCAAGGCCATTCAAATAGTGTAAGATGGCTTCATTTGGATGAAACATGGCCGTAACAACGATAATAGATGGTAACAAATTTCAACATCAAATTTCAAGGCCATTCAAATAGTGCAAGATGGCTTCATTTGGATAAAACATGGCCGTAACAACGATAATAGATGGCAACAAAATTCAACATCAAATTTCAAGGCCGTTCAAATAGTGCAAGATGGCTTTATTTGGATGAAACATGGCTGTAATAACGATAATAGATGGCAAAAAAAACTCAACATCAAATTTCAAGGCCATTCAAATAGTGCAAGATGGCTTCATTTGGATGAAACATGGCCATAACAACGATAATAGATGGCAACAAAATTCAACATCAAATTTCAAGGCCATTCAAATAGTGCAAGATGGCTTCATTTGGATGAAACATGGCCATAACAACGATAATAGATGGCAACAAAACTCAACATCCAATTTAAAGGCCATTCAAATAGTGCAAGATGGCTTCATTAAATGAAATATGGTCATAACAACGATAATAGATGGCAAAAAAACTCAACATCAAATTTCAAGGCCATTGAAATAGTGCAAGATGGCTTTATTTGAATGAAACATGGCCGTGACAACGATAATAGATGGCAAAAAAACTCAACATCAAATTTCAAGGCCATTCAAATAGTGCAAGATGGCTTCATTTGGATGAAACATGGCCACAACAACGATAATAGATGGCAACAAAACTCAACATCAAATTTCAAGGCCATTCAAATAGTGCAAGATGGCTTCATTTGGATGAAACATGGCCGTAATAACGATAATAGATGGTAACAAAATTCAACATCAAATTTCAAGGCCATTCAAATAGTGTAAGATGGCTTCATTTGGATGAAACATGGCAGTAACAACGATAATAGATGTGAACAAAATTCAACATCAAATTTCAAGGCCATTCAAATAGTGCAAGATGGCTTCATTTGGATGAAACATGGCCGTAACAACGATAATAGATGGTAACAAATTTCAACATCAAATTTCAAGGCCATTCAAATAGTGTAAGATGGCTTCATTTGAATGAAACATGGCAGTAACAACGATAATAGATGGCAACAAAATTCAACATCAAATTTCAAGGCCATTCAAATAGTGCAAGATGGCTTCATTTGGATGAAACATGGCCGTCGATAATGGATGGCAACCAAACTCAACATCAAATTTCAAGGCCATTCAAATAGTGCAAGATGGCTTCATTTGGATGAAACATGGCCACAACAACGATAATAGATGGCAACAAAATTCAACATCAAATTTCAAGGCCATTCAAATAGTGCAAGATGGCTTCATTTGGATGAAACATGGCCGTAACAACGAT
This sequence comes from Anopheles gambiae, assembly GCF_943734735.2. Taxonomy (NCBI): domain Eukaryota; kingdom Metazoa; phylum Arthropoda; class Insecta; order Diptera; family Culicidae; genus Anopheles; species Anopheles gambiae. The sequence goes on from NW_026902715.1 coordinate 504,817, forward strand.
AATAGATGGCAAAAAAACTCAACATCAAATTTCAAGGCCATTCAAATAGTGCAAGATGGCTTCATTTGGATGAAACATGGCCGTAATAACGATACTAGATGGTAACAAAATTCAACATCAAATTTCAAGGCCATTCAGATAGTGTAAGATGGCTTCATTTGGATGAAACATGGCCATAACAACGATAATAGATGTGAACAAAATTCAACATCAAATTTCAAGGCCATTCAAATAGTGCAAGATGGCTTCATTTGGATGAAACATGGCCGTAACAACGATAATAGATGGTAACAAATTTCAACATCAAATTTCAAGGCCATTCAAATAGTGCAAGATGGCTTCATTTGGATAAAACATGGCCGTAACAACGATAATAGATGGCAACAAATTTCAACATCAAATTTCAAGGCCGTTCAAATAGTGCAAGATGGCTTTATTTGGATGAAACATGGCTGTAATAACGATAATAGATGGCAAAAAAACTCAACATCAAATTTCAAGGCCATTCAAATAGTGCAAGATGGCTTCATTTGGATGAAACATGGCCATAACAACGATAATAGATGGCAACAAAATTCAACATCAAATTTCAAGGCCATTCAAATAGTGCAAGATGGCTTCATTTGGATGAAACATGGCCATAACAACGATAATAGATGGCAACCAAACTCAACATCCAATTTAAAGGCCATTCAAATAGTGCAAGATGGCTTCATTAAATGAAATATGGTCATAACAACGATAATAGATGGCAACAAAACTCAACATCAAATTTCAAGGCCATTGAAATAGTGCAAGATGGCTTTATTTGGATGAAACATGGCCGTGACAACGATAATAGATGGCAAAAAAACTCAACATCAAATTTCAAGGCCATTCAAATAGTGCAAGATGGCTTCATTTGGATGAAACATGGCCACAACAACGATAATAGATGGCAACAAAACTCAACATCAAATTTCAAGGCCATTCAAATAGTGCAAGATGGCTTCATTTGGATGAAACATGGCCGTAATAACGATAATAGATGGTAACAAAATTCAACATCAAATTTCAAGGCCATTCAAATAGTGTAAGATGGCTTCATTTGGATGAAACATGGCAGTAACAACGATAATAGATGGCAAAAAAATTCAACATCAAATTTCAAGGCCATTCAAATAGTGCAAGATGGCTTCATTTGGATGAAACATGGCCGTAACAACGATAATAGATGGTAACAAATTTCAACATCAAATTTCAAGGCCATTCAAATAGTGTAAGATGGCTTCATTTGGATGAAACATGGCAGTAACAACGATAATAGATGGCAACAAAATTCAACATCAAATTTCAAGGCCATTCAAATAGTGCAAGATGGCTTCATTTGGATGAAACATGGCCACAACAACGATAATAGATGGCAACAAAATTCAACATCAAATTTCAAGGCCATTCAAATAGTGCAAGATGGCTTCATTTGGATGAAACATGGCCGTAACAACGATAATAGATGGCAAAAAAACTCAACATCAAATTTCAAGGCCATTCAAATAGTGCAAGATGGCTTCATTTGGATGAAACATGGCCGTAATAACGATAATAGATGGTAACAAAATTCAACATCAAATTTCAAGGCCATTCAGATAGTGTAAGATGGCTTCATTTGGATGAAACATGGCCATAACAACGATAATAGATGGCAACAAAATTCAACATCAAATTTCAAGGCCATTCAAATAGTGCAAGATGGCTTCATTTGGATGAAACATGGCCATCAAAACGATAATAGATGGCAACAAAATTCAACATCAAATTTCAAGGCCATTCAAATAGTGCAAGATGGCTTTATTTGGATGAAACATGGCCTTAACAACGATAATAGATGGCAACAAAACTCAACATCAAATTTCAAGGCCATTCAAATAGTGCAAGATGGCTTCATTTGGATGAAACATGGCCACAACAACGATAATAGATGGCAACAAAACTCAACATCAAATTTCAAGGCCATTCAAATAGTGCAAGATGGCTTCATTTGGATGAAACATGGCCACAACAACGATAATAGATGGCAAAAAACTCAACATCAAATTTCAAGGCCATTCAAATAGTGCAAGATGGCTTCATTTGGATGAAACATGGCCACAACAACGATAATAGATGGCAACAAAATTCAACATCAAATTTCAAGGCCATTCAAATAGTGCAAGATGGCTTCATTTGGATGAAACATGGCCGTAACAACGATAATAGATGGTAAAAAATTTCAACATCAAATTTCAAGGCCGTTCAAATAGTGCAAGATGGCTTTATTTGGATGAAACATGGCCGTAACAACGATAATAGATGTGAACAAAATTCAACATCAAATTTCAAGGCCATTCAAATAGTGCAAGATGGCTTCATTTGGATGAAACATGGCCGTAACAACGATAATAGATGGTAAAAAAACTCAACATCAAATTTCAAGGCCGTTCAAATAGTGCAAGATGGCTTTATTTGGATGAAACATGGCCGTAACAACGATAATAGATGGCAAAAAAAAACTCAACATCAAATTTCAAGGCCATTCAAATAGTGCAAGATAGCTTCATTTGGATGAAACATGGCCATAACAACGATAATATATGGCAAAAAAACTCAACATCCAATTTAAAGGCCATTCAAATAGTGCAAGATGGCTTCATTGAATGAAACATGGTCATAACAAAAATAATAGATGGCAAAAAAACTCAACATCAAATTTCAAGGCCATTCAAATAGTGCAAGATGGCTTTATTTGGATGAAACATGGCCGTAATAACGATAATAGATGGCAAAAAAACTCAACATCAAACTTCAAGGCCATTCAAATAGTGCAAGATGGCTTCATTTTGATGAAACATGGCCACAACAACGATAATAGATGGCAAAAAACTCAACATCAAATTTCAAGGCCATTCAAATAGTGCAAGATGGCTTCATTTGGATGAAACATGGCCGTAATAACGATAATAGATGGTAACAAAATTCAACATCAAATTTCAAGGCCATTCAAATAGTGTAAGATGGCTTCATTTGGATGAAACATGGCAGTAACAACGATAATAGATGTGAACAAAATTCAACATCAAATTTCAAAGCCATTCAAATAGTGCAAGATGGCTTCATTTGGATGAAACATGGCCGTAACAACGATAATAGAAGGTAACAAATTTCAACATCAAATTTCAAGGCCGTTCAAATAGTGCAAGATGGCTTTATTTGGATGAAACATGGCTGTAATAACGATAATAGATGGCAAAAAAACTCAACATCAAATTTCAAGGCCATTCAAATAGTGCAAGATGGCTTCATTTGGATGAAACATGGCCATAACAACGATAATAGATGGCAACAAAACTCAACATCAAATTTCAAGGCCATTCAAATAGTGCAAGATGGCTTCATTTGGATGAAACATGGCCACAACAACGATAATAGATGGCAACAAAATTCAACATCAAATTTCAAGGCCATTCAAATAGTGCAAGATGGCTTCATTTGGATGAAACATGGCCACAACAACGATAATAGATGGCAAAAAAACTCAACATCAAATTTCAAGGCCATTCAAATAGTGCAAGATGGCTTCATTTGGATGAAACATGGCCGTAATAACGATAATAGATGGTAACAAAATTTAACATCAAATTTCAAGGCCATTCAGATAGTGTAAGATGGCTTCATTTGGATGAAACATGGCCATAACAACGATAATAGATGTGAACAAAATTCAACATCAAATTTCAAGGCCATTCAAATAGTGCAAGATGGCTTCATTTGGATGAAACATGGCCGTAACAACGATAATAGATGGTAACAAATTTCAACATCAAATTTCAAGGCCATTCAAATAGTGCAAGATGGCTTCATTTGGATAAAACATGGCCGTAACAACGATAATAGATGGCAACAAATTTCAACATCAAATTTCAAGGCCGTTCAAATAGTGCAAGATGGCTTTATTTGGATGAAACATGGCTGTAATAACGATAATAGATGGAAAAAAAAACTCAACATCAAATTTCAAGGCCATTCAAATAGTGCAAGATGGCTTCATTTGGATGAAACATGGCCATAACAACGATAATAGATGGCAACAAAATTCAACATCAAATTTCAAGGCCATTCAAATAGTGCAAGATGGCTTCATTTGGATGAAACATGGCCATAACAACGATAATAGATGGCAAAAAAACTCAACATCCAATTTAAAGGCCATTCAAATAGTGCAAGATGGCTTCATTAAATGAAATATGATCATAACAACGATAATAGATGGCAAAAAAACTCAACATCAAATTTCAAGGCCATTCAAATAGTGCAAGATGGCTTTATTTGGATGAAACATGGCCGTGACAACGATAATAGATGGCGACAAAATTCAACATCAAATTTCAAGGCCATTCAAATAGTGCAAGATGGCTTCATTTGGATGAAACATGGCCACAACAACGATAATAGATGGCAACAAAACTCAACATCAAATTTCAAGGCCATTCAAATAGTGCAAGATGGCTTCATTTGGATGAAACATGGCCGTAATAACGATAATAGATGGTAACAAAATTCAACATCAAATTTCAAGGCCATTCAAATAGTGTAAGATGGCTTCATTTGGATGAAACATGGCAGTAACAACGATAATAGATGTGAACAAAATTCAACATCAAATTTCAAGGCCATTCAAATAGTGCAAGATGGCTTCATTTGGATGAAAGATGGCCGTAACAACGATAATAGATGGTAACAAATTTCAACATCAAATTTCAAGGCCATTCAAATAGTGTAAGATGGCTTCATTTGGATGAAACATGGCCATAACAACGATAATAGATGGCAACAAAATTCAACATCAAATTTCAAGGCCATTCAAATAGTGCAAGATGGCTTCATTTGGATGAAACATGGCCGTCGATAATGGATGGCAACCAAACTCAACATCAAATTTCAAGGCCATTCAAATAGTGCAAGATGGCTTCATTTGGATGAAACATGGCCACAACAACGATAATAGATGGCAACAAAATTCAACATCAAATTTCAAGGCCATTCAAATAGTGCAAGATGGCTTCATTTGGATGAAACATGGCCGTAACAACGATAATAGATGGCAAAAAAACTCAACATCAAATTTCAAGGCCATTCAAATAGTGCAAGATGGCTTCATTTGGATGAAACATGGCCGTAATAACGATAATAGATGGTAACAAAATTCAACATCAAATTTCAAGGCCATTCAAATAGTGTAAGATGGCTTCATTTGGATGAAACATGGCCATAACAACGATAATAGATGGCAACAAAATTCAACATCAAATTTCAAGGCCATTCAGATAGTGCAAGATGGCTTCATTTGGATGAAACATGGCCATCAAAACGATAATAGATGGCAACAAAATTCAACATCAAATTTCAAGGCCATTCAAATAGTGCAAGATGGCTTTATTTGGATGAAACATGGCCTTAACAACGATAATAGATGGCAAAAAAACTCAACATCAAATTTCAAGGCCATTCAAATAGTGCAAGATGGCTTCATTTGGATGAAACATGGCCACAACAACGATAATAGATGGCAACAAAACTCAACATCAAATTTCAAGGCCATTCAAATAGTGCAAGATGGCTTCATTTGGATGAAACATGGCCACAACAACGATAATAGATGGCAACAAAACTCAACATCAAATTTCAAGGCCATTCAAATAGTGCAAGATGGCTTCATTTGGATGAAACATGGCCGTAACAACGATAATAGATGGTAACAAATTTCAACATCAAATTTCAAGGCCGTTCAAATAGTGCAAGATGGCTTTATTTGGATGAAACATGGCCGTAACAACGATAATAGATGTGAACAAAATTCAACATCAAATTTCAAGGCCATTCAAATAGTGCAAGATGGCTTCATTTGGATGAAACATGGCCGTAACAACGATAATAGATGGTAACAAATTTCAACATCAAATTTCAAGGCCGTTCAAATAGTGCAAGATGGCTTTATTTGGATGAAACATGGCCGTAACAACGATAATAGATGGCAAAAAAAAACTCAACATCAAATTTCAAGGCCATTCAAATAGTGCAAGATAGCTTCATTTGGATGAAACATGGCCATAACAACGATAATATATGGCAAAAAAACTCAACATCCAATTTAAAGGCCATTCAAATAGTGCAAGATGGCTTCATTGAATGAAACATGGTCATAACAAAAATAATAGATGGCAAAAAAACTCAACATCAAATTTCAAGGCCATTGAAATAGTGCAAGATGGCTTTATTTGGATGAAACATGGCCGTGACAACGATAATAGATGGCAAAAAAACTCAACATCAAATTTCAAGGCCATTCAAATAGTGCAAGATGGCTTCATTTGGATGAAACATGGCCACAACAACGATAATAGATGGCAAAAAACTCAACATCAAATTTCAAGGCCATTCAAATAGTGCAAGATGGCTTCATTTGGATGAAACATGGCCGTAATAACGATAATAGATGGTAACAAAATTCAACATCAAATTTCAAGGCCATTCAAATAGTGCAAGATGGCTTCATTTGGATGAAACATGGCCGTCGATAATGGATGGCAACCAAACTCAACATCAAATTTCAAGGCCATTCAAATAGTGCAAGATGGCTTCATTTGGATGAAACATGGCCACAACAACGATAATAGATGGCAACAAAATTCAACATCAAATTTCAAGGCCATTCAAATAGTGCAAGATGGCTTCATTTGGATGAAACATGGCCGTAACAACGATAATAGATGGCAACAAAACTCAACATCAAATTTCAAGGCCATTCCAATAGTGCAAGATGGCTTCATTTGGATGAAACATGGCCGTAATAACGAAAATAGATGGTAACAAAATTCAACATCAAATTTCAAGGCCATTCAGATAGTGTAAGATGGCTTCATTTGGATGAAACATGGCCATAACAACGATAATAGATGGCAACAAAATTCAACATCAAATTTCAAGGCCATTCAAATAGTGCAAGATGGCTTCATTTGGATGAAACATGGCCATCAAAACGATAATAGATGGCAACAAAATTCAACATCAAATTTCAAGGCCATTCAAATAGAGCAAGATGGCTTTATTTGGATGAAACATGGCCTTAACAACGATAATAGATGGCAAAAAAACTCAACATCAAATTTCAAGGCCATTCAAATAGTGCAAGATGGCTTCATTTGGATGAAACATGGCCACAACAACGATAATAGATGGCAACAAAACTCAACATCAAATTTCAAGGCCATTCAAATAGTGCAAGATGGCTTCATTTGGATGAAACATGGCCACAACAACGATAATAGATGGCAACAAAACTCAACATCAAATTTCAAGGCCATTCAAATAGTGCAAGATGGCTTCATTTGGATGAAACATGGCCGTAACAACGATAATAGATGGTAACAAATTTCAACATCAAATTTCAAGGCCGTTCAAATAGTGCAAGATGGCTTTATTTGGATGAAACATGGCCGTAACAACGATCATAGATGTGAACAAAATTCAACATCAAATTTCAAGGCCATTCAAATAGTGCAAGATGGCTTCATTTGGATGAAACATGGCCGTAACAACGATAATAGATGGTAACAAATTTCAACATCAAATTTCAAGGCCGTTCAAATAGTGCAAGATGGCTTTATTTGGATGAAACATGGCCGTAACAACGATAATAGATGGCAAAAAAAAACTCAACATCAAATTTCAAGGCCATTCAAATAGTGCAAGATAGCTTCATTTGGATGAAACATGGCCATAACAACGATAATATATGGCAAAAAAACTCAACATCCAATTTAAAGGCCATTCAAATAGTGCAAGATGGCTTCATTGAATGAAACATGGTCATAACAACGATAATAGATGGCAACAAAACTCAACATCAAATTTCAAGGCCATTCCAATAGTGCAAGATGGCTTCATTTGGATGAAACATGGCCGTAATAACGAAAATAGATGGTAACAAAATTCAACATCAAATTTCAAGGCCATTCAGATAGTGTAAGATGGCTTCATTTGGATGAAACATGGCCATAACAACGATAATAGATGGCAACAAAATTCAACATCAAATTTCAAGGCCATTCAAATAGTGCAAGATGGCTTCATTTGGATGAAACATGGCCATCAAAACGATAATAGATGGCAACAAAATTCAACATCAAATTTCAAGGCCATTCAAATAGTGCAAGATGGCTTTATTTGGATGAAACATGGCCTTAACAACGATAATAGATGGCAAAAAAACTCAAAATCAAATTTCAAGGCCATTCAAATAGTGCAAGATGGCTTCATTTGGATGAAACATGGCCACAACAACGATAATAGATGGCAACAAAACTCAACATCAAATTTCAAGGCCATTCAAATAGTGCAAGATGGCTTCATTTGGATGAAACATGGCCACAACAACGATAATAGATGGCAACAAAACTCAACATCAAATTTCAAGGCCATTCAAATAGTGCAAGATGGCTTCATTTGGATGAAACATGGCCGTAACAACGATAATAGATGGTAACAAATTTCAACATCAAAATTCAAGGCCGTTCAAATAGTGCAAGATGGCTTTATTTGGATGAAACATGGCCGTAACAACGATAATAGATGGCAAAAAAACTCAACATCAAATTTCAAGGCCATTCAAATATTGCAAGATGGCTTCATTTGGATGAAACATGGCCGTAACAACGATAATAGATGGTAACAAATTTCAACATCAAATTTCAAGGCCGTTCAAATAGTGCAAGATGGCTTTATTTGGATGAAACATGGCCGTAACAACGATAATAGATGGCAAAAAAAACTCAACATCAAATTTCAAGGCCATTCAAATAGTGCAAGATAGCTTCATTTGGATGAAACATGGCCATAACAACGATAATATATGGCAAAAAAACTCAACATCCAATTTAAAGGCCATTCAAATAGTGCAAGATGGCTTCATTGAATGAAACATGGTCATAACAACGATAATAGATGGCAAAAAAACTCAACATCAATTTTCAAGGCCATTCAAATAGTGCAAGATGGCTTCATTTGGATGAAACATGGCCACAACAACGATAATAGATGGCAACAAAACTCAACATCAAATTTCAAGGCCATTCCAATAGTGCAAGATGGCTTCATTTGGATGAAACATGGCCGTAATAACGAAAATAGATGGTAACAAAATTCAACATCAAATTTCAAGGCCATTCAGATAGTGTAAGATGGCTTCATTTGGATGAAACATGGCCATAACAACGATAATAGATGGCAACAAAATTCAACATCAAATTTCAAGGCCATTCAAATAGTGCAAGATGGCTTCATTTGGATGAAACATGGCCATCAAAACGATAATAGATGGCAACAAAATTCAACATCAAATTTCAAGGCCATTCAAATAGTGCAAGATGGCTTTATTTGGATGAAACATGGCCTTAACAACGATAATAGATGGCAAAAAAACTCAACATCAAATTTCAAGGCCATTCAAATAGTGCAAGATGGCTTCATTTGGATGAAACATGGCCACAACAACGATAATAGATGGCAACAAAACTCAACATCAAATTTCAAGGCCATTCAAATAGTGCAAGATGGCTTCATTTGGATGAAACATGGCCACAACAACGATAATAGATGGCAACAAAACTCAACATCAAATTTCAAGGCCATTCAAATAGTGCAAGATGGCTTCATTTGGATGAAACATGGCCGTAACAACGATAATAGATGGTAACAAATTTCAACATCAAATTTCAAGGCCGTTCAAATAGTGCAAGATGGCTTTATTTGGATGAAACATGGCCGTAACAACGATAATAGATGTGAACAAAATTCAACATCAAATTTCAAGGCCATTCAAATAGTGCAAGATGGCTTCATTTGGATGAAACATGGCCGTAACAACGATAATAGATGGTAACAAATTTCAACATCAAATTTCAAGGCCGTTCAAATAGTGCAAGATGGCTTTATTTGGATGAAACATGGCCGTAACAACGATAATAGATGGCAAAAAAAAACTCAACATCAAATTTCAAGGCCATTCAAATAGTGCAAGATAGCTTCATTTGGATGAAACATGGCCATAACAACGATAATATATGGCAAAAAAACTCAACATCCAATTTAAAGGCCATTCAAATAGTGCAAGATGGCTTCATTGAATGAAACATGGTCATAACAACGATAATAGATGGCAAAAAAACTCAACATCAAATTTCAAGGCCATTGAAATAGTGCAAGATGGCTTTATTTGGATGAAACATGGCCGTGACAACGATAATAGATGGCAAAAAAACTCAACATCAAATTTCAAGGCCATTCAAATAGTGCAAGATGGCTTCATTTGGATGAAACATGGCCACAACAACGATAATAGATGGCAAAAAACTCAACATCAAATTTCAAGGCCATTCAAATAGTGCAAGATGGCTTCATTTGGATGAAACATGGCCGTAATAACGATAATAGATGGTAACAAAATTCAACATCAAATTTCAAGGCCATTCAAACAGTGTAAGATGGCTTCATTTGGATGAAACATGGCAGTAACAACGATAATAGATGTGAACAAAATTCAACATCAAATTGCAAGGCCATTCAAATAGTGCAAGATGGCTTCATTTGGATGAAACATGGCCGTAACAACGATAATAGAAGGTAACAAATTTCAACATCAAATTTCAAGGTCGTTCAAATAGTGCAAGATGGCTTTATTTGGATGAAACATGGCTGTAATAACGATAATAGATGGCAAAAAAAACTCAACATCAAATTTCAAGGCCATTCAAATAGTGCAAGATGGCTTCATTTGGATGAAACATGGCCATAACAACGATAATAGATGGCAACAAAATTCAACATCAAATTTCAAGGCCATTCAAATAGTGCAAGATAGCTTCATTTGGATGAAACATGGCCATAACAACGATAATAGATGACAAAAAAACTCAACATCCAATTTAAAGGCCATTCAAATAGTGCAAGATGGCTTCATTAAATGAAACATGGTCATAACAACGATAATAGATGGCAAAAAAACTCAACATCAAATTTCAAGGCCATTGAATTAGTGCAAGATGGCTTTATTTGGATGAAACATGGCCGTGACAACGATAATAGATGGCAAAAAAACTCAACATCAAATTTCAAGGCCATTCAAATAGTGCAAGATGGCTTCATTTGGATGAAACATGGCCACAACAACGATAAAAGATGGCAAAAAACTCAACATCAAATTTCAAGGCCATTCAAATAGTGCAAGATGGCTTCATTTGGATGAAACATGGCCGTAATAACGATAATAGATGGTAACAAAATTCAACATCAGATTTCAAGGCCATTCAAATAGTGTAAGATGGCTTCATTTGGATGAAACATGGCAGTAACAACGATAATAGATGTGAACAAAATTCAACATCAAATTTCAAGGCCATTCAAATAGTGCAAGATGGCTTCATTTGGATGAAACATGGCCGTAACAACGATAATAGATGGTAACAAATTTCAACATCAAATTTCAAGGCCATTCAAATAGTGCAAGATGGCTTCATTTGGATGGAACATGATTGTTATAACGATAATAGATGGCAAAAAAAACTCAACATCAAATTTCAAGGTCATTCAAATAGTGCAAGATGGCTTCATTTGGATGAAACATGGCCATAACAACGAAAATAGATGGCAACAAAATTCAACATCAAATTTCAAGGCCATTCAAATAGTGCAAGATGGCTTTATTTGGATGAAACATGGCTTTAATAACGATAATAGATGGCAAAAAAAACTCAACATCAAATTTCAAGGCCATTCAAATAGTGCAAGATAGCTTCATTTGGATGAAACATGGCCATAACAACGATAATAGATGGCAACAAAATTCAACATCAAATTTCAAGGCCATTCAAATAGTGCAAGATGGCTTCATTTGGATGAAACATGGCCACAACAACGATAAAAGATGGCAAAAAACTCAACATCAAATTTCAAGGCCATTCAAATAGTGCAAGATGGCTTCATTAAATGAAACATGGTCATAACAACGATAATAGATGGCAAAAAAACTCAACATCAAATTTCAAGGCCATTGAATTAGTGCAAGATGGCTTTATTTGGATGAAACATGGCCGTGACAACGATAATAGATGGCAAAAAAAACTCAACATCAAATTTCAAGGCCATTCAAATAGTGCAAGATAGCTTCATTTGGATGAAACATGGCCATAACAACGATAATAGATGGTAACAAATTTCAACATCAAATTTCAAGGCCATTCAAATAGTGCAAGATGGCTTTATTTGGATGAAACATGGCTGTAATAACGATAATAGATGGCAAAAAAAACTCAACATCAAATTTCAAGGCCATTCAAATAGTGCAAGATAGCTTCATTTGGATGAAACATGGCCATAACAACGATAATAGATGGCAACAAAATTCAACATCAAATTTCAAGGCCATTCAAATAGTGCAAGATGGCTTCATTTGGATGAAACATGGCCCCAACAACGATAATAGATGGTAACAAATTTCAACATCAAATTTCAAGGCCATTCAAATAGTGCAAGATGGCTTTATTTGGATGAAACATGGCTGTAATAACAATAATAGATGGCAAAAAAAACTCAACATCAAATTTCAAGGCCATTCAAATAGTGCAAGATAGCTTCATTTGGATGAAACATGGCCATAACAACGATAATAGATGGCAACAAAATTCAACATCAAATTTCAAGGCCATTCAAATAGTGCAAGATGGCTTCATTTGGATGAAACATGGCCGTAATAACGATAATAGATGGCAACAAAACTCAACATCAAATTTCAAGGACATTCAAATATTGCAAGATTGCTTTATTTGGATGAAACATGGCCGTAACAACGATAATAGATGGCAACAAAATTCAACATCAAATTTCAAGGCCATTCAAATAGTGCAAGATGGCTTCATTTGGATGAAACATGGCCACAACAACGATAAAAGATGGCAAAAAACTCAACATCAAATTTCAAGGCCATTCAAATAGTGCAAGATGGCTTCATTTGGATGAAACATGGCCGTAATAACGATAATAGATGGTAACAAAATTCAACATCAGATTTCAAGGCCATTCAAATAGTGTAAGATGGCTTCATTTGGATGAAATATGGCAGTAACAACGATAATAGATGTGAACAAAATTCAACATCAAATTTCAAGGCCATTCAAATAGTGCAAGATGGCTTCATTTGGATGAAACATGGCCGTAACAACGATAATAGATGGTAACAAATTTCAACATCAAATTTCAAGGCCATTCAAATAGTGCAAGATGGCTTTATTTGGATGGAACATGATTGTTATAACAATAATAGATGGCAAAAAAAACTCAACATCAAATTTCAAGGCCATTCAAATAGTGCAAGATGGCTTTATTTGGATGAAACATGGCCACAACAACGATAATAGATGGCAAAAAAAACTCAACATCAAATTTCAAGGCCATTCAAATAGTGCAAGATGGCTTCATTTGGATGAAACATGGCCGTCGATAATGGATGGCAACAAAATTCAACATCGAATTTCAAGGCCATTCCAATAGTGCAAGATGGCTTCATTTGGATGAAACATGGCCACAACAACGATAATAGATGGCAACAAAACTCAACATCAAATTTCAAGGCCATTCAAATAGTGCAAGATGGCTTCATTTGGATGAAACATGGCCACAACAACGATAATAGATGGCAAAAAAACTCAACATCAAATTTCAAGGCCATTCAAATAGTGCACGATGGCTTTATTTGGATGAAACATGGCCACAACAACGATAATAGATGGCAACAAAACTCAACATCAAATTTCAAGGCCATTCAAATAGTGCAAGATGGCTTCATTTGGATGAAACATGGCCACAACAACGATAATAGATGGCAAAAAACTCAACATCAAATTTCAAGGCCATTCAAATAGTGTATGATGGCTTTATTTGGATGAAACATGGCCGTAATAACGATAATAGATGGTAACAAAATTCAACATCAAATTTCAAGGCCATTCAAATAGTGCAAGATGGCTTCATTTCGATGAAACATGGCCATAACAACGATAATAGATGGCAACAAAACTCAACATCAAATTTCAAGTCCATTGAAATAGTGCAAGATGGCTTCATTTGGATGAAACATGGCCGTAACAACGATAATAGATGGTAACAAAATTCAACATCAAATTTCAAGGCCATTCAAATAGTGCAATATGGCTTCATTTGGTTGAAACATGGCCACAACAACGATAATAGATGGCAAAAAAAACTCAACATCAAATTTCAAGGCCATTCAAATAGTGCAAGATGGTTTCATTTGGATGAAACATGGCCATAACAACGATAATAGATGGCAAAAAAAAACTCAACATCAAATTTCAAGGCCATTGAAATAGTGCAAGATAGCTTCATTTGGATGAAACATGGCCACAACAACGATAATAGATGGCAAAAAAACTCAACATCAAATTTCAAGGCCATTCAAATAGTGCAAGATGGCTTCATTTGGATGAAACATGGCCATAACAACGATAATAGATGGCAAAAAAAAACTCAACATCAAATTTCAAGGCCATTGAAATAGTGCAAGATAGCTTCATTTGGATGAAACATGGCCATAACAACGATAATAGATGGCAAAAAAAACTCAACATCAAATTTCAAGGCCATTCAAATAGTGCAAGATGGCTTCATTTGGATGAAACATGGCCGTCGATAATGGATGGCAACAAAACTCAACATCAAATTTCAAGGCCATTCAAATAGTGCAAGATGGCTTCATTTGGATGAAACATGGCCTTAACAACGATAATAGATGGCAACAAAATTCAACATCAAATTTCAAGGCCATCCAAATAGTGCAAGATGGCTTCATTTGGATGAAACATGGCCGTAACAACGATAATAGATGGTAACAAAATTCAACATCAAATTTCAAGGCCATTCAAATAGTGCAAGATGGCTTTATTTGGATGAAACATGGCTGTAATAACGATAATAGATGGCAACAAAACTCAACATCAAATTTCAAGGCTATTGAAATAGTGCAAGATAGCTTCATTTGGATGAAACATGGCCGTAACAACGATAATAGATGGCAAAAAAACTCAACATCAAATTTCAAGGCCATTCAAATATTGCAAGATGGCTTCATTTGGATGAAACATGGCCGTAACAACGATAATAGATGGTAACAAAATTCAACATCAAATTTCAAGGCCATTCAAATAGTGCAATATGGCTTCATTTGGATGAAACATGGCCACAACAACGATAATAGATGGCAAAAAAAACTCAACATCAAATTTCAAGGCCATTCAAATAGTGCAAGATGGTTTCATTTGGATGAAACATGGCCATAACAACGATAATAGATGGCAAAAAAAACTCAACATCAAATTTCAAGGCCATTCAAATAGTGCAAGATAGCTTCATTTGGATGAAACATGGCCACAACAACGATAATAGATGGCAAAAAAACTCAACATCAAATTTCAAGGCCATTCAAATAGTGCAGGATGGCTTCATTTGGATGATACATGGCCACAACAACGATAATAGATGGCAACAAAATTCAACATCAAATTTCAAGTCCACTCAAATAGTGCAAGATGGCTTCATTTGGATGAAACATGGCCACAACAACGATAATAGATGGCAAAAAAACTCAACATCAAATTTCAAGGCCATTCAAATAGTGCAAGATGGCTTCATTTGGATGAAACATGGCCGTAACAACGATAATAGATGGCAACAAAATTCAACATCAAATTTCAAGGCCATTCAAATAGTGCAAGATGGCTTCATTTGGATGAAACATGGCCGTAACAACGATAATAGATGGCAACAAAACTCAACATCAAATTTCAAGGCCATTCAAATAGTGCAAGATAGCTTCATTTGGATGAAACATGGACGTAACAACGATAATAGATGGTAACAAAATTCAACATCAAATTTCAAGGCCATTCAAATAGTGCAAGATGGCTTCATTTGGATGAAACATGGCCATAACAACGATAATAGATGGCAACAAAACTCAACATCAAATTTCAAGGCCATTCAAATAGTGCAAGATGGCTTCATTTGGATGAAACATGGCCGTAACAACGATAATAGATGACAACAAAACTCAACATCAAATTTAAAGATCATTGAAATAGTGCAAGATGGCTTCATTTGGATGAAACATGGCCGTAACAACGATAAGAGATGGCAACAAAATTCAACATCAATTTTAAAGGCCATACAAATAGTACAAGATGGCTTCATTTGGATGAAACATGGCCACAACAACGATAATAGATGGCAAAAAAACTCAACATCAAATTTCAAGGCCATTCAAATAGTGCAAGATAGCTTCATTTGGATGAAACATGGCCGTAACAACGATAATAGATGGCAACAAAACTCAACATCAAATTTCAAGGCCATTCAAATAGTGCAAGATGGCTTCATTTGGATGAAACATGGCCGTAACAACGATAATAGATGGCAAAAAAACTCAACATCAAATTTCAAGGCCATTCAAATAGTGCAAGATAGCTTCATTTGGATGAAACATGGCCGTAACAACGATAATAGATGGTAACAAAATTCAACATCAAATTTCAAGGCCATTCAAATAGTGCAAGATGGCTTCATTTGGATGAAACATGGCCATAACAACGATAATAGATGGCAACAAAACTCAACATCAAATTTCAAGGCCATTCAAATAGTGCAAGATGGCTTCATTTGGATGAAACATGGCCATAACAACGATAATAGATGGCAAAAAAAACTCAACATCAAATTTCAAGGCCATTCAAATAGTGCAAGATGGCTTCATTTGGATGAAACATGGCCGTCGATAATGGATGGCAACAAAACTCAACATCAAATTTCAAGGCCATTCAAATAGTGCAAGATGGCTTCATTTGGATGAAACATGGCCTTAACAACGATAATAGATGGCAACAAAATTCAACATCAAATTTCAAGGCCATCCAAATAGTGCAAGATGGCTTCATTTGGATGAAACATGGCCGTAACAACGATAATAGATGGTAACAAAATTCAACATCAAATTTCAAGGCCATTCAAATAGTGCAAGATGGCTTTATTTGGATGAAACATGGCTGTAATAACGATAATAGATGGCAACAAAACTCAACATCAAATTTCAAGGCTATTGAAATAGTGCAAGATAGCTTCATTTGGATGAAACATGGCCGTAACAACGATAATAGATGGCAAAAAAACTCAACATCAAATTTCAAGGCCATTCAAATATTGCAAGATGGCTTCATTTGGATGAAACATGGCCGTAACAACGATAATAGATGGTAACAAAATTCAACATCAAATTTCAAGGCCATTCAAATAGTGCAAGATGGCTTCATTTGGATGAAACATGGCCACAACAACGATAATAGATGGCAAAAAAAACTCAACATCAAATTTCAAGGCCATTAAAATAGTGCAAGATGGTTTCATTTGGATGAAACATGGCCATAACAACGATAATAGATGGCAAAAAAAAAACTCAACATCAAATTTCAAGGCCATTGAAATAGTGCAAGATAGCTTCATTTGGATGAAACATGGCCACAACAACGATAATAGATGGCAAAAAAACTCAACATCAAATTTCAAGGCCATTCAAATAGTGCAAGATGGCTTCATTTGGATGAAACATGGCCGTAACAACGATAATAGATGGTAACAAAATTCAACATCAAATTTCAAGGCCATTCAAATAGTGCAAGATAGCTTCATTTGGATGAAACATGGCCACAACAACGATAATAGATGGCAACAAAACTCAACATCAAATTTCAAGGCCATTCAAATAGTGCAAGATGGCTTCATTTGGATGAAACATGGCTACAACAACGATAATAGATGGCAAAAAAACTCAACATCAAATTTCAAGGCCATTCAAATAGTGCAAGATGGCTTCATTTGGATGAAACATGGCCGTAACAACGATAATAGATGGCAACAAAATTCAACATCAAATTTCAAGGCCATTGAAATAGTGCAAGATGGCTTCATTTGGATGAAACATGGCCGTAACAACGATAATAGATGGCAACAAAACTCAACATCAAATTTCAAGGCCATTCAAATAGTGCAAGATGGCTTCATTTGGGTGAAACATGGCCGTAACAACGATAATAGATGGCAAAAAAACTCAACATCAAATTTAAAGATCATTCAAATAGTGCAAGATGGCTTCATTTGGATGATACATGCCCGTAACAACGATAAGAGATGGCAAAAAACTCAACATCAATTTTAAAGGCCATTCAAATAGTACAAGATGGCTTCATTTGGATGAAACATGGCCACAACAACGATAATAGATGGCAAAAAAACTCAACATCAAATTTCAAGGCCATTCAAATAGTGCAAGATAGCTTCATTTGGATGAAACATGGCCGTAACAACGATAATAGATGGCAACAAAATTCAACATCAAATTTCAAGGCCATTCAAATAGTGCAAGATGGCTTCATTTGGATGAAACATGGCCGTAACAACGATAATAGATGGCAACAAAACTCAACATCAAATTTCAAGGACATTCAAATAGTGCAAGATGGCTTCATTTGGATGAAACATGGCCGTAACAACGATAATAGATGGCAACAAAATTCAACATCAAATTTCAAGGCCATTCAAATAGTGCAAGATGGCTTCATTTGGATGAAACATGGCCACAACAACGATAATAGATGGCAAAAAAACTCAACATCAAATTTCAAGGCAATTCAAATAGTGCAAGATGGCTTTATTTGGATGAAACATGGCCGTAACAACGATAATAGATGGCAAAAAAACTCAACATCAAATTTAAAGGCCATTTAAATAGTGCATGATGGTTTCATTTGGATGAAACATGGACAAAACAACGATAATAGATGGCAAAAAAACTCAACATCAAATTTCAAGGCTATTCAAATAGTGCAAGATGGCTTCATTTGGATGATACATGGCCGTAACAACGATAATAGATGGCAACAAAATTCAACATCAAATTTAAAGGCCTTTCACATAGTGCAAGATGGCTTCATTTGGATGAAACATGGCCGTAACAACGATAATAGATGGCAAAAAAACTCAACCTCAAATTTCAAGGCCATTAAAATAGTGCAATATGCCTTCATTTGGATGAAACATGGCCACAACAACGATAATAGATGGCAACAAAATTCAACATCAAATTTCAAGGCCATTCAAATAGTGCAAGATGGCTTCATTTGGATGAAATATGGCCGTAACAACGATAATAGATGGCAACAAAATTCAACATCAAGTTTCAAGGCCATTGAAATAGTGCAAGATGGCTTCATTTGGATGAAACATGGCCGTAACAACGATAATAGATGGCAACAAAACTCAACATCAAATTTCAAGGACATTCAAATAGTGCAAGATGGCTTCATTTGGATGAAACATGGCCGTAACAACGATAATAGATGGCAACAAAATTCAACATCAAATTTCAAGGCCATTCAAATAGTGCAAGATAGCTTCATTTGGATGGTACATGGCCACAACAACGATAATAGATGGCAAAAAAACTCAACATCAAATTTCAAGGCCATTCAAATGGTGCAAGATGGCTTCATTTGGATGAAACATGGCCGTAACAACGATAATAGATGGCAACAAAATTCAACATCAAATTTAAAGGCCATTCAAATAGTGCAGGATGGCTTCATTTGGATGAAACATGGTCGTAACAACGATAATAGATGGAAAAAAAACTCAACATCAAATTTCAAGGCCATTCAAATAGTGCAAGATGGCTTCATTTGGATGAAACATGGCCATAACAACGATAATAGATGGCAACAAAACTCAACATCAAATTTCAAGGCCATTCAAATAGTGCAAGATGGCTTCATTTGGATGAAACATGGCCGTAACAACGATAATAGATGGCAACAAAATTCAACATCAAATTTAAAGGCCATTCAAATAATGCAAGATGGCTTCATTTGGATGAAACATGGCCGTAACAACGATAATAGATGGCAACAAAACTCAACATCAAATTTCAAGGCCATTCAAATAGTGCAAGATGGCTTCATTTGGATGAAACATGGCCGTAACAACGATAATAGATGGCAACAAAATTCAACATCAAATTTCAAGGCCATTCAAATAATGCAAGATGGCTTCATTTGGATGAAACATGGCCGTAACAACGATAATAGATGGCAAAAAAAAAACTCAACATCAAATTTAAAGGCCATTCAAATAGTGCAAGATGGCTTCATTTGGATGAAACATGGCCACAACAACGATAATAGATAGCAAAAAAACTCAACATCAAATTTCAAGGCCATTCAAATAGTGCAAGATGGCTTCATTTGGATGAAACATGGCCACAACAACGATAATAAATGGCAAAAAAAACTCAGCATCAAATTTCAAGGCAATTCAAATAGTGCAAGATGGCTTCATTTGGATGAAACATGGCCACAACAACGATAATAGATGGCAAAAAAACTCAACATCAAATTTCAAGGCCATTCAAATAGTGCAAGATGGCTTTATTTGGATGAAACATGGCCAAAACAACGATAATAGATGGTAACAAAGTTCAACAACAAATTTCAAGGCCATTCAAATAGTGCAAGATGGCTGTATTTGGATGAAACATGGCCGTAACAACGATAATAGATGGCAACAAAATTCAACATCGAATTTCAAGGCCATTCAAATAGTGCAAGATGGCTTCATTTGGATGAAACATGGCCGTAACAACGATAATAGATGGTAACAAAATTCAACATCAAATTTCAAGGCCATTCAAATAGTGCAAGATGGCTTTATTTGGATGAAACATGGCTGTAACAACGATAATAGATGGCAAAAAAAACTCAACATCAAATTTCAAGGCCATTAAAATGGTGCAAGATGGCTTCATTTGGATGAAACATGGCCATAACAACGATAATAGATGGCAAAAAAACTCAACATCAAATTTCAAGGCCATTCAAATAGTGCAATATGCCTTCATTTGGATGATACATGGCCACAACAACGATAATAGATGGTAACAAAATTCAACATCAAATTAAATGGCCATTCAAATAGTGCAAGATGGCTTCATTTGGATGAAACATGGCCGTAACAACAATTATAGATGGCAACAAGATTCAACATCAAATTTCAAGGCCATTCAAATAGTGCAAGATGGCTTCATTTGGATGAAACATGGCCGTAACAACGATAATAGATGTGAACAAAATTTGAACATCAAATTTCAAGGCCATTTAAATGGTGCAAGATGGCTTCATTTGGATGAAACAATGCCGTAACAACGATAATAGATGGCAAAAAAACTCAACATCAAATTTCAGGCCATTCAAATAGTGCAAGATGGCTTCATTTGGATGAAACATGGCCGTAACAACGATAATAGATGGCAACCAAACTCAACATCAAATTTCAAGGCCATTGAAATAGTGCAAGATGGCTTCATTTGGATGAAACATGGCCGTAACAACGATAATAGATGGCAACAACAATCAACATCAAATTTCAAGGCCATTCAAAAATGCAAAAAAACTCAACATCAAATTTCAAGGCCATTAAAATGGTGCAAGATGGCTTCATTTGGATGAAACATGGCCGTAACAACGATAATAGATGGCAAAAAATCTCAACATCAAATTTCAAGGCCATTCAAATAGTGCAAGATGGCTTCATTTGGATGAAACATGGCCGTAACAACGATAATAGATGGCAACAAAATTCAACATCAAATTTCAAGGCCATTGAAATAGTGCAAGATGGCTTCATTTGGATGAAACATGGCCACAACAACGATAATAGATGGCAAAAAAACTCAACATCAAATTTCAAGGCCATTCAAATAGTGCAAGATGGCTTCATTTGGATGAAACATGGCCGTAACAACGATAATAGATGGCAACAAAATTCAACATCAAATTTCAAGGCCATTGAAATAGTGCAAGATGGCTTCATTTGGATGAAACATGGCCGTAACAACGATAATAGATGGCAACAAAACTCAACATCAAATTTCAAGGCCATTCAAATAGTGCAAGATGGCTTTATTTGGGTGAAACATGGCCGTAACAACGATAATAGATGGCAAAAAAACTCAACATCAAATTTCAAGCCCATTCAAATAGTGCAAGATGGCTTCATTTGGATGATACATGCCCGTAACAACGATAAGAGATGGCAACAAAATTCAACATCAATTTTAAAGGCCATTCAAATAGTACAAGATGGCTTCATTTGGATGAAACATGGCCACAACAACGATAATAGATGGCAAAAAAACTCAACATCAAATTTCAAGGCCATTCAAATAGTGCAAGATAGCTTCATTTGGATGAAACATGGCCGTAACAACGATAATAGATGGCAACAAAATTCAACATCAAATTTCAAGGCCATTCAAATAGTGCAAGATGGCTTCATTTGGATGAAACATGGCCGTAACAACGATAATAGATGGCAACAAAACTCAACATCAAATTTCAAATAGTGCAAGATGGCTTCATTTGGATGAAACATGGCCGTAACAACGATAATAGATGGCAACAAAATTCAACATCAAATTTCAAGGCCATTGAAATAGTGCAAGATGGCTTCATTTGGATGAAACATGGCCACAACAACGATAATAGATGGCAAAAAATCAAACATCAACATCAAATTTCAAGGCCATTCAAATAGTGCAAGATGGCTTCATTTGGATGAAACATGGCCGTAACAACGATAATAGATGGCAACAAAATTCAACATCAAATTTCAAGGCCATTGAAATAGTGCAAGATGGCTTCATTTGGATGAAACATGGCCGTAACAACGATAATAGATGGCAACAAAACTCAACATCAAATTTCAAGGCCATTCAAATAGTGCAAGATGGCTTTATTTGGGTGAAACATGGCCGTAACAACGATAATAGATGGCAAAAAAACTCAACATCAAATTTCAAGCCCATTCAAATAGTGCAAGATGGCAAGCCCATTCAAATAGTGCAAGATGGCTTCATTTGGATGATACATGCCCGTAACAACGATAAGAGATGGCAACAAAATTCAACATCAATTTTAAAGGCCATTCAAATAGTACAAGATGGCTTCATTTGGATGAAACATGGCCACAACAACGATAATAGATGGCAAAAAAACTCAACATCAAATTTCAAGGCCATTCAAATAGTGCAAGATAGCTTCATTTGGATGAAACATGGCCGTAACAACGATAATAGATGGCAACAAAATTCAACATCAAATTTCAAGGCCATTCAAATAGTGCAAGATGGCTTCATTTGGATGAAACATGGCCGTAACAACGATAATAGATGGCAACAAAACTCAACATCAAATTTCAAGGCCATTCCAATAGTGCAAGATGGCTTCATTTGGATGAAACATGGCCGTAACAACGATAATAGATGGCAACAAAATTCAACATCAAATTTCAAGGCCATTCAAATAGTGCAAGATGGCTTCATTTGGATGAAACATGGCCACAACAACGATAATAGATGGCAAAAAAACTCAACATCAAATTTCAAGGCAATTCAAATAGTGCAAGATGGCTTTATTTGGATGAAACATGGCCGTAACAACGATAATAGATGGCAAAAAAACTCAACATCAAATTTAAAGGCCATTGAAATAGTGCATGATGGTTTCATTTGGATGAAACATGGACAAAACAACGATAATAGATGGCAACAAAACTCAACATCAAATTTCAAGGCTATTCAAATAGTGCAAGATGGCTTCATTTGGATGATACATGGCCGTAACAACGATAATAGATGGCAACAAAATTCAACATCAAATTTAAAGGCCTTTCAAATAGTGCAAGATGGCTTCATTTGGATGAAACATGGCCGTAACAACGATAATAGATGGCAAAAAAACTCAACATCAAATTTCAAGGCCATTCAAATAGTGCAATATGCCTTCATTTGGATGAAACATGGCCACAACAACGATAATAGATGGCAACAAAATTCAACATCAAATTTCAAGGCCATTCAAATAGTGCAAGATGGCTTCATTTGGATGAAACATGGCCGTAACAACGATAATAGATGGCAACAAAATTCAACATCAAGTTTCAAGGCCATTGAAATAGTGCAAGATGGCTTAATTTGGGTGAAACATGGCCGTAACAACGATAATAGATGGCAACAAAACTCAACATCAAATTTCAAGGACATTCAAATAGTGCAAGATGGCTTCATTTGGATGAAACATGGCCGTAACAACGATAATAGATGGCAAAAAAATTCAACATCAAATTTCAAGGCCATTCAAATAGTGCAAGATGGCTTTATTTGGATGAAACATGGCCACAACAACGATAATAGATGGCAAAAAAACTCAACATCAAATTTCAAGGCCATTCAAATGGTGCAAGATGGCTTCATTTGGATGAAACATGGCCGTAACAACGATAATAGATGGCAAACAAAATTCAACATCAAATTTAAAGGCCATTCAAATAGTGCAGGATGGCTTCATTTGGATGAAACATGGTCGTAACAACGATAATAGATGGCAAAAAAACTCAACATCAAATTTCAAGGCCATTCAAATAGTGCAAAATGGCTTCATTTGGATGAAACATGGCCACAACAACGATAATAGATGGCAACAAAACTCAACATCAAATTTCAAGGCCATTCAAATAGTGCAAGATGGCTTCATTTGGATGAAACATGGCCGTAACAACGATAATAGATGGCAACAAAATTCAACATCAAATTTAAAGGCCATTCAAATAATGCAAGATGGCTTCATTTGGATGAAACATGGCCGTAACAACGATAATAGATGGCAAAAAAACTCAACATCAAATTTCAAGGCCATTGAAATAGTGCAAGATGCCTTCATTTGGATGAAACATGGCCGTAACAACGATAATAGATGGCAACAAAATTCAACATCAAATTTCAAGGCCATTCAAATAATGCAAGATGGCTTCATTTGGATGAAACATGGCCGTAACAACGATAATAGATGGCAAAAAAAAACTCAACATCAAATTTAAAGGCCATTCAAATAGTGCAAGATGGCTTCATTTGGATGAAACATGGCCACAACAACGATAATAGATAGCAAAAAAACTCAACATCAAATTTCAAGGCCATTCAAATAGTGCAAGATGGCTTCATTTGGATGAAACATGGCTACAACAACGATAATAAATGGCAAAAAAACTCAACATCAAATTTCAAGGCCATTCAAATAGTGCAAGATGGCTTCATTTGGATGAAACATGGCCACAACAACGATAATAGATGGCAAAAAAACTCAACATCAAATTTCAAGGCCATTCAAATAGTGCAAAATGGCTTTATTTGGATGAAACATGGCCAAAACAACGATAATAGATGGTAACAAAGTTCAACAACAAATTTCAAGGCCATTCAAATAGTGCAAGATGGCTGTATTTGGATGAAACATGGCCGTAACAACGATAATAGATGGCAACAAAATTCAACATCGAATTTCAAGGCCATTCAAATAGTGCAAGATGGCTTCATTTGGATGAAACATGGCTGTAACAACGATAATAGATGGCAAAAAAACTCAACATCAAATTTCAAGGCCATTAAAATGGTGCAAGATGGCTTCATTTGGATGAAACATGGCCATAACAACGATAATAGATGGCAAAAAAACTCAACATCAAATTTCAAGGCCATTCAAATAGTGCAAGATGGCTTCATTTGGATGATACATGGCCGTAACAACGATAATAGATGGTAACAAAATTCAACATCAAATTAAAAGGCCATTCAAATAGTGCAAGATGGCTTCATTTGGATGAAACATGGCCGTAACAACAATTATAGATGGCAACAAGATTCAACATCAAATTTCAAGGCCATTCAAATAATGCAAGATGGCTTCATTTGGATGAAACATGGCCGTAACAACGATAATAGATGGCAACAAAACTCAACATCAAATTTCAAGGCCATTAAAATAGTGCAAGATGGCTTTATTTGGATGAAACATGGCCGTAACAACGATACTAGATGGCAAAAAAAAACTCAACATCAAATTTCAAGGCCATTCAAATAGTGCAAGCTGGCTTCATTTGGATGAAACATGGCCACAACAACGATAATAGATGGCAACAAAATTTGAACATCAAATTTCAAGGCCATTTAAATGGTGCAAGATGGCTTTATTTGGATGAAACAATGCCGTAACAACGATAATAGATGGCAAAAAAACTCAACATCAAATTTCAGGCCATTCAAATAGTGCAAGATGGCTTCATTTGGATGAAACATGGCCACAACTACGATAATAGATGGCAACAACACTCAACATCAAATTTCAAGGACATTCAAATAGTGCAAGATGGCTTCATTTGGATGAAACATGGCCGTAACAACGATAATAGATGGCAACAAAAATCAACATCAAATTTCAAGGCCATTCAAAAATGCAAAAAAACTCAACATCAAATTTCAAGGCCATTAAAATGGTGCAAGATGGCTTCATTTGGATGAAACATGGCCAAAACAACGATAATAGATGGCAAAAAACTCAACATCAAATTTCAAGGCCATTCAAATAGTGCAAGATGGCTTCATTTGGATGAAACATGGCCGTAACAACGATAATAGATGGCAACAAAATTCAACATCAAATTTCAAGGCCATTCAAATAGTACAAGATGGCTTCATTTGGATGAAACATGGCCGTAACAACAATTATAGATGGCAACAAGATTCAACATCAAATTTCAAGGCCATTTAAATGGTGTAAGATGGCTTTATTTGGATGAAACAATGCCGTAACAACGATAATAGATGGCAAAAAAACTCAACATCAAATTTCAGGCCATTCAAATAGTGCAAGATGGCTTCATTTGGATGAAACATGGCCACAACTACGATAATAGATGGCAACAACACTCAACATCAAATTTCAAGGACATTCAAATAGTGCAAGATGGCTTCATTTGGATGAAACATGGCCACAACAACGATAATAGATGGCAACAAAATTTGAACATCAAATTTCAAGGCCATTTAAATGGTGCAAGATGGCTT
Organism: Anopheles gambiae; assembly: GCF_943734735.2. Classification (NCBI taxonomy): domain Eukaryota; kingdom Metazoa; phylum Arthropoda; class Insecta; order Diptera; family Culicidae; genus Anopheles; species Anopheles gambiae. The sequence continues at coordinate 531,950 of NW_026902715.1, forward strand.
TATTTGGATGAAACAATGCCGTAACAACGATAATAGATGGCAAAAAAACTCAACATCAAATTTCAGGCCATTCAAATAGTGCAAGATGGCTTCATTTGGATGAAACATGGCCACAACTACGATAATAGATGGCAACAACACTCAACATCAAATTTCAAGGACATTCAAATAGTGCAAGATGGCTTCATTTGGATGATACATGGCCGTAACAACGATAATAGATGGCAACAAGATTCAACATCAAATTTCAAGGCCATTCAAATAGTGCAAGATGGCTTCATTTGGATGAAACATGGCCGTAACAACGATAATAGATGTGAACAAGATTCAACATCAAATTTCAAGGCCATTCAAATAGTGCAATATGGCTTCATTTGGATGAAACATGGCCGTAACAACGATAATAGATGGCAACAAAATTAAACATCAAATTTCAAGGCCATTCAAATAGTGCAAGATGGCTTTATGTGGATGAAACATGGCCGTAACAACGATACTAGATGGTAACAAAGTTCAACAACAAATTTCAAGGCCATTCAAATAGTGCAAGATGGCTGTATTTGGATGAAACATGGCCGTAACAACGATAATAGATGGCAACAAAATTCAACATCGAATTTCAAGGCCATTCAAATAGTGCAAGATGGCTTCATTTGGATGAAACATGGCTGTAACAACGATAATAGATGGCAAAAAAACTCAACATCAAATTTCAAGGCCATTAAAATGGTGCAAGATGGCTTCATTTGGATGAAACATGGCCATAACAACGATAATAGATGGCAAAAAAAACTCAACATCAAATTTCAAGGCCATTCAAATAGTGCAAGATGGCTTCATTTGGATGATACATGGCCGTAACAACGATAATAGATGGTAACAAAATTCAACATCAAATTAAAAGGCCATTCAAATAGTGCAAGATGGCTTCATTTGGATGAAACATGGCCGTAACAACAATTATAGATGGCAACAAGATTCAACATCAAATTTCAAGGCCATTCAAATAGTGCAAGATGGCTTCATTTGGATGAAACATGGCCGTAACAACGATAATAGATGTGAACAAAATTCAACATCAAAATTCAAGGCCATTAAAATAGTGCAAGATGGCTTTATTTGGATGAAACATGGCCGTAACAACGATACTAGATGGCAAAAAAACTCAACATCAAATTTCAAGGCCATTCAAATAGTGCAAGCTGGCTTCATTTGGATGAAACATGGCCACAACAACGATAATAGATGGCAACAAAATTTGAACATCAAATTTCAAGGCCATTTAAATGGTGCAAGATGGCTTTATTTGGATGAAACAATGCCGTAACAACGATAATAGATGGCAAAAAAACTCAACATCAAATTTCAGGCCATTCAAATAGTGCAAGATGGCTTCATTTGGATGAAACATGGCCACAACTACGATAATAGATGGCAACAACACTCAACATCAAATTTCAAGGACATTCAAATAGTGCAAGATGGCTTCATTTGGATGAAACATGGCCGTAACAACGATAATAGATGGCAACAAAAATCAACATCAAATTTCAAGGCCATTCAAAAATGCAAAAAAACTCAACATCAAATTTCAAGGCCATTAAAATGGTGCAAGATGGCTTCATTTGGATGAAACATGGCCACAACAACGATAATAGATGGCAAAAAAACTCAACATCAAATTTCAAGGCCATTCAAATTGTGCAAGATGGCTTCATTTGGATGATACATGGCCGTAACAACGATAATAGATGGTAACAAAATTCAACATCAAATTAAAAGGCCATTCAAATAGTGCAAGATGGCTTCATTTTGATGAAACATGGCCGTAACAACAATTATAGATGGCAAAAAGATTCAACATCAAATTTCAAGGCCATTCAAATAGTGCAAGATGGCTTCATTTGGATGAAACATGGCCGTAACAAAGATAATCGATGGCAACAAAATTAAACATCAAATTTCAAGGCCATTCAAATAGTGCAAGATGGCTTTATTTGGATGAAACATGGCCGTAACAACGATACTAGATGGCAACAAAACTCAACATCAAATTTCAAGGCCATTCAAATAGTGCAAGCTGGCTTCATTTGGATGAAACATGGCCACAACAACGATAATAGATGGCAACAAAATGTGAACATCAAATTTCTAGGCCATTCAAATGGTGCAAGATGGCTTTATTTGGATGAAACAATGCCGTAACAACGATAATAGATGGCAACAAAACTCAACATCAAATTTCAGGCCATTCAAATAGTGCAAGATGGCTTCATTTGGATGAAACATGGCCGTAACAACGATAATAGATGGCAACCAAACTCAACATCAAATTTCAAATAGTGCAAGATGGCTTCATTTGGATGAAACATGGCCATAACAACGATAATAGATGGCAACAAAACTCAACATCAAATTTCAAGGCCATTGAAATAGTGCAAGATGGCTTCATTTGGATGAAACATGGCCGTAACAACGATAATAGATGGCAACAAAAATCAACATCAAATTTCAAGGCCATTCAAATAATGCAAGATGGCTTCATTTGGATGAAACATGGCCGTAACAACGATAATAGATGGCAAATAAACTCAACATCAATTTTCAAGGTCATTCAAATAGTGCAAGATGGCTTCATTTGGATGAAACATGGCCGTAACAACGATAATAGATGGCAACAAAATTCAACATAAAATTTAAAGGCCATTCAAATAATGCAAGATGGCTTCATTTGGATGAAACATGGCCGTAACAACGATAATAGATGGCAAAAAAACTCAACATCAAATTTCAAGGCCATTCAAATAGTGCAAGATGGCTTCATTTGGATGAAACATGGCCGTAACAACGATAATAGATGGCAACAAAATTCAACATCAAATTTAAAGGCCATTCAAATAATGCAAGATGGCTTCATTTGGATGAAACATGGCCGTAACAACGATAATAGATGGCAACAAAATTCAACATCGAAATTCAAGGCCATTCAAATAGTGCAAGATGGCTTCATTTGGAAGAAACATGGCCGTAACAACGATAATAGATGGCAACCAAACTCAACATCAAATTTCAAATAGTGCAAGATGGCTTCATTTGGATGAAACATGGCCATAACAACGATAATAGATGGCAAAAAAACTCAACATCAAATTTCAAGGCCATTCAAATAGTGCAAGATGGCTTCATTTGGATGAAACATGGCCGTAACAACGATAATAGATGGCAACAAAAATCAACATCAAATTTCAAGGCCATTCAAATAGTGCAAGATGGCTTCATTTGGATGAAACATGGCCGTAACAACGATAATAGATGGCAACAAAATTCAACATCAAATTTAAAGGCCATTCAAATAATGCAAGATGGCTTCATTTGGATGAAACATGGCCGTAACAACGATAATAGATGGCAACAAAATTCAACATCGAAATTCAAGGCCATTCAAATAGTGCAAGATGGCTTCATTTGGAAGAAACATGGCCGTAACAACGATAATAGATGGCAACCAAACTCAACATCAAATTTCAAATAGTGCAAGATGGCTTCATTTGGATGAAACATGGCCATAACAACGATAATAGATGGCAAAAAAACTCAACATCAAATTTCAAGGCCATTCAAATAGTGCAAGATGGCTTCATTTGGATGAAACATGGCCGTAACAACGATACTAGATGGCAAAAAAACTCAACATCAAATTTCAAGGCCATTCAAATAGTGCAAGATGGCTTCATTTGGATGAAACATGGCCGTAACAACGATAATAGATGGCAAAAAAAAACTCAACATCAAATTTAAAGGCCATTCAAATAGTGCAAGATGGCTTCATTTGGATGAAACATGGCCACAACAACGATAATAGATAGCAAAAAAACTCAACATCAAATTTCAAGGCCATTCAAATAGTGCAAGATGGCTTCATTTGGATGAAACATGGCCACAACAACGATACTAGATGGCAACAAAACTCAACATCAAATTTCAAGGCCATTCAAATAGTGCAAGATGGCTTCATTTGGATGAAACATGGCCACAACAACGATAATAGATGGCAAAAAAAACTCAACATCAAATTTCAAGGCCATTCAAATAGTGCAAGATGGCTTTATTTGGATGAAACATGGCCAAAACAACGATAATAGATGGTAACAAAGTTCAACAACAAATTTCAAGGCCATTCAAATAGTGCAAGATGGCTTTATTTGGATGAAACATGGCCGTAACAACGATAATAGATGGCAACAAAATTCATCATCGAATTTCAAGGCCATTCAAATAGTGCAAGATGGCTTCATTTGGATGAAACATGGCCGTAACAACGATAATAGATGGTAACAAGATTCAACATCAAATTTCAAGGCCATTCAAATAGTGCAAGATGGCTTTATTTGGATGAAACATGGCTGTAACAACGATAATAGATGGCAAAAAAACTCAACATCAAATTTCAAGGCCATTCAAATAGTGCAAGATGGCTTCATTTGGATGAAACATGGCCGTAACAACGATAATAGATAGCAAAAAAACTCAACATCAAATTTCAAGGCCATTCAAATAGTGCAAGATAGCTTCATTTGAATGAAACATGGCCACAACAACGATAATAAATGGCAAAAAAACTCAACATCAAATTTCAAGGCCATTCAAATAGTGCAAGATGGCTTCATTTGGATGATACATGGCCGTAACAACGATAATAGATGGTAACAAAATTCAACATCAAATTAAAAGGCCATTCAAATAGTGCAAGATGGCTTCATTTGGATGAAACATGGCCGTAACAACAATTATAGATGGCAACAAGATTCAACATCAAATTTCAAGGCCATTGAAATAGTGCAAGATGGCTTCATTTGGATGAAACATGGCCGTAACAACGATAATAGATGGCAAAAAAAAACTCAACATCAAATTTAAAGGCCATTCAAATAGTGCAAGATGGCTTTATTTGGATGAAACATGGCCAAAACAACGATAATAGATGGTAACAAAGTTCAACAACAAATTTCAAGGCCATTCAAATAGTGCAAGATGGCTTTATTTGGATGAAACATGGCCGTAACAACGATAATAGATGGCAACAAAATTCAACATCGAATTTCAAGGCCATTCAAATAGTGCAAGATGGCTTCATTTGGATGAAACATGGCCGTAACAACGATAATAGATGGTAACAAAATTCAACATCAAATTTCAAGGCCATTCAAATAGTGCAAGATGGCTTTATTTGGATGAAACATGGCTGTAACAACGATAATAGATGGCAAAAAAACTCAACACCAAATTTCAGGCCATTCAAATAGTGCAAGATGGCTTCATTTGGATGAAACATGGCCGTAACAACGATAATAGATAGCAAAAAAACTCAACATCAAATTTCAAGGCCATTCAAATAGTGCAAGATGGCTTCATTTGGATGAAACATGGCCACAACAACGATAATAAATGGCAAAAAAACTCAACATCAAATTTCAAGGCCATTCAAATAGTGCAAGATGGCTTCATTTGGATGATACATGGCCGTAACAACGATAATAGATGGTAACAAAATTCAACATCAAATTAAAAGGCCATTCAAATAGTGCAAGATGGCTTCATTTGGATGAAACATGGCCGTAACAACAATTATAGATGGCAACAAGATTCAACATCAAATTTCAAGGCCATTCAAATAGTGCAAGATGGCTTCATTTGGATGAAACATGACCGTAACAACGATAATAGATGGCAAAAAAACTCAACATCAAAATTCAAGGCCATTAAAATAGTGCAAGATGGCTTTATTTGGATGAAACATGGCCGTAACAACGATACTAGATGGCAACAAAACTCAACATCAAATTTCAAGGCCATTCCAATAGTGCAAGCTGGCTTCATTTGGATGAAACATGGCCACAACAACGATAATAGATGGCAACAAAATTTGAACATCAAATTTCAAGGCCATTCAAATGGTGCAAGATGGCTTTATTTGGATGAAACAATGCCGTAACAACGATAATAGATGGCAAAAAAACTCAACATCAAATTTCAGGCCATTCAAATAGTGCAAGATGGCTTCATTTGGATGAAACATGGCCGTAACAACGATAATAGATGGCAACCAAACTCAACATCAAATTTCAAGGCCATTGAAATAGTGCAAGATGGCTTCATTTGGATGATACATGGCCGTAACAACGATAATAGATGGCAACAAAAATCAACATCAAATTTCAAGGCCATTCAAAAATGCAAAAAAACTCAACATCAAATTTCAAGGCCATTAAAATGGTGCAAGATGGCTTCATTTGGATGAAACATGGCCGTAACAACGATAATAGATGGCAAAAAAACTCAACATCAAATTTCAAGGCCATTCAAATAGTGCAAGATGGCTTCATTTGGATGATACATGGCCGTAACAACGATAATAGATGGCAAAAAAACTCAACATCAAATTTCAAGGCCATTCAAATAGTGCAAGATGGCTTCATTTGGATGAAACATGGCCGTAACAACAATTATAGATGGCAACAAGATTCAACATCAAATTTCAAGGCCATTCAAATAGTGCAAGATGGCTTCATTTGGATGAAACATGGCCGTAACAACGATAATAGATGGCAACAAAATTCAACATCAAATTTCAAGGCCATTAAAATAGTGCAAGATGGCTTTATTTGGATGAAACATGGCCGTAACAACGATACTAGATGGCAAAAAAACTCAACATCAAATTTCAAGGCCATTCAAATAGTGCAAGCTGGCTTCATTTGGATGAAACATGGCCACAACAACGATAATAGATGGCAACAAAATTTGAACATCAAATTTCAAGGCCATTCAAATGGTGCAAGATGGCTTTATTTGGATGAAACAATGCCGTAACAACGATAATAGATGGCAAAAAAACTCAACATCAAATTTCAGGCCATTCAAATAGTGCAAGATGGCTTCATTTGGATGAAACATGGCCGTAACAACGATAATAGATGGCAACCAAACTCAACATCAAATTTCAAATAGTGCAAGATGGCTTCATTTGGATGAAACATGGCCATAACAACGATAATAGATGGCAAAAAAACTCAACATCAAATTTCAAGGCCATTGAAATAGTGCAAGATGGCTTCATTTGGATGAAACATGGCCGTAACAACGATAATAGATGGCAACAAAAATCAACATCAAATTTCAAGGCCATTCAAATAGTGCAAGATGGCTTCATTTGGATGAAACATGGCCGTAACAACGATAATAGATGGCAAATAAACTCAACATCAAATTTCAAGGTCATTCAAATAGTGCAAGATGGCTTCATTTGGATGAAACATGGCCATAACAACGATAATAGATGGCAACAAAAATCAACATCAAATTTCAAGGCCATTCAAATAGTCCAAGATGGCTTCATTTGGATGATACATGGCCGTAACAACGATAATAGATGGCAACAAAACTCAACATCAAATTTCAAAGACATTCAAATAGTGCAAGATGGCTTCATTTGGATGAAACATGGCTGTAACAACGATAATAGATGGCAACAAAATTAAATATCAAATTTCAAGGCCATTCAAATAGTGCAAGATGGCTTCATTTGGATGAAACATGGCCACAACAACGATAATAGATGGCAAAAAAACTCAACATCAAATTTCAAGGCCATTCAAATAGTGCAAGATGGCTTCATTTGGATGAAACATGGCCGTAACAACGATAATAGATGGCAAAAAAACTCAACATCAAATTTCAAGGCCATTCAAATAGTGCAAGATGGCTTTATTTGGATGAAACATGGCCACAACAACGATAATAGATGGCAAAAAAACTCAACATCAAATTTCAAGGCCATTCAAATAGTGCAAGATGGCTTTATTTGGATGAAACATGGCCATAACAACGATAATAGATGGCAACAAAATTCAACATCAAATTTCAAGGCCATTCAAATAGTGCAAGATGGCTTCATTTGGATGAAACATGGCCGTAACAACGATAATAGATGGTAACAAAATTCAACATCAAATTTCAAGGCCATTCAAATAGTGCAAGATGGCTTTATTTGGATGAAACATGGCTGTAACAACGATAATAGATGGCAAAAAAACTCAACATCAAATTTCAAGGCCATTAAAATAGTGCAAGATGGCTTCATTTGGATGAAACATGGCCATAACAACGATAATAGATGGCAAAAAAACTCAGCATCAAATTTCAAGGCCATTCAAATAGTGCAAGATAGCTTCATTTGGATGAAACATGGCCGTAACAACGATAATAGATGGTAACAAAATTTAACATCAAATTTCAAGGCCATTCAAATAGTGCAAGATGGCTTCATTTGGATGAAACATGGCCGTAACAACAATTATAGATGGCAACAAAATTCAACATCAAATTTCAAGACCATTCAAATAGTGCAAGATGGCTTCATTTGGATGAAACATGGCCGTAACAACGATAATAGATGGCAACAAAATTCAACATCAAATTTCAAGGCCATTCAAATACTACAAGATGGCTTTATTTGGATGAAACATGGCCGTAACAACGATACTAGATGGCAACAAAATTCAACATCAAATTTCAAGGCCATTCAAATAGTGCAAGCTGGCTTCATTTGGATGAAACATGGCCACAACATCGATAATAGATGGCAACAAAATTTGAACATCAAATTTCAAGGCCATTCAAATGGTGCAAGATGGCTTTATTTGGATGAAACATGGCCGGAACAACGATAATAGATGGCAAAAAAACTCAACATCAAATTTCAAGGCCATTCAAATAGTGCAAGATGGATTCATTTGGATGAAACATGGCCGTAACAACGATAATAGATGGCAACCAAACTCAACATCAAATTTCAAGGCCATTCAAATAGTGCAAGATGGCTTCATTTGAATGAAACATGGCCATAACAACGATAATAGATGGCAAAAAAACTCAACATCAAATTTCAAGGCCATTGAAATAGTGCAAGATGGCTTCATTTGGATGAAACATGGCCGTAACAACGATAATAGATGGCAAAAAAACTCAACATCAAATTTCAAGGCCATTGAAATAGTGCAAGATGACTTCATTTGGATGAAACATGGCCGTAACAACGATTGTTGCGAACGCGACAATCCAGATTTTTTTATATTTCTTTCTAACCATAAAATAGAATAAAATATGATAGTTCAAACATACTCGAGAAAAGACGTACAATCAAAGAGACAAACTTAATGTAATCCTAAACCCTTCAAGTAGGGCCATCTGGGTATTTTGACTTGCATTTTTTAGCAGTCAATTACTTCAATTCGTTTCGAACCTATAACGATTAACTTAGGATTACAGCATGCATGTGTGCCAAGCTAGACCAACTCCGAGAAGCGTAGGAAAATTCCACATCCATTTTTCTCACGGCCGTAAAATCGTTAAACCTAAAAATCTCTCAAACATAGATGCGTTAATAACATGAACCAGATAAGATTTCGAAAGGCAATAAGTTCAAGTATTTGTCAATGATGCGATACATCCGGAACATGCACCACAGAAGTCAAGTGTTAGGTACAGTTACGCCAAAAAGGGAAAACCACAACGCCTGCAATCAATGCAACAATTTGTTCTCACCAGAGAAAGCAATAAAAAAGGGATCACATTTCCTTCAGGATCGCTTGACATAAAACAGCACACCAGAACCAGAAAACCTCCTAGGAGAATGCGTAGGCGTGGCAAAAAGGAAAAGGCTAGCGACACGAACATATGCGAAAAAGGAAGAGAAAATAACCTTCCCAAAATAGAACTTGAAGAAATTAGTATATAAGAATTCATTTTTAATCTGAATAAACACTTACAATTCTGACGCCTAACTGTGCACCCGTGTACAGAGTTTTTTTGTCTGAACCGATCAACTAACCTTCCGCGACTTCGCGAATTTCATATCCGAAATTAATAATGGTGGCTCCAGAGAGGAGTAGTGTAAAGAAATAGGAAAACTCCAAAACTTTATTTTTTTATATCTACTCCAGTGAACGAAGTGAACAAAAAAGTTAGTGAATGAGTTTACACAAAAGGGTGTTAAATTGTAACGTCAAATCGTATTTCTTACCGTTCTTGTGAAAGAAAAATTTCCTCCTCGTCCGTTAAACTCGTTAATTAAACAAAACAAAAAAAAACTCGTAATCTGAACCAGCAGTGTTTGTTTATCAAATTACTGAACAATTGTGCTTGTAATAATTCATCACAGCGCAGCCAAGGTCCAGACAAGGAGAACGTCACCCTGCGTCACTTCAAAAGGAAATAAAGGAACTTATCCAGGTAAGCCAATTCCTTATTAAAACTAACAAAAGGCAAGGAAATCATCGTCCAAAATGCCTGTAAAATTTGTGACCAATCCAAACGGCGCATGTCGATTGTGTACCGGGGTGGACACGAGCGAACCAACGATGACACAATGCAATGAATGCGATCGTTGGTTCCATTTGTCGTGTGTTAAATTACAACGACTGCCTAAACGAGAAGAATATTGGTTATGTCCGAAATGTCAAAGCATCAAGTACGAAATTAATCGTCTTACAAGCTTGACAAAGGAAACCGACAAGGGCAAGGAGGGAAAGGAACAAGAAACAAGCATTGAAACCTCCATAAAAGATTTTATCATCAGCCAAAAGGATCAGATGAAAGACATTTTTAACGTCATCAAAATATTAGTTGATGATAAAAAGGAACCATCGCACGTGGAAACCCTTATCAGAAGGCAATCCTTGATGCAGTTGCCCAAGTTTGGAGGCGATCCAAAAGAATGGACGAAATTCAAACAAACGTTTGATAAAACAAACGAAGAGGGCAGTTTTACGGACTTAGAAAATCTAAACCGTTTAACACAGGCCTTGAACGGAAAAGCGTTGCAGCACGTTCAACAGCTAATGATGGAATCCAATAACGTTAAAGAAATTATGTCGAGGTTAGAAGAGGAATATGGAAGAAATGATTTAGTTTATCTTGAACTCCTAAATAATCTACAGAAAATTAAAAAAGAGTCAAAAACCATTATTTATGAATTGACCAATGCATTAGAAAATCTAGTGCACACGGTAAAACTCATGAATAAACCGTCTTATCTAAACGATCATAGACTGGTTTTGGAATTAGTGTCCAAACTCCCCTACGACATCCAAGTCAAAAGGACGGATTATATTATAGCACAAAAGGTAGATTTAGAAAATCAAACCTTAGATGAATTGTGTGAATGGTTAAAACCCTTTGCCAAAAGAGCCAGTCTCATGAGTGCCGCACAATCGATTAATAACAAAGGACATCTAAACATACATGAGCAAAAATTTGAACATAAATCTAAGCCAAAATGGCAGGACAATAATAAACCAAATCAAAACAAACCATCTATAAAATGTTTAATATGCAATAAATCCCACGAAACTATTAAATGTTACGCCTTAGTAAACAAAACTATAACAGAGCGTCAACAGATAGTTCGTAACAAACGACTTTGTGCCGGATGTTTGAAATCTAACAATCACGGTATAAACGTTTGCAGAAGTGCGCAAACATGTGGTATTAACGGATGTACAGCTAAACATCATAAAATGCTTCATTCTACAGAATCAATCCCAGCAGTTGAAAGAGAAGTGGCAAATAACCATCACGAGGTACAAAGCGCATCTTCCACGCATAATCAAGTGTTACCAGTAACACTAATAAATAAAAATAACACTGTTCTGCATGTAAACCAAAAACGCAAAAAGGGGAAAAAGAAGATTCAAAACACAACAATATCTTCTTCGACGCTTTTTCAAGTCCTACCGGTAACTCTAATTAACCAACATAGGAAAATTAAAACATACGCATTTTTGGACCCAGGTTCGTCAGTAACACTGTTAGAAGAAGACGTTGCACGTCAGTTAGAACTAACAGGTCCTAACAAACCACTTGAAATGACTTGGACGCAAGGAACTTCATCTTTCCAAGAATCCAGTCGAGAAGTGAATTTGAGGATTAAAGGAACAACCAAAAAAGGGTTTAATGTGAAAGACGCAAGAACTATTAAAAATTTGCAATTGCCGCTTCATTCATTAAATTATGAAGATTTGTGTGCAAAGCATCCGCATCTTAGAAATCTGCCGATTCAAAGCCATGAAAGGATCCGTCCTACAATAATGATTGGTCTTAATAATAGCCATTTGTTAATGGGGCTTGAAAGCAGGAGTCATAAAATCGACGAACCAATTGCAACAAAAACAAAATTAGGTTGGGTACTCTACGGACAAACAAATAATAAAGAAGACAATCATTATTCCTTATTAACAGCATTAAAACGTCTTGACGACGATACTTTATACAAAATGATGGAATCATGTTTTGGTCGATTAGAGAGAAATAATCAAAGTACAAAAACATCCAGCATTAAAAGGAATATACCTTCCGAAGAAAAAACCATAGTGTACGTAGGGCATCACAAAGAGAATATCATACAAAGGTTAAAGAAAAGGCTGTCCTCAATGTACACGCTAAAGTACACCGTAAGACGAAAGCAAACGGAAACAAAAAAACAACCGAACTCCCTGGTAAAATTCTTGAAAATGAAGTACCAATGACGTCCGTTTCCACCGAGCCAATCTCAAAACGAGGGCCGGAGTCGACGAATGAAGAAAATTTTCGTCAAGCAAACACTTTACAATTTACGAAATCAAATTCCTTTACAATCATGATACTAACGTTTTTGTTTCTTACAGCTGAAGCACTTGGGAATTCAACAAAGAGATTAAAGGCATATGACTGTTCTAATAACGAAGTAAATATTACCAATTACTCCCTTATGGACGTAGCATCTGGTATCATACCAATGAAAGACATAAATACAAAAAATATTATCAATGCAATGTCATTATTAACGAATCAATTAAATATTGTAGCGCGTTCTCGCTCACATCAGATTACGAAAACGGCTATGCGTGCATAGTTAAACAATTCAAAACTGTAAAATTCTTAATCCGTTAATGTAAAAGTTAGGGAATTGCGTCGCAATCACATGACCAGAGGGAAAGCGCTCATCGTTGGCAGCATCAAGGGTTCAGCATGCAGCGGCGAAACTTATCAACTCCGAGCTTCGACTGAGAAGATGAGCTAGTATACTACGAATACGAAATCGGGTTATACGATTACGTAATTACAGCAACCATCATGCGATCAGCTTACACTGCGCAGCGGCTCGTATGCGTACATACGATGGGTTAGCGCTTGGATCCAGAGTACGGCTACCTCATTTGGAGACCAGCTTACAACGACAATAAGCGAAAAACTTTTGGATCATCTAAGCAAAAATCAATTGCATTTCGAACACTCTATGGCGAAAGGAGAAACCCAAATCTCTTCACATAATCTCTTGTCGAGGTTATTTTAACGACACTGCACAATGTGTATGCAACGGTAACCAATTCCGGCTACACGGCAGTAGACAAAGTATAATAATTGCCATTCTTGTATATTAATCAATATACGAAAGATAAAATTGCCATAGAAATACTACGCCAGTTCTGTATGCATGGTTTCAAATAATAGAATGCTGCAATTCAAATAAACAAACGAATCACCTAGAAAAATAACATCGACATTTGAGCGCCTTATAAACGATAATCGACATTTGAGCCAGAGTTCCGTTCGAAATCCGCTGCAATAAGTGGCACTTGACTTGCTCAAAAATCGAGCCATCGAAGTCACAGAAAACAACTCAACATACAATAAGAGATCCACCTTTAAAGCGTTGAATAACGAAACAACTAGCATCCAAATGATCCACGTAGTTATTCCATCGAAAAACAACTGAGTCGTACAACGAGATGACAACACGTCCAGTTTCACCTTCGCACCAGCTTCACTCCAGCGCATTTCCCTACAACTCCCAAAATGATTGCAATTAGGTGAATAATTAACACTATTACAATTTCATCTTTTTCTTCATTGCATTTAAATTCAATCTTATAATTTTATTAAGTCGCTTTTATTTTGTAAAACTTGTAGTTTTACGAGGGCCGGTATGTTGCGAACGCGACAATCCAGATTTTTTTTATATTTCTTTCTAACCATAAAATAGAATAAAATATGATAGTTCAAACATACTCGAGAAAAGACGTACAATCAAAGAGACAAACTTAATGTAATCCTAAACCCTTCAAGTAGGGCCATCTGGGTATTTTGACTTGCATTTTTTAGCAGTCAATTACTTCAATTCGTTTCGAACCTATAACGATTAACTTAGGATTACAGCATGCATGTGTGCCAAGCTAGACCAACTCCGAGAAGCGTAGGAAAATTCCACATCCATTTTTCTCACGGCCGTAAAATCGTTAAACCTAAAAATCTCTCAAACATAGATGCGTTAATAACATGAACCAGATAAGATTTCGAAAGGCAATAAGTTCAAGTATTTGTCAATGATGCGATACATCCGGAACATGCACCACAGAAGTCAAGTGTTAGGTACAGTTACGCCAAAAAGGGAAAACCACAACGCCTGCAATCAATGCAACAATTTGTTCTCACCAGAGAAAGCAATAAAAAAGGGATCACATTTCCTTCAGGATCGCTTGACATAAAACAGCACACCAGAACCAGAAAACCTCCTAGGAGAATGCGTAGGCGTGGCAAAAAGGAAAAGGCTAGCGACACGAACATATGCGAAAAAGGAAGAGAAAATAACCTTCCCAAAATAGAACTTGAAGAAATTAGTATATAAGAATTCATTTTTAATCTGAATAAACACTTACAATTCTGACGCCTAACTGTGCACCCGTGTACAGAGTTTTTTTGTCTGAACCGATCAACTAACCTTCCGCGACTTCGCGAATTTCATATCCGAAATTAATAACGATAATAGATGGCAAAAAAACTCAACATCAAATTTCAAGGCCATTCAAATAGTGCAAGATGGCTTCATTTGGATGAAACATGGCCGTAACAACGATAATAGATGGCAAAAAAACTCAACATCAAATTTCAAGGCCATTCAAATAGTGCAAGATGGCTTCATTTGGATGAAACATGGACGTAACAACGATAATAGATGGCAACAAAATTCAACATAAATTTCAAGGCCATTCAAATACTACAAGATGGCTTTATTTGGATGAAACATGGCCGTAACAACGATACTAGATGGCAAAAAAACTCAACATCAAATTTCAAGGCCATTCAAATAGTGCAAGATGGCTTCATTTGGATGAAACATGGCCACAACATCGATAATAGATGGCAAAAAAACTCAACATCAAATTTCAAGGCCATTCAAATAGTGCAAGATGGCTTCATTTGGATGAAACATGGCCGTAACAACGATACTAGATGGCAAAAAAACTCAACATCAAATTTCAAGGCCATTCAAATAGTGCAAGATGGCTTCATTTGGATGAAACATGGCCACAACAACGATAATAGATGGCAAATAAACTCAACATCAAATTTCAAGGCCATTCAAATAGTGCAAGATGGCTTTATTTGGATGAAACATGGCCAAAACAACGATAATAGATGGTAACAAAGTTCAACAACAAATTTCAAGGCCATTCAAATAGTGCAAGATGGCTTTATTTGGATGAAACATGGCCGTAACAACGATAATAGATGGCAACAAAATTCAACATCGAATTTCAAGGCCATTCAAATACTACAGGATGGCTTTATTTGGATGAAACATGGCCGTAACAACGATACTAGATGGCAAAAAAACTCAACATCAAATTTCAAGGCCATTCAAATAGTGCAAGATGGATTCATTTGGATGAAACATGGCCATAACAACGATAATAGATGGCAAAAAAACTCAACATCAAATTTCAAGGCCATTGAAATAGTGCAAGATGGCTTCATTTGGATGAAACATGGCCGTAACAACGATACTAGATGGCAAAAAAACTCAACATCAAATTTCAAGGCCATTCAAATAGTGCAAGATGGCTTCATTTGGATGAAACATGGCCACAACAACGATAATAGATGGCAAAAAAAAACTCAACATCAAATTTCAAGGCCATTCAAATAGTGCAAGATGGCTTTATTTGGATGAAACATGGCCAAAACAACGATAATAGATGGTAACAAAGTTCAACAACAAATTTCAAGGCCATTCAAATAGTGCAAGATGGCTTTATTTGGATGAAACATGGCCGTAACAACGATAATAGATGGCAACAAAATTCAACATCGAATTTCAAGGCCATTCAAATAGTGCAAGATGGCTTCATTTGGATGAAACATGGCCGTAACAACGATAATAGATGGTAACAAAATTCAACATCAAATTTCAAGGCCATTCAAATAGTGCAAGATGGCTTTATTTGGATGAAACATGGCTGTAACAACGATAATAGATGGCAAAAAAACTCAACATCAAATTTCAGGCCATTCAAATAGTGCAAGATGGCTTCATTTGGATGAAACATGGCCGTAACAACGATAATAGATGGCAACAAAACTCAACATCAAATTTCAAGGCCATTCAAATAGTGCAAGATGGCTTCATTTGGATATAACATGGCCACAACAACGATAATAAATGGCAAAAAAAACTCAACATCAAATTTCAAGGCCATTCAAATAGTGCAAGATGGCTTCATTTGGATGAAACATGGCCGTAACAACGATAATAGATGGCAAAAAAACTCAACATCAAAATTCAAGGCCATTAAAATAGTGCAAGATGGCTTTATTTGGATGAAACATGGCCGTAACAACGATACTAGATGGCAAAAAAACTCAACATCAAATTTCAAGGCCATTCAAATAGTGCAAGCTGGCTTCATTTGGATGAAACATGGCCACAACAACGATAATAGATGGCAACAAAATTTGAACATCAAATTTCAAGGCCATTCAAATGGTGCAAGATGGCTTTATTTGGATGAAACAATGCTGTAACAACGATAATAGATGGCAAAAAAACTCAACATCAAATTTCAGGCCATTCAAATAGTGCAAGATGGCTTCATTTGGATGAAACATGGCCGTAACAACGATAATAGATGGCAACCAAACTCAACATCAAATTTCAAGGCCATTGAAATAGTGCAAGATGGCTTCATTTGGATGAAACATGGCCGTAACAACGATAATAGATGGCAACAAAAATCAACATCAAATTTCAAGGCCATTCAAAAATGCAAAAAAAGTCAACATCAAATTTCAAGGCCATTAAAATGGTGCAAGATGGCTTCATTTGGATGAAACATGGCCGTAACAACGATAATAGATGGCAAAAAAACTCAACATCAAATTTCAAGGCCATTCAAATAGTGCAAGATGGCTTCATTTGGATGATACATGGCCGTAACAACGATAATAGATGGTAACAAAATTCAACATCAAATTAAAAGGCCATTCAAATAGTGCAAGATGGCTTCATTTGGATGAAACATGGCCGTAACAACAATTATAGATGGCAACAAGATTCAACATCAAATTTCAAGGCCATTCAAATAGTGCAAGATGGCTTCATTTGGATGAAACATGGCCGTAACAACGATAATAGATGGCAACAAAATTCAACATCAAATTTCAAGGCCATTCAAATAGTGCAAGATGGCTTTACTTGGATGAAACATGGCCGTAACAACGATACTAGATGGCAAAAAAACTCAACATCAAATTTCAAGGCCATTCAAATAGTGCAAGCTGGCTTCATTTGGATGAAACATGGCCACAACAACGATAATAGATGGCAACAAAATTTGAACATCAAATTTCAAGGCCATTCAAATGGTGCAAGATGGCTTCATTTGGATGAAACAATGCCGTAACAACGATAATAGATGGCAAAAAAACTCAACATCCAATTTCAGGCCATTCAAATAGTGCAAGATGGCAAAAAAACTCAACATCCAATTTCAGGCCATTCAAATAGTGCAAGATGGCTTCATTTGGATGAAACATGGCCGTAACAACGATAATAGATGGCAACCAAACTCAACATCAAATTTCAAATAGTGCAAGATGGCTTCATTTGGATGAAACATGGCCATAACAACGATAATAGATGGCAAAAAAACTCAACATCAAATTTCAAGGCCATTGAAATAGTGCAAGATGGCTTCATTTGGATGAAACATGGCCGTAACAACGATAATAGATGGCAACAAAAATCAACATCAAATTTCAAGGCCATTCAAATAGTGCAAGATGGCTTCATTTGGATGAAACATGGCCGTAACAACGATAATAGATGGCAAATAAACTCAACATCAAATTTCAAGGTCATTCAAATAGTGCAAGATGGCTTCATTTGGATGAAACATGGCCATAACAACGATAATAGATGGCAACAAAATTCAACATCAAATTTCAAGGCCATTCAAATAGTGCAAGATGGCTTCATTTTGATGATACATGGCCGTAACAACGATAATAGATGGCAACAAAACTCAACATCAAATTTCAAGGCCATTCAAATAGTGCAAGATGGCTTCATTTGGATGAAACATGGCCATAACAACGATAATAGATGGCAAAAAAACTCAGCATCAAATTTCAAGGCCATTCAAATAGTGCAAGATGGCTTCATTTGGATGAAACATGGCCGTAACAACGATAATAGATGGCAACAAAACTCAACATCAAATTTCAAGGCCATTCAAATAGAGCAAGATGGCTTTATTTGGATGAAACATGGCCACAACAACGATAATAGATGGTAACAAAACTCAACATCAAATTTCAAGGCCATTCAAATAGTGCAAGATGGCTTTATTTGGATGAAACATGGCCATAACAACGATAATAGATGGCAACAAAATTCAACATCAAGTTTCAAGGCCATTCAAATAGTGCAAGATGGCCTCATTTGGATGAAACATGGCCGTAACAACGATAATAGATGGTAACAAAATTCAACATCAAATT
Organism: Anopheles gambiae; assembly: GCF_943734735.2. NCBI lineage: Eukaryota > Metazoa > Arthropoda > Insecta > Diptera > Culicidae > Anopheles > Anopheles gambiae. The sequence continues at coordinate 550,826 of NW_026902715.1, forward strand.
TCAAGGCCATTCAAATAGTGCAAGATGGCTTTATTTGGATGAAACATGGCTGTAACAACGATAATAGATGGCAACAAAACTCAACATCAAATTTCAAGGCCATTCAAATAGTGCAAGATGGCTTCATTTGGATGAAACATGGCCGTAACAACAATTATAGATGGCAACAAAATTCAACATCAAATTTCAAGGCCATTCAAATAGTGCAAGATGGCTTCATTTGGATGAAACATGGACGTAACAACGATAATAGATGGCAACAAAGTTCAACATCAAATTTCAAGGCCATTCAAATACTACAAGATGGCTTTATTTGGATGAAACATGGCCGTAACAACGATACTAGATGGCAAAAAAACTCAACATCAAATTTCAAGGCCATTCAAATAGTGCAAGATGGCTTCATTTGGATGAAACATGGCCACAACATCGATAATAGATGGCAACAAAATTTGAACATCAAATTTCAAGGCCATTCAAATGGTGCAAGATGGCTTTATTTGGATGAAACATGGCCGGAACAACGATAATAGATGGCAAAAAAACTCAACATCAAATTTCAAGGCCATTCAAATAGTGCAAGATGGATTCATTTGGATGAAACATGGCCGTAACAACGATAATAGATGGCAACCAAACTCAACATCAAATTTCAAGGCCATTCAAATAGTGCAAGATGGCTTCATTTGGATGAAACATGGCCATAACAACGATAATAGATGGCAAAAAAACTCAACATCAAATTTCCAGGCCATTCAAATAGTGCAAGATGGCTTCATTTGGGTGAAACATGGCCACAACAACGATAATAGATGGCAAAAAAACTCAACATCAAATTTCAAGGTCATTGAAATAGTGCAAGATGGCTTCATTTGGATGATACATGGCCGTAACAACGATAATAGATGGCAACAAAATTCAACATCAAATTTCAAGGCCATTCAAATAGTGCAAGATGGCTTCATTTGGGTGAAACATGGCCACAACAACGATAATAGATGGCAAAAAAACTCAACATCAAATTTCAAGGCCATTAAAATAGTGCAAGATGGCTTCATTTGGATGATACATGGCCGTAACAACGATAATAGATGGCAACAAAATTCAACATCAAATTTCAAGGCCATTCAAATACTACAAGATGGCTTTATTTGGATGAAACATGGCCGTAACAACGATAATAGATGGCAACCAAACTCAACATCAAATTTCAAGGCCATTCAAATAGTGCAAGATGGCTTCATTTGGGTGAAACATGGCCACAACAACGATAATAGATGGCAAAAAAACTCAACATCAAATTTCAAGGTCATTGAAATAGTGCAAGATGGCTTCATTTGGATGATACATGGCCGTAACAACGATAATAGATGGCAACAAAATTCAACATCAAATTTCAAGGCCATTCAAATAGTGCAAGATGGCTTCATTTGGATGAAACATGGCCGTAACAACGATAATAGATGGCAAAAAAACTCAACATCAAATTTCAAGGCCATTCAAATAGTGCAAGATGGCTTCATTTGGATGATACATGGCCGTAACAACGATAATAGATGGCAAAAAAACTCAACATCAAATTTCAAGGCCATTCAAATAGTGCAAGATGGCTTCATTTGGATGAAACATGGCCGTAACAACGATAATAGATGGCAACAAAATTCAACATCAAATTTCAAGGCCATTCAAATAATGCAAGATGGCTTCATTTGGATGAAACATGGCCGTAACAACGATAATAGATGGCAACAAAATTCAACATCAAATTTCAAGGCCATTAAAATAGTGCAAGATGGCTTTATTTGGATGAAACATGGCCGTAACAACGATACTAGATGGCAAAAAAAACTCAACATCAAATTTCAAGGCCATTCAAATAGTGCAAGATGGCTTCATTTGGATGAAACATGGCCACAACAACGATAATAGATGGCAAAAAAATTTGAAAATCAAATTTCAAGGCCATTCAAATGGTGCAAAATGGCTTCATTTGGATGAAACATGGCCGGAACAACGATAATAGATGGCAAAAAAAACTCAACATCAAATTTCAGGCCATTCAAATAGTGCAAGATGGTTTCATTTGGATGAGACATGGCCACAACAACGATAATAGATGGCAACAAAACTCAACATCAAATTTCAAGGCCATTCAAATAGTCCAAGATGGCTTCATTTCGATGAAACATGGCCATAACAACGATAATAGATGGCAAAACAACTCAACATCAAATTTCAAAGCCATTCAAATAGTGCAAGATGGCTTCATTTGGATGAAACATGGCCGTAACAACGATAATCGATGGCAACAAAATTCAACATCAAATTTCAAGGCCATTCAAATAGTGCAAGATGCCTTCATTTGGATGAAACATGGCCACAACAACGATAATAGATGGCAAAAAAACTCAACATCAAATTTCAAGGCCATTCAAATAGTGCAAGATGGCTTCATTTGGATGAAACATGGCTGTAACAACGATAATAGATGGCAACAAAATTCAACATCAAATTTCAAGGCCATTCAAATAGTGCAAGATGGCTTCATATGGATGAAACATGGCCACAACTACGATAATAGATGGCAAAAAAACTCAACATCAAATTTCAAGGCCATTCAAATAGTGCAAGATGGCTTCATTTGGATGAAACATGGCCATAACAACGATAATAGATGGCAACAAAATTCAACATCAAATTTCAAGGCCATTAAAATAGTACAAGATGGCTTTATTTGGATGAAACATGGCCGTAACAACGATACTAGATGGCAAAAAAAAACTCAACATCAAATTTCAAGGCCATTCAAATAGTGCAAGATGGCTTCATTTGGATGAAACATGGCCGTAACAACGATAATAGATGGCAACAAGATTCAACATCAAATTTCAAGGCCATTCAAATAGTGCAAGATGGCTTCATTTGGATGAAACATGGCCGTAACAACGATAATAGATGGCAACAACACTCAACATCAAATTTCAAGGCCATTCAAATAGTGCAAGATGGCTTCATTTGGATGAAACATGGCCATAACAACGATAATAGATGGCAAAAAAACTCAACATCAAATTTCAAGGCCATTCAAATAGTGCAAGATGGCTTCATTTGAATGAAACATGGCCGTAACAACGATAATAGATGGCAACAAAATTCAACATCAAATTTAAAGGCCATTCAAATAATGCAAGATGGCTTCATTTGGATGAAACATGGCCGTAACAACGATAATAGATGGCAAAAAAAACTCAACATCAAATTTCAAGGCCATTCAAATAGTGCAAGATGGCTTCATTTGGATGAAACATGGCCGTAACAACGATAATAGATGGCAACAAAATTCAACATCAAATTTCAAGGCCATTCAAATAATGCAAGATGGCTTCATTTGGATAAAACATGGCCGTAACAACGATAATAGATGGCAAAAAAAAACTCAACATCAAATTTAAAGGCCATTGAAATACTGCAAGATGGCTTCATTTGGATGAAACATGGCCACAACAACGATAATAGATAGCAAAAAAACTCAACATCAAATTTCAAGGCCATTCAAATAGTGCAAGATGGCTTCATTTGGATGAAACATGGCCATAACAACGATAATAGATGGCAAAAAAACTCAACATCAAATTTCAAGGCCATTCAAATAGTGCAAGATGGCTTCATTTGGATGAAACATGGCCACAACAACGATAATAGATGCCAAAAAAAATCAACATCAAATTTAAAGGCCATTCAAATAGTGCAAGATGGCTTCATTTGGTTGAAACATGGCCACAACAACGATAATAGATGGCAACAAAACTCAACATTAATTTTTAAGGCCATTCAAATAGTGCAAGATGGCTTCATTTGGATGATACATGGCCGTAACAACGATAATAGATGACAACAAAATTCAACATCAAATTTCAAGGCCATTCAAATAGTGCAAGATGGCTTTATTTGGATGAAACATGGCCGTAACAACGATAATAGATGGAAAACAAAACTCAACATCAAATTTCAAGGACATTCAAATAGTGCAAGATGGCTTCATTTGGATGATACATGGCCGTAACAACGATAATAGATGGCAACAAAATTCAACATCAAATTTAAAGGCCATTCAAATAGTGCAAGATGGCTTCATTTGGATGAAACATGGCCGTAACAACGATAATAGATGGCAACAAAATTCAACATCAAATTTCAAGGCCATTCAAATAGTGCAAGATGGCTTCATTTGGATGATACATGGCCGTAACAACGATAATAGATGGCAACAAAATTCAACATCAAATTTCAAGGCCATTCAAATAGTGCAAGATGGCTTCATTTGGATGAAACATGGCCGTAACAACGATAATAGATGTCAACAAAATTCAACATCAAATTTCAAGGCCATTGAAATAGTGCAAGATGGCTTCATTTGGATGAAACATGGCCACAACAACGATAATAGATGGCAACAAAACTCAACATCAAATTTCAAGGCCATTCAAATAGTGCAAGATGGCTTCATTTGGATGAAACATGGCCACAACAACGTTAATAGATAGCAAAAAAACTCAACATCAAATTTCAAGGCCATTCAAATAGTGCAAGATGGCTTCATTTGGATGAAACATGGCCGTAATAACGATAATAGATGGTAACAAAATTCAACATCAAATTTCAAGGCCATTCAAATAGTGCAAGATGGCTTCATTTGGATGAAACATGGCCGTAACAATGATAATAGATGGTAACAAAATTCAACATCAAATTTCAAGGCCATTCAAATAGTGCAAGAAGGCTTTATTTGGTTGAAACATGGCCGTAACAACGATAATAGATGGCAAAAAAAACTCAACATCAAATTTCAAGGCCATTCAAATAGTGCAAGATGGCTTCATTTGGATGAAACATGGCCGTAACAACGATAATAGATGGCAAAAAAACTCAACATCAAATTTCAAGGCCATTCAAATAGTGCAAGATAGCTTCATTTGGATGAAACATGGCCATAACAACGATAATAGATGGCAAAAAAACACAACATCAAATTTCAAGGCCATTGAAATAGTGCAAGATGGCTTCATTTGGATGATACATGGCCACAACAACGATAATAGATGGCAACAAAATTTGAACATCAAATTTCAAGGCCATTCAAATAGTGCAAGATGGCTTCATTTGGATGAAACATGGCCGTAACAACGATAATAGATGGCAAAAAAACTCAACATCAAATTTCAAGGCCATTCAAATAGTGCAAGATGGCTTCATTTGGATGAAACATGGCCTTAAAAACGATAATAGTTGGCAACAAAATTCAACATCAAATTTCAAGGCCATTCAAATAGTGCAAGATGGCTTCATTTGGATGAAACATGGCCTTAACAACGATAATAGATGGCAACAAAATTCAACATCAAATTTCAAGGCCATTCAAATAGTGCAAGATGGCTTCATTTGGATGAAACATGGCCACAACAACGATAATAGATGGCAACAAAATTTGAACATCAAATTTCAAGGCCATTCAAATAGTGCAAGATGGCTTCATTTGGATGATACATGGCCGTAACAACGATAATAGATGGCAACAAAATTCAACATCAAATTTCAAGGCCATTCAAATAGTGCAAGATGGCTTCATTTGGATGAAACATGGCCGTAACAACGATAATAGATGGCAAAAAAACTCAACATCAAATTTCAAGGCCATTCAAATAGTGCAAGATGGCTTCATTTGGATGAAACATGGCCGTAACAACGATAATAGATGGCAACAAAATTCAACATCAAATTTCAAGGCCATTCAAATAGTGCAAGATGGCTTCATTTGGATGAAACATGGCCACAACAACGATAATAGATGGCAAAAAAACTCAACATCAAATTTCAAGGCCATTCAAATAGTGCAAGATGGCTTCATTTGGATGAAACATGGCCGTAATAACGATAATAGATGGTAACAAAATTCAACATCAAATTTCAAGGCCATTCAAATAGTGCAAGATGGCTTCATTTGGATGAAACATGGCCGTAACAACGATAATAGATGGCAAAAAAACTCAACATCAAATTTCAAGGCCATTCAAATAGTGCAAGATGGCTTCATTTGGATGAAACATGGCCTTAAAAACGATAATAGATGGCAACAAAATTCAACATCAAATTTCAAGGCCATTCAAATAGTGCAAGATGGCTTCATTTGGATGAAACATGGCCGTAACAACGATAATAGATGGCAACAAAATTTGAACATCAAATTTCAAGGCCATTCAAATGGTGCAAGATGGCTTTATTTGGATGAAACATGGCCGTAACAACGATAATAGATGGCAAAAAAACTCAACATCAAATTTCAAGGCCATTCAAATAGTGCAAGATGGCTTCATTTGGATGAAACATGGCCGTAACAACGATAATAGATGGTAACAAAATTCAACATCAAATTAAAAGGCCATTCAAATAGTGCAAGATGGCTTCATTTGGATGAAACATGGCCGTAACAACGATAATAGATGGCAACAAAACTCAACATCAAATTTCAAGGACATTCAAATAGTGCAAGATGGCTTTATTTGGATGAAACATGGCCGTAACAACGATAATAGATGGCAACAAAATTCAACATCAAATTTCAAGGCCATTCAAATAGTACAAGATGGCTTCATTTGGATGAAACATGGACACAACAACGATACTAGATGGCAACAAAATTCAACATCAAATTTCAAGGCCATTCAAATAGTGCAAGATGGCTTCATTTGGATGAAACATGGCCGTAACAACGATAATAGATGGAAAACAAAACTCAACATCAAATTTCAAAGACATTCAAATAGTGCAAGATGGCTTTCTTTGGATGAAACATGGCCACAACAACGATAATAGATGGCAACAAAACTCAACATCAAATTTCAAGGACATTCAAATAGTGCAAGATGGCTTCATTTGGATGAAACATGGCCGTAACAACGATAATAGATGGCAAAAAAAACTCAACATCAAATTTCAAGGCCATTCAAATAGTGCAAGATGGCTTCATTTGGATGAAACATGGCCGTAACAACGATAATAGATGGTAACAAAATTCAACATCAAATTAAAAGGCCATTCAAATAGTGCAAGATGGCTTTATTTGGATGAAACATGGCCGTAACAACGATACTAGATGGCAACAAAATTCAACATCAAATTTCAAGGCCATTCAAATGGTGCAAGATGGCTTCATTTGGATGAAACATGGCCGTAACAACGATAATAGATGGCAACAAAATTCAACATCAAATTTCAAGGACATTCAAATAGTGCAAGATGGCTTTATTTGGATGTAACATGGACACAACAACGATAATAGATGGCAACAAAATTTGAACATCAAATTTCAAGGCCATTCAAATAGTGCAAGGTGGCTTTATTTGGATGAAACATGGCCGTAACAACGATAATAGATGACAACAAAATTCAACATCAAATTTCAAGGCCATTCAAATAGTGCAAGATGGCTTCATTTGGATGAAACATGGCCGTAACAACGATAATAGATGGCAAAAAAACTCAAAATCAAATTTCAAGGCCATTCAAATAGTGCAAGATGGCTTCATTTGGATGAAACAATGACGTAACAACGATAATAGATGGCAAAAAATTCAACATCAAATTTCAAGGCCATTCAAATAGTGCAAGGTGGCTTTATTTGGATGAAACATGGCCACAACAACGATAATAGATGGCAAAAAAACTCAACATCAAATTTCAAGGCCATTCAAATAGTGCAAGATGGCTTCATTTGGATGAAACATGGCCGTAACAACGATAATAGATGGCAACAAAATTCAACATCAAATTTCAAGGCCATTCAAATAGTGCAAGATGGCTTTATTTGGATGAAACATGGCCGTAACAACGATACTAGATGGCAACAAAACTCAACATCAAATTTCAAGGCCATTCAAATAGTGCAAGATGGCTTCATTTGAATGAAACATGGCCGTAACAACGATAATAGATGGCAACAAAACTCAACATCAAATTTCAAGGCCATTCAAATAGTCCAAGATGGCTTCATTTGGATGAAACATGGCCGTAACAACGATAATCGATGGCAACAAAATTCAACATCAAATTTCAAGGCCATTGAAATAGTGCAAGATGCCTTCATTTGGATGAAACATGGCCACAACAACGATAATAGATGGCAACAAAACTCAACATCAAATTTCAAGGCCATTCAAATAGTGCAAGATGGCTTCATTTGGATGAAACATGGCTGTAACAACGATAATAGATGGCAACAAAATTCAACATCAAATTTCAAGGCCATTCAAATAGTGCAAGATGGCTTCATTTGGATGAAACATGGCCACAACAACGATAATAGATGGCAACAACACTCAACATCAAATTTCAAGGCCATTCAAATAGTGCAAGATGGCTTCATTTGGATGAAACATGGCCGTAACAACGATAATAGATGGCAACAACACTCAACATCAAATTTCAAGGCCATTCAAATAGTGCAAGATGGCTTCATTTGGATGAAACATGGCCGTAACAACGATAATAGATGGCAACAAAATTCAACATCAAATTTCAAGGCCATTCAAATAGTGCAGGATGGCTTCATTTGGATGAAACATGGCCGTAACAACGATAATAGATGGCAAAAAAACTCAACATCAAATTTCAAGGCCATTCAAATAGTGCAAGATGGCTTCATTTGGATGAAACATGGCCATGACAACGATAATAGATGGCAACAAAACTCAACATCAAATTTCAAGGCCATTCAAATAGTGCAAGATGGCTTCATTTGAATGAAACATGGCCGTAACAACGATAATAGATGGCAACAAAATTCAACATCAAATTTCAAGGCCATTCAAATAATGCAAGATGGCTTCATTTGGATGAAACATGGCCGTAACAACGATAATAGATGGCAAAAAAACTCAACATCAAATTTAAAGGCCATTGAAATACTGCAAGATGGCTTCATTTGGATGAAACATGGCCTCAACAACGATAAAAGATAGCAAAAAAACTCAACATCAAATTTCAAGGCCATTCAAATAGTGCAAGATGGCTTCATTTGGATGAAACATGGCCATAACAACGATAATAGATGGCAACAAAAAACTCAACATCAAATTTCAAGGCCATTCAAATAGTGCAAGATGGCTTCATTTGGATGAAACATGGCCATAACAACGATAATAGATGGCAAAAAAAACTCAACATCAAATTTCAAGGCCATTCAAATAGTGCAAGATGGCTTCATTTGGATGAAACATGGCCGTAACAACGATAATAGATGGCAACAAAATTCAACATCAAATTTCAAGGCCATTCAAATAGTGCAAGATGGCTTTATTTGGATGAAACATGGCCGTAACAACGATACTAGATGGCAACAAAACTCAACATCAAATTTCAAGGCCATTCAAATAGTGCAAGATGGCTTCATTTGAATGAAACATGGCCGTAACAACGATAATAGATGGCAACAAAACTCAACATCAAATTTCAAGGCCATTCAAATAGTCCAAGATGGCTTCATTTGGATGAAACATGGCCGTAACAACGATAATCGATGGCAACAAAATTCAACATCAAATTTCAAGGCCATTGAAATAGTGCAAGATGCCTTCATTTGGATGAAACATGGCCACAACAACGATAATAGATGGCAACAAAACTCAACATCAAATTTCAAGGCCATTCAAATAGTGCAAGATGGCTTTATTTGGATGAAACATGGCTGTAACAACGATAATAGATGGCAAAAAAACTCAACATCAAATTTCAAGGCCATTCAAATAGTGCAAGATGGCTTCATTTGGATGAAACATGGCCGTAACAACGATAATAGATGGCAACAAAATTCAACATCAAATTTCAAGGCCATTCAAATAGTGCAAGATGGCTTCATTTGGATGAAACATGGCCACAACAACGATAATAGATGGCAAAAAAACTCAACATCAAATTTCAAGGCCATTCAAATAGTGCAAGATGGCTTCATTTGGATGAAACATGGCCGTAATAACGATAATAGATGGTAACAAAATTCAACATCAAATTTCAAGGCCATTCAAATAGTGCAAGATGGCTTCATTTGGATGAAACATGGCCGTAACAACGATAATAGATGGCAAAAAAACTCAACATCAAATTTCAAGGCCATTCAAATAGTGCAAGATGGCTTCATTTGGATGAAACATGGCCTTAAAAACGATAATAGATGGCAACAAAATTCAACATCAAATTTCAAGGCCATTCAAATAGTGCAAGATGGCTTCATTTGGATGAAACATGGCCGTAACAACGATAATAGATGGCAACAAAATTTGAACATCAAATTTCAAGGCCATTCAAATGGTGCAAGATGGCTTTATTTGGATGAAACATGGCCGTAACAACGATAATAGATGGCAAAAAAACTCAACATCAAATTTCAAGGCCATTCAAATAGTGCAAGATGGCTTCATTTGGATGAAACATGGCCGTAACAACGATAATAGATGGTAACAAAATTCAACATCAAATTAAAAGGCCATTCAAATAGTGCAAGATGGCTTCATTTGGATGAAACATGGCCGTAACAACGATAATAGATGGCAACAAAACTCAACATCAAATTTCAAGGACATTCAAATAGTGCAAGATGGCTTTATTTGGATGAAACATGGCCGTAACAACGATAATAGATGGCAACAAAATTCAACATCAAATTTCAAGGCCATTCAAATAGTACAAGATGGCTTCATTTGGATGAAACATGGACACAACAACGATACTAGATGGCAACAAAATTCAACATCAAATTTCAAGGCCATTCAAATAGTGCAAGATGGCTTCATTTGGATGAAACATGGCCGTAACAACGATAATAGATGGAAAACAAAACTCAACATCAAATTTCAAAGACATTCAAATAGTGCAAGATGGCTTTCTTTGGATGAAACATGGCCACAACAACGATAATAGATGGCAACAAAACTCAACATCAAATTTCAAGGACATTCAAATAGTGCAAGATGGCTTCATTTGGATGAAACATGGCCGTAACAACGATAATAGATGGCAAAAAAAACTCAACATCAAATTTCAAGGCCATTCAAATAGTGCAAGATGGCTTCATTTGGATGAAACATGGCCGTAACAACGATAATAGATGGTAACAAAATTCAACATCAAATTAAAAGGCCATTCAAATAGTGCAAGATGGCTTTATTTGGATGAAACATGGCCCCAACAGCGATAATAGATGGCAAAAAAACTCAACATCAAATTTCAAGGCCATTCAAATAGTGCAAGATGGCTTCATTTGGATGAAACATGGCCGTAAGAACGATAATAGATGGCAACAAAATTCAACATCAAATATAAAGGCCATTAAAATAGTGCAAGATGGCTTTATTTGGATGAAACATGGCCGTAACAACGATACTAGATGGCAACAAAATTCAACATCAAATTTCAAGGCCATTCAAATGGTGCAAGATGGCTTCATTTGGATGAAACATGGCCGTAACAACGATAATAGATGGCAACAAAATTCAACATCAAATTTCAAGGACATTCAAATAGTGCAAGATGGCTTTATTTGGATGTAACATGGACACAACAACGATAATAGATGGCAACAAAATTTGAACATCAAATTTCAAGGCCATTCAAATAGTGCAAGGTGGCTTTATTTGGATGAAACATGGCCGTAACAACGATAATAGATGACAACAAAATTCAACATCAAATTTCAAGGCCATTCAAATAGTGCAAGATGGCTTCATTTGGATGAAACATGGCCGTAACAACGATAATAGATGGCAAAAAAACTCAAAATCAAATTTCAAGGCCATTCAAATAGTGCAAGATGGCTTCATTTGGATGAAACAATGACGTAACAACGATAATAGATGGCAAAAAATTCAACATCAAATTTCAAGGCCATTCAAATAGTGCAAGGTGGCTTTATTTGGATGAAACATGGCCACAACAACGATAATAGATGGCAAAAAAACTCAACATCAAATTTCAAGGCCATTCAAATAGTGCAAGATGGCTTCATTTGGATGAAACATGGCCGTAACAACGATAATAGATGGCAACAAAATTCAACATCAAATTTCAAGGCCATTCAAATAGTGCAAGATGGCTTTATTTGGATGAAACATGGCCGTAACAACGATACTAGATGGCAACAAAACTCAACATCAAATTTCAAGGCCATTCAAATAGTGCAAGATGGCTTCATTTGAATGAAACATGGCCGTAACAACGATAATAGATGGCAACAAAACTCAACATCAAATTTCAAGGCCATTCAAATAGTGCAAGATGGCTTCATTTGGATGAAACATGGCCGTAACAACGATAATCGATGGCAACAAAATTCAACATCAAATTTCAAGGCCATTGAAATAGTGCAAGATGCCTTCATTTGGATGAAACATGGCCACAACAACGATAATAGATGGCAACAAAACTCAACATCAAATTTCAAGGCCATTCAAATAGTGCAAGATGGCTTCATTTGGATGAAACATGGCTGTAACAACGATAATAGATGGCAACAAAATTCAACATCAAATTTCAAGGCCATTCAAATAGTGCAAGATGGCTTCATTTGGATGAAACATGGCCACAACAACGATAATAGATGGCAACAACACTCAACATCAAATTTCAAGGCCATTCAAATAGTGCAAGATGGCTTCATTTGGATGAAACATGGCCGTAACAACGATAATAGATGGCAACAACACTCAACATCAAATTTCAAGGCCATTCAAATAGTGCAAGATGGCTTCATTTGGATGAAACATGGCCGTAACAACGATAATAGATGGCAACAAAATTCAACATCAAATTTCAAGGCCATTCAAATAGTGCAGGATGGCTTCATTTGGATGAAACATGGCCGTAACAACGATAATAGATGGCAAAAAAACTCAACATCAAATTTCAAGGCCATTCAAATAGTGCAAGATGGCTTCATTTGGATGAAACATGGCCATGACAACGATAATAGATGGCAACAAAACTCAACATCAAATTTCAAGGCCATTCAAATAGTGCAAGATGGCTTCATTTGAATGAAACATGGCCGTAACAACGATAATAGATGGCAACAAAATTCAACATCAAATTTCAAGGCCATTCAAATAATGCAAGATGGCTTCATTTGGATGAAACATGGCCGTAACAACGATAATAGATGGCAAAAAAACTCAACATCAAATTTAAAGGCCATTGAAATACTGCAAGATGGCTTCATTTGGATGAAACATGGCCACAACAACGATAAAAGATAGCAAAAAAACTCAACATCAAATTTCAAGGCCATTCAAATAGTGCAAGATGGCTTCATTTGGATGAAACATGGCCATAACAACGATAATAGATGGCAAAAAAAACTCAACATCAAATTTCAAGGCCATTCAAATAGTGCAAGATGGCTTCATTTGGATGAAACATGGCCACGACAACGATAATAGATGGCAAAAAAACTCAACATCAAATTTAAAGGCCATTCAAATAGTGCAAGATGGCTTCATTTGGTTGAAACATGGCCACAACAACCATAATAGATGGCAAAAAAACTCAACATTAATTTTTAAGGCCATTCAAATAGTGCAAGATGGCTTCATTTGGATGAAACATGGCCGTAACAACGATAATGGATGACAACAAAATTCAACATCAAATTTCAAGGCCATTCAAATAGTGCAAGATGGCTTTATTTGGATGAAACATGGCCGTAACAACGATACTAGATGGCAACAAAACTCAACATCAAATTTCAAGGCCATTCAAATAGTGCAAGATGGCTTCATTTGAATGAAACATGGCCACAACAACGATAATAGATGGTAAAAAATTCAACATCAAATTTCAAGGCCATTCAAATAGTGCAAGGTGGCTTTATTTGGATGAAACATGAACACAACAACGATAATAGATGGCAACAAAATTTGAACATCAAATTTCAAGGCCATTCAAATAGTGCAAGGTGGCTTTATTTGGATGAAACATGGCCGTAACAACGATAATAGATGACAACAAAATTCAACATCAAATTTCAAGGCCATTCAAATAGTGCAAGATGGCTTCATTTGGATGAAACATGGCCGTAACAACGATAATAGATGGCAACAACACTCAACATCAAATTTCAAGGCCATTCAAACAGTGCAAGATGGCTTCATTTGGATGAAACATGGCCGTAACAACGATAATAGATGGCAACAAAATTTGAACATCAAATTTCAAGGCCATTCAAATAGTGCAAGATGGCTTTATTTTGATGAAACATGACCGTAACAACGATAATAGATGGCAAAAAAACTCAACATCAAATTTCAGGCAATTCCAATAGTGCAAGATGACTTTATTTGGATGAAACATGGCCGTAACAACGATAATAGATGGCAACAAAACTCAACATCAAATTTCAAGGCCATTCAAATAGTCCAAGATGGCTTCATTTGGATGAAACATGGCCATAACAACGATAATAGATGGCAAAACAACTCAACATCAAATTTCAAAGCCATTCAAATAGTGCAAGATGGCTTCATTTGGATGAAACATGGCCGTAACAACGATAATCGATGGCAACAAAATTCAACATCAAATTTCAAGGCCATTGAAATAGTGCAAGATGCCTTCATTTGGATGAAACATGGCCACAACAACGATAATAGATGACAACAAAACTCAACATCAAATTTCAAGGCCATTCAAATAGTGCAAGATGGCTTCATTTGGATGAAACATGGCTGTAACAACGATAATAGATGGCAACAAAATTCAACATCAAATTTCAAGGCCATTCAAATAGTGCAAGATGGCTTCATTTGGATGAAACATGGCCACAACAACGATAATAGATGGCAACAACACTCAACATCAAATTTCAAGGACATTCAAATAGTGCAAGATGGCTTCATTTGGATGAAACATGGCCGTAACAACGATAATAGATGGCAACAAAATTCAACATCAAATTTCAAGGCCATTCAAATAGTGCAAGATGGCTTTATTTGGATGAAACATGGCCGTAACAACGATACTAGATGGCAACAAAACTCAACATCAAATTTCAAGGCCATTCAAATAGTGCAAGATGGCTTCATTTGAATGAAACATGGCCAAAACAACGATAATAGATGGCAACAAAATTTGAACATCAAATTTCAAGGCCATTCAAATAGTGCAAGATGGCTTTATTTTGATGAAACATGACCGTAACAACGATAATAGATGGCAAAAAAACTCAACATCAAATTTCAGGCAATTCCTATAGTGCAAGATGACTTTATTTGGATGAAACATGGCCGTAACAACGATAATAGATGGCAACAAAATTCAACATCAAATTTCAAGGCCATTGAAATAGTGCAAGATGCCTTCATTTGGATGAAACATGGCCACAACAACGATAATAGATGGCAACAAAACTCAACATCAAATTTCAAGGCCATTCAAATAGTGCAAGATGGCTTCATTTGGATGAAACATGGCTGTAACAACGATAATAGATGGCAACAAAATTCAACATCAAATTTCAAGGCCATTCAAATAGTGCAAGATGGCTTCATTTGGATGAAACATGGCCACAACAACGATAATAGATGGCAACAACACTCAACATCAAATTTCAAGGCCATTCAAATAGTGCAAGATGGCTTCATTTGGATGAAACATGGCCGTAATAACGATAATAGATGGTAACAAAATTCAACATCAAATTTCAAGGCCATTCAAATAGTGCAAGATGGCTTCATTTGGATGAAACATGGCCGTAACAACGATAATAGATGGCAATAAAATTCAACATCAAATTTCAAGGCCATTCAAATAGTGCAAGATAGCTTCATTTGGATGAAACATGGCCATAACAACGATAATAGATGGCAACAAAACTCAACATCAAATTTCAAGGCCATTCAAATAGTGCAAGATGGCTTCATTTGGATGAAACATGGCCACAACAACGATAATAGATGGCAAAAAAAACTCAACATCAAATTTCAAGGCCATTGAAATAGTGCAAGATGGCTTCATTTGGATGAAACATGGCCGTAACAACGATAATAGATGGTAACAAAATTCAAATTTCAAATTTGAAGGCCATTCAAATAGTGCAAGATGGCTTCATTTGGATGAAACATGGCCGTAACAACGATAATAGATGGCAACAAAATTCAACATCAAATTTCAAGGCCATTCAAATAGTGCAAGATGGCTTCATTTGGATGAAACATGGCCACAACAACGATAATAGATGGCAAAAAAAACTCAACATCAAATTTCAAGGCCATTCAAATAGTACAAGATGGCTTCATTTGGATGAAACATGGCCGTAACAACGATAATAGATGGCAACAAAACTCAACATCAAATTTAAAGGCCATTCAAATAGTGCAAGATGGCTTCATTTGGATGAAACATGGACACAACAACGATAATAGATGGCAAAAAAACTCAACATCAAATTTCAAGGCCATTCAAATAGTGCAAGATGGCTTCATTTGGATGAAACATGGCCGTAACAACGATAATAGATGGCAACAAAATTCAACATCAAATTTAAAGGCCATTCAAATAGTGCAAGATGGCTTCATTTGGATGAAACATGGCCACAACAACGATAATAGATGGCAACAAGATTCAACATCAAATTTCAAGGCCATTCAAATAGTGCAAGATGGCTTTCTTTGGATGAAACATGGCCACAACAACGATAATAGATGACAACAAAATTCAACATCAAATTTCAAGGCCATTCAAATAGTGCAAGATGGCTTCATTTGGATGAAACATGGCCGTAACAACGATAATAGATGGCAAAAAAACTCAACATCAAATTTCAAGTCCATTCAAATAGTGCAAGATAGCTTCATTTGGATGAAACATGGCCGTAACAACGATAATAGATGGTAAAAAATTCAACATCAAATTTCAAGGCCATTCAAATAGTGCAAGGTGGCTTTATTTGGATGAAACATGGCCGTAACAACGATAATAGATGGCAAAAAAACTCAACATCAAATTTCAAGGCCATTCAAATAGTGCAAGATGGCTTCATTTGGATGAAACATGGCCGTAACAACGATAATAGATGGCAACAAAATTCAACATCAAATTTCAAGGCCATTCAAATAGTGCAAGATGGCTTTATTTGGATGAAACATGGCCGTAACAACGATAATAGATGGCAACAAAACTCAACATCAAATTTCAAGGCCATTCAAATAGTGCAAGATGGCTTCATTTGAATGAAACATGGCCAAAACAACGATAATAGATGGCAACAAAATTTGAACATCAAATTTCAAGGCCATTCAAATAGTGCAAGATGGCTTTATGTTGATGAAACATGACCGTAACAACGATAATAGATGGCAAAAAAACTCAACATCAAATTTCAGGCAATTCCAATAGTGCAAGATGACTTTATTTGGATGAAACATGGCCGTAACAACGATAATAGATGGCAACAAAATTCAACATCAAATTTCAAGGCCATTCAAATAGTGCAAGATGGCTTCATTTGGATGAAACATGGCCATAACCAGTGTTGTTAACTGTTGACATTTTTCATGACAGTCACCGTAAACAGCCGGTCAAAATAATTTTTGGCTGATGACATTCAATGCTTCCACGACACGACTGTTATTAAACGAAATTCATTCGTGTCGCTACCGTCAGGGCTGATGCAATGACATGAAATGAAAACAATGTAGTCTGAATGTCATTTGACATTTTTTGAACAACACAAATCGATACGATCGGAGGATTATGAAGTGTATCGTCGCTGAATATGGGGATTCTAGTGAAATAGCAAAAACTAGTGAAACGAAAGCCTTTGCACCGCACGCTCTGTTGTAGTTTGACATGAATACGGCCGTTTGCAATACGACACAGTTCACGATTCATACAGGTTGGCGAATGTCAAATGAATGTATCTTGAAAATGTCTTCATGTCAAATGACATTTTTTGACGGGAATGTCAAATGACAGAGAGAGATGGGAATGGGAAGCTTCAAATCGAATGAATGTTTACAATTTTATGTCGATGAACGTCACCGTTCGCAACACTAGCCATAACAACGATAATAGATGGCAAAAAAACTCAACATCAAATTTCAAGGCCATTCAAATAGTGCAAGATGGCTTCATTTGGATGAAACATGGCCGTAACAACGATAATAGATGGTAACAAAATTTAAATTTCAAATTTCAAGGCCATTCAAATAGTGCAAGATGGCTTCATTTGGATGAAACATGGCCGTAACAACGATAATAGATGGCAAAAAAACTCAACATCAAATTTCAAGGCCATTCAAATAGTGCAAGATGGCTTCATTTGGATGAAACATGGCCGTAACAACGATAATAGATGACAACAAAAATCAACATCAAATTTCAAGGCCATTCAAATAGTGCAAGATGGCTTTATTTTCATGAAACATGGCCGTAACAACGATAATAGATGGCAAAAAAACTCAACATCAATAATGGACTCAACATCAGTTTCTGGACCATCTATTTCAAGGACAATCAAATAGTGCAAGATGGCTTTATTTGGATGAAACATGGCCGTAACAACGATAATAGATGGCAACAAAATTCAACAACAAATTTCAAGGCCATTCAAATAGTGCAAGATGGCTTCATTTGGATGAAACATGGCCACAACAACGATAATAGATGGCAAAAAAACTCAACATCAAATTTCAAGGCCATTGAAATGGTGCAAGATGGCTTCATTTGGATATAACATGACCGTAACAACGATAATAGATGGCAAAAAAAAACTCAACATCAAATTTAAAGGCCATTCAAATAGTGCTAGATGGCTTCATTTGGATGAAACATGGACACAACAACGATAATAGATGGCAAAAAAACTCAACATCAAATTTCAAGGCCATTCAAATAGTGCAAGATGGCTTCATTTGGATGAAACATGGCCGTAATAACGATAATAGATGGTAACAAAATTCAACATCAAATTTCAAGGCCATTCAAATAGTGCAAGATGGCTTTATTTGGATGAAACATGGCCGTAACAACGATAATAGATGGCAACAAAATTCAACATCAAATTTCAAGGCCATTCAAATAGTGCAAGATGGCTTCATTTGGATGAAACATGGCCGTAACAACGATAATAGATGGTAAAAAATTCAACATCAAATTTCAAGGACATTCAAATAGTGCAAGATGGCTTTATTTGGTTGAAACATGGCTGTTACAACGATAATAGATGGTAACAAAATTCAACATCAAATTTCAAGGCCATTCAAATAGTGCAAGATGGCTTCATTTGGATGAATCATGGCCGTAACAACGATAATAGATGGCAACAAAATTCAACATCAAATTTCAAGGCCATTCAAATAGTGCAAGATGGCTTGATTTGGATGAAACATGGTCGTAACAACGATAATAGATGGCAACAAAATACAACATCAAATTTCAAGGTCATTGAATTAGTGCAAGATGGCTTCATTTGGATGTAACATGGCCGTAACAACGATAATAGATGGCAAAAAAAACTCAACATCAAATTTCAAGGCCATTCAAATAGTGCAAGATGGCTTCATTTGGATGAAACATGGCCGTAACAACGATAATAGATGGCAAAAAAACTCAACATCAAATTTCAAGGCCATTCAAATAGTGCAAGATGGCTTCATTTGGATGAAACATGGCCGTAACAACGATAATAGATGGTGACAAAATTCAACATCAAATTAAAAGGCCATTCAAATAGTGCAAGATGGCTTTATTTGGCTGAAACATGGCCGTAACAACGATAATAGATGTCAACAAAATTCAACATCAAATTAAAAGGCCATTCAAATAGTGCAAGATGGCTTTATTTGGATGAAACATGGCCGTAACAACGATAATAGATGGCAACAAAACTCAACATCAAATTTCAAGGACATTCAAATAGTGCAAGATGGCTTTATTTGGATGAAACATGGCCGTAACAACGATAATAGATGGCAAAAAAACTCAACACCAAATTTCAAGGACATTCAAATAGTGCAAGATGGCTTTATTTGGATGAAACATGGCCGTAACAACGATAATAGATGGCAACAAAATTCAACATCAAATTTCTAGGCCATTCAAATAGTACAAGATGGCTTCATTTGGATGAAACATGGCCACAACAACGATACTAGATGGCAACAAAACTCAACATCAAATTTAAAGGCCATTCAAATAGTGCAAGATGGCTTCATTTGGATGAAACATGGCCGTAACAACGATAATAGATGGCAACAAAATTCAACATCAAATTAAAAGGCCATTCAAATAGTGCAAGATGGCTTCATTTGGATGAAACATGGCCGTAACAACGATAATAGATGGCAACAAAATTCAACATCAAATTAAAAGGCCATTCAAATAGTGCAAGATGGCTTCATTTGGATGAAACATGGCCCCAACAGCGATAATAGATGGCAAAAGAACTCAACATCAAATTTCAAGGCCATTGAAATAGTGCAAGATGGCTTCATTTGGATGAAACATGGCCGTAACAACGATAATAGATGGCAACAAAATTCAACATCAAATTTAAAGGCCATTAAAATAGTGCAAGATGGCTTCATTTGGATGAAACATGGCCATAACAACGATAATAGATGGCAAAAAAACTCAACATCAAATTTCAAGGCCATTCAAATAGTGCAAGATGGCTTCATTTGGATGAAACATGGCCACAACAACAATAATAGATTGCAACAAATTTTGAACATCAAATTTCAAGGCCATTCAAATAGTGCAAGATGGCTTTATTTGGATGAAACATGGCCGTAACAACGATAATAGATGGCAACAAAACTCAACATCAATTTTCAGGCCATTCAAATAGTGCAAGATGGCTTTATTTGGATGAAACATGGCCGTAACAACGATAATAGATGGCAACAAAATTCAACATCAAATTTCAAGGCCATTCAAATAGTGCAAGATGGCTTCATTTGGATGAAACATGGCCATAACAACGATAATAGATGGCAAAAAAACTCAACATCAAATTTCAAGGCCATTCAAAAAGTGCAAGATGGCTTCATTTGGATGAAACATGGCCGTAACAACGATAATAGATGACAACAAAACTCAACATCAAATTTCAAGGCCATTCAAATAGTGCAAGATGGCTTTATTTGGATGAAACATGGCCGTAACAACGATAATAGATGGCAACAAAACTCAACATCAATAATGGACTCAACATCAATAATGGACTCAACATCAGTTCATGGACCATCTATTTCAAGGACAATCAAATAGTGCAAGATGGCTTTATTTGGATGAAACATGGCCGTAACAACGATAATAGATGGCAACAAAACTCAACATCAAATTTCAAGGCCATTCAAATAGTGCAAGATGGCTTCATTTGGATGAAACATGGCCACAACAACGATAATAGATGGCAAAAAAACTCAACATCAAATTTCAAGGCCATTCAAATGGTGCAAGATGGCTTCATTTCGATATAACATGGCCGTAACAACGATAATATATGGCAAAAAAACTCAACATCAAATTTAAAGGCCATTCAAATAGTGCAAGATGGCTTCATTTGGATGAAACATGGACACAACAACGATAATAGATGGCAAAAAAACTCAACATCAAATTTCAAGGCCATTCAAATAGTGCAAGATGGCTTCATTTGGATGAAACATGGCCGTAATAACGATAATAGATGGTAACAAAATTCAACATCAAATTTCAAGGCCATTCAAATAGTGCAAGATGGCTTTATTTGGATGAAACATGGCCGTAACAACGATAATAGATGGCAACAAAATTCAACATCAAATTTCAAGGCCATTCAAATAGTGCAAGATGGCTTCATTTGGATGAAACATGGCTGTAACAACGATAATAGATGGTAAAAAAATTCAACATCAAATTTCAAGGACATTCAAATAGTGCAAGATGGCTTTATTTAGTTGAAACATGGCTGTTACAACGATAATAGATGGTAACAAAATTCAACATCAAATTTCAAGGCCATTCAAATAGTGCAAGGTGGCTTTATTTGGATGAAACATGGCCGTAACAACGATAATAGATGACAACAAAATTCAACATCAAATTTCAAGGCCATTCAAATAGTGCAAGATGGCTTCATTTGGATGAAACATGGCCGTAACAACGATAATAGATGGTAACAAAACTCAACATCAAATTTCAAGGCCATTCAAATAGTGCAAGGTGGCTTCATTTGGATGAAACATGGCCGTAACAACGATAATAGATGGCAAAAAAACTCAACATCAAATTTCAAGGCCATTCAAATAGTGCAAGATGGCTTCATTTGGATGAAACATGGCCGTAACAACGATAATAGATGGCAACAAAATTCAACATCAAATTTCAAGGCCATTAAAATAGTGCAAGATGGCTTCATTTGGATGAAACATGGCCGTAACAACGATACTAGATGGCAACAAAATTCAACATCAAATTTCAAGGCCATTCAAATAGTGCAAGATGGCTTCATTTGGATGAAACATGGCCACAACAACGATAATAGATGGCAAAAAAACTCAACATCAAATTTCAAGGCCATTGAAATAGTGCAAGATGGCTTCATTTGGATGAAACATGGCCACAACAACGATAATAGATGGCAAAAAAATTTGAACATCAAATTTCAAGGCCATTCAAATGGTGCAAGATGGCTTTATTTGGATGAAACATGGCCGTAACAACGATAATAGATGGCAAAAAAACTCAACATCAAATTTAAAGGCCATTCAAATAGTGCAAGATGGCTTCATTTGGATGAAACATGGCCGTAACAACGATAATAGATGGCAACAAAATTCAACATCAAATTTCAAGGCCATTCAAATAGTGCAAGATGGCTTCATTTGGATGAAACATGGCCACAACAACGATAATAGATGGCAAAAAAACTCAACATCAAATTTCAAGGCCATTGAAATAGTGCAAGATGGCTTCATTTGGATGAAACATGGCCGTAACAACGATAATAGATGGTAACAAAATTCAAATTTCAAATTTCAAGGCCATTCAAATAGTGCAAGATGGCTTCATTTGGATGAAACATGGCCGTAACAACGATAATAGATGGCAACAAAATTCAACATCAAATTTCAAGGCCATTCAAATAGTGCAAGATGGCTTTATTTGGATGAAACATGGCCGTAACAACGATAATAGATGGAAACAAAATTCAACATCAAATTTCAAGGCCATTCAAATAGTGCAAGATGGCTTCATTTGGATGAAACATGGCCACAACAACGATAATAGATGGCAAAAAAACTCAACATCAAATTTCAAGGCCATTCAAATAGTACAAGATGGCTTCATTTGGATGAAACATGGCCGTAACAACGATAATAGATGGCAACAAAACTCAACATCAAATTTCAAGGCCATTCAAATAGTGCAAGATGGCTTCATTTGGATGAAACATGGACACAACAACGATAATAGATGGCAAAAAAACTCAACATCAAATTTCAAGGCCATTCAAATAGTGCAAGATGGCTTCATTTGGATGAAACATGGCCGTAACAACGATAATAGATGGCAACAAAACTCAACATCAAATTTAAAGGCCATTCAAATAGTGCAAGATGGCTTCATTTGGATGAAACATGGACACAACAACAATAATAGATGGCAAAAAAACTCAACATCAAATTTCAAGGCCATTCAAATAGTGCAAGATGGCTTCATTTGGATGAAACATGGCCGTAACAACGATAATAGATGGCAACAAAATTCAACATCAAATTTAAAGGCCATTCAAATAGTGCAAGATGGCTTCATTTGGATGAAACATGGCCACAACAACGATAATAGATGGCAAAAAAATTCAACATCAAATTTCAAGGCCATTCAAATAGTGCAAGATGGCTTCATTTGGATGAAACATGGCCACAACAACGATAATAGATGGCAAAAAACTCAACATCAAATTTCAAGGCCATTCAAATAGTGCAAGATGGCTTCATTTGGATGAAACATGGCCGTAACAACGATAATAGATGGCAACAAAACTCAACATCAAATTTAAAGGCCATTCAAATAGTGCAAGATGGCTTCATTTGGATGAAACATGGACACAACAACGATTATAGATGGCAAAAAAACTCAACATCAAATTTCAAGGCCATTCAAATAGTGTAAGATGGCTTCATTTGGATGAAACATGGCCGTAACAACGATAATAGATGGTAAAAAATTCAACATCAAATTAAAAGGCCATTCAAATAGTGCAAGGTGGCTTTATTTGGATGAAACATGGCCGTAACAACGATAATAGATGGCAACAAAACTCAACATCAAATTTCAAGGCCATTCAAATAGTGCAAGATGGCTTCATTTGGATGAAACATGGCCGTAACAACGATAATAGATGGCAAAAAAACTCAACATCAAATTTCAAGGCCATTCAAATAGTGCAAGATGGCTTCATTTGGATGAAACATGGCCGTAACAACGATAATAGATGGTAACAAAATTCAAATTTCAGATTTCAAGGCCATTCAAATAGTGCAAGATGGCTTCATTTGGATGAAACATGGCCGTAACAACGATAATAGATGGCAACAAAACTCAACATCAAATTTCAAGGCCATTCAAATAGTGCAAGATGGCTTTATTTGGATGAAACATGGCCGTAACAACGATAATAGATGGCAACAAAACTCAACATCAAATTTCAAGGCCATTCAAATAGTGCAAGATGGCTTTATTTGGATGAAACATGGCCGTAACAACGATACTAGATGGCAAAAAAACTCAACATCAAATTTCAAGGCCATTCAAATAGTGCAAGATGGCTTCATTTGGATGAAACATGGCCGTAACAACGATAATAGATGGCAACAAAACTCAACATCAAATTTAAAGGCCATTCAAATAGTGCAAGATGGCTTCATTTGGATGAAACATGGACACAACAACGATTATAGATGGCAAAAAAACTCAACATCAAATTTCAAGGCCATTCAAATAGTGTAAGATGGCTTCATTTGGATGAAACATGGCCGTAACAACGATAATAGATGGCAACAAAACTCAACATCAAATTTAAAGGCCATTCAAATAGTGCAAGATGGCTTCATTTGGATGAAACATGGCCGTAACAACGATAATAGATGGCAACAAAATTTGAACATCAAATTTCAAGGCCATTCAAATAGTGCAAGATGGCTTTATTTGGATGAAACATGACCGTAACAACGATAATAGATGGCAAAAAAACTCAACATCAAATTTCAGGCAATTCAAATAGTGCAAGATGACTTTATTTGGATGAAACATGGCCGTAACAACGATAATAGATGGCAACAAAATTCAACATCAAATTTCAAGGCCATTCAAAAAGTGCAAGATGGCTTCATTTGGATGAAACATGGCCATAACAACGATAATAGATGGCAAAAAAACTCAACATCAAATTTCAAGGCCATTCAAATAGTGCAAGATGGCTTCATTTGGATGAAACATGGCCGTAACAACGATAATAGATGGTAACAAAATTCAAATTTCAGATTTCAAGGCCATTCAAATAGTGCAAGATGGCTTCATTTGGATGAAACATGGCCGTAACAACGATAACAGATGGCAACAAAATTCAACATCAAATTTCAAGGCCATTCAAATAGTGCAAGATGGCTTCATTGGGATGAAACATGGCCGTAACAACGATAATAGATGGCAACAAAACTCAACATCAAATTTCAAGGACATTCAAATAGTGCAAGGTGGCTTCATTTGGATGAAACATGGCCGTAACAACGATAATAGATGGCAAAAAAACTCAACATCAAATTTCAAGGCCATTCAAATAGTGCAAGATGGCTTCATTTGGATGAAACATGGCCATAACAACGATAATAGATGGCAAAAAAACTCAACATCAAATTTCAAGGCCATTCAAATAGTGCAAGATGGCTTCATTTGGATGAAACATGGCCGTAACAACGATAATAGATGGCAACAAAATTCAACATCAAATTTCAAGGCCATTCAAATAGTGCAAGATGGCTTCATTTGGATGAAACATGGCCACAACAACGATAATAGATGGCAAAAAACTCAACATCAAATTTCAAGGCCATTCAAATAGTGCAAGATGGCTTCATTTGGATGAAACATGGCCACAACAACGATAATAGATGGCAAAAAAACTCAACATCAAATTTCAAGGCCATTCAAATAGTGCAAGATGGCTTCATTTGGATGAAACATGGCCGTAACAACGATAATAGATGTCAACAAAATTCAACATCAAATTAAAAGGCCATTCAAATAGTACAAGATGGCTTCATTTGGATGAAACATGGACACAACAACGATAATAGATGGCAACAAAATTCAACATCAAATTTCAAGGCCATTCAAATAGTGCAAGATGGCTTCATTTGGATGAAACATGGCCGTAACAACGATACTAGATGGCAAAAAAACTCAACATCAAATTTCAAGGCCATTCAAATAGTGCAAGATGGCTTCATTTAGATGAAACATGGCCGTAACAACGATAATAGATGGTAACAAAATTCAACATCAAATTAAAAGGCCATTCAAATAGTGCAAGATGGCTTCATTTGGATGAAACATGGCCGTAACAACGATAATAGATGGCAACAAAACTCAACATCAATAATGGTTTCAACATCAGTTCATGGACCATCTATTTCAAGGACAATCAAATAGTGCAAGATGGCTTCATTTGGATGAAACATGGCCGTAACAACGATAATAGATGGTAACAAAATTCAACAACAAATTTCAAGGCCATTCAAATAGTGCAAGATGGCTTCATTTGGATGAAACATGGCCACAACAACGATAATAGATGGCAAAAAAACTCAACATCAAATTTCAAGGCCATTCAAATGGTGCAAGATGGCTTCATTTGGATATAACATGGCCGTAACAACGATAATAGATGGCAACAAAACTCAACATCAAATTTCAAGGCCATTCAAATAGTGCAAGATGGCTTCATTTGGATGAAACATGGACACAACAACGATAATAGATGGCAAAAAAACTCAACATCAAATTTCAAGGACATTCAAATAGTGCAAGATGGCTTCATTTCGATGAAACATGGCCGTAACAACGATAATAGATGGCAACAAAATTCAACATCAAATTTAAAGGTCATTCAAATAGTGCAAGATGGCTTCATTTGGATGAAACATGGCCGTAACAACGATAATAGATGGCAACAAAATTCAACATCAAATTTCAAGGCCATTCAAATAGTGCAAGATGCCTTCATTTGGATGAAACATGGACGTAACAACGATAATAGATGGCAACAAAATTCAACATCAAATTTCAAGGCCATTCAAATAGTGCAAGATGGCTTTATTTGGATGAAACATGGCCACAACAACGATAATAGATGGCAACAAAATTCAAAATCAAATTTCAAGGCCATTCAAATAGTGCAAGATGGCTTCATTTGGATGAAACATGGCCGTAACAACGATAATAGATGGCAACAAAACTCAACATCAAATTTCAAGGACATTCAAATAGTGCAAGATGGCTTTATTTGGATGAAACATGGCCGTAACAACGATAAAAGATGGCAACAAAATTCAACATCAAATTTCAAGGCCATTCAAATAGTGCAAGATGGCTTTATTTGGATGAAACATGACCGTAACAACGATAATAGATGGCAACAAAATTCAACATCAAATTTCAAGGCCATTCAAATAGTACAAGATGGCTTCATTTTAATGAAAAATGGCCGTAACAACGATAATAGATGTCAACAAAATTCAACATCAAATTTAAAAGCCATTCAAATAGTGCAAGATGGCTTCATTTGGTTGAAACATGGCCACAACAACTATATAAGATAGCAAAAAAACTCAACATCAAATTTCAAGGCCATTCAAATAGTGCAAGATGGCTTCATTTGGATGAAACATGGCCGTAACAACGATAATAGATGGCAACAAAATTCAACATCAAATTTAAAAGCCATTCAAATAGTGCAAGATGGCTTCATTTGGATGAAACATGGCCACAACAACGATAATAGATGGCAACAAAATTCAACATCAAATTTCAAGGCCATTCAAATAGTGCAAGAAGGCTTCATTTGGATGAAACATGGCCGTAACAACGATAATAGATGGCAACAAAACTCAACATCAAATTTCAAGGCCATTGAAATAGTGCAAGATAGCTTCATTTGGATGAAACATGGCCACAACAACGATAATAGATGGCAACCAAACTCAACATCAAATTTCAAGGCCATTCAAATAGTGCAAGATGGCTTCATTTGGATGAAACATGGACACAACAACGATAATAGATGGTAACAAAATTCAACATCAAATTTAAAGGCCATTCAAATAGTGCAAGATGGCTTCATTTGGATGAAACATGGCCGTAACAACGATAATAGATGGCAACAAAACTCAACATCAAACTTCAAGGCCATTCAAATAGTGCAAGATGGCTTCATTTGGATGAAACATGGCCCCAACAACGATAATAGATGGTAACAAAATTCAACATCAAATTTCAAGGCCATTCAAATAGTGCAAGGTGGCTTTATTTGGATGAAATATGGCCGTAACAACGATAATAGATGGCAAAAAAACTCAACATCAAATTTCAAGGCCATTCAAATGGTGCAAGATGGCTTTATTTGGATGAAACATGGCCGTAACAACGATAATAGATGGCAACCAAACTCAACATCAAATTTCAAGGCCATTCAAATAGTGCAAGATGGCTTCATTTGGATAAAACATGGCCATAACAACGATAATAGATGGCAACAAAATTCAACATCAAATTTCAAGGCCATTCAAATAGTGCAAGATGGCTTCATTAAATGAAACATGGTCATAACAACGATAATAGATGGCAACAAAACTCAACATCAAATTTCAAGGCCATTCAAATAGTGCAAGATGGCTTCATTTGGATGAAACATGGCCTTAACAACGATAATAGATGGCAAAAAAACTCAAAATCAAATTTCAAGGCCATTCAAATAGTGCAAGATGGCTTCATTTGGATGAAACATGGCCACAACAACGATAATAGATGGCAAAAAAACTCAACATCAAATTTCAAGGCCATTCAAATAGTGCAAGATGGCTTCATTTGGATGAAACATGGCCGTAATAACGATAATAGATGGTAACAAAATTCAACATCAAATTTCAAGGCCATTCAAATAGTGCAAGATGGCTTTATTTGGATGAAACATGGCCGTAACAACGATAATAGATGGTAACAAAATTCAACATCAAATTTCAAGGCCATTCAAATAGTGCAAGGTGGCTTTATTTGGATGAAACATGGCCGTAACAACGATAATAGATGACAACAAAATTCAACATCAAATTTCAAGGCCATTCAAATAGTGCAAGATGCCTTCATTTGGATGAAACATGGCCGTAACAACGATAATAGATGACAAAAAAACTCAACATCGAATTTCAGGCCATTCAAATAGTGCAAGATGGCTTTATTTGGATGAAACATGGCCGTAACAACGATAATAGATGGCAACCAAATTCAACATTAAATTTCAAGGCCATTGAAATAGTGCAAGATGGCTTCAGTTGGATGATACATGGCCATAACAACGATAATAGATGGCAAAAAACTGAACATCAAATTTCAAGGCCATTGAAATAGTGCAAGATGGCTTCATTTGGATGAAACATGGCCGTAACAACGATAATAGATGGTAACGAAACTCAAAATCAAATTTCAAGGCCATTGAAATAGTGCAAGATGGCTTCATTTGGATGAAACATGGCCACAACAACGATAATAGATGGCAACAAAATTCAACATCAAATTTCAAGGCCATTCAAATAGTGCAAGATGCCTTCATTTGGATGAAACATGGCCGTAACAACGATAATAGATGGCAACAAAATTCAACATCAAATTTCAAGGCCATTCAAATAGTGCAGTATGGCTTCATTTGGATGAAACATGGCCACAACAACGATAATAGATGGCAAAAAAACTCAACATCAAATTTCAAGGACATTCAAATAGTGCAAGATGGCTTCATTTGGATGAAACATGGCCACAACAACGATAATAGATGGCAACAAAATTCAACATCAAATTTCAAGGTCATTCAAATAGTGCAAGATGGCTTCATTTGGATGAAACATGGCCGTAACAACGATAATAGATGGCAACAAAACTCAACATCAAATTTCAAGGACATTCAAATAGTGCAAGATGGCTTTATTTGGATGAAACATGGCCGTAACAACGATAATAGATGGCAAAAAAATTCAACATCAAATTTCAAGGCCATTCAAATAGTGCAAGATGGCTTTATTTGGATGAAACATGGCCGTAACAACGATAATAGATGGCAACAAAATTCAACATCAAATTTCAAGGCCATTCAAATAGTACAAGATGGCTTCATTTTAATGAAACATGGCCGTAACAACGATAATAGATGTCAACAAAATTCAACATCAAATTTCAACGCCATTCAAATAGTGCAAGATGGCTTCATTTGGTTGAAACATGGCCACAACAACTATAATAGATAGCAAAAAAACTCAACATCAAATTTCAAGGCCATTCAAATAGTGCAAGATGGCTTCATTTAGATGAAACATGGCCGTAACAACGATAATAGATAGCAACAAAATTCAACATCAAATTTCAAGGACATTCAAATAGTGCAAGATGGCTTCATTTGGATGAAACATGGCCATAACAACGATAATAGATGGCAACAAAATTCAACATCAAATTTCAAGGTCATTCAAATAGTGCAAGATGGCTTCATTTGGATGAAACATGGCCGTTACAACGATAATAGATGGCAACAAAACTCAACATCAAATTTCAAGGCCATTCAAATAGTGCAAGATGGCTTTATTTGGATGAAACATGGCCGTAACAACGATAAAAGATGGCAACAAAATTCAACATCAAATTTCAAGGCCATTCAAATAGTGCAAGATGGCTTTATTTGGATGAAACATGACCGTAACAACGATAATAGATGGCAACAAAATTCAACATCAAATTTCAAGGCCATTCAAATAGTGCAAGATGGCTTCATTTGGTTGAAACATGGCCACAACAACTATAATAGATAGCAAAAAAACTCAACATCAAATTTCAAGGCCATTCAAATGGTGCAAGATGGCTTCATTTGGATATAACATGGCCGTAACAACGATAATAGATGGCAAAAAAACTCAACATCAAATTTCAAGGCCATTCAAATAGTGCAAGATGGCTTCATTTGGATGAAACATGGACACAACAACGATAATAGATGGCAAAAAAACTCAACATCAAATTTCAAGGTCATTCAAATAGTGCAAGATGGCTTCATTTGGATGAAACATGGCCGTAACAACGATAATAGATGGCAACAAAATTCAACATCAAATTTAAAGGTCATTCAAATAGTGCAAGATGGCTTCATTTGGATGAAACATGGCCGTAACAACGATAATAGATGGCAACAAAATTCAACATCAAATTTCAAGGCCATTCAAATAGTGCAAGATGCCTTCATTTGGATGAAACATGGACGTAACAACGATAATAGATGGCAACAAAATTCAACATCAAATTTCAAGGCCATTCAAATAGTGCAAGATGGCTTTATTTGGATGAAACATGGCCACAACAACGATAATAGATGGCAACAAAATTCAACATCAAATTTCAAGGTCATTCAAATAGTGCAAGATGGCTTCATTTGGATGAAACATGGCCGTAACAACGATAATAGATGGCAACAAAACTCAACATCAAATTTCAAGGACATTCAAATAGTGCAAGATGGCTTTATTTGGATGAAACATGGCCGTAACAACGATAAAAGATGGCAACAAAATTCAACATCAAATTTCAAGGCCATTCAAATAGTGCAAGATGGCTTTATTTGGATGAAACATGACCGTAACAACGATAATAGATGGCAACAAAATTCAACATCAAATTTCAAGGCCATTCAAATAGTACAAGATGGCTTCATTTTAATGAAAAATGGCCGTAACAACGATAATAGATGTCAACAAAATTCAACATCAAATTTAAAAGCCATTCAAATAGTGCAAGATGGCTTCATTTGGTTGAAACATGGCCACAACAACTATATAAGATAGCAAAAAAACTCAACATCAAATTTCAAGGCCATTCAAATAGTGCAAGATGGCTTCATTTGGATGAAACATGGCCGTAACAACGATAATAGATGGCAACAAAATTCAACATCAAATTTAAAAGCCATTCAAATAGTGCAAGATGGCT
The DNA here is from genome assembly GCF_943734735.2 of Anopheles gambiae. Lineage (NCBI taxonomy): Eukaryota > Metazoa > Arthropoda > Insecta > Diptera > Culicidae > Anopheles > Anopheles gambiae. The sequence continues at coordinate 583,151 of NW_026902715.1, forward strand.
TCATTTGGATGAAACATGGCCACAACAACGATAATAGATGGCAACAAAATTCAACATCAAATTTCAAGGCCATTCAAATAGTGCAAGAAGGCTTCATTTGGATGAAACATGGCCGTAACAACGATAATAGATGGCAACAAAACTCAACATCAAATTTCAAGGCCATTGAAATAGTGCAAGATAGCTTCATTTGGATGAAACATGGCCACAACAACGATAATAGATGGCAACCAAACTCAACATCAAATTTCAAGGCCATTCAAATAGTGCAAGATGGCTTCATTTGGATGAAACATGGACACAACAACGATAATAGATGGTAACAAAATTCAACATCAAATTTAAAGGCCATTCAAATAGTGCAAGATGGCTTCATTTGGATGAAACATGGCCGTAACAACGATAATAGATGGCAAAAAAAACTCAACATCAAACTTCAAGGCCATTCAAATAGTGCAAGATGGCTTCATTTGGATGAAACATGGCCCCAACAACGATAATAGATGGTAACAAAATTCAACATCAAATTTCAAGGCCATTCAAATAGTGCAAGGTGGCTTTATTTGGATGAAATATGGCCGTAACAACGATAATAGATGGCAAAAAAACTCAACATCAAATTTCAAGGCCATTCAAATGGTGCAAGATGGCTTTATTTGGATGAAACATGGCCGTAACAACGATAATAGATGGCAACCAAACTCAACATCAAATTAAAAGGCCATTCAAATAGTGCAAGATGGCTTCATTTGGATGAAACATGGCCATAACAACGATAATAGATGGCAACAAAATTCAACATCAAATTTCAAGGCCATTCAAATAGTGCAAGATGGCTTCATTAAATGAAACATGGTCATAACAACGATAATAGATGGCAACAAAACTCAACATCAAATTTCAAGGCCATTCAAATAGTGCAAGATGGCTTCATTTGGATGAAACATGGCCTTAACAACGATAATAGATGGCAAAAAAACTCAAAATCAAATTTCAAGGCCATTCAAATAGTGCAAGATGGCTTCATTTGGATGAAACATGGCCACAACAACGATAATAGATGGCAAAAAAACTCAACATCAAATTTCAAGGCCATTCAAATAGTGCAAGATGGCTTCATTTGGATGAAACATGGCCGTAATAACGATAATAGATGGTAACAAAATTCAACATCAAATTTCAAGGCCATTCAAATAGTGCAAGATGGCTTTATTTGGATGAAACATGGCCGTAACAACGATAATAGATGGTAACAAAATTCAACATCAAATTTCAAGGCCATTCAAATAGTGCAAGGTGGCTTTATTTGGATGAAACATGGCCGTAACAACGATAATAGATGACAACAAAATTCAACATCAAATTTCAAGGCCATTCAAATAGTGCAAGATGGCTTCATTTGGATGAAACATGGCCGTAACAACGATAATAGATGGCAAAAAAAACTCAACATCAAACTTCAAGGCCATTCAAATAGTGCAAGATGGCTTCATTTGGATGAAACATGGCCCCAACAACGATAATAGATGGTAACAAAATTCAACATCAAATTTCAAGGCCATTCAAATAGTGCAAGGTGGCTTTATTTGGATGAAATATGGCCGTAACAACGATAATAGATGGCAAAAAAACTCAACATCAAATTTCAAGGCCATTCAAATGGTGCAAGATGGCTTTATTTGGATGAAACATGGCCGTAACAACGATAATAGATGGCAACAAAATTCAACATCAAATTTCAGGCCATTCAAATAGTGCAAGATGGCTTTATTTGGATGAAACATGGCCGTAACAACGATAATAGATGGCAACAAAATTCAACATTACATTTCAAGGCCATTCAAATAGTGCAAGATGGCTTCATTTGGATGAAACATGGCCATAACAACGATAATTGATGGCAAAAAAACTCAACATCAAATTTCAAGGCCATTCAAATAGTGCAAGATGGCTTCATTTGGATGAAACATGGCCGTAACAACGATAATAGATGACAAAAAAACTCAACATCGAATTTCAGGCCATTCAAATAGTGCAAGATGGCTTTATTTGGATGAAACATGGCCGTAACAACGATAATAGATGGCAACCAAATTCAACATTAAATTTCAAGGCCATTCAAATAGTGCAAGATGGCTTCAGTTGGATGATACATGGCCATAACAACGATAATAGATGGCAAAAAACTGAACATCAAATTTCAAGGCCATTGAAATAGTGCAAGATGGCTTCATTTGGATGAAACATGGCCGTAACAACGATAATAGATGGTAACGAAATTCAACATCAAATTTCAAGGCCATTCAAATAGTGCAAGATGGCTTCATTTGGATGAAACATGGCCACAACAACGATAATAGATGGCAAAAAAACTCAACATCAAATTTCAAGGACATTCAAATAGTGCAAGATGGCTTCATTTGGATGAAACATGGCCACAACAACGATAATAGATGGCAACAAAATTCAACATCAAATTTCAAGGTCATTCAAATAGTGCAAGATGGTTTCATTTGGATGAAACATGGCCGTAACAACGATAATAGATGGCAACAAAACTCAACATCAAATTTCAAGGACATTCAAATAGTGCAAGATGGCTTTATTTGGATGAAACATGGCCGTAACAACGATAATAGATGGCAAAAAAATTCAACATCAAATTTCAAGGCCATTCAAATAGTGCAAGATGGCTTTATTTGGATGAAACATGGCCGTAACAACGATAATAGATGGCAACAAAATTCAACATCAAATTTCAAGGCCATTCAAATAGTACAAGATGGCTTCATTTTAATGAAACATGGCCGTAACAACGATAATAGATGTCAACAAAATTCAACATCAAATTTCAAGGCCATTCAAATAGTGCAAGATGGCTTCATTTGGTTGAAACATGGCCACAACAACTATAATAGATAGCAAAAAAACTCAAAATCAAATTTCAAGGCCATTCAAATAGTGCAACATGGCTTCATTTGGATGAAACATGGCCGTAACAACGATAATAGATAGCAACAAAATTCAACATCAAATTTCAAGGACATTCAAATAGTGCAAGATGGCTTCATTTGGATGAAACATGGCCACAACAACGATAATAGATGGCAACAAAATTCAACATCAAATTTCAAGGTCATTCAAATAGTGCAAGATGGCTTCATTTGGATGAAACATGGCCGTTACAACGATAATAGATGGCAACAAAACTCAACATCAAATTTCAAGGACATTCAAATAGTGCAAGATGGCTTTATTTGGATGAAACATGGCCGTAACAACGATAAAAGATGGCAACAAAATTCAACATCAAATTTCAAGGCCATTCAAATAGTGCAAGATGGCTTTATTTGGATGAAACATGACCGTAACAACGATAATAGATGGCAACAAAATTCAACATCAAATTTCAAGGCCATTCAAATAGTACAAGATGGCTTCATTTTAATGAAACATGGCCGTAACAACGATAATAGATGTCAACAAAATTCAACATCAAATTTAAAGGCCATTCAAATAGTGCAAGATGGCTTCATTTGGTTGAAACATGGCCACAACAACTATATAAGATAGCAAAAAAACTCAACATCAAATTTCAAGGCCATTCAAATAGTGCAAGATGGCTTCATTTGGATGAAACATGGCCGTAACAACGATAATAGATGGCAACAAAATTCAACATCAAATTTAAAAGCCATTCAAATAGTGCAAGATGGCTTCATTTGGATGAAACATGGCCACAACAACGATAATAGATGGAAACAAAATTCAACATCAAATTTCAAGGCCATTCAAATAGTGCAAGAAGGCTTCATTTGGATGAAACATGGCCGTAACAACGATAATAGATGGCAACAAAACTCAACATCAAATTTCAAGGCCATTGAAATAGTGCAAGATAGCTTCATTTGGATGAAACATGGCCACAACAACGATAATAGATGGCAACCAAACTCAACATCAAATTTCAAGGCCATTCAAATAGTGCAAGATGGCTTCATTTGGATGAAACATGGACACAACAACGATAATAGATGGTAACAAAATTCAACATCAAATTTCAAGGCCATTCAAATAGTGCAAGATGGCTTTATTTGGATGAAACATGGCCGTAACAACGATAATAGATGGCAACAAAATTCAACATCAAATTTCAAGGCCATTCAAATAGTGCAAGATGGCTTCATTTGGATGAAACATGGCCGTAACAACGATAATAGATGGTAAAAAAATTCAACATCAAATTTCAAGGACATTCAAATAGTGCAAGATGGCTTTATTTGGTTGAAACATGGCTGTTACAACGATAATAGATGGTAACAAAATTCAACATCAAATTTCAAGGCCATTCAAATAGTGCAAGGTGGCTTTATTTGGATGAAACATGGCCGTAACAACGATAATAGATGACAACAAAATTCAACATCAAATTTCAAGGCCAATCAAATAGTGCAAGATGGCTTCATTTGGATGAAACATGGCCGTAACAACGATAATAGATGGCAAAAAACTCAACATCAAATTTCAAGGCCATTCAAATAGTGCAAGATGGCTTCATTTGGATGAAACATGGCCGTAACAACGATAATAGATGGTAACAAAACTCAACATCAAATTTCAAGGCCATTCAAATAGTGCAAGGTGGCTTCATTTGGATGAAACATGGCCGTAACAACGATAATAGATGGCAACAAAATTCAACATCAAATTTCAAGGCCATTCAAATAGTGCAAGATGGCTTCATTTGGATGAAACATGGCCGTAACAACGATAATAGATGGCAAAAAAACTCAACATCAAATTTCAAGGCCATTCAAATAGTGCAAGATGGCTTCATTTGGATGAATCATGGCCGTAACAACGATAATAGATGGCAACAAAATTCAACATCAAATTTCAAGGCCATTCAAATAGTGCAAGATGGCTTTATTTGGATGAAACATGGTCGTAACAACGATAATAGATGGCAACAAAATACAACATCAAATTTCAAGGTCATTGAATTAGTGCAAGATGGCTTCATTTGGATGTAACATGGCCGTAACAACGATAATAGATGGCAAAAAAAACTCAACATAAAATTTGAAGGCCATTCAAATAGTGCAAGATGGCTTCATTTGGATGAAACATGGCCGTAACAACGATAATAGATGGCAAAAAAAACTCAACATAAAATTTCAAGGCCATTCAAATAGTGCAAGATGGCTTCATTTGGATGAAACATGGCCGTAACAACGATAATAGATGGCAAAAAAACTCAACATCAAATTTCAAGGCCATTCAAATAGTGCAAGATGGCTTCATTTGGATGAAACATGGCCGTAACAACGATAATAGATGGTGACAAAATTCAACATCAAATTAAAAGGCCATTCAAATAGTGCAAGATGGCTTTATTTGGATGAAACATGGCCGTAACAACGATAATAGATGTCAACAAAATTCAACATCAAATTAAAAGGCCATTCAAATAGTGCAAGATGGCTTTATTTAGATGAAACATGGCCGTAACAACGATAATAGATGGCAACAAAATTCAACATCAAATTTCAAGGCCATTCAAATAGTACAAGATGGCTTCATTTGGATGAAACATGGACACAACAACGATAATAGATGGCAACAAGATTCAACATCAAATTTCAAGGCCATTCAAATAGTGCAAGATGGCTTCATTTGGATGAAACATGGCCGTAACAACGATACTAGATGGCAACAAAACTCAACATCAAATTTAAAGGCCATTCAAATAGTGCAAGATGGCTTCATTTGGATGAAACATGGCCGTAACAACGATAATAGATGGTAACTAAATTCAACATCAAATTAAAAGGCCATTCAAATAGTGCAAGATGGCTTCATTTGGATGAAACATGGCCGTAACAACGATAATAGATGGCAACAAAATTCAACATCAAATTTCAAGGCCATTCAAATAGTGCAAGATGGCTTTATTTGGATGAAACATGGCCACAACAACGATAATAGATGGCAACAAAATTCAACATCAAATTTCAAGGTCATTCAAATAGTGCAAGATGGCTTCATTTGGATGAAACATGGCCGTAACAACGATAATAGATGGCAACAAAACTCAACATCAAATTTCAAGGACATTCAAATAGTGCAAGATGGCTTTATTTGGATGAAACATGGCCGTAACAACGATAAAAGATGGCAACAAAATTCAACATCAAATTTCAAGGCCATTCAAATAGTGCAAGATGGCTTTATTTGGATGAAACATGACCGTAACAACGATAATAGATGGCAACAAAATTCAACATCAAATTTCAAGGCCATTCAAATAGTGCAAGATGGCTTTATTTGGATGAAACATGGTCGTAACAACGATAATAGATGGCAACAAAATACAACATCAAATTTCAAGGTCATTGAATTAGTGCAAGATGGCTTCATTTGGATGTAACATGGCCGTAACAACGATAATAGATGGCAAAAAAAACTCAACATAAAATTTCAAGGCCATTCAAATAGTGCAAGATGGCTTCATTTGGATGAAACATGGCCGTAACAACGATAATAGATGGCAAAAAAAACTCAACATAAAATTTCAAGGCCATTCAAATAGTGCAAGATGGCTTCATTTGGATGAAACATGGCCGTAACAACGATAATAGATGGCAAAAAAACTCAACATCAAATTTCAAGGCCATTCAAATAGTGCAAGATGGCTTCATTTGGATGAAACATGGCCGTAACAACGATAATAGATGGTGACAAAATTCAACATCAAATTAAAAGGCCATTCAAATAGTGCAAGATGGCTTTATTTGGCTGAAACATGGCCGTAACAACGATAATAGATGTCAACAAAATTCAACATCAAATTAAAAGGCCATTCAAATAGTGCAAGATGGCTTTATTTGGATGAAACATGGCCGTAACAACGATAATAGATGTCAACAAAATTCAACATCAAATTAAAAGGCCATTCAAATAGTGCAAGATGGCTTCATTTGGATATAACATGGCCGTAACAACGATAATAGATGGCAAAAAAACTCAACATCAAATTTCAAGGCCATTCAAATAGTGCAAGATGGCTTCATTTGGATGAAACATGGACACAACAACGATAATAGATGGCAAAAAAACTCAACATCAAATTTCAAGGTCATTCAAATAGTGCAAGATGGCTTCATTTGGATGAAACATGGCCGTAACAACGATAATAGATGGCAACAAAATTCAACATCAAATTTAAAGGTCATTCAAATAGTGCAAGATGGCTTCATTTGGATGAAACATGGCCGTAACAACGATAATAGATGGCAACAAAATTCAACATCAAATTTCAAGGCCATTCAAATAGTGCAAGATGCCTTCATTTGGATGAAACATGGACGTAACAACGATAATAGATGGCAACAAAATTCAACATCAAATTTCAAGGCCATTCAAATAGTGCAAGATGGCTTTATTTGGATGAAACATGGCCACAACAACGATAATAGATGGCAACAAAATTCAACATCAAATTTCAAGGTCATTCAAATAGTGCAAGATGGCTTCATTTGGATGAAACATGGCCGTAACAACGATAATAGATGGCAACAAAACTCAACATCAAATTTCAAGGACATTCAAATAGTGCAAGATGGCTTTATTTGGATGAAACATGGCCGTAACAACGATAATAGATGGCAACAAAATTCAACATCAAATTTCAAGGCCATTCAAATAGTGCAAGATGGCTTTATTTGGATGAAACATGACCGTAACAACGATAATAGATGGCAACAAAATTCAACATCAAATTTCAAGGCCATTCAAATAGTACAAGATGGCTTCATTTTAATGAAAAATGGCCGTAACAACGATAATAGATGTCAACAAAATTCAACATCAAATTTAAAAGCCATTCAAATAGTGCAAGATGGCTTCATTTGGTTGAAACATGGCCACAACAACTATATAAGATAGCAAAAAAACTCAACATCAAATTTCAAGGCCATTCAAATAGTGCAAGATGGCTTCATTTGGATGAAACATGGCCGTAACAACGATAATAGATGGCAACAAAATTCAACATCAAATTTAAAAGCCATTCAAATAGTGCAAGATGGCTTCATTTGGATGAAACATGGCCACAACAACGATAATAGATGGCAACAAAATTCAACATCAAATTTCAAGGCCATTCAAATAGTGCAAGAAGGCTTCATTTGGATGAAACATGGCCGTAACAACGATAATAGATGGCAACAAAACTCAACATCAAATTTCAAGGCCATTGAAATAGTGCAAGATAGCTTCATTTGGATGAAACATGGCCACAACAACGATAATAGATGGCAACCAAACTCAACATCAAATTTCAAGGCCATTCAAATAGTGCAAGATGGCTTCATTTGGATGAAACATGGACACAACAACGATAATAGATGGTAACAAAATTCAACATCAAATTTAAAGGCCATTCAAATAGTGCAAGATGGCTTCATTTGGATGAAACATGGCCGTAACAACGATAATAGATGGCAAAAAAAACTCAACATCAAACTTCAAGGCCATTCAAATAGTGCAAGATGGCTTCATTTGGATGAAACATGGCCCCAACAACGATAATAGATGGTAACAAAATTCAACATCAAATTTCAAGGCCATTCAAATAGTGCAAGGTGGCTTTATTTGGATGAAATATGGCCGTAACAACGATAATAGATGGCAAAAAAACTCAACATCAAATTTCAAGGCCATTCAAATGGTGCAAGATGGCTTTATTTGGATGAAACATGGCCGTAACAACGATAATAGATGGCAACCAAACTCAACATCAAATTTCAAGGCCATTCAAATAGTGCAAGATGGCTTCATTTGGATGAAACATGGCCATAACAACGATAATAGATGGCAACAAAATTCAACATCAAATTTCAAGGCCATTCAAATAGTGCAAGATGGCTTCATTAAATGAAACATGGTCATAACAACGATAATAGATGGCAACAAAACTCAACATCAAATTTCAAGGCCATTCAAATAGTGCAAGATGGCTTCATTTGGATGAAACATGGCCTTAACAACGATAATAGATGGCAAAAAAACTCAAAATCAAATTTCAAGGCCATTCAAATAGTGCAAGATGGCTTCATTTGGATGAAACATGGCCACAACAACGATAATAGATGGCAAAAAAACTCAACATCAAATTTCAAGGCCATTCAAATAGTGCAAGATGGCTTCATTTGGATGAAACATGGCCGTAATAACGATAATAGATGGTAACAAAATTCAACATCAAATTTCAAGGCCATTCAAATAGTGCAAGATGGCTTTATTTGGATGAAACATGGCCGTAACAACGATAATAGATGGTAACAAAATTCAACATCAAATTTCAAGGCCATTCAAATAGTGCAAGGTGGCTTTATTTGGATGAAACATGGCCGTAACAACGATAATAGATGACAACAAAATTCAACATCAAATTTCAAGGCCATTCAAATAGTACAAGATGGCTTCATTTGGATGAAACATGGCCGTAACAACGATAATAGATGGCAAAAAAAACTCAACATCAAACTTCAAGGCCATTCAAATAGTGCAAGATGGCTTCATTTGGATGAAACATGGCCCCAACAACGATAATAGATGGTAACAAAATTCAACATCAAATTTCAAGGCCATTCAAATAGTGCAAGGTGGCTTTATTTGGATGAAATATGGCCGTAACAACGATAATAGATGGCAACAAAACTCAACATCAAATTTCAAGGCCATTCAAATGGTGCAAGATGGCTTTATTTGGATGAAACATGGCCGTAACAACGATAATAGATGGCAACAAAATTCAACATCAAATTTCAGGCCATTCAAATAGTGCAAGATGGCTTTATTTGGATGAAACATGGCCGTAACAACGATAATAGATGGCAACAAAATTCAACATTACATTTCAAGGCCATTCAAATAGTGCAAGATGGCTTCATTTGGATGAAACATGGCCATAACAACGATAATTGATGGCAAAAAAACTCAACATCAAATTTCAAGGCCATTCAAATAGTGCAAGATGGCTTCATTTGGATGAAACATGGCCGTAACAACGATAATAGATGACAAAAAAACTCAACATCGAATTTCAGGCCATTCAAATAGTGCAAGATGGCTTTATTTGGATGAAACATGGCCGTAACAACGATAATAGATGGCAACCAAATTCAACATTAAATTTCAAGGCCATTCAAATAGTGCAAGATGGCTTCAGTTGGATGATACATGGCCATAACAACGATAATAGATGGCAAAAAACTGAACATCAAATTTCAAGGCCATTGAAATAGTGCAAGATGGCTTCATTTGGATGAAACATGGCCGTAACAACGATAATAGATGGTAACGAAATTCAACATCAAATTTCAAGGCCATTCAAATAGTGCAAGATGGCTTCATTTGGATGAAACATGGCCACAACAACGATAATAGATGGCAAAAAAACTCAACATCAAATTTCAAGGACATTCAAATAGTGCAAGATGGCTTCATTTGGATGAAACATGGCCACAACAACGATAATAGATGGCAACAAAATTCAACATCAAATTTCAAGGTCATTCAAATAGTGCAAGATGGCTTCATTTGGATGAAACATGGCCGTAACAACGATAATAGATGGCAACAAAACTCAACATCAAATTTCAAGGACATTCAAATAGTGCAAGATGGCTTTATTTGGATGAAACATGGCCGTAACAACGATAATAGATGGCAAAAAAATTCAACATCAAATTTCAAGGCCATTCAAATAGTGCAAGATGGCTTTATTTGGATGAAACATGGCCGTAACAACGATAATAGATGGCAACAAAATTCAACATCAAATTTCAAGGCCATTCAAATAGTACAAGATGGCTTCATTTTAATGAAACATGGCCGTAACAACGATAATAGATGTCAACAAAATTCAACATCAAATTTCAAGGCCATTCAAATAGTGCAAGATGGCTTCATTTGGTTGAAACATGGCCACAACAACTATAATAGATAGCAAAAAAACTCAAAATCAAATTTCAAGGCCATTCAAATAGTGCAAGATGGCTTCATTTGGATGAAACATGGCCGTAACAACGATAATAGATAGCAACAAAATTCAACATCAAATTTCAAGGACATTCAAATAGTGCAAGATGGCTTCATTTGGATGAAACATGGCCACAACAACGATAATAGATGGCAACAAAATTCAACATCAAATTTCAAGGTCATTCAAATAGTGCAAGATGGCTTCATTTGGATGAAACATGGCCGTTACAACGATAATAGATGGCAACAAAACTCAACATCAAATTTCAAGGACATTCAAATAGTGCAAGATGGCTTTATTTGGATGAAACATGGCCGTAACAACGATAAAAGATGGCAACAAAATTCAACATCAAATTTCAAGGCCATTCAAATAGTGCAAGATGGCTTTATTTGGATGAAACATGACCGTAACAACGATAATAGATGGCAACAAAATTCAACATCAAATTTCAAGGCCATTCAAATAGTACAAGATGGCTTCATTTTAATGAAACATGGCCGTAACAACGATAATAGATGTCAACAAAATTCAACATCAAATTTAAAGGCCATTCAAATAGTGCAAGATGGCTTCATTTGGTTGAAACATGGCCACAACAACTATATAAGATAGCAAAAAAACTCAACATCAAATTTCAAGGCCATTCAAATAGTGCAAGATGGCTTCATTTGGATGAAACATGGCCGTAACAACGATAATAGATGGCAACAAAATTCAACATCAAATTTAAAAGCCATTCAAATAGTGCAAGATGGCTTCATTTGGATGAAACATGGCCACAACAACGATAATAGATGGAAACAAAATTCAACATCAAATTTCAAGGCCATTCAAATAGTGCAAGAAGGCTTCATTTGGATGAAACATGGCCGTAACAACGATAATAGATGGCAACAAAACTCAACATCAAATTTCAAGGCCATTGAAATAGTGCAAGATGGCTTCATTTGGATGAAACATGGCCACAACAACGATAATAGATGGCAACCAAACTCAACATCAAATTTCAAGGCCATTCAAATAGTGCAAGATGGCTTCATTTGGATGAAACATGGACACAACAACGATAATAGATGGTAACAAAATTCAACATCAAATTTCAAGGCCATTCAAATAGTGCAAGATGGCTTTATTTGGATGAAACATGGCCGTAACAACGATAATAGATGGCAACAAAATTCAACATCAAATTTCAAGGCCATTCAAATAGTGCAAGATGGCTTCATTTGGATGAAACATGGCCGTAACAACGATAATAGATGGTAAAAAAATTCAACATCAAATTTCAAGGACATTCAAATAGTGCAAGGTGGCTTCATTTGGATGAAACATGGCCGTAACAACGATAATAGATGGCAACAAAATTCAACATCAAATTTCAAGGCCATTCAAATAGTGCAAGATGGCTTCATTTGGATGAAACATGGCCGTAACAACGATAATAGATGGCAAAAAAACTCAACATCAAATTTCAAGGCCATTCAAATAGTGCAAGATGGCTTCATTTGGATGAATCATGGCCGTAACAACGATAATAGATGGCAACAAAATTCAACATCAAATTTCAAGGCCATTCAAATAGTGCAAGATGGCTTTATTTGGATGAAACATGGTCGTAACAACGATAATAGATGGCAACAAAATACAACATCAAATTTCAAGGTCATTGAATTAGTGCAAGATGGCTTCATTTGGATGTAACTTGGCCGTAACAACGATAATAGATGGCAAAAAAAACTCAACATAAAATTTCAAGGCCATTCAAATAGTGCAAGATGGCTTCATTTGGATGAAACATGGCCGTAACAACGATAATAGATGGCAAAAAAAACTCAACATAAAATTTCAAGGCCATTCAAATAGTGCAAGATGGCTTCATTTGGATGAAACATGGCCGTAACAACGATAATAGATGGCAAAAAAAACTCAACATCAAATTTCAAGGCCATTCAAATAGTGCAAGATGGCTTCATTTGGATGAAACATGGCCGTAACAACGATAATAGATGGTGACAAAATTCAACATCAAATTAAAAGGCCATTCAAATAGTGCAAGATGGCTTTATTTGGCTGAAACATGGCCGTAACAACGATAATAGATGTCAACAAAATTCAACATCAAATTAAAAGGCCATTCAAATAGTGCAAGATGGCTTTATTTGGATGAAACAAGGCCGTAACAACGATAATAGATGTCAACAAAATTCAACATCAAATTAAAAGGCCATTCAAATAGTGCAAGATGGCTTTATTTAGATGAAACATGGCCGTAACAACGATAATAGATGGCAACAAAATTCAACATCAAATTTCAAGGCCATTCAAATAGTACAAGATGGCTTCATTTGGATGAAACATGGACACAACAACGATAATAGATGGCAACAAGATTCAACATCAAATTTCAAGGCCATTCAAATAGTGCAAGATGGCTTCATTTGGATGAAACATGGCCGTAACAACGATACTAGATGGCAACAAAACTCAACATCAAATTTAAAGGCCATTCAAATAGTGCAAGATGGCTTCATTTGGATGAAACATGGCCGTAACAACGATAATAGATGGTAACTAAATTCAACATCAAATTAAAAGGCCATTCAAATAGTGCAAGATGGCTTCATTTGGATGAAACATGGCCGTAACAACGATAATAGATGGCAACAAAATTCAACATCAAATTAAAAGGCCATTCAAATAGTGCAAGGTGGCTTCATTTGGATGAAACATGGCCCCAACAGCGATAATAGATGGCAAAAGAACTCAACATCAAATTTCAAGGCCATTCAAATAGTGCAAGATGGCTTCATTTGGATGAAACATGGCCGTAACAACGATAATAGATGGCAACAAAATTCAACATCAAATTTAAAGGCCATTAAAATAGTGCAAGATGGCTTCATTTGGATGAAACATGGCCGTAACAACGATACTAGATGGCAAACAAACTCAACATCAAATTTCAAGGCCATTCAAATAGTGCAAGATGGCTTCATTTGGATGAAACATGGCCACAACAACAATAATAGATTGCAACAAAATTCAACATCAAATTTCAAGGCCATTCAAATAGTGCAAGATGGCTTTATTTGGATGAAACATGGCCGTAACAACGATAATAGATGGCAAAAAAACTCAACATCAATTTTCAGGCCATTCAAATAGTGCAAGATGGCTTTATTTGGATGAAACATGGCCGTAACAACGATAATAGATGGCAACAAAATTCAACATCAAATTTCAAGGCCATTCAAATAGTGCAAGATGGCTTCATTTGGATGAAACATGGCCATAACAACGATAATAGATGGCAAAAAAACTCAACATCAAATTTCAAGGCCATTCAAAAAGTGCAAGATGGCTTCATTTGGATGAAACATGGCCGTAACAACGATAATAGATGACAACGAAACTCAACATCAAATTTCAAGGCCATTCAAATAGTGCAAGATGGCTTTATTTGGATGAAACATGGCCGTAACAACGATAATAGATGGCAACAAAACTCAACATCAATAATGGACTCAACATCAGTTCATGGACCATCTATTTCAAGGACAATCAAATGGTGCAAGATGGCTTTATTTGGATGAAACATGGCCGTAACAACGATAATAGATGGCAACAAAATTCAACAACAAATTTCAAGGCCATTCAAATAGTGCAAGATGGCTTCATTTGGATGAAACATGGACACAACAACGATAATAGATGGCAAAAAAACTCAACATCAAATTTCAAGGCCATTCAAATAGTGCAAGATGGCTTCATTTGGATGAAACATGGCCGTAATAACGATAATAGATGGTAACAAAATTCAACATCAAATTTCAAGGCCATTCAAATAGTGCAAGATGGCTTTATTTGGATGAAACATGGCCGTAACAACGATAATAGATGGCAACAAAATTCAACATCAAATTTCAAGGCCATTCAAATAGTGCAAGATGGCTTCATTTGGATGAAACATGGCCGTAACAACGATAATAGATGGTAAAAAAATTCAACATCAAATTTCAAGGACATTCAAATAGTGCAAGATGGCTTTATTTGGTTGAAACATGGCTGTTACAACGATAATAGATGGTAACAAAATTCAACATCAAATTTCAAGGCCATTCAAATAGTGCAAGGTGGCTTTATTTGGATGAAACATGGCCACAACAACGATAATAGATGGCAAAAAAACTGAACATCAAATTTCAAGGCCATTCAAATAGTGCAAGATGGCTTCATTTGGATGAAACATGGCCGTAACAACGATAATAGATGGCAAAAAACTCAACATCAAATTTCAAGGCCATTCAAATAGTGCAAGATGGCTTCATTTGGATGAAACATGGCCGTAACAACGATAATAGATGGTAACAAAACTCAACATCAAATTTCAAGGCCATTCAAATAGTGCAAGGTGGCTTCATTTGGATGAAACATGGCCGTAACAACGATAATAGATGGCAAAAAAACTCAACATCAAATTTCAAGGCCATTCAAATAGTGCAAGATGGCTTCATTTGGATGAAACATGGCCGTAACAACGATAATAGATGGCAACAAAATTCAACATCAAATTTCAAGGCCATTAAAATAGTGCAAGATGGCTTCATTTGGATGAAACATGGCCGTAACAACGATACTAGATGGCAAAAAAACTCAACATCAAATTTCAAGGCCATTCAAATAGTGCAAGATGGCTTCATTTGGATGAAACATGGCCACAACAACGATAATAGATGGCAAAAAAATTTGAACATCAAATTTCAAGGCCATTCAAATGGTGCAAGATGGCTTTATTTGGATGAAACATGGCCGTAACAACGATAATAGATGGCAAAAAAACTCAACATCAAATTTAAAGGCCATTCAAATAGTGCAAGATGGCTTTATTTGGATGAAACATGGCCGTAACAACGATAATAGATGGCAACAAAATTCAACATCAAATTTCAAGGCCATTGAAATAGTGCAAGATGGCTTCATTTGGATGAAACATGGCCACAACAACGATAATAGATGGCAAAAAAAACTCAACATCAAATTTCAAGGCCATTGAAATAGTGCAAGATGGCTTCGTTTGGATGAAACATGGCCGTAACAACGATAATAGATGGTAACAAAATTCAAATTTCAAATTTCAAGGCCATTCAAATAGTGCAAGATGGCTTCATTTGGATGAAACATGGCCGTAACAACGATAATAGATGGCAACAAAATTCAACATCAAATTTCAAGGCCATTCAAATAGTGCAAGATGGCTTTATTTGGATGAAACATGGCCGTAACAACGATAATAGATGGCAACAAAATTCAACATCAAATTTCAAGGCCATTCAAATAGTGCAAGATGGCTTCATTTGGATGAAACATGGCCACAACAACGATAATAGATGGCAAAAAAACTCAACATCAAATTTCAAGGCCATTCAAATAGTACAAGATGGCTTCATTTGGATGAAACATGGCCGTAACAACGATAATAGATGGCAACAAAACTCAACATCAATAATGGACTCAACATCAGTTCATGGACCATCTATTTCAAGGACAATCAAATGGTGCAAGATGGCTTTATTTGGATGAAACATGGCCGTAACAACGATAATAGATGGCAACAAAATTCAACAACAAATTTCAAGGCCATTCAAATAGTGCAAGATGGCTTCATTTGGATGAAACATGGCCACAACAACGATAATAGATGGCAAAAAAACTCAACATCAAATTTCAAGGCCATTCAAATGGTGCAAGATGGCTTCATTTCGATATAACATGGCCGTAACAACGATAATATATGGCAAAAAACTCAACATCAAATTTCAAGGCCATTCAAATAGTGCAAGATGGCTTCATTTGGATGAAACATGGACACAACAACGATAATAGATGGCAAAAAAACTCAACATCAAATTTCAAGGCCATTCAAATAGTGCAAGATGGCTTCATTTGGATGAAACATGGCCGTAATAACGATAATAGATGGTAACAAAATTCAACATCAAATTTCAAGGCCATTCAAATGGTGCAAGATGGCTTCATTTCGATATAACATGGCCGTAACAACGATAATATATGGCAAAAAACTCAACATCAAATTTCAAGGCCATTCAAATAGTGCAAGATGGCTTCATTTGGATGAAACATGGCCACAACAACGATAATAGATGGCAAAAAAACTCAACATCAAATTTCAAGGCCATTCAAATAGTACAAGATGGCTTCATTTGGATGAAACATGGCCGTAACAACGATAATAGATGGCAACAAAACTCAACATCAATAATGGACTCAACATCAGTTCATGGACCATCTATTTCAAGGACAATCAAATGGTGCAAGATGGCTTTATTTGGATGAAACATGGCCGTAACAACGATAATAGATGGCAACAAAATTCAACATCAAATTTCAAGGCCATTCAAATAGTGCAAGATGGCTTCATTTGGATGAAACATGGCCGTAACAACGATAATAGATGGTAAAAAAATTCAACATCAAATTTCAAGGACATTCAAATAGTGCAAGATGGCTTTATTTGGTTGAAACATGGCTGTTACAACGATAATAGATGGTAACAAAATTCAACATCAATGTTGGAACCTTACAACAGCAAAATAGGATGGTTCCAACGACCTGTCGACATATGCGTTAGGAATTGGTGAGAGAGGAAAAGAGATGGGAAAAAGAGAGAATATTGTTAAGGAAATAGGCTAAAAAGACTCGCAAGATTAGCCAGAGCGTTATTTACAAACGAACTGGCGGAATAAAAAGACATATTTTTTGGCAACAGCTAAAGTACAACCAAAAGGCTTTAACGTGTTCGGCATTGAATTATTTTTCCGCTTCGTTTTTTAACATTCCAAAAAATATTAGTCAACAATTGTGTCGAAATATCGTCTCGCGGATCCAAGTCGAAGTAAGTCGCGCGGGCGTTTCTATTCGCGTTAATCATAACCCGTGTTGCAAGTGACGAGTGAAAGGAAGGCTGAGTACGCGTCGTATGCGAAGGGTGGAAAGAGCTACCGAAAGATGAGTCCGAAGATGGAACGCGTGTACGTCTCCATCGACCCTAGCGGAGCATTTCTCCCGGGAACATTGCGCGAAGCTGCCATCCCGTCGGAAGTAGTCACCCCCGGAAGGTGCATTCCAGAAAATGGAAATTTGATGCCTTATGAGCGGGTGCAGAGTAAGGTGGGAACTTTACATCGTCGCCAACTCATCACGTCGGAAGTAGTCGCCTTGAGGAGCATCCCTGAAACAGGAGACGCGAGTCCTCGCAAACAGGTGTACAGGAGTAAGGCGGGTGAGTTGCACAGACACGGGTGTAAGGGTGAGACGCAAAGAATGCGGGTCGGGACGGAAGGGACGAGATCTGCGCACGAAAGACGACGCAAAATAAAAGATAAATTTTTACGCAAACTGCGGACGCTCGTAGACGAGGATGTCCGAAGCAGTTCGACAATAGGCATCGCGCAAAAAATGGACAGCGCCAAACCAGTGAAATCAAAGATAGCATTCGTCGTGCGGTTTCGCGGGATGGAGTATTTTATGAGACAAATCGCGGCAAAAGAAAATGGCCTTTCGTGGGCCGTGGGTCATGAACTTCGTACTTATGACACGCACACTAATAAGAGCTACGCAACACAACACAACAATACGATGTATTCGAGCTATACAATACACACGCAGCATCCTGGTGACGCAACTGTCTTAAGAGGCGTGATTAATTTAGGAAACTCAACGCACTTGCGACAAATGTCACATACCGTACACCAAAGAAATCACAAAAACCTATGCTTTCGAAGACGGATTGTTACACACTCGCAGTACATGCTATGTCTAGCAATCCGGGAAACTTTCACATACTTCAAACACACGAGAAACAAAATGCACCAGTCGACACAACACTTGGATTACACTACACACTCAGGATCACAAACACGGCTTCTACAAACAGCCGTCATCGAGCAAGAGTATGCGAAGAATGTAATTCGCACCATATATGTTGATTGGAAGACGACAAGGAAAGCCCTATCGAAGGTGATGGACGATGGATTGATCAGCTGGGTGGCGAATTGTGTGGTGATAGCGACATGGCTCGAGTTCCAGTGGAATCTGATGAGTAGCAGTAGCAAAATGAACCCTTCCGGCCGCAGAAGCACCTGCTGTAGGTCGAATCATATGGCGATGGCTTCAAAGAGGAATCATCCTTATCGGCATCAGCTTGGGACACAGTCGATAGAACTAGTGACGTCTAAATGGTACGATTCATCCAGTTTACCGTAACGCAACTAGTATGCCGAACGTCTATCCGGAAAAAATAGCAGTTGACAGTACACCAGCCCAGCCGTGTGCGATACGCAACCGATGTGCTGGGTCCCTTTTCCACTGCTATGTGTTCAGGAAGATAGCTAAAGCGTATAAGGAAGCCTCCACAACGCAGCCCAGAAAGTGCATCCGGAGCTTCAGATGCAAATGCAGAGCGATTTACGATGCGCCATAAGTTGATCGACGGTATGATATGCTGTACACCTAAAACTAAAATATTCTCGTTTTAGATGGAGCAGTAAGCCGAGGGCTTGTATACTTAGCTATGAAGGACGAACAATAACTCCTAGCCGAGAGGAAGCGACATGCAGTGATGTGGTCTAATTGTTTAGCAAACGCTAGCTTTCCTGCTAGATTAGGAAAGCACACGTTACTCGTATATTTTGCGGGAACAGTTTAGAATTTCGATTTGGTGACTAATTGTAACGGTTCAGCTATCATCATAGACGCACCGTTTAAGCAAATCTGTTAATACTATAAGTCTATCATGAAAAGCACATGTAATTCACGGACGACAATAACAACACGCAAACGTACTTGACAGGTCTATAGGAAGTGAAGCTACAGTTGATGTGAAATGCCAGGTGATTCAACTGTGCCACACTTGGGGGGACATTGTTGGAACCTTACAACAGCAAAATAGGATGGTTCCAACGACCTGTCGACATATGCGTTAGGAATTGGTGAGAGAGGAAAAGAGATGGGAAAAAGAGAGAATATTGTTAAGGAAATAGGCTAAAAAGACTCGCAAGATTAGCCAGAGCGTTATTTACAAACGAACTGGCGGAATAAAAAGACATATTTTTTGGCAACAGCTAAAGTACAACCAAAAGGCTTTAACGTGTTCGGCATTGAATTATTTTTCCGCTTCGTTTTTTAACAATCAAATTTCAAGGCCATTCAAATAGTGCAAGGTGGCTTTATTTGGATGAAACATGGCCGTAACAACGATAATAGATGACAACAAAATTCAACATCAAATTTCAAGGCCATTCAAATAGTGCAAGATGGCTTCATTGAGATGAAACATGGCCGTAACAACGATAATAGATGGCAAAAAACTCAACATCAAATTTCAAGGCCATTCAAATAGTGCAAGATGGCTTCATTTGGATGAAACATGGCCGTAACAACGATAATAGATGGTAACAAAACTCAACATCAAATTTCAAGGCCATTCAAATAGTGCAAGATGGCTTCATTTGGATGAAACATGGCCGTAACAACGATAATAGATGGCAAAAAAACTCAACATCAAATTTCAAGGCCATTCAAATAGTGCAAGATGGCTTCATTTGGATGAAACATGGCCGTAACAACGATAATAGATGGCAACAAAATTCAACATCAAATTTCAAGGCCATTAAAATAGTGCAAGATGGCTTCATTTGGATGAAACATGGCCGTAACAACGATACTAGATGGCAAAAAAACTCAACATCAAATTTCAAGGCCATTCAAATAGTGCCAGATGGCTTCATTTGGATGAAACATGGCCGTAACAACGATAATAGATGGCAAAAAAATTTGAACATCAAATTTCAAGGCCATTCAAATGGTGCAAG
Organism: Anopheles gambiae; assembly: GCF_943734735.2. Lineage (NCBI taxonomy): Eukaryota > Metazoa > Arthropoda > Insecta > Diptera > Culicidae > Anopheles > Anopheles gambiae. The sequence goes on from NW_026902715.1 coordinate 604,094, forward strand.
ATGGCTTTATTTGGATGAAACATGGCCGTAACAACGATAATAGATGGCAAAAAAACTCAACATCAAATTTAAAGGCCATTCAAATAGTGCAAGATGGCTTTATTTGGATGAAACATGGCCGTAACAACGATAATAGATGGCAACAAAATTCAACATCAAATTTCAAGGCCATTGAAATAGTGCAAGATGGCTTCATTTGGATGAAACATGGCCACAACAACGATAATAGATGGCAAAAAAACTCAACATCAAATTTCAAGGCCATTCAAATAGTGCAAGATGGCTTCATTTGGATGAAACATGGCCGTAACAACGATAATAGATGGCAAAAAAACTCAACATCAAATTTCAAGGCCATTCAAATAGTGCAAGATGGCTTCATTTGGATGAAACATGGCCGTAACAACGATAATAGATGGCAACAAAATTCAACATCAAATTTAAAGGCCATTCAAATAGTGCAAGATGGCTTCATTTGGATGAAACATGGCCGTAACAACGATAATAGATGGCAAAAAAACTCAACATCAAATTTCAAGGCCATTCAAATAGTGCAAGATGGCTTCATTTGGATGAAACATGGCCGTAACAACGATAATAGATGGTAACAAAATTCAAATTTCAAATTTCAAGGCCATTCAAATAGTGCAAGATGGCTTCATTTGGATGAAACATGGCCGTAACAACGATAATAGATGGCAACAAAATTCAACATCAAATTTCAAGGCCATTCAAATAGTGCAAGATGGCTTTATTTGGATGAAACATGGCCGTAACAACGATAATAGATGGAAACAAAATTCAACATCAAATTTCAAGGCCATTCAAATAGTGCAAGATGGCTTCATTTGGATGAAACATGGCCACAACAACGATAATAGATGGCAAAAAAACTCAACATCAAATTTCAAGGCCATTCAAATAGTACAAGATGGCTTCATTTGGATGAAACATGGCCGTAACAACGATAATAGATGGCAACAAAATTCAACATCAAATTTCAAGGCCATTCAAATAGTGCAAGATGGCTTCATTTGGATGAAACATGGACACAACAACGATAATAGATGGCAAAAAAACTCAACATCAAATTTCAAGGCCATTCAAATAGTGCAAGATGGCTTCATTTGGATGAAACATGGCCGTAACAACGATAATAGATGGCAACAAAACTCAACATCAAATTTAAAGGCCATTCAAATAGTGCAAGATGGCTTCATTTGGATGAAACATGGACACAACAACGATAATAGATGGCAAAAAAACTCAACATCAAATTTCAAGGCCATTCAAATAGTGCAAGATGGCTTCATTTGGATGAAACATGGCCGTAACAACGATAATAGATGGCAACAAAATTCAACATCAAATTTAAAGGCCATTCAAATAGTGCAAGATGGCTTCATTTGGATGAAACATGGCCACAACAACGATAATAGATGGCAAAAAAATTCAACATCAAATTTCAAGGCCATTCAAATAGTGCAAGATGGCTTCATTTGGATGAAACATGGCCGTAACAACGATAATAGATGGCAAAAAACTCAACATCAAATTTCAAGGCCATTCAAATAGTGCAAGATGGCTTCATTTGGATGAAACATGGCCGTAACAACGATAATAGATGGCAACAAAACTCAACATCAAATTTAAAGGCCATTCAAATAGTGCAAGATGGCTTCATTTGGATGAAACATGGACACAACAACGATAATAGATGGCAAAAAAACTCAACATCAAATTTCAAGGCCATTCAAATAGTGCAAGATGGCTTCATTTGGATGAAACATGGCCATAACAACGATAATAGATGGCAAAAAAACTCAACATCAAATTTCAAGGCCATTCAAATAGTGCAAGATGGCTTCATTTGGATGAAACATGGCCGTAACAACGATAATAGATGGTAACAAAATTCAAATTTCAGATTTCAAGGCCATTCAAATAGTGCAAGATGGCTTCATTTGGATGAAACATGGCCACAACAACGATAATAGATGGCAAAAAACTCAATATCAAATTTCAAGGCCATTCAAATAGTGCAAGATGGCTTCATTTGGATGAAACATGGCCACAACAACGATAATAGATGGCAACAAAACTCAACATCAAATTTCAAGGCCATTCAAATAGTGCAAGATGGCTTCATTTGGATGAAACATGGCCGTAACAACGATAATAGATGTCAACAAAATTCAACATCAAATTAAAAGGCCATTCAAATAGTACAAGATGGCTTCATTTGGATGAAACATGGACACAACAACGATAATAGATGGCAACAAAATTCAACATCAAATTTCAAGGCCATTCAAATAGTGCAAGATGGCTTCATTTGGATGAAACATGGCCGTAACAACGATACTAGATGGCAAAAAAACTCAACATCAAATTTCAAGGCCATTCAAATAGTGCAAGATGGCTTCATTTAGATGAAACATGGCCGTAACAACGATAATAGATGGCAACAAAATTCAACATCAAATTTCAAGGCCATTCAAATAGTGCAAGATGGCTTCATTTGGATGAAACATGGCCACAACAACGATAATAGATGGCAAAAAACTCAATATCAAATTTCAAGGCCATTCAAATAGTGCAAGATGGCTTCATTTGGATGAAACATGGCCGTAACAACGATAATAGATGGCAACAAAATTCAACATCAAATTTCAAGGCCATTCAAATAGTGCAAGATGGCTTTATTTGGATGAAACATGGCCGTAACAACGATAATAGATGGCAACAAAACTCAACATCAAATTTCAAGGACATTCAAATAGTGCAAGATGTCTTTATTTGGATGAAACATGGCCGTAACAACGATAATAGATGGCAACAAAACTCAACATCAAATTTCAAGGCCATTCAAATAGTGCAAGATGGCTTCATTTGGATGAAACATGGCCATAACAACGATAATAGATGGCAAAAAAACTCAACATCAAATTTCAAGGCCATTCAAATAGTGCAAGATGGCTTCATTTGGATGAAACATGGCCGTAACAACGATAATAGATGGCAACAAAATTCAACATCAAATTTCAAGGCCATTCAAATAGTGCAAGATGGCTTCATTTGGATGAAACATGGCCACAACAACGATAATAGATGGCAAAAAACTCAATATCAAATTTCAAGGCCATTCAAATAGTGCAAGATGGCTTCATTTGGATGAAACATGGCCGTAACAACGATACTAGATGGCAAAAAAACTCAACATCAAATTTCAAGGCCATTCAAATAGTGCAAGATGGCTTCATTTAGATGAAACATGGCCGTAACAACGATAATAGATGGCAACAAAATTCAACATCAAATTTCAAGGCCATTCAAATAGTGCAAGATGGCTTCATTTGGATGTAACATGGCCGTAACAACGATAATAGATGGCAACAAAATTCATCATCAAATTTCAAGGCCATTCAAATAGTGCAAGATGGCTTCATTGAGATGAAACATGGCCGTAACAACAATAATAGATGGCAACAAAATTCAACATCAAATTTCAAGGCCATTGTAAAAGTGCAAGATGCCTTTATTTGGATGAAACATGGCCGTAACATCGATAATAGATGGCAACAAAATTCAACATCAAATTTCAAGGCCATTCAAATAGTGCAAGATGGCTTCATTTGGATGAAACATGGCCGTAACAACGATAATATATGGCAACAAAAATCAACATCAAATTTCAAGGCCATTCAAATAGTGCAAGATGGCTTCGTTTGGATGAAACATGGCCGTAACAACGATAATAGATGGCAACAAAATTCAACATCAAATTTCAAGGCCATTCAAATAGTGCGAGATGGCTTCATTTGGATGAAACATGGCCGTAACAACGATAATAGATGGCAACAAAATTCAACATCAAATTTCAAGGCCATTGATAGTGCAAGATGCCTTTATTTGGATGAAGCATGGCCGTAACAACGATAATTTTTTTTCTTGGGCACAACAACCACTGTCGGTCAAGGGCCTGCCAAGTACCCACTAGTGAAGTGAGCTTGACTTTCAGTGACTTATTGTTACCATAGCAGGATAGTCAGTCCTACGTATGGGAGCACGGTCTATTTAGGGCTAGAACCCATGACGGGCATGTTGTGAAGTACGTTAACAACGATAATAGATGGCAACAAAATTCAACATCAAATTTCAAGGCCATTGAATTAGTGCAAGATGGCTTCATTTGGATGAAACATGGCCGTAACAACGATAATAGATGGCAAAAAAACTCAACATCAAATTTCGAGGCCATTCAAATAGTGCAAGATGGCTTCATTTGGATGAAACATGGCCGTAACAACGATAATAGATGGCAAGAAAATTCAACATCAAATTTCAAGGCCATTCAAATAGTGCAAGATGGCTTCATTTGGATGAAACATGGTAGTAACAACGATAATAGATGGCAACAAAATTCAACATCAAATTTCAAGGTCATTGAATTAGTGCAAGATGGCTTCATTTGGATGAAACATGGCCGTAACAACGATAATAGATGGCAACAAAATTCAACTTTAATTTCAAGGCCATTCAAATAGTGCAAGATGGCTTCATTTGGATGAAACATGGCCGTAACAACGATAATAGATGGCAACAAAAATCAACATCAAATTTCAAGGCCATTCAAATAGTGCAAGATGGCTTCATTTGGATGAAACATGGCCGTAACAACGATAATAGATGGCAACAAAATTCAACATCAAATTTCAAGGCCATTGAAATAGTGCAAGATGGCTTCATTTGGATGTAACATGGCCACAACAACGATAATAGATGGCAAAAAAACTCAACATCAAATTTCAAGGCCATTCAAATAGTGCAAGATGGCTTCATTTGGATGAAACATGGCCGTAACAACGATAATAGATGGTAACAAAATTCAAATTTCAAATTTCAAGGCCATTCAAATAGTGCAAGATGGCTTCATTTGGATGAAACATGGCCGTAACAACGATAATAGATGGCAACAAAATTCAACATCAAATTTCAAGGCCATTCAAATAGTGCAAGATGGCTTTATTTGGATGAAACATGGCCGTAACAACGATAATAGATGGAAACAAAATTCAACATCAAATTTCAAGGCCATTCAAATAGTGCAAGATGGCTTCATTTGGATGAAACATGGCCACAACAACGATAATAGATGGCAAAAAAACTCAACATCAAATTTCAAGGCCATTCAAATAGTACAAGATGGCTTCATTTGGATGAAACATGGCCGTAACAACGATAATAGATGGCAACAAAACTCAACATCAAATTTCAAGGCCATTCAAATAGTGCAAGATGGCTTCATTTGGATGAAACATGGACACAACAACGATAATAGATGGCAAAAAAACTCAACATCAAATTTCAAGGCCATTCAAATAGTGCAAGATGGCTTCATTTGGATGAAACATGGCCGTAACAACGATAATAGATGGCAACAAAACTCAACATCAAATTTCAAGGCCATTCAAATAGTGCAAGATGGCTTCATTTGGATGAAACATGGACACAACAACGATAATAGATGGCAAAAAAACTCAACATCAAATTTCAAGGCCATTCAAATAGTGCAAGATGGCTTCATTTGGATGAAACATGGCCGTAACAACGATAATAGATGGCAACAAAATTCAACATCAAATTTAAAGGCCATTCAAATAGTGCAAGATGGCTTCATTTGGATGAAACATGGCCACAACAACGATAATAGATGGCAAAAAAATTCAACATCAAATTTCAAGGCCATTCAAATAGTGCAAGATGGCTTCATTTGGATGAAACATGGCCGTAACAACGATAATAGATGGCAAAACACTCAACATCAAATTTCAAGGCCATTCAAATAGTGCAAGATGGCTTCATTTGGATGAAACATGGCCGTAACAACGATAATAGATGGCAACAAAACTCAACATCAAATTTAAAGGCCATTCAAATAGTGCAAGATGGCTTCATTTGGATGAAACATGGACACAACAACGATAATAGATGGCAAAAAAACTCAACATCAAATTTCAAGGCCATTCAAATAGTGCAAGATGGCTTCATTTGGATGAAACATGGCCATAACAACGATAATAGATGGCAAAAAAACTCAACATCAAATTTCAAGGCCATTCAAATAGTGCAAGATGGCTTCATTTGGATGAAACATGGCCGTAACAACGATAATAGATGGTAACAAAATTCAAATTTCAGATTTCAAGGCCATTCAAATAGTGCAAGATGGCTTCATTTGGATGAAACATGGCCACAACAACGATAATAGATGGCAACAAAACTCAATATCAAATTTCAAGGCCATTCAAATAGTGCAAGATGGCTTCATTTGGATGAAACATGGCCACAACAACGATAATAGATGGCAAAAAAACTCAACATCAAATTTCAAGGCCATTCAAATAGTGCAAGATGGCTTCATTTGGATGAAACATGGCCGTAACAACGATAATAGATGTCAACAAAATTCAACATCAAATTAAAAGGCCATTCAAATAGTACAAGATGGCTTCATTTGGATGAAACATGGCCGTAACAACGATAATAGATGGCAACAAAATTCAACATCAAATTTCAAGGCCATTCAAATAGTGCAAGATGGCTTCATTTGGATGAAACATGGCCGTAACAACGATACTAGATGGCAAAAAAACTCAACATCAAATTTCAAGGCCATTCAAATAGTGCAAGATGGCTTCATTTAGATGAAACATGGCCGTAACAACGATAATAGATGGCAACAAAATTCAACATCAAATTTCAAGGCCATTCAAATAGTGCAAGATGGCTTCATTTGGATGAAACATGGCCACAACAACGATAATAGATGGCAAAAAACTCAATATCAAATTTCAAGGCCATTCAAATAGTGCAAGATGGCTTCATTTGGATGAAACATGGCCGTAACAACGATAATAGATGGCAACAAAATTCAACATCAAATTTCAAGGCCATTCAAATAGTGCAAGATGGCTTTATTTGGATGAAACATGGCCGTAACAACGATAATAGATGGCAACAAAACTCAACATCAAATTTCAAGGACATTCAAATAGTGCAAGATGTCTTTATTTGGATGAAACATGGCCGTAACAACGATAATAGATGGCAACAAAACTCAACATCAAATTTCAAGGCCATTCAAATAGTGCAAGATGGCTTCATTTGGATGAAACATGGCCATAACAACGATAATAGATGGCAACAAAACTCAACATCAAATTTCAAGGCCATTCAAATAGTGCAAGATGGCTTCATTTGGATGAAACATGGCCGTAACAACGATAATAGATGGCAACAAAATTCAACATCAAATTTCAAGGCCATTCAAATAGTGCAAGATGGCTTCATTTGGATGAAACATGGCCACAACAACGATAATAGATGGCAAAAAACTCAATATCAAATTTCAAGGCCATTCAAATAGTGCAAGATGGCTTCATTTGGATGAAACATGGCCACAACAACGATAATAGATGGCAAAAAAACTCAACATCAAATTTCAAGGCCATTCAAATAGTGCAAGATGGCTTCATTTGGATGAAACATGGCCGTAACAACGATAATAGATGTCAACAAAATTCAACATCAAATTAAAAGGCCATTCAAATAGTACAAGATGGCTTCATTTGGATGAAACATGGACACAACAACGATAATAGATGGCAACAAAATTCAACATCAAATTTCAAGGCCATTCAAATAGTGCAAGATGGCTTCATTTGGATGAAACATGGCTGTAACAACGATACTAGATGCCAAAAAAACTCAACATCAAATTTCAAGGCCATTCAAATAGTGCAAGATGGCTTCATTTAGATGAAACATGGCCGTAACAACGATAATAGATGGTAACAAAATTCAACATCAAATTAAAAGGCCATTCAAATAGTGCAAGATGGCTTTATTTGGATGAAACATGGCCGTAACAACGATAATAGATGGCAACAAAATTCAACATCAAATTTCAAGGCCATTCAAATAGTGCAAGGTGGCTTTATTTGGATGAAATACGGCCCCAACAGCGATAATAGATGGCAAAAAAACTCAACATCAAATTTCAAGGCCATTCAAATAGTGCAAGATGGCTTCATTTGGATGAAACATGGCCGTAACAACGATAATAGATGGCAACAAAATTCAACATCAAATTTAAAGGCCATTAAAATAGTGCAAGATGGCTTCATTTGGATGAAACATGGCCGTAACAACGATACTAGATGGCAAAAAAACTCAACATCAAATTTCAAGGCCATTCAAATAGTGCAAGATGGCTTCATTTAGATGAAACATGGCCGTAACAACGATAATAGATGGCAACAAAATTCAACATCAAATTTCAAGGCCATTCAAATAGTGCAAGATGGCTTCATTTGGATGTAACATGGCCGTAACAACGATAATAGATGGCAACAAAATTCATCATCAAATTTCAAGGCCATTCAAATAGTGCAAGATGGCTTCATTGAGATGAAACATGGCCGTAACAACAATAATAGATGGCAACAAAATTCAACATCAAATTTCAAGGCCATTGTAAAAGTGCAAGATGCCTTTATTTGGATGAAACATGGCCGTAACATCGATAATAGATGGCAACAAAATTCAACATCAAATTTCAAGGCCATTCAAATAGTGCAAGATGGCTTCATTTGGATGAAACATGGCCGTAACAACGATAATATATGGCAACAAAAATCAACATCAAATTTCAAGGCCATTCAAATAGTGCAAGATGGCTTCGTTTGGATGAAACATGGCCGTAACAACGATAATAGATGGCAACAAAATTCAACATCAAATTTCAAGGCCATTCAAATAGTGCGAGATGGCTTCATTTGGATGAAACATGGCCGTAACAACGATAATAGATGGCAACAAAATTCAACATCAAATTTCAAGGCCATTGATAGTGCAAGATGCCTTTATTTGGATGAAGCATGGCCGTAACAACGATAATTTTTTTTCTTGGGCACAACAACCACTGTCGGTCAAGGGCCTGCCAAGTACCCACTAGTGAAGTGAGCTTGACTTTCAGTGACTTATTGTTACCATAGCAGGATAGTCAGTCCTACGTATGGGAGCACGGTCTATTTAGGGCTAGAACCCATGACGGGCATGTTGTGAAGTACGTTAACAACAATAATAGATGGCAACAAAATTCAACATCAAATTTCAAGGCCATTGAATTAGTGCAAGATGGCTTCATTTGGATGAAACATGGCCGTAACAACGATAATAGATGGCAAAAAAACTCAACATCAAATTTCGAGGCCATTCAAATAGTGCAAGATGGCTTCATTTGGATGAAACATGGCCGTAACAACGATAATAGATGGCAACAAAATTCAACATCAAATTTCAAGGCCATTCAAATAGTGCAAGATGGCTTCATTTGGATGAAACATGGTAGTAACAACGATAATAGATGGCAACAAAATTCAACATCAAATTTCAAGGTCATTGAATTAGTGCAAGATGGCTTCATTTGGATGAAACATGGCCGTAACAACGATAATAGATGGCAACAAAATTCAACTTTAATTTCAAGGCCATTCAAATAGTGCAAGATGGCTTCATTTGGATGAAACATGGCCGTAACAACGATAATAGATGGCAACAAAAATCAACATCAAATTTCAAGGCCATTCAAATAGTGCAAGATGGCTTCATTTGGATGAAACATGGCCGTAACAACGATAATAGATGGTAACAAAATTCAAATTTCAAATTTCAAGGCCATTCAAATAGTGCAAGATGGCTTCATTTGGATGAAACATGGCCGTAACAACGATAATAGATGGCAACAAAATTCAACATCAAATTTCAAGGCCATTCAAATAGTGCAAGATGGCTTTATTTGGATGAAACATGGCCGTAACAACGATAATAGATGGAAACAAAATTCAACATCAAATTTCAAGGCCATTCAAATAGTGCAAGATGGCTTCATTTGGATGAAACATGGCCACAACAACGATAATAGATGGCAAAAAAACTCAACATCAAATTTCAAGGCCATTCAAATAGTGCAAGATGGCTTCATTTGGATGAAACATGGCCGTAACAACGATAATAGATGGTAACAAAATTCAAATTTCAAATTTCAAGGCCATTCAAATAGTGCAAGATGGCTTCATTTGGATGAAACATGGCCGTAACAACGATAATTGATGGCAACAAAATTCAACATCAAATTTCAAGGCCATTCAAATAGTGCAAGATGGCTTTATTTGGATGAAACATGGCCGTAACAACGATAATAGATGGAAACAAAATTCAACATCAAATTTCAAGGCCATTCAAATAGTGCAAGATGGCTTCATTTGGATGAAACATGGCCACAACAACGATAATAGATGGCAACAAAACTCAACATCAAATTTCAAGGCCATTCAAATAGTACAAGATGGCTTCATTTGGATGAAACATGGCCGTAACAACGATAATAGATGGCAACAAAACTCAACATCAAATTTCAAGGCCATTCAAATAGTGCAAGATGGCTTCATTTGGATGAAACATGGACACAACAACGATAATAGATGGCAAAAAAACTCAACATCAAATTTCAAGGCCATTCAAATAGTGCAAGATGCCTTCATTTGGATGAAACATGGCCGTAACAACGATAATAGATGGCAACAAAATTCAACATCAAATTTAAAGGCCATTCAAATAGTGCAAGATGGCTTCATTTGGATGAAACATGGCCACAACAACGATAATAGATGGCAAAAAAATTCAACATCAAATTTCAAGGCCATTCAAATAGTGCAAGATGGCTTCATTTGGATGAAACATGGCCGTAACAACGATAATAGATGGCAAAAAACTCAACATCAAATTTCAAGGCCATTCAAATAGTGCAAGATGGCTTCATTTGGATGAAACATGGCCGTAACAACGATAATAGATGGCAACAAAACTCAACATCAAATTTAAAGGCCATTCAAATAGTGCAAGATGGCTTCATTTGGATAAAACATGGACACAACAACGATAATAGATGGCAAAAAAACTCAACATCAAATTTCAAGGCCATTCAAATAGTGCAAGATGGCTTCATTTGGATGAAACATGGCCATAACAACGATAATAGATGGCAACAAAACTCAACATCAAATTTCAAGGCCATTCAAATAGTGCAAGATGGCTTCATTTGGATGAAACATGGCCGTAACAACGATAATAGATGGTAACAAAATTCAAATTTCAGATTTCAAGGCCATTCAAATAGTGCAAGATGGCTTCATTTGGATGAAACATGGCCACAACAACGATAATAGATGGCAAAAAACTCAATATCAAATTTCAAGGCCATTCAAATAGTGCAAGATGGCTTCATTTGGATGAAACATGGCCACAACAACGATAATAGATGGCAAAAAAACTCAACATCAAATTTCAAGGCCATTCAAATAGTGCAAGATGGCTTCATTTGGATGAAACATGGCCGTAACAACGATAATAGATGTCAACAAAATTCAACATCAAATTAAAAGGCCATTCAAATAGTACAAGATGGCTTCATTTGGATGAAACATGGACACAACAACGATAATAGATGGCAACAAAATTCAACATCAAATTTCAAGGCCATTCAAATAGTGCAAGATGGCTTCATTTGGATGAAACATGGCCGTAACAACGATACTAGATGGCAAAAAAACTCAACATCAAATTTCAAGGCCATTCAAATAGTGCAAGATGGCTTCATTTAGATGAAACATGGCCGTAACAACGATAATAGATGGCAACAAAATTCAACATCAAATTTCAAGGCCATTCAAATAGTGCAAGATGGCTTCATTTGGATGAAACATGGCCACAACAACGATAATAGATGGCAAAAAACTCAATATCAAATTTCAAGGCCATTCAAATAGTGCAAGATGGCTTCATTTGGATGAAACATGGCCGTAACAACGATAATAGATGGCAACAAAATTCAACATCAAATTTCAAGGCCATTCAAATAGTGCAAGATGGCTTTATTTGGATGAAACATGGCCGTAACAACGATAATAGATGGCAACAAAACACAACATCAAATTTCAAGGACATTCAAATAGTGCAAGATGTCTTTATTTGGATGAAACATGGCCGTAACAACGATAATAGATGGCAACAAAACTCAACATCAAATTTCAAGGCCATTCAAATAGTGCAAGATGGCTTCATTTGGATGAAACATGGCCATAACAACGATAATAGATGGCAAAAAAACTCAACATCAAATTTCAAGGCCATTCAAATAGTGCAAGATGGCTTCATTTGGATGAAACATGGCCGTAACAACGATAATAGATGGCAACAAAATTCAACATCAAATTTCAAGGCCATTCAAATAGTGCAAGATGGCTTCATTTGGATGAAACATGGCCACAACAACGATAATAGTTGGCAAAAAACTCAATATCAAATTTCAAGGCCATTCAAATAGTGCAAGATGGCTTCATTTGGATGAAACATGGCCACAACAACGATAATAGATGGCAAAAAAACTCAACATCAAATTTCAAGGCCATTCAAATAGTGCAAGATGGCTTCATTTGGATGAAACATGGCCGTAACAACGATAATAGATGTCAACAAAATTCAACATCAAATTTCAAGGCCATTCAAATAGTACAAGATGGCTTCATTTGGATGAAACATGGACACAACAACGATAATAGATGGCAACAAAATTCAACATCAAATTTCAAGGCCATTCAAATAGTGCAAGATGGCTTCATTTGGATGAAACATGGCTGTAACAACGATACTAGATGCCAAAAAAACTCAACATCAAATTTCAAGGCCATTCAAATAGTGCAAGATGGCTTCATTTAGATGAAACATGGCCGTAACAACGATAATAGATGGTAACAAAATTCAACATCAAATTAAAAGGCCATTCAAATAGTGCAAGATGGCTTTATTTGGATGAAACATGGCCGTAACAACGATAATAGATGGCAACAAAATTCAACATCAAATTTCAAGGCCATTCAAATAGTGCAAGGTGGCTTTATTTGGATGAAATACGGCCCCAACAGCGATAATAGATGGCAAAAAAACTCAACATCAAATTTCAAGGCCATTCAAATAGTGCAAGATGGCTTCATTTGGATGAAACATGGCCGTAACAACGATAATAGATGGCAACAAAATTCAACATCAAATTTAAAGGCCATTAAAATAGTGCAAGATGGCTTCATTTGGATGAAACATGGCCGTAACAACGATAATAGATGGCAACAAAACTCAACATCAATAATGGACTCAACATCAGTTCATGGACCATCTATTTCAAGGACAATCAAATAGTGCAAGATGGCTTCATTTGGATGAAACATGGCCGTAACAACGATAATAGATGGTAACAAAATTCAACAACAAATTTCAAGGCCATTCAAATAGTGCAAGATGGCTTCATTTGGATGAAACATGGCCACAACAACGATAATAGATGGCAAAAAAACTGAACATCAAATTTCAAGGCCATTCAAATGGTGCAAGATGGCTTCATTTGGATATAACATGGCCGTAACAACGATAATAGATGGCAAAAAAACTCAACATCAAATTTAAAGGCCATTCAAATAGTGCAAGATGGCTTCATTTGGATGAAACATGGACACAACAACGATAATAGATGGCAAAAAAACTCAACATCAAATTTCAAGGCCATTCAAATAGTGCAAGATGGCTTCATTTGGATGAAACATGGCCGTAACAACGATAATAGATGGCAACAAAATTCAACATCAAATTTAAAGGCCATTCAAATAGTGCAAGATGGCTTCATTTGGATGAAACATGGCCGTAACAACGATAATAGATGGCAACAAAATTCAACATCAAATTTCAAGGCCATTCAAATAGTGCAAGATGCCTTCATTTGGATGAAACATGGACGTAACAACGATAATAGATGGCAACAAAATTCAACATCAAATTTCAAGGCCATTCAAATAGTGCAAGATGGCTTCATTTGGATGAAACATGGCCACAACAACGATAATAGATGGCAACAAAATTCAACATCAAATTTCAAGGTCATTCAAATAGTGCAAGATGGCTTCATTTGGATGAAACATGGCCGTTACAACGATAATAGATGGCAACAAAACTCAACATCAAATTTCAAGGACATTCAAATAGTGCAAGATGGCTTTATTTGGATGAAACATGGCCGTAACAACGATAAAAGATGGCAACAAAATTCAACATCAAATTTCAAGGCCATTCAAATAGTGCAAGATGGCTTTATTTGGATGAAACATGACCGTAACAACGATAATAGATGGCAACAAAATTCAACATCAAATTTCAAGGCCATTCAAATAGTACAAGATGGCTTCATTTTAATGAAACATGGCCGTAACAACGATAATAGATGTCAACAAAATTCAACATCAAATTTCAAGGCCATTCAAATAGTGCAAGATGGCTTCATTTGGTTGAAACATGGCCACAACAACTATATAAGATAGCAAAAAAACTCAACATCAAATTTCAAGGCCATTCAAATAGTGCAAGATGGCTTCATTTGGATGAAACATGGCCGTAACAACGATAATAGATGCCAAAAAAACTCAACATCAAATTTAAAAGCCATTCAAATAGTGCAAGATGGCTTCATTTGGATGAAACATGGCCACAACAACGATAATAGATGGCAACAAAATTCAACATCAAATTTCAAGGCCATTCAAATAGTGCAAGAAGGCTTCATTTGGATGAAACATGGCCGTAACAACGATAATAGATGACAACAAAACTCAACATCAAATTTCAAGGCCATTGAAATAGTGCAAGATAGCTTCATTTGGATGAAACATGGCCACAACAACGATAATAGATGGCAACCAAACTCAACATCAAATTTCAAGGCCATTCAAATAGTGCAAGGTGGCTTCATTTGGATGAAACATGGACACAACAACGATAATAGATGGTAACAAAATTCAACATCAAATTTAAAGGCCATTCAAATAGTGCAAGATGGCTTCATTTGGATGAAACATGGCCGTAACAACGATAATAGATGGCAAAAAAAACTCAACATCAAATTTCAAGGCCATTCAAATAGTGCAAGATGGCTTCATTTGGATGAAACATGGCCTTAACAACGATAATAGATGGCAAAAAAACTCAAAATCAAATTTCAAGGCCATTCAAATAGTGCAAGATGGCTTCATTTGGATGAAACATGGCCACAACAACGATAATAGATGGCAAAAAAACTCAACATCAAATTTCAAGGCCATTCAAATAGTGCAAGATGGCTTCATTTGGATGAAACATGGCCGTAATAACGATAATAGATGGTAACAAAATTCAACATCAAATTTCAAGGCCATTCAAATAGTGCAAGATGGCTTTATTTGGATGAAACATGGCCGTAACAACGATAATAGATGGCAACAAAATTCAACATCAAATTTCAAGGCCATTCAAATAGTGCAAGGTGGCTTTATTTGGATGAAACATGGCCGTAACAACGATAATAGATGACAACAAAATTCAACATCAAATTTCAAGGTCATTCAAATAGTGCAAGATGGCTTCATTTGGATGAAACATGGCCGTAACAACGATAATAGATGGCAAAAAAAAACTCAACATCAAACTTCAAGGCCATTCAAATAGTGCAAGATGGCTTCATTTGGATGAAACATGGCCCCAACAACGATAATAGATGGTAACAAAATTCAACATCAAATTTCAAGGCCATTCAAATAGTGCAAGGTGGCTTTATTTGGATGAAACATGGCCGTAACAACGATAATAGATGTCAACAAAATTCAACATCAAATTTCAAGGCCATTCAAATAGTGCAAGATGGCTTCATTTGGTTGAAACATGGCCACAACAACTATAATAGATAGCAAAAAAAAACTCAACATCAAATTTCAAGGCCATTCAAATAGTGCAAGATGGCTTCATTTGGATGAAACATGGCCGTAACAACGATAATAGATAGCAACAAAATTCAACATCAAATTTCAAGGCCATTCAAATAGTGCAAGATGGCTTCATTTGGATGAAACATGGCCACAACAACGATAATAGATGGCAACAAAATTCAACATCAAATTTCAAGGCCATTCAAATAGTGCAAGAAGGCTTCATTTGGATGAAACATGGCCGTAACAACGATAATAGATGGCAACAAAATTCAACATCAAATTTCAAGGCCATTCAAATAGTGCAAGCTGGCTTTATTTGGATGAAACATGGCCGTAACAACGATACTAAATGGTAACAAAACTCAACATCAAATTTCAATGACATTCAAATAGTGCAAGATGGCTTCATTTGGATGAAACATGGCCGTAACAACGATAATAGATGGCAACAAAATTCAACATCAAATTTCAAGGCCATTGAAATAGTGCAAGATGGCTTCATTTGGATGAAACATGGCCGTAACAACGATAATAGATGACAAAAAAACTTAACATCGAATTTCAGGCCATTCAAATAGTGCAAGATGGCTTTATTTGGATGAAACATGGACACAACAACGATAATAGATGGCAACAAAATTCAACATTAAATTTCAAGGCCATTCAAATAGCGCAAGATGGCTTCAGTTGGATGATACATGGCCATAACAACGATAATAGATGGCAAAAAACTGAACATCAAATTTCAAGGCCATTGAAATAGTGCAAGATGGCTTCATTTGGATGAAACATGGCCGTAACAACGATAATAGATGGTAACGAAATTCAACATCAAATTTCAAGGCCATTCAAATAGTGCAAGATGGCTTCATTTGGATGAAACATGGCCACAACAACGATAATAGATGGCAACAAAACTCAACATCAAATTTCAAGGACATTCAAATAGTGCAAGGTGGCTTTATTTGGATGAAACATGGCCGTAACAACGATAATAGATGACAACAAAATTCAACATTAAATTTCAAGGCCATTCAAATAGTGCAAGATGGCTTCATTTGGATGAAACATGGCCGTAACAACGATAATAGATGACAAAAAAACTCAACATCGAATTTCAGGCCATTCAAATAGTGCAAGATGGCTTTATTTGGATGAAACATGACCGTAACAACGATAATAGATGGCAACAAAATTCAACATTAAATTTCAAGGCCATTCAAATAGTGCAAGATGGCTTCATTTGGATGATACATGGCCATAACAACGATAATAGATGGCAACAAAATTCAACATCAAATTTCAAGGCCATTGAAATAGTGCAAGATGGCTTCATTTGGATGAAACATGGCCGTAACAACGATAATAGATGGTAACGAAATTCAACATCAAATTTCAAGGCCATTCAAATAGTGCAAGATGGCTTCATTTGGATGAAACATGGCCACAACAACGATAATGGATGGCAAAAAAACTCAACATCAAATTTCAAGGACATTCAAATAGTGCAAGATGGCTTCATTTGGATGAAACATGGCCACAACAACGATAATAGATGGCAACAAAATTCAACATCAAATTTCAAGGTCATTCAAATAGTGCAAGATGGCTTCATTTGGATGAAACATGGCCGTAACAACGATAATAGATGGCAACAAAACTCAACATCAAATTTCAAGGACATTCAAATAGTGCAAGATGGCTTTATTTGGATGAAACATGGCCGTAACAACGATAATAGATGGCAACAAAATTCAACATCAAATTTCAAGGCCATTCAAATAGTGCAAGGTGGCTTTATTTGGATGAAACATGGCCGTAACAACGATAATAGATGGCAACAAAATTCAACATCAAATTTCAAGGCCATTCAAATAGTACAAGATGGCTTCATTTTAATGAAACATGTGCCGTAACAACGATAATAGATGTCAACAAAATTCAACATCAAATTTAAAAGGCCATTCAAATAGTGCAAGATGGCTTCATTTGGTTGAAACATGGCCACAACAACTATAATAGATAGCAAAAAAACTCAACATCAAATTTCAACGCCATTCAAATAGTGCAAGATGGCTTCATTTGGATGAAACATGGCCGTAACAACGATAATAGATAGCAACAAAATTCAACATCAAATTTAAAGGCCATTCAAATAGTGTAAGATGGCTTCATTTGGATGAAACATGGCCACAACACAACGATAATAGATGGCAACAAAATTCAACATCAAATTTCAAGGCCATTCAAATAGTGCAAGAAGGCTTCATTTGGATGAAACATGGCGTAACAACGATAATAGATGGAAACAAAATTCAACATCAAAATTTCAAGGCCATTCAAATAGTGCAAGATGGCTTTATTTGGATGAACTGGCCGTAACAACGATACTAGATGGTAACAAAACTCAACATCAAATTTCAAGGACATTCAAATAGTGCAAGATGGCTTCATTTGGGATGAAACATGGCCGTAACAACGATAATAGATGGCAACAAAATTCAACATCAAATTTCAAGGGCCATTGAAATAGTGCAAGATAGCTTCATTTGGATGAAACATGGCCACTAACAACGATAATAAATGGCAAAAAAACTGAACATTCAAATTTCAAGGCCATTCAAATAGTGCAAGATGGCTTCATTTGGATGAAACATGGCCACAACAACGATAATAGATGGCAACAAAATTCAACATCAAATTTCAAGGCCATTCAAATAGTGCAAGATGGCTTCATTTGGATGAAACATGGCCGTAACAACGATAATAGATGGCAAAAAAAAACTCAACATCAAATTTCAAGGCCATTCAAATAGTGCAAGATGGCTTCATTTGGATGAAACATGGCCTTAACAACGATAATAGATGGCAAAAAAACTCAAAATCAAATTTCAAAGGCCATTCAAATAGTGCAAGATGGCTTCATTTGGATGAAACATGGCCACAACAACGATAATAGATGGCAAAAAAAACTCAACATCAAATTTCAAGGCCATTCAAATAGTGCAAGATGGCTTCATTTGGATGAAACATGGCCGTAATAACGATAATAGATGGTAACAAAATTCAACATCAAATTTCAAGGGCCATTCAAATAGTGCAAGATGGCTTTTTTTTGGATGAAACATGGCCGTAACAACGATAATAGATGGTAACAAAATTCAACATCAAATTTCAAGGCCATTCAAATAGTGCAAGGTGGCTTTATTTGGATGAAACATGGCCGTAACAACGATAATAGATGACAACAAAATTCAACATCAAATTTCAAGGCCATTCAAATAGTGCAAGATGGCTTCATTTGGATGAAACATGGCCACAACAACGATAATAGATGGCAAAAAAAACTCAACATCAAATTTCAAGGCCATTCAAATAGTGCAAGATGGCTTCATTTAGATGAAACATGGCCCCAACAACGATAATAGATGGTAACAAAATTCAACATCAAATTTCAAGGCCATTCAAATAGTGCAAGGTGGCTTTATTTGGATGAAACATGGCCGTAACAACGATAATAGATGGCAAAAAAAACTCAACATCAAATTTCAAGGCCATTCAAATGGTGCAAGATGGCTTTATTTGGATGAAACATGGCCGTAACAACGATAATAGATGGCAACAAAATTCAACATCAAATTTCAGGCCATTCAAATAGTGCAAGATGGCTTTATTTGGATGAAACATGGCCGTAACAACGATAATAGATGGCAACAAAATTCAACATCAAATTTCAAGGCCATTCAAATAGTGCAAGATGGCTTCATTTGGATGAAACATGGCCGTAATAACGATAATAGATGGCAAAAAAACTCAACATCAAATTTCAAGGCCATTCAAATGGTGCAAGATGGCTTTATTTGGATGAAACATGGCCGTAACAACGATAATAGATGGCAACAAAATTCAACATCAAATTTCAGGCCATTCAAATAGTGCAAGATGGCTTTATTTGGATGAAACATGGCCGTAACAACGATAATAGATGGCAACAAAATTCAACATCAAATTTCAAGGCCATTGAAATAGTGCAAGATGGCTTCATTTGGATGAAACATGGCCACAACAACGATAATAGATGGCAAAAAAACTCAACATCAAATTTCACGGCCATTCAAATAGTGCAAGATGGCTTCATTTGGATGAAACATGGCCACAACAACGATAATAGATGGCAACAAAATTCAACATCAAATTTAAAGGCCATTGAAATAGTGCAAGATGGCTTCATTTGGATGAAACATGGCCGTAACAACGATAATAGATGGTAACGAAATTCAACATCAAATTTCAAGGCCATTCAAATAGTGCAAGATGGCTTCATTTGGATGAAACATGGCCACAACAACGATAATAGATGGCAACAAAATTCAACATCAAATTTCAAGGCCATTCAAATAGTGCAAGATGGCTTCATTTGGATGAAACATGGCCGTAATAACGATAATAGATGGCAACAAAATTCAACATCAAATTTCAAGGCCATTCAAATAGTGCAAGATGGCTTCATTTGGATGAAACATGGCCACAACAACGATAATAGATGGCAACAAAATTCAACATCAAATTTCAAGGCCATTCAAATAGTGCAAGATGGCTTCATTTGGATGAAACATGGCCGTAACAACGATAATAGATGGCAACAAAATTCAACATCAAATTTCAAGGCCATTGAAATAGTGCAAGATGGCTTCATTTGGATGAAACATGGCCACAACAACGATTATAGATGGCAACAAAACTCAACATCAAATTTCACGGCCATTCAAATAGTGCAAGATGGCTTCATTTGGATGAAACATGGCCACAACAACGATAATAGATGGCAAAAAAACTCAACATCAAATTTCAAGGCCATTCAAAAAGTGCAAGATGGCTTCATTTGGATGAAACATGGCCGTAATAACGATAATAGATGGTAACGAAATTCAACATCAAATTTCAAGGCCATTCAAATAGTGCAAGATGGCTTCATTTGGATGAAACATGGCCACAACAACGATAATAGATGGCAACAAAATTCAACATCAAATTTCAAGGCCATTCAAATAGTGCAAGATGGCTTATTTGGATGAAACATGGCCGTAACAACGATAATAGATGGCAACAAAATTCAACATCAAATTTCAAGGCCATTGAAATAGTGCAAGATGGCTTCATTTGGATGAAACATGGCCACAACAACGATAATAGATGGCAACAAAATTCAACATCAAATTTCAAGGCCATTCAAATAGTGCAAGAAGGCTTTATTTGGATGAAACATGGCCGTAACAACGATAATAGATGGTAACAAAATTCAACATCAAATTTCAAGGCCATTCAAATAGTGCAAGGTGGCTTTATTTGGATGAAACATGGCCGTAACAACGATAATAGATGACAACAAAATTCAACATCAAATTTAAAGGCCATTCAAATAGTGCAAGATGGCTTCATTTGGATGAAACATGGCCGTAACAACGATAATAGATGGCAAAAAAACTCAACATCAAATTTCAAGGCCATTGAAATAGTGCAAGATGGCTTCATTTGGATGAAACATGGCCGTAACAACGATAATAGATGGCAACAAAAATCAACATCAAATTTCAAGGCCATTCAAATAGTGCAAAATGGCTTCATTTGGTTGAAACATGGCCACAACAACGATAATAGATGGCAACAAAATTCAACATCAAATTTCAAGGCCATTCAAATAGTGCAAGAAGGCTTTATTTGGATGAAACATGGCCGTAACAACGATAATAGATGGCAACAAAATTCAACATCAAATTTCAAGGCCATTCAAATAGTGCAAGATGGCTTTATTTGGATGAAACATGACCGTAACAACGATAATAGATGGCAACAAAACTCAACATCAAATTTCAAGGACATTCAAATAGTGCAAGATGGCTTCATTTGGATGAAACATGGCCGTAACAACGATACTAGATGGCAAAAAAACTCAACATCAAATTTCAAGGCCATTCAAATAGTGCAAGATGGCTTCATTTAGATGAAACATGGCCGTAACAACGATAATAGATGGCAAAAAAACTCAACATCAAATTTCAAGGCCATTCAAATAGTGCAAGATGGCTTTATTTGGATGAAACATGGCCGTAACAACGATAATAGATGGCAAAAAAAACTCAACATCAAATTTAAAGGCCATTCAAATAGTGCAAGATGGCTTCATTTGGATGAAACATGGACACAACAACGATAATAGATGGCAAAAAAACTCAACATCAAATTTCAAGGACATTCAAATAGTGCAAGATGGCTTCATTTGGATGAAACATGGCCGTAACAACGATACTAGATGGCAAAAAAACTCAACATCAAATTTCAAGGCCATTCAAATAGTGCAAGATGGCTTCATTTAGATGAAACATGGCCGTAACAACGATAATAGATGGTAACAAAATTCAACATCAAATTAAAAGGCCATTCAAATAGTGCAAGATGGCTTCATTTGGATGAAACATGGCCACAACAACGATAATAGATGGCAAAAAAAAACTCAACATCAAATTTAAAGGCCATTCAAATAGTGCAAGATGGCTTCATTTGGATGAAACATGGACACAACAACGATAATAGATGGCAAAAAAACTCAACATCAAATTTCAAGGACATTCAAATAGTGCAAGATGGCTTCATTTGGATGAAACATGGCCGTAACAACGATAATAGATGGTAACAAAACTCAACATCAAATTTCAAGGACATTCAAATAGTGCAAGATGGCTTCATTTGGATGAAACATGGCCGTAACAACGATAATAGATGGCAACAAAATTCAACATCAAATTTCAAGGCCATTGAAATAGTGCAAGATAGCTTCATTTGGATGAAACATGGCCACAACAACGATAATAAATGGCAAAAAAACTGAACATCAAATTTCAAGGCCATTCAAATAGTGCAAGATGGCTTCATTTGGATGAAACATGGACACAACAACGATAATAGATGGCAACAAAATTCAACATCAAATTTCAAGGCCATTCAAATAGTGCAAGATGGCTTCATTTGGATGAAACATGGCCGTAACAACGATAATAGATGGCAAAAAAAACTCAACATCAAATTTCAAGGCCATTCAAATAGTGCAAGATGGCTTCATTTGGATGAAACATGGCCTTAACAACGATAATAGATGGCAAAAAAACTCAAAATCAAATTTCAAGGCCATTCAAATAGTGCAAGATGGCTTCATTTGGATGAAACATGGCCACAACAACGATAATAGATGGCAAAAAAACTCAACATCAAATTTCAAGGCCATTCAAATAGTGCAAGATGGCTTCATTTGGATGAAACATGGCCGTAATAACGATAATAGATGGTAACAAAATTCAACATCAAATTTCAAGGCCATTCAAATAGTGCAAGATGGCTTTATTTGGATGAAACATGGCCGTAACAACGATAATAGATGGTAACAAAATTCAACATCAAATTTCAAGGCCATTCAAATAGTGCAAGGTGGCTTTATTTGGATGAAACATGGCCGTAACAACGATAATAGATGACAACAAAATTCAACATCAAACTTAAAGGCCATTCAAATAGTGCAAGATGGCTTCATTTGGATGAAACATGGCCACAACAACGATAATAGATGGCAAAAAAAACTCAACATCAAATTTCAAGGCCATTCAAATAGTGCAAGATGGCTTCATTTGGATGAAACATGGCCCCAACAACGATAATAGATGGTAACAAAATTCAACATCAAATTTCAAGGCCATTCAAATAGTGCAAGGTGGCTTTATTTGGATGAAACATGGCCGTAACAACGATAATAGATGGCAAAAAAACTCAACATCAAATTTCAAGGCCATTCAAATGGTGCAAGATGGCTTTATTTGGATGAATTATGGCCGTAACAACGATAATAGATGGCAACAAAATTCAACATCAAATTTCAGGCCATTCAAATAGTGCAAGATGGCTTTATTTGGATGAAACATGGCCGTAACAACGATAATAGATGGCAACAAAATTCAACATCAAATTTCAAGGCCATTCAAATAGTGCAAGATGGCTTCATTTGGATGAAACATGGCCGTAATAACGATAATAGATGGCAAAAAAACTCAACATCAAATTTCAAGGCCATTCAAATGGTGCAAGATGGCTTTATTTGGATGAAACATGGCCGTAACAACGATAATAGATGGCAACAAAATTCAACATCAAATTTCAGGCCATTCAAATAGTGCAAGATGGCTTTATTTGGATGAAACATGGCCGTAACAACGATAATAGATGGCAACAAAATTCAACATCAAATTTCAAGGCCATTGAAATAGTGCAAGATGGCTTCATTTGGATGAAACATGGCCACAACAACGATAATAGATGGCAACAAAACTCAACATCAAATTTCACGGCCATTCAAATAGTGCAAGATGGCTTCATTTGGATGAAACATGGCCACAACAACGATAATAGATGGCAACAAAATTCAACATCAAATTTAAAGGCCATTGAAATAGTGCAAGATGGCTTCATTTGGATGAAACATGGCCGTAACAACGATAATAGATGGTAACGAAATTCAACATCAAATTTCAAGGCCATTCAAATAGTGCAAGATGGCTTCATTTGGATGAAACATGGCCGTAATAACGATAATAGATGGCAACAAAATTCAACATCAAATTTCAAGGCCATTCAAATAGTGCAAGATGGCTTCATTTGGATGAAACATGGCCACAACAACGATAATAGATGGCAACAAAATTCAACATCAAATTTCAAGGCCATTCAAATAGTGCAAGATGGCTTCATTTGGATGAAACATGGCCGTAACAACGATAATAGATGGCAACAAAATTCAACATCAAATTTCAAGGCCATTGAAATAGTGCAAGATGGCTTCATTTGGATGAAACATGGCCACAACAACGATTATAGATGGCAACAAAACTCAACATCAAATTTCACGGCCATTCAAATAGTGCAAGATGGCTTCATTTGGATGAAACATGGCCACAACAACGATAATAGATGGCAAAAAAACTCAACATCAAATTTCAAGGCCATTCAAATAGTGCAAGATGGCTTCATTTGGATGAAACATGGCCGTAATAACGATAATAGATGGTAACGAAATTCAACATCAAATTTCAAGGCCATTCAAATAGTGCAAGATGGCTTCATTTGGATGAAACATGGCCACAACAACGATAATAGATGGCAACAAAATTCAACATCAAATTTCAAGGCCATTCAAATAGTGCAAGATGGCTTATTTGGATGAAACATGGCCGTAACAACGATAATAGATGGCAACAAAATTCAACATCAAATTTCAAGGCCATTGAAATAGTGCAAGATGGCTTCATTTGGATGAAACATGGCCACAACAACGATAATAGATGGCAACAAAATTCAACATCAAATTTCAAGGCCATTCAAATAGTGCAAGAAGGCTTTATTTGGATGAAACATGGCCGTAACAACGATAATAGATGGTAACAAAATTCAACATCAAATTTCAAGGCCATTCAAATAGTGCAAGGTGGCTTTATTTGGATGAAACATGGCCGTAACAACGATAATAGATGACAACAAAATTCAACATCAAATTTAAAGGCCATTCAAATAGTGCAAGATGGCTTCATTTGGATGAAACATGGCCGTAACAACGATACTAGATGGCAAAAAAACTCAACATCAAATTTCAAGGCCATTCAAATAGTGCAAGATGGCTTCATTTAGATGAAACATGGCCGTAACAACGATAATAGATGGCAAAAAAACTCAACATCAAATTTCAAGGCCATTCAAATAGTGCAAGATGGCTTTATTTGGATGAAACATGGCCGTAACAACGATAATAGATGGCAAAAAAAACTCAACATCAAATTTCAAGGCCATTCAAATAGTGCAAGATGGCTTCATTTGGATGAAACATGGACACAACAACGATAATAGATGGCAAAAAAACTCAACATCAAATTTCAAGGACATTCAAATAGTGCAAGATGGCTTCATTTGGATGAAACATGGCCGTAACAACGATACTAGATGGCAAAAAAACTCAACATCAAATTTCAAGGCCATTCAAATAGTGCAAGATGGCTTCATTTAGATGAAACATGGCCGTAACAACGATAATAGATGGTAACAAAATTCAACATCAAATTAAAAGGCCATTCAAATAGTGCAAGATGGCTTCATTTGGATGAAACATGGCCACAACAACGATAATAGATGGCAAAAAAAACTCAACATCAAATTTAAAGGCCATTCAAATAGTGCAAGATGGCTTCATTTGGATGAAACATGGACACAACAACGATAATAGATGGCAAAAAAACTCAACATCAAATTTCAAGGACATTCAAATAGTGCAAGATGGCTTCATTTGGATGAAACATGGCCGTAACAACGATAATAGATGGTAACAAAACTCAACATCAAATTTCAAGGACATTCAAATAGTGCAAGATGGCTTCATTTGGATGAAACATGGCCGTAACAACGATAATAGATGGCAACAAAATTCAACATCAAATTTCAAGGCCATTGAAATAGTGCAAGATAGCTTCATTTGGATGAAACATGGCCACAACAACGATAATAAATGGCAAAAAAACTGAACATCAAATTTCAAGGCCATTCAAATAGTGCAAGATGGCTTCATTTGGATGAAACATGGACACAACAACGATAATAGATGGCAACAAAATTCAACATCAAATTTCAAGGCCATTCAAATAGTGCAAGATGGCTTCATTTGGATGAAACATGGCCGTAACAACGATAATAGATGGCAAAAAAAACTCAACATCAAATTTCAAGGCCATTCAAATAGTGCAAGATGGCTTCATTTGGATGAAACATGGCCTTAACAACGATAATAGATGGCAAAAAAACTCAAAATCAAATTTCAAGGCCATTCAAATAGTGCAAGATGGCTTCATTTGGATGAAACATGGCCACAACAACGATAATAGATGGCAAAAAAACTCAACATCAAATTTCAAGGCCATTCAAATAGTGCAAGATGGCTTCATTTGGATGAAACATGGCCGTAATAACGATAATAGATGGTAACAAAATTCAACATCAAATTTCAAGGCCATTCAAATAGTGCAAGATGGCTTTATTTGGATGAAACATGGCCGTAACAACGATAATAGATGGTAACAAAATTCAACATCAAATTTCAAGGCCATTCAAATAGTGCAAGGTGGCTTTATTTGGATGAAACATGGCCGTAACAACGATAATAGATGACAACAAAATTCAACATCAAATT
The DNA here is from genome assembly GCF_943734735.2 of Anopheles gambiae. Taxonomy (NCBI): domain Eukaryota; kingdom Metazoa; phylum Arthropoda; class Insecta; order Diptera; family Culicidae; genus Anopheles; species Anopheles gambiae. The sequence continues at coordinate 631,268 of NW_026902715.1, forward strand.
TAAAGGCCATTCAAATAGTGCAAGATGGCTTCATTTGGATGAAACATGGCCACAACAACGATAATAGATGGCAAAAAAAACTCAACATCAAATTTCAAGGCCATTCAAATAGTGCAAGATGGCTTCATTTGGATGAAACATGGCCCCAACAACGATAATAGATGGTAACAAAATTCAACATCAAATTTCAAGGCCATTCAAATAGTGCAAGGTGGCTTTATTTGGATGAAACATGGCCGTAACAACGATAATAGATGGCAAAAAAACTCAACATCAAATTTCAAGGCCATTCAAATGGTGCAAGATGGCTTTATTTGGATGAAACATGGCCGTAACAACGATAATAGATGGCAACAAAATTCAACATCAAATTTCAGGCCATTCAAATAGTGCAAGATGGCTTTATTTGGATGAAACATGGCCGTAACAACGATAATAGATGGCAACAAAATTCAACATCAAATTTCAAGGCCATTCAAATAGTGCAAGATGGCTTCATTTGGATGAAACATGGCCGTAATAACGATAATAGATGGCAAAAAAACTCAACATCAAATTTCAAGGCCATTCAAATGGTGCAAGATGGCTTTATTTGGATGAAACATGGCCGTAACAACGATAATAGATGGCAACAAAATTCAACATCAAATTTCAGGCCATTCAAATAGTGCAAGATGGCTTTATTTGGATGAAACATGGCCGTAACAACGATAATAGATGGCAACAAAATTCAACATCAAATTTCAAGGCCATTGAAATAGTGCAAGATGGCTTCATTTGGATGAAACATGGCCACAACAACGATAATAGATGGCAAAAAAAACTCAACATCAAATTTCACGGCCATTCAAATAGTGCAAGATGGCTTCATTTGGATGAAACATGGCCACAACAACGATAATAGATGGCAACAAAATTCAACATCAAATTTAAAGGCCATTGAAATAGTGCAAGATGGCTTCATTTGGATGAAACATGGCCGTAACAACGATAATAGATGGTAACGAAATTCAACATCAAATTTCAAGGCCATTGAAATAGTGCAAGATGGCTTCATTTGGATGAAACATGGCCACAACAACGATAATAGATGGCAACAAAATTCAACATCAAATTTCAAGGCCATTCAAATAGTGCAAGATGGCTTCATTTGGATGAAACATGGCCGTAATAACGATAATAGATGGCAACAAAATTCAACATCAAATTTCAAGGCCATTCAAATAGTGCAAGATGGCTTCATTTGGATGAAACATGGCCACAACAACGATAATAGATGGCAACAAAATTCAACATCAAATTTCAAGGCCATTCAAATAGTGCAAGATGGCTTCATTTGGATGAAACATGGCCGTAACAACGATAATAGATGGCAACAAAATTCAACATCAAATTTCAAGGCCATTCAAATAGTGCAAGATGGCTTCATTTGGATGAAACATGGCCACAACAACGATTATAGATGGCAACAAAACTCAACATCAAATTTCACGGCCATTCAAATAGTGCAAGATGGCTTCATTTGGATGAAACATGGCCACAACAACGATAATAGATGGCAAAAAAACTCAACATCAAATTTCAAGGCCATTCAAATAGTGCAAGATGGCTTCATTTGGATGAAACATGGCCGTAATAACGATAATAGATGGTAACGAAATTCAACATCAAATTTCAAGGCCATTCAAATAGTGCAAGATGGCTTCATTTGGATGAAACATGGCCACAACAACGATAATAGATGGCAACAAAATTCAACATCAAATTTCAAGGCCATTCAAATAGTGCAAGATGGCTTATTTGGATGAAACATGGCCGTAACAACGATAATAGATGGCAACAAAATTCAACATCAAATTTCAAGGCCATTGAAATAGTGCAAGATGGCTTCATTTGGATGAAACATGGCCACAACAACGATAATAGATGGCAACAAAATTCAACATCAAATTTCAAGGCCATTCAAATAGTGCAAGAAGGCTTTATTTGGATGAAACATGGCCGTAACAACGATAATAGATGGTAACAAGAATTAACATCAAATTTCAAGGCCATTCAAATAGTGCAAGGTGGCTTTATTTGGATGAAACATGGCCGTAACAACGATAATAGATGACAACAAAATTCAACATCAAATTTAAAGGCCATTCAAATAGTGCAAGATGGCTTCATTTGGATGAAACATGGCCGTAACAACGATAATAGATGGCAAAAAAACTCAACATCAAATTTCAAGGCCATTGAAATAGTGCAAGATGGCTTCATTTGGATGAAACATGGCCGTAACAACGATAATAGATGGCAACAAAAATCAACATCAAATTTCAAGGCCATTCAAATAGTGCAAAATGGCTTCATTTGGTTGAAACATGGCCACAACAACGATAATAGATGGCAACAAAATTCAACATCAAATTTCAAGGCCATTCAAATAGTGCAAGAAGGCTTTATTTGGATGAAACATGGCCGTAACAACGATAATAGATGGCAACAAAATTCAACATCAAATTTCAAGGCCATTCAAATAGTGCAAGATGGCTTTATTTGGATGAAACATGACCGTAACAACGATAATAGATGGCAACAAAACTCAACATCAAATTTCAAGGACATTCAAATAGTGCAAGATGGCTTCATTTGGATGAAACATGGCCGTAACAACGATACTAGATGGCAAAAAAACTCAACATCAAATTTCAAGGCCATTCAAATAGTGCAAGATGGCTTCATTTAGATGAAACATGGCCGTAACAACGATAATAGATGGCAAAAAAACTCAACATCAAATTTCAAGGCCATTCAAATAGTGCAAGATGGCTTTATTTGGATGAAACATGGCCGTAACAACGATAATAGATGGCAACAAAAACTCAACATCAAATTTAAAGGCCATTCAAATAGTGCAAGATGGCTTCATTTGGATGAAACATGGACACAACAACGATAATAGATGGCAAAAAAACTCAACATCAAATTTCAAGGACATTCAAATAGTGCAAGATGGCTTCATTTGGATGAAACATGGCCGTAACAACGATACTAGATGGCAAAAAAACTCAACATCAAATTTCAAGGCCATTCAAATAGTGCAAGATGGCTTCATTTAGATGAAACATGGCCGTAACAACGATAATAGATGGTAACAAAATTCAACATCAAATTAAAAGGCCATTCAAATAGTGCAAGATGGCTTCATTTGGATGAAACATGGCCACAACAACGATAATAGATGGCAAAAAAAACTCAACATCAAATTTAAAGGCCATTCAAATAGTGCAAGATGGCTTCATTTGGATGAAACATGGACACAACAACGATAATAGATGGCAAAAAAACTCAACATCAAATTTCAAGGACATTCAAATAGTGCAAGATGGCTTCATTTGGATGAAACATGGCCGTAACAACGATAATAGATGGCAACAAAATTCAACATCAAATTTCAAGGCCATTCAAATAGTGCAAGATGGCTTCATTTGGATGAAACATGGCCACAACAACGATAATAGATGGCAAAAAAACTCAACATCAAATTTCAAGGCCATTCAAATAGTGCAAGATGGCTTCATTTGGATGAAACATGGCCACAACAACGATAATAGATGGCAAAAAAAACTCAACATCAAATTTCAAGCCCATTCAAATAGTGCAAGATGGCTTCATTTGGATGAAACATGGCCGTAACAACGATAATAGATGTCAACAAAATTCAACATCAAATTAAAAGGCCATTCAAATAGTGCAAGATGGCTTCATTTGGATGAAACATGGACACAACAACGATAATAGATGGCAACAAAATTCAACATCAAATTTCATGGCCATTCAAATAGTGCAAGATGGCTTCATTTGGATGAAACATGGCCGTAACAACGATAATAGATGGCAAAAAAACTCAACATCAAATTTCAAGGCCATTCAAATAGTGCAAGATGGCTTCATTTAGATGAAACATGGCCGTAACAACGATAATAGATGGTAACAAAATTCAACATCAAATTAAAAGGCCATTCAAATAGTGGAAGATGGCTTTATTTGGATGAAACATGGCCGTAACAACGATAATAGATGGCAACAAAATTCAACATCAAATTAAAAGGCCATTCAAATAGTGCAAGGTGGCTTTATTTGGATGAAACATGGCCCCAAAAGCGATAATAGATGGCAAAAAAACTCAACATCAAATTTCAAGGCCATTCAAATAGTGCAAGATGGCTTCATTTGGATGAAACATGGCCGTAACAACGATAATAGATGGCAACAAAATTCAACAACAAATTTAAAGGCCATTAAAATAGTGCAAGATGGCTTCATTTGGATGAAACATGGCCGTAACAACGATAATAGATGGCAACAAAACTCAACATCAAATTTCAAGGCCATTGAAATAGTGCAAGATGGCTTCATTTGGATGAAACATGGCCGTAACAACGATAATAGATGGCAACAAAATTCAAAATCAAATTTAAAGGCCATTCAAATAGTGCAAGATGGCTTCATTTGGATGAAACATGGCCGTAACAACGATAATAGATGGCAACAAAATTCAACATCAAATTTCAAGGCCATTCAAATAGTGCAAGATGCCTTCATTTGGATGAAACATGGACGTAACAACGATAATAGATGGCAAAAAAATTCAACATCAAATTTCAAGGCCATTCAAATAGTGCAAGATGGCTTCATTTGGATGAAACATGGCCACAACAACGATAATAGATGGCAACAAAATTCAACATCAAATTTCAAGGTCATTCAAATAGTGCAAGATGGCTTCATTTGGATGAAACATGGCCGTTACAACGATAATAGATGGCAACAAAACTCAACATCAAATTTCAAGGCCATTCAAATAGTACAAGATGGCTTCATTTTAATGAAACATGGCCGTAACAACGATAATAGATGTCAACAAAATTCAACATCAAATTTAAAGGCCATTCAAATAGTGCAAGATGGCTTCATATGGTTGAAACATGGCCGTAACAACTATAATAGATAGCAAAAAAACTCAACATCAAATTTCAAGGCCATTAAAATAGTGCAAGATGGCTTCATATGGATGAAACATGGCCGTAACAACGATAATAGATGGCAACAAAATTCAACATCAAATTTAAAGGCCATTCAAATAGTGCAAGATGGCTTCATTTGGATGAAACATGGCCGTAACAACGATAATAGATGGCAACAAAATTCAACATCAAATTTAAAGGCCATTCAAATAGTGCAAGATGGCTTCATTTGGATGAAACATAGCCGTAACAACGATAATAGATGGCAACAAAATTCAACATCAAATTTCAAGGCCATTCAAATAGTGCAAGATGGCTTCATTTGGATGAAACATGGCCGTAACAACGATAATAGATGGCAACAAAATTCAACATCAAATTTAAAGGCCATTCAAATAGTGCAAGATGGCTTCATTTGGATGAAACATGGCCGTAACAACGATAATAGATGGCAACAAAACTCAACATCAAATTTCAAGGACATTCAAATAGTGCAAGATGGCTTCATTTGGATGAAACATGGCCGTAACAACGATAATAGATGGCAACAAAATTCAACATCAAATTTCAAGGCCATTGAAATAGTGCAAGATAGCTTCATTTGGATGAAACATGGCCACAACAACGATAATAGATGGCAAAAAAACTGAACATCAAATTTCAAGGCCATTCAAATAGTGCAAGATGGCTTTATTTGGATGAAACATGGACACAACAACGATAATAGATGGCAACAAAATTCAACATCAAATTTAAAGGCCATTCAAATAGTGCAAGATGGCTTCATTTGGATGAAACATGGCCGTAACAACGATAATAGATGGCAAAAAAAACTCAACATCAAATTTCAAGGCCATTCAAATAGTGCAAGATGGCTTCATTTGGATGAAACATGGCCTTAACAACGATAATAGATGGCAAAAAAACTCAAAATCAAATTTCAAGGCCATTCAAATAGTGCAAGATGGCTTTATTTGGATGAAACATGGCCGTAACAACGATAATAGATGGCAAAAAAAACTCAACATCAAATTTAAAGGCCATTCAAATAGTGCAAGATGGCTTCATTTGGATGAAACATGGCCGTAACAACGATAATAGATGGCAAAAAAACTCAACATCAAATTTCAAGGACATTCAAATAGTGCAAGATGGCTTCATTTGGATGAAACATGGCCGTAACAACGATAATAGATGGCAACAAAATTCAACATCAAATTTCAAGGCCATTCAAATAGTGCAAGATGGCTTCATTTGGATGAAACATGGCCACAACAACGATAATAGATGGCAAAAAAACTCAACATCAAATTTCAAGGCCATTCAAATAGTGCAAGATGGCTTCATTTGGATGAAACATGGCCACAACAACGATAATAGATGGCAAAAAAAACTCAACATCAAATTTCAAGGCCATTCAAATAGTGCAAGATGGCTTCATTTGGATGAAACATGGCCGTAACAACGATAATAGATGTCAACAAAATTCAACATCAAATTAAAAGGCCATTCAAATAGTGCAAGATGGCTTCATTTGGATGAAACATGGACACAACAACGATAATAGATGGCAACAAAATTCAACATCAAATTTCATGGCCATTCAAATAGTGCAAGATGGCTTCATTTGGATGAAACATGGCCGTAACAACGATACTAGATGGCAAAAAAACTCAACATCAAATTTCAAGGCCATTCAAATAGTGCAAGATGGCTTCATTTAGATGAAACATGGCCGTAACAACGATAATAGATGGTAACAAAATTCAACATCAAATTAAAAGGCCATTCAAATAGTGGAAGATGGCTTTATTTGGATGAAACATGGCCGTAACAACGATAATAGATGGCAACAAAATTCAACATCAAATTAAAAGGCCATTCAAATAGTGCAAGCTGGCTTTATTTGGATGAAACATGGCCCCAAAAGCGATAATAGATGGCAAAAAAACTCAACATCAAATTTCAAGGCCATTCAAATAGTGCAAGATGGCTTCATTTGGATGAAACATGGCCGTAACAACGATAATAGATGGCAACAAAATTCAACATCAAATTTAAAGGCCATTAAAATAGTGCAAGATGGCTTCATTTGGATGAAACATGGCCGTAACAACGATAATAGATGGCAACAAAACTCAACATCAAATTTCAAGGCCATTGAAATAGTGCAAGATGGCTTCATTTGGATGAAACATGGCCGTAACAACGATAATAGATGGCAACAAAATTCAACATCAAATTTAAAGGCCATTCAAATAGTGCAAGATGGCTTCATTTGGATGAAACATGGCCGTAACAACGATAATAGATGGCAACAAAATTCAACATCAAATTTCAAGGCCATTCAAATGGTGCAAGATGCCTTCATTTGGATGAAACATGGACGTAACAACGATAATAGATGGCAAAAAAAATCAACATCAAATTTCAAGGCCATTCAAATAGTGCAAGATGGCTTCATTTGGATGAAACATGGCCACAACAACGATAATAGATGGCAACAAAATTCAACATCAAATTTCAAGGTCATTCAAATAGTGCAAGATGGCTTCATTTGGATGAAACATGGCCGTTACAACGATAATAGATGGCAACAAAACTCAACATCAAATTTCAAGGACATTCAAATAGTGCAAGATGGCTTTATTTGGATGAAACATGGCCGTAACAACGATAATAGATGTCAACAAAATTCAACATCAAATTTCAAGGCCATTCAAATAGTGCAAGATGGCTTCATTTGGATGAAACATGGCCGTAACAACGATAATAGATGGCAACAAAATTCAACATCAAATTTCAAGGCCATTCAAATAGTACAAGATGGCTTCATTTTAATGAAACATGGCCGTAACAACGATAATAGATGTCAACAAAATTCAACATCAAATTTAAAGGCCATTCAAATAGTGCAAGATGGCTTCATTTGGTTGAAACATGGCCGTAACAACTATAATAGATAGCAAAAAAACTCAACATCAAATTTCAAGGCCATTAAAATAGTGCAAGATGGCTTCATTTGGATGAAACATGGCCGTAACAACGATAATAGATGGCAACAAAATTCAACATCAAATTTCAAGGCCATTCAAATAGTGCAAGATGGCTTCATTTTAATGAAACATGGCCACAACAACGATAATAGATGGCAACAAAATTCAACATCAAATTTCAAGGCCATTCAAATAGTGCAAGAAGGCTTCATTTGGATGAAACATGGCCGTAACAACGATAATAGATGGAAACAAAATTCAACATCAATTTTCAAGGCCATTCAAATAGTGCAAGATGGCTTTATTTGGATGAAACATGGCCGTAACAACGATACTAGATGGCAACAAAACTCAACATCAAATTTCAAGGACATTCAAATAGTGCAAGATGGCTTCATTTGGATGAAACATGGCCGTAACAACGATAATAGATGGCAACAAAATTCAACATCAAATTTCAAGGCCATTCAAATAGTGCAAGATAGCTTCATTTGGATGAAACATGGCCGTAACAACTATAATAGATAGCAAAAAAACTCAACATCAAATTTCAAGGCCATTCAAATAGTGCAAGATGGCTTCATTTGGATGAAACATGGCCGTAACAACGATAATAGATGGCAAAAAAAACTCAACATCAAATTTCAAGGCCATTCAAATAGTGCAAGATGGCTTCATTTGGATGAAACATGGACACAACAACGATAATAGATGGCAAAAAAACTCAACATCAAATTTCAAGGACATTCAAATAGTGCAAGATGGCTTCATTTGGATGAAACATGGCCGTAACAACGATACTAGATGGCAACAAAACTCAACATCAAATTTCAAGGCCATTCAAATAGTGCAAGATGGCTTCATTTAGATGAAACATGGCCGTAACAACGATAATAGATGGCAAAAAAAACTCAACATCAAATTTAAAGGCCATTCAAATAGTGCAAGATGGCTTCATTTGGATGAAACATGGCCGTAACAACGATAATAGATGGCAAAAAAAACTCAACATCAAATTTAAAGGCCATTCAAATAGTGCAAGATGGCTTCATTTGGATGAAACATGGACACAACAACGATAATAGATGGCAAAAAAACTCAACATCAAATTTCAAGGACATTCAAATAGTGCAAGATGGCTTCATTTGGATGAAACATGGCCGTAACAACGATAATAGATGGCAACAAAATTCAACATCAAATTTCAAGGCCATTCAAATAGTGCAAGATGGCTTCATTTGGATGAAACATGGCCACAACAACGATAATAGATGGCAAAAAACTCAACATCAAATTTCAAGGCCATTCAAATAGTGCAAGATGGCTTCATTTGGATGAAACATGGCCACAACAACGATAATAGATGGCAAAAAAAACTCAACATCAAATTTCAAGGCCATTCAAATAGTGCAAGATGGCTTCATTTGGATTAAACATGGCCGTAACAACGATAATAGATGTCAACAAAATTCAACATCAAATTAAAAGGCCATTCAAATAGTACAAGATAACTTCATTTGGATGAAACATGGACATAACAACGATAATAGATGGCAACAAAATTCAACATCAAATTTCAAGGCCATTCAAATAGTGCAAGATGGCTTCATTTGGATGAAACATGGCCGTAACAACGATACTAGATGGCAAAAAAACTCAACATCAAATTTCAAGGCCATTCAAATAGTGCAAGATGGCTTCATTTAGATGAAACATGGCCGTAACAACGATAATAGATGGTAACGAAATTCAACATCAAATTTCAAGGCCATTCAAATAGTGCAAGATGGCTTTATTTGGATGAAACATGGCCGTAATAACGATAATAGATGGTAACGAAATTCAACATCAAATTTCAAGGCCATTCAAATAGTGCAAGATGGCTTTATTTGGATGAAACATGGCCGTAACAACGATAATAGATGGTAACAAAATTCAACATCAAATTTCAAGGCCATTCAAATAGTGCAAGGTGGCTTTATTTGGATGAAACATGGCCGTAACAACGATAATAGATGACAACAAAATTCAACATCAAATTTCAAGGCCATTCAAATAGTGCAAGATGGCTTCATTTGGATGAAACATGGCCACAACAACGATAATAGATGGCAACAAAATTCAACATCAAATTTCAAGGACATTCAAACAGTGCAAGATGGCTTATTTGGATGAAACATGGCCGTAACAACGATAATAGATGGCAACAAAATTCAACATCAAATTTCAAGGCCATTGAAATAGTGCAAGATGGCTTCATTTGGATGAAACATGGTCACAACAACGATAATAGATGGCAAAAAAACTCAACATCAAATTTCACGGCCATTCAAATAGTGCAAGATGGCTTCATTTGGATGAAACATGGCCACAACAACGATAATAGATGGCAAAAAAACTCAACATCAAATTTCAAGGCCATTCAAATAGTGCAAGATGGCTTCATTTGGATGAAACATGGCCGTAATAACGATAATAGATGGTAACGAAATTCAACATCAAATTTCAAGGCCATTCAAATAGTGCAAGATGGCTTTATTTGGATGAAACATGGCCGTAACAACGATAATAGATGGTAACAAAATTCAACATCAAATTTCAAGGCCATTCAAATAGTGCAAGGTGGCTTTATTTGGATGAAACATGGCCGTAACAACGATAATAGATGGCAACAAAATTCAACATCAAATTTAAAGGCCATTCAAATAGTGCAAGATGGCTTCATTTGGATGAAACATGGCCGTAACAACGATAATAGATGGCAAAAAAACTCAACATCAAATTTCAAGGCCATTGAAATAGTGCAAGATGGCTTCATTTGGATGAAACATGGCCATAACAACGATAATCGATGGCAACAAAAATTAACATCAAATTTCAAGGCCATTCAAATAGTGCAAGATGGCTTCATTTGGTTGAAACATGGCCACAACAACTATAATAGATGGCAAAAAAAACTCAACATCAAATTTCAAGGCCATTGAAATAGTGCAAGATGGCTTCATTTGGATGAAACATGGCCGTAACAACGATAATAGATGGCAACAAAATTCAACATCAAATTTAAAGGCCATTCAAATAGTGCAAGATGGCTTCATTTGGATGAAACATGGCCACAACAACGATAATAGATGGCAACAAAATTCAACATCAAATTTCAAGGCCATTCAAATAGTGCAAGAAGGCTTTATTTGGATGAAACATGGCCGTAACAACGATAATAGATGGCAACAAAATTCAACATCAAATTTCAAGGCCATTCAAATAGTGCAAGATGGCTTCATTTGGATGAAACATGGCCGTAACAACGATAATAGATGGCAACAAAATTCAACATCAAATTTAAAGGCCATTCAAATAGTGCAAGATGGCTTCATTTGGATGAAACATGGCCGTAACAACGATACTAGATGGCAAAAAAACTCAACATCAAATTTCAAGGCCATTCAAATAGTGCAAGATGGCTTCATTTGGATGAAACATGGCCGTAACAACGATAATAGATGGTAACAAAATTCAACATCAAATTAAAAGGCCATTCAAATAGTGCAAGATGGCTTTATTTGGATGAAACATGGCCGTAACAACGATAATAGATGGCAAAAAAAACTCAACATCAAATTTCAAGGCCATTCAAATAGTGCAAGATGGCTTCATTTGGATGAAACATGGACACAACAACGATAATAGATGGCAAAAAAACTCAACATCAAATTTCAAGGACATTCAAATAGTGCAAGATGGCTTCATTTGGATGAAACATGGCCGTAACAACGATACTAGATGGCAAAAAAACTCAACATCAAATTTCAAGGCCATTCAAATAGTGCAAGATGGCTTCATTTAGATGAAACATGGCCGTAACAACGATAATAGATGGCAACAAAATTCAACATCAAATTAAAAGGCCATTCAAATAGTGCAAGATGGCTTCATTTGGATGAAACATGGCCGTAACAACGATAATAGATGGCAAAAAAAACTCTACATCAAATTTAAAGGCCATTCAAATAGTGCAAGATGGCTTCATTTAGATGAAACATGGACACAACAACGATAATAGATGGCAAAAAAACTCAACATCAAATTTCAAGGACATTCAAATAGTGCAAGATGGCTTCATTTGGATGAAACATGGCCGTAACAACGATAATAGATGGCAACAAAATTCAACATCAAATTTAAAGGCCATTCAAATAGTGCAAGATGGCTTCATTTTAATGAAACATGGCCACAACAACGATAATAGATGGCAACAAAATTCAACATCAAATTTCAAGGCCATTCAAATAGTGCAAGAAGGCTTCATTTGGATGAAACATGGCCGTAACAACGATAATAGATGGAAACAAAATTCAACATCAATTTTCAAGGCCATTCAAATAGTGCAAGATGGCTTTATTTGGATGAAACATGGCCGTAACAACGATACTAGATGGCAACAAAACTCAACATCAAATTTCAAGGACATTCAAATAGTGCAAGATGGCTTCATTTGGATGAAACATGGCCGTAACAACGATAATAGATGGCAACAAAATTCAACATCAAATTTCAAGGCCATTCAAATAGTGCAAGATAGCTTCATTTGGATGAAACATGGCCGTAACAACTATAATAGATAGCAAAAAAACTCAACATCAAATTTCAAGGCCATTCAAATAGTGCAAGATGGCTTCATTTGGATGAAACATGGCCGTAACAACGATAATAGATGGCAAAAAAAACTCAACATCAAATTTCAAGGCCATTCAAATAGTGCAAGATGGCTTCATTTGGATGAAACATGGACACAACAACGATAATAGATGGCAAAAAAACTCAACATCAAATTTCAAGGACATTCAAATAGTGCAAGATGGCTTCATTTGGATGAAACATGGCCGTAACAACGATACTAGATGGCAACAAAACTCAACATCAAATTTCAAGGCCATTCAAATAGTGCAAGATGGCTTCATTTAGATGAAACATGGCCGTAACAACGATAATAGATGGCAAAAAAAACTCAACATCAAATTTAAAGGCCATTCAAATAGTGCAATATGGCTTCATTTGGATGAAACATGGCCGTAACAACGATAATAGATGGCAAAAAAAACTCAACATCAAATTTAAAGGCCATTCAAATAGTGCAAGATGGCTTCATTTGGATGAAACATGGACACAACAACGATAATAAATGGCAAAAAAACTCAACATCAAATTTCAAGGACATTCAAATAGTGCAAGATGGCTTCATTTGGATGAAACATGGCCGTAACAACGATAATAGATGGCAACAAAATTCAACATCAAATTTCAAGGCCATTCAAATAGTGCAAGATGGCTTCATTTGGATGAAACATGGCCACAACAACGATAATAGATGGCAAAAAACTCAACATCAAATTTCAAGGCCATTCAAATAGTGCAAGATGGCTTCATTTGGATGAAACATGGCCACAACAACGATAATAGATGGCAAAAAAAACTCAACATCAAATTTCAAGGCCATTCAAATAGTGCAAGATGGCTTCATTTGGATTAAACATGGCCGTAACAACGATAATAGATGTCAACAAAATTCAACATCAAATTAAAAGGCCATTCAAATAGTACAAGATAACTTCATTTGGATGAAACATGGACATAACAACGATAATAGATGGCAACAAAATTCAACATCAAATTTCAAGGCCATTCAAATAGTGCAAGATGGCTTCATTTGGATGAAACATGGCCGTAACAACGATACTAGATGGCAAAAAAACTCAACATCAAATTTCAAGGCCATTCAAATAGTGCAAGATGGCTTCATTTAGATGAAACATGGCCGTAACAACGATAATAGATGGTAACGAAATTCAACATCAAATTTCAAGGCCATTCAAATAGTGCAAGATGGCTTTATTTGGATGAAACATGACCGTAATAACGATAATAGATGGTAACGAAATTCAACATCAAATTTCAAGGCCATTCAAATAGTGCAAGATGGCTTTATTTGGATAAAACATGGCCGTAACAACGATAATAGATGGTAACAAAATTCAACATCAAATTTCAAGGCCATTCAAATAGTGCAAGGTGGCTTTATTTGGATGAAACATGGCCGTAACAACGATAATAGATGACAACAAAATTCAACATCAAATTTCAAGGCCATTCAAATAGTGCAAGATGGCTTCATTTGGATGAAACATGGCCACAACAACGATAATAGATGGCAACAAAATTCAACATCAAATTTCAAGGACATTCAAACAGTGCAAGATGGCTTATTTGGATGAAACATGGCCGTAACAACGATAATAGATGGCAACAAAATTCAACATCAAATTTCAAGGCCATTGAAATAGTGCAAGATGGCTTCATTTGGATGAAACATGGTCACAACAACGATAATAGATGGCAAAAAAACTCAACATCAAATTTCACGGCCATTCAAATAGTGCAAGATGGCTTCATTTGGATGAAACATGGCCACAACAACGATAATAGATGGCAAAAAAACTCAACATCAAATTTCAAGGCCATTCAAATAGTGCAAGATGGCTTCATTTGGATGAAACATGGCCGTAATAACGATAATAGATGGTAACGAAATTCAACATCAAATTTCAAGGCCATTCAAATAGTGCAAGATGGCTTTATTTGGATGAAACATGGCCGTAACAACGATAATAGATGGTAACAAAATTCAACATCAAATTTCAAGGCCATTCAAATAGTGCAAGGTGGCTTTATTTGGATGAAACATGGCCGTAACAACGATAATAGATGGCAACAAAATTCAACATCAAATTTAAAGGCCATTCAAATAGTGCAAGATGGCTTCATTTGGATGAAACATGGCCGTAACAACGATAATAGATGGCAAAAAAACTCAACATCAAATTTCAAGGCCATTGAAATAGTGCAAGATGGCTTCATTTGGATGAAACATGGCCATAACAACGATAATCGATGGCAACAAAAATTAACATCAAATTTCAAGGCCATTCAAATAGTGCAAGATGGCTTCATTTGGTTGAAACATGGCCACAACAACTATAATAGATGGCAAAAAAAACTCAACATCAAATTTCAAGGCCATTGAAATAGTGCAAGATGGCTTCATTTGGATGAAACATGGCCGTAACAACGATAATAGATGGCAACAAAATTCAACATCAAATTTAAAGGCCATTCAAATAGTGCAAGATGGCTTCATTTGGATGAAACATGGCCACAACAACGATAATAGATGGCAACAAAATTCAACATCAAATTTCAAGGCCATTCAAATAGTGCAAGAAGGCTTTATTTGGATGAAACATGGCCGTAACAACGATAATAGATGGCAACAAAATTCAACATCAAATTTCAAGGCCATTCAAATAGTGCAAGATGGCTTCATTTGGATGAAACATGGCCGTAACAACGATAGTAGATGGCAACAAAATTCAACATCAAATTTAAAGGCCATTCAAATAGTGCAAGATGGCTTCATTTGGATGAAACATGGCCGTAACAACGATACTAGATGGCAAAAAAACTCAACATCAAATTTCAAGGCCATTCAAATAGTGCAAGATGGCTTCATTTGGATGAAACATGGCCGTAACAACGATAATAGATGGTAACAAAATTCAACATCAAATTAAAAGGCCATTCAAATAGTGCAAGATGGCTTTATTTGGATGAAACATGGCCGTAACAACGATAATAGATGGCAAAAAAAACTCAACATCAAATTTCAAGGCCATTCAAATAGTGCAAGATGGCTTCATTTGGATGAAACATGGACACAACAACGATAATAGATGGCAAAAAAACTCAACATCAAATTTCAAGGACATTCAAATAGTGCAAGATGGCTTCATTTGGATGAAACATGGCCGTAACAACGATACTAGATGGCAAAAAAACTCAACATCAAATTTCAAGGCCATTCAAATAGTGCAAGATGGCTTCATTTAGATGAAACATGGCCGTAACAACGATAATAGATGGTAACAAAATTCAACATCAAATTAAAAGGCCATTCAAATAGTGCAAGATGGCTTCATTTGGATGAAACATGGCCGTAACAACGATAATAGATGGCAAAAAAAACTCTACATCAAATTTAAAGGCCATTCAAATAGTGCAAGATGGCTTCATTTGGATGAAACATGGACACAACAACGATAATAGATGGCAAAAAAACTCAACATCAAATTTCAAGGACATTCAAATAGTGCAAGATGGCTTCATTTGGATGAAACATGGCCGTAACAACGATAATAGATGGCAACAAAATTCAACATCAAATTTCAAGGCCATTCAAATAGTGCAAGATGGCTTCATTTAGATGAAACATGGCCGTAACAACGATAATAGATGGTAACAAAATTCAACATCAAATTAAAAGGCCATTCAAATAGTGCAAGATGGCTTCATTTGGATGAAACATGGCCGTAACAACGATAATAGATGTCAACAAAATTCAACATCAAATTAAAAGGCCATTCAAATAGTACAAGATAACTTCATTTGGATGAAACATGGACATAACAACGATAATAGATGGCAACAAAATTCAACATCAAATTTCAAGGCCATTCAAATAGTGCAAGATGGCTTCATTTGGATGAAACATGGCCGTAACAACGATACTAGATGGCAAAAAAACTCAACATCAAATTTCAAGGCCATTCAAATAGTGCAAGATGGCTTCATTTAGATGAAACATGGCCGTAACAACGATAATAGATGGTAACGAAATTCAACATCAAATTTCAAGGCCATTCAAATAGTGCAAGATGGCTTTATTTGGATGAAACATGGCCGTAATAACGATAATAGATGGTAACGAAATTCAACATCAAATTTCAAGGCCATTCAAATAGTGCAAGATGGCTTTATTTGGATAAAACATGGCCGTAACAACGATAATAGATGGTAACAAAATTCAACATCAAATTTCAAGGCCATTCAAATAGTGCAAGGTGGCTTTATTTGGATGAAACATGGCCGTAACAACGATAATAGATGACAACAAAATTCAACATCAAATTTAAAGGCCATTCAAATAGTGCAAGATGGCTTCATTTGGATGAAACATGGCCGTAACAACGATAATAGATGGCAAAAAAACTCAACATCAAATTTCAAGGCCATTGAAATAGTGCAAGATGGCTTCATTTGGATGAAACATGGCCGCAACAACGATAATAGATGGTAACGAAATTCAACATCAAATTTCAAGGCCATTGAAATAGTGCAAGATGGCTTCATTTGGATGAAACATGGCCACAACAACGATAATAGATGGCAACAAAATTCAACATCAAATTTCAAGGCCATTCAAATAGTGCAAGATGGCTTCATTTGGATGAAACATGGCCGTAATAACGATAATAGATGGCAACAAAATTCAACATCAAATTTCAAGGCCATTCAAATAGTGCAAGATGGCTTCATTTGGATGAAACATGGCCACAACAACGATAATAGATGGCAACAAAATTCAACATCAAATTTCAAGGACATTCAAACAGTGCAAGATGGCTTATTTGGATGAAACATGGCCGTAACAACGATAATAGATGGCAACAAAATTCAACATCAAATTTCAAGGCCATTGAAATAGTGCAAGATGGCTTCATTTGGATGAAACATGGTCACAACAACGATAATAGATGGCAAAAAAACTCAACATCAAATTTCACGGCCATTCAAATAGTGCAAGATGGCTTCATTTGGATGAAACATGGCCACAACAACGATAATAGATGGCAAAAAAACTCAACATCAAATTTCAAGGCCATTCAAATAGTGCAAGATGGCTTCATTTGGATGAAACATGGCCGTAATAACGATAATAGATGGTAACGAAATTCAACATCAAATTTCAAGGCCATTCAAATAGTGCAAGATGGCTTCATTTGGATGAAACATGGCCGTAACAACGATAATAGATGGTAACAAAATTCAAGATCAAATTTCAAGGCCATTCAAATAGTGCAAGGTGGCTTTATTTGGATGAAACATGGCCGTAACAACGATAATAGATGGCAACAAAATTCAACATCAAATTTAAAGGCCATTCAAATAGTGCAAGATGGCTTCATTTGGATGAAACATGGCCGTAACAACGATAATAGATGGCAAAAAAACTCAACATCAAATTTCAAGGCCATTGAAATAGTGCAAGATGGCTTCATTTGGATGAAACATGGCCATAACAACGATAATCGATGGCAACAAAAATTAACATCAAATTTCAAGGCCATTCAAATAGTGCAAGATGGCTTCATTTGGTTGAAACATGGCCACAACAACTATAATAGATGGCAAAAAAACTCAACATCAAATTTCAAGGCCATTGAAATAGTGCAAGATGGCTTCATTTGGATGAAACATGGCCGTAACAACGATAATAGATGGCAACAAAATTCAACATCAAATTTAAAGGCCATTCAAATAGTGCAAGATGGCTTCATTTGGATGAAACATGGCCGTAACAACGATAATAGATGGCAACAAAATTCAACATCAAATTTCAAGGCCATTCAAATAGTGCAAGAAGGCTTTATTTGGATGAAACATGGCCGTAACAACGATAATAGATGGCAACAAAATTCAACATCAAATTTCAAGGCCATTCAAATAGTGCAAGATGGCTTTATTTGGATGAAACATGGCCGTAACAACGATAATAGATGGCAACAAAACTCAACATCAAATTTCAAGGCCATTCAAATAGTGCAAGATGGCTTCATTTGGATGAAACATGGCCGTAACAACGATACTAGATGGCAAAAAAACTCAACATCAAATTTCAAGGCCATTCAAATAGTGCAAGATGGCTTCATTTAGATGAAACATGGCCGTAACAACGATAATAGATGGTAACAAAATTCAACATCAAATTAAAAGGCCATTCAAATAGTGCAAGATGGCTTTATTTGGATGAAACATGGCCGTAACAACGATAATAGATGGCAAAAAAAACTCAACATCAAATTTAAAGGCCATTCAAATAGTGCAAGATGGCTTCATTTGGATGAAACATGGCCGTAACAACGATACTAGATGGCAAAAAAACTCAACATCAAATTTAAAGGCCATTCAAATAGTGCAAGATGGCTTCATTTGGATGAAACATGGCCGTAACAACGATACTAGATGGCAAAAAAACTCAACATCAAATTTCAAGGCCATTCAAATAGTGCAAGATGGCTTCATTAAGATGAAACATGGCCGTAACAACGATAATAGATGGTAACAAAATTCAACATCAAATTAAAAGGCCATTCAAATAGTGCAAGATGGCTTCATTTGGATGAAACATGGCCGTAACAACGATAATAGATGGCAAAAAAAACTCTAAATCAAATTTAAAGGCCATTCAAATAGTGCAAGATGGCTTCATTTGGATGAAACATGGACACAACAACGATAATAGATGGCAAAAAAACTCAACATCAAATTTAAAGGCCATTCAAATAGTGCAAGATGGCTTCATTTGGATGAAACATGGCCGTAACAACGATAATAGATGGCAACAAAATTCAACATCAAATTTCAAGGCCATTTAAATAGTGCAAGATGGCTTCATTTGGATGAAACATGGCCACAACAACGATAATAGATGGCAAAAAACTCAACATCAAATTTCAAGGCCATTCAAATAGTGCAAGATGGCTTCATTTGGATGAAACATGGCCACAACAACGATAATAGATGGCAAAAAAAAAACTCAACATCAAATTTCAAGGCCATTCAAATAGTGCAAGATGGCTTCATTTGGATGAAACATGGCCGTAACAACGATAATAGATGTCAACAAAATTCAACATCAAATTAAAAGGCCATTCAAATAGTACAAGATGGCTTCATTTGGATGAAACATGGACACAACAACGATAATAGATGGCAACAAAATTCAACATCAAATTTCAAGGCCATTCAAATAGTGCAAGATGGCTTCATTTGGATGAAACATGGCCGTAACAACGATACTAGATGGCAAAAAAACTCAACATCAAATTTCAAGGCCATTCAAATAGTGCAAGATGGCTTCATTTAGATGAAACATGGCCGTAACAACGATAATAGATGGTAACAAAATTCAACATCAAATTAAAAGGCCATTCAAATAGTGCAAGATGGCTTTATTTGGATGAAACATGGCCGTAACAACGATAATAGATGGTAACAAAATTCAACATCAAATTTAAAGGCCATTCAAATAGTGCAAGGTGGTTTTATTTGGATGAAACATGGCCCCAACAGCGATAATAGATGGCAAAAAAACTCAACATCAAATTTCAAGGCCATTCAAATAGTGCAAGATGGCTTCATTTGGATGAAACATGGCCGTAACAACGATAATAGATGGCAACAAAATTCAACATCAAATTTAAAGGCCATTCAAATAGTGCAAGATGGCTTCATTTGGATGAAACATGGCCGTAACAACGATAATAGATGGCAACAAAACTCAACATCAATAATGGACTCAACATCAGTTCATGGACCATCTATTTCAAGGACAATCAAATAGTGCAAGATGGCTTCATTTGGATGAAACATGGCCGTAACAACGATAATAGATGGCAACAAAATTCAACAACAAATTTCAAGGCCATTCAAATAGTGCAAGATGGCTTCATTTGGATGAAACATGGCCACAACAACGATAATAGATGGCAAAAAAACTCAACATCAAATTTCAAGGCCATTCAAATGGTGCAGATGGCTTCATTTGCATATAACATGGCCACAACAACGATAATAGATGGCTAAAAAACTCAACATCAAATTTCAAGGCCATTCAAATAGTGCAAGATGGCTTCATTTGGATGAAACATGGACACAACAACGATAATAGATGGCAAAAAAACTCAACATCAAATTTCAAGGCCATTCAAATAGTGCAAGATGGCTTCATTTGGATGAAACATGGCCGTAACAACGATAATAGATGGCAACAAAATTCAACATCAAATTTAAAGGCCATTCAAATAGTGCAAGATGGCTTCAATTGGATGAAACATGGCCGTAACAACGATAATAGATGGCAACAAAATTCAACATCAAATTTCAAGGCCATTCAAATAGTGCAAGATGCCTTCATTTGGATGAAACATGGACGTAACAACGATAATAGATGGCAACAAAATTCAACATCAAATTTCAAGGTCATTCAAATAGTGCAAGATGGCTTCATTTGGATGAAACATGGCCGTTACAACGATAATAGATGGCAACAAAACTCAACATCAAATTTCAAGGACATTCAAATAGTGCAAGATGGCTTCATTTGGATGAAACATGGCCACAACAACGATAATAGATGGCAACAAAATTCAACATCAAATTTAAAGGCCATTCAAATAGTGCAAGATGGCTTCATTTGGATGAAACATGGCCTTAACAACGATAATAGATGGCAAAAAAAAACTTAAAATCAAATTTCAAGGCCATTCAAATAGTGCAAGATGGCTTCATTTGGATGAAACATGGCCACAACAACGATAATAGATGGCAAAAAAACTCAACATCAAATTTCAAGGCCATTCAAATAGTGCAAGATGGCTTCATTTGGTTGAAACATGGCCGTAACAACTATAATAGATGCCAACAAAATTCAACATCAAATTTCAAGGCCATTCAAATAGTGCAAGATGCCTTCATTTGGATGAAACATGGACGTAACAACGATAATAGATGGCAAAAAAATTCAACATCAAATTTCAAGGCCATTCAAATAGTGCAAGATGGCTTCATTTGGATGAAACATGGCCGTAACAACGATAATAGATGGCAACAAAATTCAACATCAAATTTAAAGGCCATTCAAATAGTGCAAGATGGCTTCATTTGGATGAAACATGGCCACAACAACGATAATAGATGGCAACAAAATTCAACATCAAATTTCAAGGCCATTCAAATAGTGCAAGAAGGCTTCATTTGGATGAAACATGGCCGTAACAACGATAATAGATGGAAACAAAATTCAACATCAAATTTCAAGGCCATTCAAATAGTGCAAGATGGCTTCATTTGGATGAAACATGGCCTTAACAACGATAATAGATGGCAAAAAAAACTCAAAATCATATTTCAAGGCCATTCAAATAGTGCAAGATGGCTTCATTTGGATGAAACATGGCCACAACAACGATAATAGATGGCAAAAAAACTCAACATCAAATTTCAAGGCCATTCAAATAGTGCAAGATGGCTTCATTTGGTTGAAACATGGCCGTAACAACTATAATAGATAGCAAAAAAACTCAACATCAAATTTCAAGGCCATTCAAATAGTGCAAGATGGCTTCATTTGGATGAAACATGGCCGTAACAACGATAATAGATGGCAACAAAACTCAACATCAAATTTAAAGGCCATTCAAATAGTGCAAGATGGCTTCATTTGGATGAAACATGGCCACAACAACGATAATAGATGGCTAAAAAACTCAACATCAAATTTCAAGGCCATTCAAATAGTGCAAGATGGCTTCATTTGGATGAAACATGGCCGTAACAACGATAATAGATGTCAACAAAATTCAACATCAAATTAAAAGGCCATTCAAATAGTACAAGATAACTTCATTTGGATGAAACATGGACACAACAACGATAATAGATGGCAACAAAATTCAACATCAAATTTCAAGGCCATTCAAATAGTGCAAGATGGCTTCATTTGGATGAAACATGGCCGTAACAACGATAATAGATGGCAAAAAAACTCAACATCAAATTTCAAGGCCATTCAAATAGTGCAAGATGGCTTCATTTAGATGAAACATGGCCGTAACAACGATAATAGATGTCAACAAAATTCAACATCAAATTAAAAGGCCATTCAAATAGTACAAGATAACTTCATTTGGATGAAACATGGACACAACAACGATAATAGATGGCAACAAAATTCAACATCAAATTTCAAGGCCATTCAAATAGTGCAAGATGGCTTCATTTGGATGAAACATGGCCGTAACAACGATACTAGATGGCAAAAAAACTCAACATCAAATTTCAAGGCCATTCAAATAGTGCAAGATGGCTTCATTTAGATGAAACATGGCCGTAACAACGATAATAGATGGTAACAAAATTCAACATCAAATTAAAAGGCCATTCAAATAGTGCAAGATTGCTTTATTTGGATGAAACATGGCCACAACAACGATAATAGATGGCAACAAAATTCAACATCAAATTAAAAGGCCATTCAAATAGTGCAAGGTGGCTTTATTTGGATGAAACATGGCCCCAACAGCGATAATAGATGGCAAAAAAACTCAACATCAAATTTCAAGGCCATTCAAATAGTGCAAGATGGCTTCATTTGGATGAAACATGGCCGTAACAACGATAATAGATGGCAACAAAATTCAACATCAAATTTAAAGGCCATTCAAATAGTGCAAGATGGCTTCATTTGGATGAAACATGGCCGTAACAACGATAATAGATGGCAACAAAACTCAACATCAATAATGGACTCAACATCAGTTCATGAACCATCTATTTCAAGGACAATCAAATAGTGCAAGATGGCTTCATTTGGATGAAACATGGCCGTAACAACGATAATAGATGGCAACAAAATTCAACATCAAATTTCAAGGCCATTCAAATAGTGCAAGATGGCTTCATTTGGATGAAACATGGCCACAACAACGATAATAGATGGCAAAACAACTCAACATCAAATTTCAAGGCCATTCAAATGGTGCAAGATGGCTTCATTTGGATATAACATGGCCGTAACAACGATAATAGATGGCAAAAAAACTCAACATCAAATTAAAAGGCCATTCAAATAGTGCAAGATGGCTTCATTTGGATGAAACATGGACACAACAACGATAATAGATGGCAAAAAAACTCAACATCAAATTTCAAGGCCATTCAAATAGTGCAAGATGGCTTCATTTGGATGAAACATGGCCGTAACAACGATAATAGATGGCAACAAAATTCAACATCAAATTTAAAGGCCATTCAAATAGTGCAAGATGGCTTCATTTGGATGAAACATGGCCGTAACAACGATAATAGATGGCAACAAAATTCAACATCAAATTTCAAGGCCATTCAAATAGTGCAAGATGGCTTCATTTGGATGAAACATGGACGTAACAACGATAATAGATGGCAACAAAATTCAACATCAAATTTCAAGGCCATTCAAATAGTGCAAGATGGCTTCATTTGGATGAAACATGGCCACAACAACGATAATAGATGGCAACAAAATTCAACATCAAATTTCAAGGTCATTCAAATAGTGCAAGATGGCTTCATTTGGATGAAACATGGCCGTTACAACGATAATAGATGGCAACAAAACTCAACATCAAATTTCAAGGACATTCAAATAGTGCAAGATGGCTTAATTTGGATGAAACATGGCCGTAACAACGATAATAGATGGCAACAAAATTCAACATCAAATTTCAAGGCCATTCAAATAGTGCAAGATGGCTTTATTTGGATGAAACATGGCCACAACAACGATAATAGATGGCAAAAAAACTCAACATCAAATTTCAAGGCCATTCAAATAGTGCAAGATGGCTTCATTTGGATGAAACATGGCCATAACAACGAAAATTGATGGCAAAAAAACTCAACATCAAATTTCAAGGCCATTCAAATAGTGCAAGATGGCTTCATTTGGATGAAACATGGCCGTAACAACGATAATAGATGACAAAAAAACTCAACATCGAATTTCAGGCCATTCAAATAGTGCAAGATGGCTTTATTTGGATGAAACATGGCCGTAACAACGATAATAGATGGCAACAAAATTCAACATTAAATTTCAAGGCCATTCAAATAGTGCAAGATGGCTTCAGTTGGATGATACATGGCCATAGCAACGATAATAGATGGCAAAAAACTGAACATCAAATTTCAAGGCCATTGAAATAGTGCAAGATGGCTTCATTTGGATGAAACATGGCCGTAACAACGATAATAGATGGTAACGAAATTCAACATCAAATTTCAAGGCCATTCAAATAGTGCAAGATGGCTTCATTTGGATGAAACATGGCCACAACAACGATAATAGATGGCAAAAAACTCAACATCAAATTTCAAGGACATTCAAATAGTGCAAGATGGCTTCATTTGGATGAAACATGGCCACAACAACGATAATAGATGGCAACAAAATTCAACATCAAATTTCAAGGTCATTCAAATAGTGCAAGATGGCTTCATTTGGATGAAACATGGCCGTAACAACGATAATAGATGGCAACAAAACTCAACATCAAATTTCAAGGACATTCAAATAGTGCAAGATGGCTTTATTTGGATGAAACATGGCCGTAACAACGATAATAGATGGCAACAAAATTCAACATTAAATTTCAAGGCCATTCAAATAGTGCAAGATGGCTTCAGTTGGATGATACATGGCCATAACAACGATAATAGATGGCAACAAAATTCAACATCAAATTTAAAGGCCATTCAAATAGTGCAAGATGGCTTCATTTGGATGAAACATGGCCGTAACAACGATAATAGATGGCAAAAAAAACTCAACATCAAATTTTAAGGCCATTCAAATAGTGCAAGATGGCTTCATTTCGATGAAACATGGCCTTAACAACGATAATAGATGGCAAAAAAACTCAAAATCAAATTTCAAGGCCATTCAAATAGTGCAAGATGGCTTCATTTGGATGAAACATGGCCGTAACAACGATAATAGATGGCAAAAAAACTCAACATCAAATTTTAAGGCCATTCAAATAGTGCAAGATGGCTTCATTTGGATGAAACATGGCCTTAACAACGATAATAGATGGCAAAAAAACTCAACATCAAATTTCAAGGCCATTCAAATAGTGCAAGATGGCTTCATTTGGATGAAACATGGCCACAACAACGATAATAGATGGCAAAAAAACTCAACATCAAATTTCAAGGCCATTCAAATAGTGCAAGATGGCTTCATTTGGATGAAACATGGCCGTAACAACGATAATAGATGGCAACAAAATTCAACATCAAATTTAAAGGCCATTCAAATAGTGCAAGATGGCTTCATTTGGATGAAACATGGCCGTAACAACGATAATAGATGGCAACAAAATTCAACATCAAATTTCAAGGCCATTCAAATAGTGCAAGATGGCTTCATTTGGATGAAACATGGACGTAACAACGATAATAGATGGCAACAAAATTCAACATCAAATTTCAAGGCCATTCAAATAGTGCAAGATGGCTTCATTTGGATGAAACATGGCCACAACAACGATAATAGATGGCAACAAAATTCAACATCAAATTTCAAGGCCATTCAAATAGTGCAAGATGGCTTCATTTGGATGAAACATGGCCGTAATAACGATAATAGATGGCAACAAAATTCAACATCAAATTTCAATGCCATTCAAACAGTGCAAGATGGCTTTATTTGGATGAAACATGGCCGTAACAACGATAATAGATGGTAACAAAATTCAACATCAAATTTCAAGGCCATTCAAATAGTGCAAGGTAGCTTTATTTGGATGAAACATGGCCGTAACAACGATAATAGATGACAACAAAATTCAACATCAAATTTCAAGGCCATTCAAATAGTGCAAGATGGCTTCATTTGGATGAAACATGGCCGTAACAACGATAATAGATGGCAAAAAAAAACTCAACATCAAATTTCAAGGCCATTCAAATAGTGCAAGATGGCTTCATTTGGATGAAACATGGCCCCAACAACGATAATAGATGGTAACAAAATTCAACATCAAATTTCAAGGCCATTCAAATAGTGCAAGGTGGCTTTATTTGGATGAAATATGGCCGTAACAACGATAATAGATGGCAACAAAACTCAAAAAAAAATTTCAAGGCCATTCAAATGGTGCAAGATGGCTTTATTTGGATGAAACATGGCCGTAACAACGATAATAGATGGCAACAAAATTCAACATCAAATTTCAAGGCCATTCAAATAGTGCAATATGGCTTAATTTGGATGAAACATGGCCGTAACAACGATAATAGATGGCAACAAAACTCAACATCAAATTTCAAGGCCATTCAAATAGTGCAAGATGGCTTCATTTGGATGAAACATGGCCATAACAACGATAATTGATGGCAAAAAAACTCAACATCAAATTTCAAGGCCATTCAAATAGTGCAAGATGGCTTCATTTGGATGAAACATGGCCGTAACAACGATAATAGATGACAAAAAAACTCAACATCGAATTTCAGGCCATTCAAATAGTGCAAGATGGCTTTATTTGGATGAAACATGGCCGTAACAACGATAATAGATGGCAACAAAATTCAACATTAAATTTCAAGGCCATTCAAATAGTGCAAGATGGCTTCAGTTGGATGATACATGGCCATAACAACGATAATAGATGGCAAAAAACTGAACATCAAATTTCAAGGCCATTGAAATAGTGCAAGATGGCTTCATTTGGATGAAACATGGCCGTAACAACGATAATAGATGGTAACGAAATTCAACATCAAATTTCAAGGCCATTCAAATAGTGCAAGATGGCTTCATTTGGATGAAACATGGCCACAACAACGATAATAGATGGCAAAAAAACTCAACATCAAATTTCAAGGACATTCAAATAGTGCAAGATGGCTTCATTTGGATGAAACATGGCCACAACAACGATAATAGATGGCAACAAAATTCAACATCAAATTTCAAGGTCATTCAAATAGTGCAAGATGGCTTCATTTGGATGTAACATGGCCGTAACAACGATAATAGATGGCAACAAAACTCAACATCAAATTTCAAGGACATTCAAATAGTGCAAGATGGCTTTATTTGGATGAAACATGGCCGTAACAACGATAATAGATGGCAACAAAATTCAACATCAAATTTCAAGGCCATTCAAATAGTGCAAGATGGCTTTATTTGGATGAAACATGGCCGTAACAACGATAATAGATGGCAACAAAATTCAACATGAAATTTCAAGGCCATTCAAATAGTACAAGATGGCTTCATTTTAATGAAACATGGCCGTAACAACGATAATAGATGTCAACAAAATTCAACATCAAATTTAAAGGCCATTCAAATAGTGCAAGATGGCTTCATTTGGTTGAAACATGGCCACAACAACTATAATAGATAGCAAAAAAACTCAACATCAAATTTCAAGGCCATTCAAATAGTGCAAGATGGCTTCATTTGGATGAAACATGGCCGTAACAACGATAATAGATAGCAACAAAATTCAACATCAAATTTCAAGGCCATTCAAATAGTGCAAGATGGCTTCATTTGGATGAAACATGGCCACAACAACGATAATAGATGGCAACAAAATTCAACATCAAATTTCAAGGCCATTCAAATAGTGCAAGAAGGCTTCATTTGGATGAAACATGGCCGTAACAACGATAATAGATGGCAACAAAATTCAACATCAAATTTCAAGGCCATTCAAATAGTGCAAGATGGCTTTATTTGGATGAAACATGGCCGTAACAACGATACTAGATGGTAACAAAACTCAACATCAAATTTCAAGGACATTCAAATAGTGCAAGATGGCTTCATTTGGATGAAACATGGCCGTAACAACGATAATAGATGGCAACAAAATTCAACATCAAATTTCAAGGCCATTGAAATAGTGCAAGATAGCTTCATTTGGATGAAACATGGCCACAACAACGATAATAGATGGCAAAAAAACTCAACATCAAATTTCAAGGCCATTCAAATAGTGCAAGATGGCTTCATTTGGATGAAACATGGACACAACAACGATAATAGATGGCAACAAAATTCAACATTAAATTTCAAGGCCATTCAAATAGTGCAAGATGGCTTCATTTGGATGAAACATGGCCGTAACAACGATAATAGATGGCAAAAAAAACTGAACATCAAATTTCAAGGCCATTCAAATAGTGCAAGATGGCTTCATTTGGATGAAACATGGCCTTAACAACGATAATAGATGGCAAAAAAACTCAAAATCAAATTTCAAGGCCATTCAAATAGTGCAAGATGGCTTCATTTGGATGAAACATGGCCACAACAACGATAATAGATGGCAAAAAAACTCAACATCAAATTTCAAGGCCATTCAAATAGTGCAAGATGGCTTCATTTGGATGAAACATGGCCGTAATAACGATAATAGATGGTAACAAAATTCAACATCAAATTTCAAGGCCATTCAAATAGTGCAAGATGGCTTTATTTGGATGAAACATGGCCGTAACAACGATAATAGATGGTAACAAAATTCAACATCAAATTTCAAGGCCATTCAAATAGTGCAAGGTGGCTTTATTTGGATGAAACATGGCCGTAACAACGATAATAGATGACAACAAAATTCAACATCAAATTTCAAGGCCATTCAAATAGTGCAAGATGGCTTCATTTGGATGAAACATGGCCGTAACAACGATAATAGATGGCAAAAAAAACTCAACATCAAATTTAAAGGCCATTCAAATAGTGCAAGATGGCTTCATTTGGATGAAACATGGCCCCAACAACGATAATAGATGGTAACAAAATTCAACATCAAATTTCAAGGCCATTCAAATAGTGCAAGGTGGCTTTATTTGGATGAAACATGGCCGTAACAACGATAATAGATGGCAAAAAAACTCAACATCAAATTTCAAGGCCATTCAAATGGTGCAAGATGGCTTTATTTGGATGAAACATGGCCGTAACAACGATAATAGATGGCAACAAAATTCAACATCAAATTTCAGGCCATTCAAATAGTGCAAGATGGCTTTATTTGGATGAAACATGGCCGTAACAACGATAATAGATGGCAACAAAATTCAACATCAAATTTCAAGGCCATTCAAATAGTGCAAGATGGCTTCATTTGGATGAAACATGGCCGTTACAACGATAATAGATGGCAACAAAATTCAACATCAAATTTCAAGGCCATTCAAATAGTGCAAGATGGCTTCATTTGGATGAAACATGGCCACAACAACGATAATAGATGGCAACAAAATTCAACATCAAATTTCAAGGCCATTCAAATAGTGCAAGATGGCTTTATTTGGATGAAACATGGCCGTAACAACGATAATAGATGGCAACAAAACTCAACATCAAATTTCAAGGACATTCAAATAGTGCAAGATGGCTTCATTTGGATGAAACATGGCCACAACAACGATAATAGATGGCAACAAAATTCAACATCAAATTTCAAGGCCATTCAAATAGTGCAAGATGGCTTATTTGGATGAAACATGGCCGTAACAACGATAATAGATGGCAACAAAATTCAACATCAAATTTCAAGGCCATTGAAATAGTGCAAGATGGCTTCATTTGGATGAAACATGGCCACAACAACGATAATAGATGGCAAAAAAACTCAACATCAAATTTCACGGCCATTCAAATAGTGCAAGATGGCTTCATTTGGATGAAACATGGCCACAACAACGATAATAGATGGCAAAAAAACTCAACATCAAATTTCAAGGCCATTCAAATAGTGCTAGATGGCTTCATTTGGATGAAACATGGCCGTAATAACGATAATAGATGGTAACGAAATTCAACATCAAATTTCAAGGCCATTCAAATAGTGCAAGATGGCTTTATTTGGATGAAACATGGCCGTAACAACGATAATAGATGGTAACAAAATTCAACATCAAATTTCAAGGCCATTCAAATAGTGCAAGGTGGCTTTATTTGGATGAAACATGGCCGTAACAACGATAATAGATGACAACAAAATTCAACATCAAATTTAAAGGCCATTCAAATAGTGCAAGATGGCTTCATTTGGATGAAACATGGCCGTAACAACGATAATAGATGGCAAAAAAACTCAACATCAAATTTCAAGGCCATTGAAATAGTGCAAGATGGCTTCATTTGGATGAAACATGGCCGTAACAACGATAATAGATGGTAACGAAATTCAACATCAAATTTCAAGGCCATTGCAACGATAATAAGGCCAACGATAATAGATGGCAACAAAATTCAACATCAAATTTCAAGGCCATTCAAATAGTGCAAGATGGCTTCATTTGGATGAAACATGGCCGTAATAACGATAATAGATGGCAACAAAATTCAACATCAAATTTCAAGGCCATTCAAATAGTGCAAGATGGCTTCATTTGGATGCAACATGGCCACAACAACGATAATAGATGGCAACAAAATTCAACATCAAATTTCAAGGCCATTCAAATAGTGCAAGATGGCTTATTTGGATGAAACATGGCCGTAACAACGATAATAGATGGCAACAAAATTCAACATCAAATTTCAAGGCCATTGAAATAGTGCAAGATGGCTTCATTTGGATGAAACATGGCCACAACAACGATAATAGATGGCAAAAAAACTCAACATCAAATTTCACGGCCATTCAAATAGTGCAAGATGGCTTCATTTGGATGAAACATGGCCACAACAACGATAATAGATGGCAAAAAAACTCAACATCAAATTTCAAGGCCATTCAAATAGTGCAAGATGGCTTCATTTGGATGAAACATGGCGGTAATAACGATAATAGATGGTAACGAAATTCAACATCAAATTTCAAGGCCATTCAAATAGTGCAAGATGGCTTTATTTGGATTAAACATGGCCGTAACAACGATAATAGATGGTAACAAAATTCAACATCAAATTTCAAGGACATTCAAATAGTGCAAGGTGGCTTTATTTGGATGAAACATGGCCGTTACAACGATAATAGATGACAACAAAATTCAACATCAAATTTCAAGGACATTCAAATAGTGCAAGGTGGCTTTATTTGGATGAAACATGGCCGTAACAACGATAATCGATGACAACAAAACTCAACATCAAATTTCAAGGCCATTCAAATAGTGCAAGATGGCTTCATTTGGATGAAACATGGCCGTAACAACGATAATAGATGGCAACAAAATTCAACATCAAATTTAAAGGCCATTCAAATAGTGCAAGATGGCTTCATTTGGATGAAACATGGCCACAACAACGATAATAGATGGCAACAAAATTCAACATCAAATTTCAAAGCCATTCAAATAGTGCAAGAAGGCTTTATTTGGATGAAACATGGCCGTAACAACGATAATAGATGGCAACAAAATTCAACATCAAATTTCAAGGCCATTCAAATAGTGCAAGATGGCTTTATTTGGATGAAACATGGCCGTAACAACGATAATAGATGGCAACAAAACTCAACATCAAATTTCAAGGACATTCAAATAGTGCAAGATGGCTTCATTTGGATGAAACATGGACACAACAACGATAATAGATGGCAACAAAATTCAACATCAAATTTAAAGGCCATTCAAATAGTGCAAGATGGCTTCATTTGGATGAAACATGGCCGTTACAACGATAATAGATGGCAACAAAATTCAACATCAAATTTCAAGGCCATTGAAATAGTGCAAGATAGCTTCATTTGGATGAAACATGGCCACAACAACGATAATAGATGGCAAAAAAACTGAACATCAAATTTCAAGGCCATTCAAATAGTGCAAGATGGCTTCATTTGGATGAAACATGGACACAACAACGATAATAGATGGCAACAAAATTCAACATCAAATTTAAAAGCCATTCAAATAGTGCAAGATGGCTTCATTTGGATGAAACATGGCCGTAACAACGATAATAGATGGCAAAAAAACTCAACATCAAATTTCAAGGCCATTCAAATAGTGCAAGATGGCTTCATTTGGATGAAACATGGCCTTACCAACGATAATAGATGGCAAAAAAACTCAAAATCAAATTTCAAGGCCATTCAAATAGTGCAAGATGGCTTCATTTGGATGAAACATGGCCGTAACAACGATAATAGATGGCAAAAAAAACTCAACATCAAATTTCAAGGCCATTCAAATAGTGCAAGATGGCTTTATTTGGATGAAACATGGCCCCAACAACGATAATAGATGGTAACAAAATTCAACATCAAATTTCAAGGCCATTCAAATAGTGCAAGGTGGCTTTATTTGGATGAAACATGGCCGTAACAACGATAATAGATGGCAAAAAAACTCAACATCAAATTTCAAGGCCATTCAAATGGTGCAAGATGGCTTTATTTGGATGAAACATGGCCGTAACAACGATAATAGATGGCAACAAAATTCAACATCAAATTTCAGGCCATTCAAATAGTGCAAGATGGCTTTATTTGGATAAAACATGGCCGTAACAACGATAATAGATGGCAACAAAATTCAACATCAAATTTCAAGGCCATTCAAATAGTGCAAGATGGCTTCATTTGGATGAAACATGGCCATAACAACGATAATTGATGGCAAAAAAACTCAACATCAAATTTCAAGGCCATTCAAATAGTGCAAGATGGCTTCATTTGGATGAAACATGGCCGTAACAACGATAATAGATGACAACAAAACTCAACATCGAATTTCAGGCCATTCAAATAGTGCAAGATGGCTTCATTTGGATGAAACATGGCCGTAACAACGATAATAGATGGCAACAAAATTCAACATCAAATTTCAAGGCCATTCAAATAGTGCAAGATGGCTTCATTTGGATGAAACATGGCCATAACAACGATAATTGATGGCAAAAAAACTCAACATCAAATTTCAAGGCCATTGAAATAGTGCAAGATGGCTTCATTTGGATGAAACATGGCCGTAACAACGATAATAGATGGTAACGAAATTCAACATCAAATTTCAAGGCCATTCAAATAGTGCAAGATGGCTTCATTTGGATGAAACATGGCCACAACAACGATAATAGATGGCAAAAAAACTCAACATCAAATTTAAAGTTAATTCAAATAGTGCAAGATGGCTTCATTTGGATGATACATGGCCGTAACAACGATAATAGATGGCAACAAAATTCAACATCAAATTTCAAGGCCATTCAAATAGTGCAAGATGGCTTCATTTGGATGAAACATGGCCACAACAACGATAATAGATGGCAACAAAACTCAACATCAAATTTAAAGTTTATTCAAATAGTGCAAGATGGCTTCATTTGGATGATACATGGCCGTAACAACGATAATAGATGGCAACAAAATTCAACATCAAATTTCAAGGCCATTCAAATAGTGCAAGATGGCTTCATTTGGATGAAACATGGCCGTAATAACGATAATAGATGGCAACAAAATTCAACATCAAATTTCAAGGCCATTCAAATAGTGCAAGATGGCTTCATTTGGATGAAACATGGCCACAACAACGATAATAGATGGCAACAAAATTCAACATCAAATTTCAAGGCCATTCAAATAGTGCAAGATGGCTTATTTGGATGAAACATGGCCGTAACAACGATAATAGATGGCAAAAAAACTCAACATCAAATTTCACGGCCATTCAAATAGTGCAAGATGGCTTCATTTGGATGAAACATGGCCACAACAACGATAATAGATGGCAAAAAAAACTCAACATCAAATTTCAAGGCCATTCAAATAGTGCAAGATGGCTTCATTTGGATGAAACATGGCGGTAATAACGATAATAGATGGTAACGAAATTCAACATCAAATTTCAAGGCCATTCAAATAGTGCAAGATGGCTTTATTTGGATGAAACATGGCCGTAACAACGATAATAGATGGTAACAAAATTCAACATCAAATTTCAAGGACATTCAAATAGTGCAAGGTGGCTTTATTTGGATGAAACATGGCCGTTACAACGATAATAGATGACAACAAAATTCAACATCAAATTTCAAGGACATTCAAATAGTGCAAGGTGGCTTTATTTGGATGAAACATGGCCGTAACAACGATAATAGATGACAACAAAACTCAACATCAAATTTCAAGGCCATTCAAATAGTGCAAGATGGCTTCATTTGGATGAAACATGGCCGTAACAACGATAATAGATGGCAACAAAATTCAACATCAAATTTAAAGGCCATTCAAATAGTGCAAGATGGCTTCATTTGGATGAAACATGGCCACAACAACGATAATAGATGGCAACAAAATTCAACATCAAATTTCAAAGCCATTCAAATAGTGCAAGAAGGCTTTATTTGGATGAAACATGGCCACAACAACGATAATAGATGGCAACAAAATTCAACATCAAATTTCAAGGCCATTCAAATAGTGCAAGATGGCTTTATTTGGATGAAACATGGCCGTAACAACGATAATAGATGGCAACAAAACTCAACATCAAATTTCAAGGACATTCAAATAGTGCAAGATGGCTTCATTTGGATGAAACATGGACACAACAACGATAATAGATGGCAACAAAATTCAACATCAAATTTAAAGGCCATTCAAATAGTGCAAGATGGCTTCATTTGGATGAAACATGGCCGTTACAACGATAATAGATGGCAACAAAATTCAACATCAAATTTCAAGGCCATTGAAATAGTGCAAGATAGCTTCATTTGGATGAAACATGGCCACAACAACGATAATAGATGGCAAAAAAACTCAAAATCAAATTTCAAGGCCATTCAAATAGTGCAAGATGGCTTCATTTGGATGAAACATGGCCGTAACAACGATAATAGATGGTAACAAAATTCAACATCAAATTTAAAAGCCATTCAAATAGTGCAAGATGGCTTCATTTGGATGAAACATGGCCGTAACAACGATAATAGATGGCAAAAAAAAACTCAACATCAAATTTCAAGGCCATTCAAATAGTGCAAGATGGCTTCATTTGGATGAAACATGGCCTTACCAACGATAATAGATGGCAAAAAAACTCAAAATCAAATTTCAAGGCCATTCAAATAGAGCAAGATGGCTTCATTTGGATGAAACATGGCCGTAACAACGATAATAGATGGCAAAAAAAACTCAACATCAAATTTCAAGGCCATTCAAATAGTGCAAGATGGCTTTATTTGGATGAAACATGGCCCCAACAACGATAATAGATGGTAACAAAATTCAACATCAAATTTCAAGGCCATTCAAATAGTGCAAGGTGGCTTTATTTGGATGAAACATGGCCGTAACAACGATAATAGATGGCAAAAAAACTCAACATCAAATTTCAAGGCCATTCAAATGGTGCAATATGGCTTTATTTGGATGAAACATGGCCGTAACAACGATAATAGATGGCAACAAAATTCAACATCAAATTTCAGGCCATTCAAATAGTGCAAGATGGCTTTATTTGGATGAAACATGGCCGTAACAACGATAATAGATGGCAACAAAATTCAACATCAAATTTCAAGGCCATTCAAATAGTGCAAGATGGCTTCATTTGGATGAAACATGGCCATAACAACGATAATTGATGGCAAAAAAACTCAACATCAAATTTCAAGGCCATTCAAATAGTGCAAGATGGCTTCATTTGGATGAAACATGGCCGTAACAACGATAATAGATGACAACAAAACTCAACATCGAATTTCAGGCCATTCAAATAGTGCAAGATGGCTTCATTTGGATGAAACATGGCCGTAACAACGATAATAGATGGCAAAAAAACTCAACATCAAATTTCAAGGCCATTCAAATAGTGCAAGATGGCTTCATTTGGATGAAACATGGCCATAACAACGATAATTGATGGCAAAAAAACTCAACATCAAATTTCAAGGCCATTGAAATAGTGCAAGATGGCTTCATTTGGATGAAACATGGCCGTAACAACGATAATAGATGGTAACGAAATTCAACATCAAATTTCAAGGCCATTCAAATAGTGCAAGATGGCTTCATTTGGATGAAACATGGCCACAACAACGATAATAGATGGCAAAAAAACTCAACATCAAATTTAAAGTTTATTCAAATAGTGCAAGATGGCTTCATTTGGATGATACATGGCCGTAACAACGATAATAGATGGCAAAAAAAACTCAACATCAAATTTCAAGGCCATTCAAATAGTGCAAGATGGCTTTATTTGGATGAAACATGGCCCCAACAACGATAATAGATGGCAACAAACTCAACATCAAATTTCAAGGCCATTCAAATAGTGCAAGATGGCTTTATTTGGATGAAACATGGCCGTAACAACGATAATAGATGGCAACAAAATTCAACATCAAATTTCAAGGCCATTCAAATAGTGCAAGATGGCTTTATTTGGATGAAATATGGCCGTAACAACGATAATAGATGGCAAAAAAACTCAACATCAAATTTCAAGGCCATTCAAATAGTACAAGATGGCTTCATTTGGATGAAACATGGCCGTAACAACGATAATAGATGGCAAAAAAACTCAACATCAAATTTCAAGGCCATTCAAATAGTGCAAGATGGCTTCATTTGGATGAAACATGGCCACAACAACGATAATAGATGGCAAAAAAACTCAACATCAAATTTCAAGGCCATTCAAATAGTGCAAGATGGCTTCATTTGGATGAAACATGGCCGTAACAACGATAATAGATGGCAACAAAATTCAACATCAAATTTCAAGGTCATTCAAATAGTGCAAGATGGCTTTATTTGGATGAAACATGGCCGTAACAACGATAATAGATGGCAACAAAATTCAACATCAAATTTCAAGGCCATTCAAATAGTACAAGATGGCTTCATTTTAATGAAACATGGCCGTAACAACGATAATAGATGTCAACAAAATTCAACATCAAATTTAAAGGCCATTCAAATAGTGCAAGATGGCTTCATTTGGTTGAAACATGGCCACAACAACTATAATAGATAGCAAAAAAACTCAACATCAAATTTCAAGGCCATTCAAATAGTGCAAGATGGCTTCATTTGGATGAAACATGGCCGTAACAACGATAATAGATAGCAACAAAATTCAACATCAAATTTCAAGGCCATTCAAATAGTGCAAGATGGCTTTATTTGGATGAAATATGGCCGTAACAACGATAATAGATGGCAAAAAAACTCAACATCAAATTTCAAGGCCATTCAAATAGTACAAGATGGCTTCATTTGGATGAAACATGGCCGTAACAACGATAATAGATGGCAAAAAAACTCAACATCAAATTTCAAGGCCATTCAAATAGTGCAAGATGGCTTCATTTGGATGAAACATGGCCACAACAACGATAATAGATGGCAAAAAAACTCAACATCAAATTTCAAGGCCATTCAAATAGTGCAAGATGGCTTCATTTGGATGAAACATGGCCGTAACAACGATAATAGATGGCAACAAAATTCAACATCAAATTTCAAGGTCATTCAAATAGTGCAAGATGGCTTTATTTGGATGAAACATGGCCGTAACAACGATAATAGATGGCAACAAAATTCAACATCAAATTTCAAGGCCATTCAAATAGTACAAGATGGCTTCATTTTAATGAAACATGGCCGTAACAACGATAATAGATGTCAACAAAATTCAACATCAAATTTAAAGGCCATTCAAATAGTGCAAGATGGCTTCATTTGGTTGAAACATGGCCACAACAACTATAATAGATAGCAAAAAAACTCAACATCAAATTTCAAGGCCATTCAAATAGTGCAAGATGGCTTCATTTGGATGAAACATGGCCGTAACAACGATAATAGATAGCAACAAAATTCAACATCAAATTTCAAGGCCATTCAAATAGTGCAAGATGGCTTCATTTGGATGAAACATGGCCACAACAACGATAATAGATGGCAACAAAATTCAACATCAAATTTCAAGGCCATTCAAATAGTGCAAGAAGGCTTCATTTGGATGAAACATGGCCGTAACAACGATAATAGATGGCAACAAAATTCAACATCAAATTTCAAGGCCATTCAAATAGTGCAAGATGGCTTTATTTGGATGAAACATGGCCGTAACAACGATACTAGATGGTAACAAAACTCAACATCAAATTTCAAGGACATTCAAATAGTGCAAGATGGCTTCATTTGGATGAAACATGGCCGTAACAACGATAATAGATGGCAACAAAATTCAACATCAAATTTCAAGGCCATTGAAATAGTGCAAGATAGCTTCATTTGGATGAAACATGGCCACAACAACGATAATAGATGGCAAAAAAACTGAACATCAAATTTCAAGGCCATTCAAATAGTGCAAGATGGCTTCATTTGGATGAAACATGGACACAACAACGATAATAGATGGCAACAAAATTCAACATTAAATTTCAAGGCCATTCAAATAGTGCAAGATGGCTTCATTTGGATGAAACATGGCCGTAACAACGATAATAGATGGCAAAAAAAACTGAACATCAAATTTCAAGGCCATTCAAATAGTGCAAGATGGCTTCATTTGGATGAAACATGGCCTTAACAACGATAATAGATGGCAAAAAAACTCAAAATCAAATTTCAAGGCCATTCAAATAGTGCAAGATGGCTTCATTTGGATGAAACATGGCCACAACAACGATAATAGATGGCAAAAAAACTCAACATCAAATTTCAAGGCCATTCAAATAGTGCAAGATGGCTTCATTTGGATGAAACATGGCCGTAATAACGATAATAGATGGCAACAAAATTCAACATCAAATTTCAAGGCCATTCAAATAGTGCAAGATGGCTTTATTTGGATGAAACATGGCCGTAACAACGATAATAGATGGTAACAAAATTCAACATCAAATTTCAAGGCCATTCAAATAGTGCAAGGTGGCTTTATTTGGATGAAACATGGCCGTAACAACGATAATAGATGACAACAAAATTCAACATCAAATTTCAAGGCCATTCAAATAGTGCAAGATGGCTTCATTTGGATGAAACATGGCCGTAACAACGATAATAGATGGCAAAAAAAACTCAACATCAAATTTAAAGGCCATTCAAATAGTGCAAGATGGCTTCATTTGGATGAAACATGGCCCCAACAACGATAATAGATGGTAACAAAATTCAACATCAAATTTCAAGGCCATTCAAATAGTGCAAGGTGGCTTTATTTGGATGAAACATGGCCGTAACAACGATAATAGATGGCAAAAAAACTCAACATCAAATTTCAAGGCCATTCAAATGGTGCAAGATGGCTTTATTTGGATGAAACATGGCCGTAACAACGATAATAGATGGCAACAAAATTCAACATCAAATTTCAGGCCATTCAAATAGTGCAAGATGGCTTTATTTGGATGAAACATGGCCGTAACAACGATAATAGATGGCAACAAAATTCAACATCAAATTTCAAGGCCATTCAAATAGTGCAAGATGGCTTCATTTGGATGAAACATGGCCGTTACAACGATAATAGATGGCAACAAAATTCAACATCAAATTTCAAGGCCATTCAAATAGTGCAAGATGGCTTCATTTGGATGAAACATGGCCACAACAACGATAATAGATGGCAACAAAATTCAACATCAAATTTCAAGGCCATTCAAATAGTGCAAGATGGCTTTATTTGGATGAAACATGGCCGTAACAACGATAATAGATGGCAACAAAACTCAACATCAAATTTCAAGGACATTCAAATAGTGCAAGATGGCTTCATTTGGATGAAACATGGCCACAACAACGATAATAGATGGCAACAAAATTCAACATCAAATTTCAAGGCCATTCAAATAGTGCAAGATGGCTTATTTGGATGAA
Source organism: Anopheles gambiae (assembly GCF_943734735.2). NCBI lineage: Eukaryota > Metazoa > Arthropoda > Insecta > Diptera > Culicidae > Anopheles > Anopheles gambiae. The sequence continues at coordinate 671,819 of NW_026902715.1, forward strand.
ACATGGCCGTAACAACGATAATAGATGGCAACAAAATTCAACATCAAATTTCAAGGCCATTGAAATAGTGCAAGATGGCTTCATTTGGATGAAACATGGCCACAACAACGATAATAGATGGCAAAAAAACTCAACATCAAATTTCACGGCCATTCAAATAGTGCAAGATGGCTTCATTTGGATGAAACATGGCCACAACAACGATAATAGATGGCAAAAAAACTCAACATCAAATTTCAAGGCCATTCAAATAGTGCTAGATGGCTTCATTTGGATGAAACATGGCCGTAATAACGATAATAGATGGTAACGAAATTCAACATCAAATTTCAAGGCCATTCAAATAGTGCAAGATGGCTTTATTTGGATGAAACATGGCCGTAACAACGATAATAGATGGTAACAAAATTCAACATCAAATTTCAAGGCCATTCAAATAGTGCAAGGTGGCTTTATTTGGATGAAACATGGCCGTAACAACGATAATAGATGACAACAAAATTCAACATCAAATTTAAAGGCCATTCAAATAGTGCAAGATGGCTTCATTTGGATGAAACATGGCCGTAACAACGATAATAGATGGCAAAAAAACTCAACATCAAATTTCAAGGCCATTCAAATAGTGCAAGATGGCTTCATTTGGATGAAACATGGCCGTAACAACGATAATAGATGGTAACGAAATTCAACATCAAATTTCAAGGCCATTGAAATAGTGCAAGATGGCTTCATTTGGATGAAACATGGCCACAACAACGATAATAGATGGCAACAAAATTCAACATCAAATTTCAAGGCCATTCAAATAGTGCAAGATGGCTTCATTTGGATGAAACATGGCCGTAATAACGATAATAGATGGCAACAAAATTCAACATCAAATTTCAAGGCCATTCAAATAGTGCAAGATGGCTTCATTTGGATGCAACATGGCCACAACAACGATAATAGATGGCAACAAAATTCAACATCAAATTTCAAGGCCATTCAAATAGTGCAAGATGGCTTATTTGGATGAAACATGGCCGTAACAACGATAATAGATGGCAACAAAATTCAACATCAAATTTCAAGGCCATTGAAATAGTGCAAGATGGCTTCATTTGGATGAAACATGAAACATTCAAATAGTGCAAGATGGCTTCATTTGGATGAAACATGGCCGTTACAACGATAATAGATGGCAACAAAATTCAACATCAAATTTCAAGGCCATTGAAATAGTGCAAGATAGCTTCATTTGGATGAAACATGGCCACAACAACGATAATAGATGGCAAAAAAACTCAAAATCAAATTTCAAGGCCATTCAAATAGTGCAAGATGGCTTCATTTGGATGAAACATGGCCGTAACAACGATAATAGATGGTAACAAAATTCAACATCAAATTTAAAAGCCATTCAAATAGTGCAAGATGGCTTCATTTGGATGAAACATGGCCGTAACAACGATAATAGATGGCAAAAAAAACTCAACATCAAATTTCAAGGCCATTCAAATAGTGCAAGATGGCTTCATTTGGATGAAACATGGCCTTACCAACGATAATAGATGGCAAAAAAACTCAAAATCAAATTTCAAGGCCATTCAAATAGTGCAAGATGGCTTCATTTGGATGAAACATGGCCGTAACAACGATAATAGATGGCAAAAAAAACTCAACATCAAATTTCAAGGCCATTCAAATAGTGCAAGATGGCTTTATTTGGATGAAACATGGCCCCAACAACGATAATAGATGGTAACAAAATTCAACATCAAATTTCAAGGCCATTCAAATAGTGCAAGGTGGCTTTATTTGGATGAAACATGGCCGTAACAACGATAATAGATGGCAAAAAAACTCAACATCAAATTTCAAGGCCATTCAAATGGTGCAATATGGCTTTATTTGGATGAAACATGGCCGTAACAACGATAATAGATGGCAACAAAATTCAACATCAAATTTCAGGCCATTCAAATAGTGCAAGATGGCTTTATTTGGATGAAACATGGCCGTAACAACGATAATAGATGGCAACAAAATTCAACATCAAATTTCAAGGCCATTCAAATAGTGCAAGATGGCTTCATTTGGATGAAACATGGCCATAACAACGATAATTGATGGCAAAAAAACTCAACATCAAATTTCAAGGCCATTCAAATAGTGCAAGATGGCTTCATTTGGATGAAACATGGCCGTAACAACGATAATAGATGACAACAAAACTCAACATCGAATTTCAGGCCATTCAAATAGTGCAAGATGGCTTCATTTGGATGAAACATGGCCGTAACAACGATAATAGATGGCAAAAAAACTCAACATCAAATTTCAAGGCCATTCAAATAGTGCAAGATGGCTTCATTTGGATGAAACATGGCCATAACAACGATAATTGATGGCAAAAAAACTCAACATCAAATTTCAAGGCCATTGAAATAGTGCAAGATGGCTTCATTTGGATGAAACATGGCCGTAACAACGATAATAGATGGTAACGAAATTCAACATCAAATTTCAAGGCCATTCAAATAGTGCAAGATGGCTTCATTTGGATGAAACATGGCCACAACAACGATAATAGATGGCAAAAAAACTCAACATCAAATTTCACGGCCATTCAAATAGTGCAAGATGGCTTCATTTGGATTGTAGCATATCTGCTATACAGAACTTATTATAATACACACTATCAGCTATAGACACATTGCAACACATTCATTATAACACATCAGCAAATCAATCCACACCATAGCAACACACCATACCGTTCATAGAAAAAACAATTGAGAAACTTTTATTGAAAACAACCGAAACGCGCAGCATAAGCAATTCAAGCGTTACTGCGGCAAAGTGGACAAACAGAGAACGCATAGCAACTTATTGCTAAAAAGCGCAGTGTAGGCAAAGATCGACGAACGCACTCGTTCTTTGGCTAGAACAGTTGAAACTTTCCAGAACCTTTGTAAAAACACTAAAAGCGCAGCATAGGGACAAATTGACAGACACCTCACACCAATAAAATGTATTAATTGTACTTCATATCAATAACCTTTAATTAGGACAAAAACACATTCCAAAACCAAATGTACGAAACCCGTTGAGTATAAATAAAACCAATTCCGGCCCTGGCAAAGCAGATTCGTTCGGACTGCCAAGATAGGACGTTACGCTTCCTAATACTTCGCCTTCCAACTTATTTCAAGAGTTTAGTTATGTCCCCCTACCCAAGGTAAGGCTTCTAAACTCCAACGTTTCCAGTAAGGGAGACCTCCTAAAGGTTTCTATGATCGCCTGGACGATCAAGTGTTGAAAAGTCCGCTTCGAACAAAAGTGTTATTCCACCTCGGCTCATGTCAGTAAAAACTGACCTACCGCGACGGTACTTGAGGTACAGCTGTACGCTCATCATATGGCGACCGTAGTTATCGCCTAACCCATTACATGGCGACCGTGACCATAATCTGCAATCGACGGGCAGAAGTTAAAGTAAAAACAAGAAAAATGTGATACGTATAACGGTAACGTAAAGCGCAAGTTAACTCGCCGAAAGTCATGTGAGCAGTGTCGCGTAGACGCGTGTGAAATGTGCATTTTTTTACGGAAATTTAATCAGTGAAGATTGAACAAGTCACCTACATGTAAACAATAACGGTGTATGAACTGCCAGAAAAAAAGTGCAGTACAGAAAGAAAAATAAAAACATTTAGTGCAGTGTAGTGCAAAATGAATTGATGAACAAACATTCCCCGTACACACTGTTGTGAAAACCTATCCCAATGTGTAAAAACATATGAACTCCCATGCGATAGATTTACCAATACAGCACATATTTATAAAATGGGTAACGACGCATCAAACCCTAAAGCTAATGTCAATGGCGATAATGATCTTACCATTATTCAAACACAAAATGTTCACTCAGAGCAGCATGAAACCCATGAGTTAAAACTGAATATTGTGCTGATACTTCTTGCTATCATACTCATACAAAAAGTAATTAAAACCGTTTTCAAAATATTGAAAACTCTAGCAAAACGTGATGCAATCAATAACATGCAACTGCCTATATAATATAACTCATTTTGGTAATCTATACGATTCGTGGCCAAAGTGATATGGAATAATAAAAAGCAGTGCAAAACAAGTTTTGGCCAGCGAGATTGAAAGGAACAGCCGTTCCCAACGTGGAAGACGAAAAGACAAGGCGAGCTCACTGCCCAATCTGGATTGGCAGGCGAGAATGGACAAGTGTCCCAACCCCGACAAGACATCGAGCGACGAATGATGACACCGTAGAACTTCACATCAAGCACCGATTAAATACCAAGCACCGGTAACGAGCGTAGCACCATCAGCAGCAACAACAACAAATACATGCTATGTATGTAAACAAGGTACCGTAAATATGCAATTTTACTGATGAGGCTGCATAAATATGCAAAAACTATTCGAAAAAATAGAAATATTAGATAGAATTTATGAACAGGTGAAACAGCTGAACAAATGTTATAGGCTTTGCGCGTTAACAACATTAAGGGATAAAACTAAGGAAATATACGACGAAATACAAGAACTCCTACGAAAGCACGAATCGTATATTAAAGATGAAATATTAACGAAGCTAATTAAAAAGAGTAGATACATATACTACGAAATAAATAAGTGCATAAAAATACATTTCGAAAGACATCCAGATTCATTAAATACGACATTATCAGAGAACCAATTTGACATAACAATAGAAACGAAACCTGACAAAATGGCGGACATTATGGAATTAATTAAAATCACCACTTCTCTCATATCGAAGTATGATGGTAATGAGAAGGATTTGAAAGGTGTGGTATCTAACTTAAATGTATTAAAGAAAATAGTAAAGCCAGAAAATAAAGAAACAGTAATAGAACTGGTATTAGGACGTCTTACAGGAAAAGCGCGAATTGTCGTAGGGGAAACCCCAACCTCAATTGAAGAAATAGTTAGCAAATTACAAGACAGGTGCAGCATAAAGGTAACACCAGAGATCATAGTATCAAAAATGGACAATACTAAACAGACTGGAACGATAGAAGATTTTGGCAGCGTTATTGAAAAATTAACACAACAACTAGAAGAAGCATATATTGCAGAAGAGATAGCGCCAGAAGTAGCCAGAAAAAAGGCAACTAAATCAGGAATCAGTGCATTGAGTTATGGACTTAAAGATGGCGAGACCAAAATTATAATGAGATCGAGTAAATTTGAATCCTTGCATGAAGCAATAGAGCAAGCAGTAAAGTTGGAGCTAGAAGACAAAACGAAAAAGGGAAGGAATGATCAGACAAATATCCTATATTCAAACGCTACCAGGAACAATAGAAGGTATGGAAACAACTACCAGGGAAGGAACAATTTCAACAAATTCCCAAATAATAATAGGTTTCAAACACAAAACCCACCCAGGTTCCCACCCATAAGATATGGACAGAACAACAACCGAAATAATAATAATTTCAGATATAACAACAATAACAATACTAACAACAACAGAAATCAGCAGTCAAATCGACAAAATAATTTCAACAGAAATCAGTACGTACAATCCAGTCAGAGGAATAATAGCAATGGGCAAAATACTCGAGCGCCTATTCATAATACAGTAACAGCAGAAGAACAGAATAATTTTTTAGCCCACTCTCAAGCATCAGAAAATACCCTATACTAACCATAAATACTGATGCAGATAATTTTGTTAAAGTTAAAATAGAAATTGCAAAGGAAATCTATAGCACACTCATCATAGATACAGGAGCAACCGTATCCGTACTTAAAGCTAGTAAATTAAAACCAGGTTGCAAGATCAATACATCAAAAAAATTAACTTTGATAAGCTTTAGTGACCATGAATCAGAGACTTTAGGAACTGCTATGACAACAATTCACTTTGGCGATTATTCCATTATACACGAATTTCATATAATAGAAGACGTAGAATCCATTTTTTCTGACGGACTATTAGGAAAAGACTTTATAAAGCACAGGTGTATTGTTGATTATGTTAATTGGATGATATACTTCTCATCTGATAACGGATTGATTTCACATCCAATAGAAGACAATGTAAATGGAAATTATATTTTACCAAAACGAAGTGAAGTAGTACGAAAAATAACTATACCTTATTTGACAGAAGATTCAATCATCTTATCACAGGAAATCCAACCAGGAGTATTTTGCGGAAACACAATAGTCTCAAAACGTAATCAGTATATCAAATTCATTAATACCACAGATAAAGATGTTTCTTTTGAGATAAAATCTTACAAACCAGAAATCGAACCTTTAACAGATTATGAACAGCTACAGAGAAAATCAAACACATCTAAGGAACGAATACAGAAAATTCATAACAAAATTCATGTAGAAAATATTCCAAAAATAGCAAGAGAAGAATTAGAAAATCTTATCACAAAATTCTCGGATATATTTTGTTTAGAAGATGAACCGGTCTCTACTAACAATTTTTATACCCAGGAAATCTCATTGAAAGATAACTATCCTTCTTATATACCAAATTACAAGCAAATACATTCACAAACTGAGGAAATGCAATCGCAGGTAGAAAAGATGTTAAAAAATAATATTATAGAACATTCTGTTTCGTCATATAATTCACCGATACTATTAGTACCGAAGAAATCAGTTGAAGACAAGAAGAAATGGCGTTTAGTAGTGGATTTTCGGCAGTTAAACAAGAAAATTTTACCAGACAAATTCCCTTTACCCCGCATAGACACGATACTTGATCAGTTAGGAAGAGCCAAATATTTCAGCACATTGGATTTGATGTCAGGGTTTCATCAAATCGAGCTTGATAAAAATTCTAGAAAATATACAGCTTTTTCCACACCTACAGGCCACTATCAGTTTACACGAATGCCATTTGGACTCAACATTAGCCCAAACAGCTTTCAAAGAATGATGGCTATCGCTATGGCTGGTTTAACACCAGAGCTAGCATTTGTATATATAGATGATATTATAGTTACTGGATGCAGTGCACGGCATCATATCAGTAATTTAGGTAAAGTTTTTGATAGACTAAGAAAGTATAACCTTAAACTAAATGCAGAGAAATGTTGTTTCTTCAAAACAGAAGTAACGTACTTAGGTCATAAAATAACAGATAAAAGAATTTATCCGGACGACGCGAAGTTTGATACGATTAAAAACTTCCCGATTCCTACTAATGCTGATGAAGCAAGACGTTTTGTCGCATTTTGTAACTATTTTCGTAAATTTGTACAAAATTTTGCAAAGATAGCTAAACCTATTAATAATTTGATTAAGAAAGACGTTAAGTTTGCATGGACATCAGAATGTCAAGCAGCTTTCGATACCTTGAAACAAAACTTACTCTCACCCACAATTTTACAATATCCAGATTTTAAAAAGCAATTTATAATTACGACAGATGCATCGGATATGGCATGTGGTGCAGTGTTATCACAAATAACAGATGGAAACGATTTACCAGTCGCGTTTGCGAGTAAAAGTTTTACACCAGGAGAGAAGAATAAGCCAATTATCGAGAAAGAGCTTACAGCTATACATTGGGCAATCAATTATTTTAAACCTTATGTATATGGTCAAAAATTTATAGTTAGAACAGATCATAGACCATTAGCATACTTATTTGGTATGAAAAATCCTACTTCTAAACTGACTAGAATGAGACTAGATGTAGAAGAATTTGACTTTGAAATAGAATATTTAGCAGGTAAAGCTAATGTTGCGGCAGACGCATTATCGAGAATAATTCTTAACTCGGATGACCTAAAGGCATCAATACCAAAATCCAAAACGATTTTAATGGTTAATACGAGAGCCATGGTTAAGAAAAATAACGCACAAACTGATATAAACAAAGGTAAACCAATCGCAACAACAGGGACTGATCACCCCGCGATGTGGAAAACAGATAGACCTTCAGAAGTGAGAAAGGTATTGAAAATAGGTACGCAGAGAAATAAGAACAACGTTGAATTCATTATATACAACCATTCATATGGTAAAGCACTAGGAAAATTTCTTTTGAGAAAAGATGTAAATGGAAGTCAAGCATTAGAGTTTGCTCTTCTAGAAATGTGCAAAATCGCAAAGCAATATGGAAGAAATAAGCTAGCGTGGTCAGAAGAAGACCATTTATTCAAAGAATATTCCCAACAAACTATTAAGGAAATCGCCAACAGAGCCATTACCAAGTTTGAAATAATCCTGTTTACTCCAACTAGATGGATAACAACAGAGAAAGATAGGCTGAGAATAATTGCAGATTATCATATGACCCCTTCGGGAGGACATATTGGCCAGTACAGACTGTACCAGAAAATAAGGGAAAAATATAAATGGAAAAATATGAAAGATGATATCAAGAAATACGTACGAAATTGTAAGGCATGCATAGTTAATGAGACAACTAGACATACTAAGGAGGACACAGTTGTAACTACAACACCGACAAAACCTTTTAACATAATTTCAATCGACACAGTAGGACCACTAACAAAAACTAACAAAAACAACAGGTATGCAATAACCATACAATGTGACTTAACAAAATACATCGTAGTAATACCTATCCATAACAAAGCAGCAAATACTATAGCAAACGCATTGGTAGAAAATTTTATTCTTACATTTGGAACATTTATCGAATTAAAATCAGATCAAGGACTAGAATATAACAATGAAATATTACACAAAATCTCAGAAATCTTAAAGATCAAACAGACTTTTAGCACAGCTTACCACCCACAGACAATAGGATCATTAGAAAGAAATCATAGATGTCTAAACGAATACCTAAGAAGTTATACAAACGAACATCATGACGACTGGGACGATTGGACAAAATTTTACGAATTTGTTTACGATACAACAGAACACACAGACACAAACTACACACCATACGAATTGGTATTTGGAAGAAAAGCGAATTTACCACAAGATATATTTAAAACAAAAACAGAACCAGTTTATAATATTGACCAATATTATTTTGAAATGAAATATAAACTCCAAAAATCAAACGAAATAGCTAGAGAAAATTTGATAAAAGCAAAAAATAAAAGACAGCAAATCTTAAATAAAGATACAGTACCACTCATTATAAAGATAGGAGATCAGGTTTATTTGGAAAATGAAAACAGAAAAAAATTAGATCCAGTCTACATTGGACCTTTCACAGTAGTAAGTGACCAAGGGCCTAATTGCGTAATACAAAACAATACAACAAAGAAAACCTCTACAGTACACAAAAACAGACTAATTAAGTACACAGGAGAATAACTTCAATTCATTACGTTATTCTATTAAAGGGGGGAGGTGTAGCATATGTGCTATACAGAACTTATTATAATACAAACTATCAGCTATAGACACATTGCAACACATTCATTATAACACATCAGCAAATCAATCCACACCATAGCAACACACCCAGACCATACCGTTCATAGAAAAAACAATTGAGAAACATTTATTGAAAACAACCGAAACGCGCAGCATAAGCAATTCAAGCGTTACTGCGGCAAAGTGGACAAACAGAGAACGCATAGCAACTTATTGCTAAAAAGCGCAGTGTAGGCAAAGATCGACGAACGCACTCGTTCTTTGGCTAGAACAGTTGAAACTTTCCAGAACCTTTGTAAAAACACTAAAAGCGCAGCATAGGGACAAATTGACAGACACCTCACACCAATAAAATGTATTAATTGTACTTCATATCAATAACCTTTAATTAGGACAAAAACACATTCCAAAACCAAATGTACGAAACCCGTTGAGTATAAATAAAACCAATTCCGGCCCTGGCAAAGCAGATTCGTTCGGACTGCCAAGATAGGACGTTACGCTTCCTAATACTTCGCCTTCCAACTTATTTCAAGAGTTTAGTTATGTCCCCCAAGCCGGTCTCGTAGTACAGTCGTCAACTCGTACGACTTAACAACATGCCCGTCCTGGGTTCAATCCCTAAATAGACCGTGCCGCCATACGTAGGACTGACTATCCTGCTATGGGGGAAAATCATTTAGTCACTGAAAGCCAAGCCCACAAGTGGTAAAGGCAGGCCTTGACCGACAACGGTTGTTGAGCCAACGAGAAGAAGAAGAAGTTATGTCCCCCTACCCAAGGTAAGGCTTCTAAACTCCAACGTTTCCAGTAAGGGAAACCTCCTAAAGGTTTCTATGATCGCCTGGACGATCAAGTGTTGAAAAGTCCGCTTCGAACAAAAGTGTTATTCCACCTCGGCTCATGTCAGTAAAAACTGACCTACCGCGACGGTACTTGAGGTACAGCTGTACGCTCATCAAATGGCGACCGTAGCTATCGCCTAACGCATTACAGGATGAAACATGGCCGTAACAACGATAATAGATGGCAAAAAAACTCAACATCAAATTTAAAGGCCATTCAAATAGTGCAAGATGGCTTCTTTTGGATGAAACATGGACACAACAACGATAATAGATGGCTAAAAAACTCAACATCAAATTTCAAGGCCATTCAAATAGTGCAAGATGGCTTCATTTGGATGAAACATGGCCGTAACAACGATAATAGATGGCAACAAAATTCAACATCAAATTTAAAGGCCATTCAAATAGTGCAAGATGGCTTCATTTGGATGAAACATGGCCACAACAAGGATAATAGATGGCAAAAAAACTCAACATCAAATTTCAAGGCCATTCAAATAGTGCAAGATGGCTTCATTTGGATGAAACATGGCCACAACAACGATAATAGATGGCAACAAAACTCAACATCAAATTTCAGTGCCATTCAAATAGTGCAAGATGGCTTCATTTGGATGAAACATGGCCGTAACAACGATAATAGATGGCAACAAAACTCAACATCAAATTTCAAGGTCATTCAAATAGTGCAAGATGGCTTCATTTGGATGAAACATGGCCGTAACAACGATAATAGATGGCAACAAAATTCAACATCAAATTTCAAGGCCATTCAAATAGTGCAAAATGGCTTCATTTGGATGAAACATGGCTGTAACAACGATAATAGATGGCAACAAAACTCAACATCAAATTTCAAGGACATTCAAATAGTGCAAGATGGCTTTATTTTAATGAAACATGGTCGTAACAACGATAATAGATGGCAACAAAATTCAACATCAAATTTAAAGGCCATTCAAATAGTACAAGATGGCATCGTTTGGATGAAACATGGCCGTAACAACGATAATAGATGGCAACAAAATTCAACATCAAATTTCAAGGTCATTCAAATAGTGCAAGATGGCTTTATTTGGATGAAACATGGCCGTAACAACGATAATAGATGGCAACAAAACTCAACATCAAATTTCAAGGACATTCAAATAGTGCAAGATGGCTTTATTTTAATGAAACATGGTCGTAACAACGATAATAGATGGCAACAAAACTCAACATCAAATTTCAAGGACATTCAAATAGTGCAAGATGGCTTCATTTGGATGAAACATGGCCGTAACAACGATAATAGATGGCAAAAAAACTCAACATCAAATTTCAAGGCCATTCAAATAGTGCAAGATGGCTTCATTTGGATGAAACATGGCCGTAACAACGATAATAGATGGCAACAAAATTCAACATCAAATTTCAAGGCCATTCAAATAGTGCAAGGTGGCTTTATTTGGATGAAACATGGCCCCAACAACGATAATAGATGGCAAAAAAACTCAACATCAAATTTCAAGGCCATTCAAATAGTGCAAGATGGCTTCATTTGGATAAAACATGGCCGTAACAACGATAATAGATGGCAACAAAATTCAACATCAAATTTCAAGGCCATTAACATTGTGCAAGATGGCTTCATTTGGATGAAACATGGCCGTAACAACGATAATGGATGGTAAAAAAATTCAACATCAAATTAAAAGGCCATTCAAATAGTGCAAGGTGGCTTTATTTGGATGAAACATGGCCGTAACAACGATAATAGATGGCAAAAAAACTCAACATCAAATTTCAAGGCCATTCAAATGGTGCAAGATGGCTTTATTTGGATGAAACATGGCCGTAACAACGATAATAGATGGCAACAAAATTCAACATCAAATTTCAGGCCATTCAAATAGTGCAAGATGGCTTTATTTGGATGAAACATGGCCGTAACAACGATAATAGATGGCAACAAAATTCAACATCAAATTTCAAGGCCATTCAAATAGTGCAAGATGCCTTCATTTGGATGAAACATGGCCGTAACAACGATAATTGATGGCAAAAAAACTCAACATCAAATTTCAAGGCCATTCAAATAATGCAAGATGGCTTCATTTGGATGAAACATGGCCACAACAACGATAATAGATGACAACAAAACTCAACATCGAATTTCAGGCCATTCAAATAGTGCAAGATGGCTTCATTTGGATGAAACATGGCCGTAACAACGATAATAGATGGCAACAAAATTCAACATCAAATTTCAAGGCCATTCAAATAGTGCAAGATGGCTTCATTTGGATGAAACATGGCCACAACAACGATAATTGATGGCAAAAAAACTCAACATCAAATTTCAAGGCCATTGAAATAGTGCAAGATGGCTTCATTTGGATGAAACATGGCCGTAACAACGATAATAGATGGCAACAAAATTCAACATCAAATTTCAAGGCCATTAACATTGTGCAAGATGGCTTCATTTGGATGAAACATGGCCGTAACAACGATAATGGATGGTAAAAAAATTCAACATCAAATTAAAAGGCCATTCAAATAGTGCAAGGTGGCTTTATTTGGATGAAACATGGCCGTAACAACGATAATAGATGACAACAAAACTCAACATCGAATTTCAGGCCATTCAAATAGTGCAAGATGGCTTCATTTGGATGAAACATGGCCGTAACAACGATAATAGATGGCAACAAAATTCAACATCAAATTTCAAGGCCATTCAAATAGTGCAAGATGGCTTCATTTGGATGAAACATGGCCACAACAACGATAATTGATGGCAAAAAAACTCAACATCAAATTTCAAGGCCATTGAAATAGTGCAAGATGGCTTCATTTGGATGAAACATGGCCGTAACAACGATAATAGATGGTAACGAAATTCAACATCAAATTTCAAGGCCATTCAAATAGTGCAAGATGGCTTCATTTGGATGAAACATGGCCACAACAACGATAATAGATGGCAAAAAAACTCAACATCAAATTTAAAGTTAATTCAAATAGTGCAAGATGGCTTCATTTGGATGATACATGGCCGTAACAACGATAATAGATGGCAACAAAATTCAACATCAAATTTCAAGGCCATTCAAATAGTGCAAGATGGCTTCATTTGGATGAAACATGGCCGTAACAACGATAATAGATGGCAAAAAAACTCAACATCAAATTTCAAGGCCATTCAAATAGTGCAAGATGGCTTATTTGGATGAAACATGGCCGTAACAACGATAATAGATGGCAACAAAATTCAACATCAAATTTCAAGGCCATTGAAATAGTGCAAGATGGCTTCATTTGGATGAAACATGGCCACAACAACGATAATAGATGGCAAAAAAACTCAACATCAAATTTCACGGCCATTCAAATAGTGCAAGATGGCTTCATTTGGATTGTAGCATATCTGCTATACAGAACTTATTATAATACACACTATCAGCTATAGACACATTGCAACACATTCATTATAACACATCAGCAAATCAATCCACACCATAGCAACACACCATACCGTTCATAGAAAAAACAATTGAGAAACTTTTATTGAAAACAACCGAAACGCGCAGCATAAGCAATTCAAGCGTTACTGCGGCAAAGTGGACAAACAGAGAACGCATAGCAACTTATTGCTAAAAAGCGCAGTGTAGGCAAAGATCGACGAACGCACTCGTTCTTTGGCTAGAACAGTTGAAACTTTCCAGAACCTTTGTAAAAACACTAAAAGCGCAGCATAGGGACAAATTGACAGACACCTCACACCAATAAAATGTATTAATTGTACTTCATATCAATAACCTTTAATTAGGACAAAAACACATTCCAAAACCAAATGTACGAAACCCGTTGAGTATAAATAAAACCAATTCCGGCCCTGGCAAAGCAGATTCGTTCGGACTGCCAAGATAGGACGTTACGCTTCCTAATACTTCGCCTTCCAACTTATTTCAAGAGTTTAGTTATGTCCCCCTACCCAAGGTAAGGCTTCTAAACTCCAACGTTTCCAGTAAGGGAAACCTCCTAAAGGTTTCTATGATCGCCTGGACGATCAAGTGTTGAAAAGTCCGCTTCGAACAAAAGTGTTATTCCACCTCGGCTCATGTCAGTAAAAACTGACCTACCGCGACGGTACTTGAGGTACAGCTGTACGCTCATCATATGGCGACCGTAGTTATTGCCTAACCCATTACATGGCGACCGTGACCATAATCTGCAATCGACGGGCAGAAGTTAAAGTAAAAACAAGAAAAATGTGATACGTATAACGGTAACGTAAAGCGCAAGTTAACTCGCCGAAAGTCATGTGAGCAGTGTCGCGTAGACGCGTGTGAAATGTGCATTTTTTTACGGAAATTTAATCAGTGAAGATTGAACAAGTCACCTACATGTAAACAATAACGGTGTATGAACTGCCAGAAAAAAAGTGCAGTACAGAAAGAAAAATAAAAACATTTAGTGCAGTGTAGTGCAAAATGAATTGATGAACAAACATTCCCCGTACACACTGTTGTGAAAACCTATCCCAATGTGTAAAAACATATGAACTCCCATGCGATAGATTTACCAATACAGCACATATTTATAAAATGGGTAACGACGCATCAAACCCTAAAGCTAATGTCAATGGCGATAATGATCTTACCATTATTCAAACACAAAATGTTCACTCAGAGCAGCATGAAACCCATGAGTTAAAACTGAATATTGTGCTGATACTTCTTGCTATCATACTCATACAAAAAGTAATTAAAACCGTTTTCAAAATATTGAAAACTCTAGCAAAACGTGATGCAATCAATAACATGCAACTGCCTATATAATATAACTCATTTTGGTAATCTATACGATTCGTGGCCAAAGTGATATGGAATAATAAAAAGCAGTGCAAAACAAGTTTTGGCCAGCGAGATTGAAAGGAACAGCCGTTCCCAACGTGGAAGACGAAAAGACAAGGCGAGCTCACTGCCCAATCTGGATTGGCAGGCGAGAATGGACAAGTGTCCCAACCCCGACAAGACATCGAGCGACGAATGATGACACCGTAGAACTTCACATCAAGCACCGATTAAATACCAAGCACCGGTAACGAGCGTAGCACCATCAGCAGCAACAACAACAAATACATGCTATGTATGTAAACAAGGTACCGTAAATATGCAATTTTACTGATGAGGCTGCATAAATATGCAAAAACTATTCGAAAAAATAGAAATATTAGATAGAATTTATGAACAGGTGAAACAGCTGAACAAATGTTATAGGCTTTGCGCGTTAACAACATTAAGGGATAAAACTAAGGAAATATACGACGAAATACAAGAACTCCTACGAAAGCACGAATCGTATATTAAAGATGAAATATTAACGAAGCTAATTAAAAAGAGTAGATACATATACTACGAAATAAATAAGTGCATGAAAATACATTTCGAAAGACATCCAGATTCATTAAATACGACATTATCAGAGAACCAATTTGACATAACAATAGAAACGAAACCTGACAAAATGGCGGACATTATGGAATTAATTAAAATCACCACTTCTCTCATATCGAAGTATGATGGTAATGAGAAGGATTTGAAAGGTGTGGTATCTAACTTAAATGTATTAAAGAAAATAGTAAAGCCAGAAAATAAAGAAACAGTAATAGAACTGGTATTAGGACGTCTTACAGGAAAAGCGCGAATTGTCGTAGGGGAAACCCCAACCTCAATTGAAGAAATAGTTAGCAAATTACAAGACAGGTGCAGCATAAAGGTAACACCAGAGATCATAGTATCAAAAATGGACAATACTAAACAGACTGGAACGATAGAAGATTTTGGCAGCGTTATTGAAAAATTAACACAACAACTAGAAGAAGCATATATTGCAGAAGAGATAGCGCCAGAAGTAGCCAGAAAAAAGGCAACTAAATCAGGAATCAGTGCATTGAGTTATGGACTTAAAGATGGCGAGACCAAAATTATAATGAGATCGAGTAAATTTGAATCCTTGCATGAAGCAATAGAGCAAGCAGTAAAGTTGGAGCTAGAAGACAAAACGAAAAAGGGAAGGAATGATCAGACAAATATCCTATATTCAAACGCTACCAGGAACAATAGAAGGTATGGAAACAACTACCAGGGAAGGAACAATTTCAACAAATTCCCAAATAATAATAGGTTTCAAACACAAAACCCACCCAGGTTCCCACCCATAAGATATGGACAGAACAACAACCGAAATAATAATAATTTCAGATATAACAACAATAACAATACTAACAACAACAGAAATCAGCAGTCAAATCGACAAAATAATTTCAACAGAAATCAGTACGTACAATCCAGTCAGAGGAATAATAGCAATGGGCAAAATACTCGAGCGCCTATTCATAATACAGTAACAGCAGAAGAACAGAATAATTTTTTAGCCCACTCTCAAGCATCAGAAAATACCCTATACTAACCATAAATACTGATGCAGATAATTTTGTTAAAGTTAAAATAGAAATTGCAAAGGAAATCTATAGCACACTCATCATAGATACAGGAGCAACCGTATCCGTACTTAAAGCTAGTAAATTAAAACCAGGTTGCAAGATCAATACATCAAAAAAATTAACTTTGATAAGCTTTAGTGACCATGAATCAGAAACTTTAGGAACTGCTATGACAACAATTCACTTTGGCGATTATTCCATTATACACGAATTTCATATAATAGAAGACGTAGAATCCATTTTTTCTGACGGACTATTAGGAAAAGACTTTATAAAGCACAGGTGTATTGTTGATTATGTTAATTGGATGATATACTTCTCATCTGATAACGGATTGATTTCACATCCAATAGAAGACAATGTAAATGGAAATTATATTTTACCAAAACGAAGTGAAGTAGTACGAAAAATAACTATACCTAATTTGACAGAAGATTCAATCATCTTATCACAGGAAATCCAACCAGGAGTATTTTGCGGAAACACAATAGTCTCAAAACGTAATCAGTATATCAAATTCATTAATACCACAGATAAAGATGTTTCTTTTGAGATAAAATCTTACAAACCAGAAATCGAACCTTTAACAGATTATGAACAGCTACAGAGAAAATCAAACACATCTAGGGAACGAATACAGAAAATTCATAACAAAATTCATGTAGAAAATATTCCAAAAATAGCAAGAGAAGAATTAGAAAATCTTATCACAAAATTCTCGGATATATTTTGTTTAGAAGATGAACCAGTCTCTACTAACAATTTTTATACCCAGGAAATCTCATTGAAAGATAACTATCCTTCTTATATACCAAATTACAAGCAAATACATTCACAAACTGAGGAAATGCAATCGCAGGTAGAAAAGATGTTAAAAAATAATATTATAGAACATTCTGTTTCGTCATATAATTCACCGATACTATTAGTACCGAAGAAATCAGTTGAAGACAAGAAGAAATGGCGTTTAGTAGTGGATTTTCGGCAGTTAAACAAGAAAATTTTACCAGACAAATTCCCTTTACCCCGCATAGACACGATACTTGATCAGTTAGGAAGAGCCAAATATTTCAGCACATTGGATTTGATGTCAGGGTTTCATCAAATCGAGCTTGATAAAAATTCTAGAAAATATACAGCTTTTTCCACACCTACAGGCCACTATCAGTTTACACGAATGCCATTTGGACTCAACATTAGCCCAAACAGCTTTCAAAGAATGATGGCTATCGCTATGGCTGGTTTAACACCAGAGCTAGCATTTGTATATATAGATGATATTATAGTTACTGGATGCAGTGCACGGCATCATATCAGTAATTTAGGTAAAGTTTTTGATAGACTAAGAAAGTATAACCTTAAACTAAATGCAGAGAAATGTTGTTTCTTCAAAACAGAAGTAACGTACTTAGGTCATAAAATAACAGATAAAAGAATTTATCCGGACGACGCGAAGTTTGATACGATTAAAAACTTCCCGATTCCTACTAATGCTGATGAAGCAAGACGTTTTGTCGCATTTTGTAACTATTTTCGTAAATTTGTACAAAATTTTGCAAAGATAGCTAAACCTATTAATAATTTGATTAAGAAAGACGTTAAGTTTGCATGGACATCAGAATGTCAAGCAGCTTTCGATACCTTGAAACAAAACTTACTCTCACCCACAATTTTACAATATCCAGATTTTAAAAAGCAATTTATAATTACGACAGATGCATCGGATATGGCATGTGGTGCAGTGTTATCACAAATAACAGATGGAAACGATTTACCAGTCGCGTTTGCGAGTAAAAGTTTTACACCAGGAGAGAAGAATAAGCCAATTATCGAGAAAGAGCTTACAGCTATACATTGGGCAATCAATTATTTTAAACCTTATGTATATGGTCAAAAATTTATAGTTAGAACAGATCATAGACCATTAGCATACTTATTTGGTATGAAAAATCCTACTTCTAAACTGACTAGAATGAGACTAGATTTAGAAGAATTTGACTTTGAAATAGAATATTTAGCAGGTAAAGCTAATGTTGCGGCAGACGCATTATCGAGAATAATTCTTAACTCGGATGACCTAAAGGCATCAATACCAAAATCCAAAACGATTTTAATGGTTAATACGAGAGCCATGGTTAAGAAAAATAACGCACAAACTGATATAAACAAAGGTAAACCAATCGCAACAACAGGGACTGATCACCCCGCGATGTGAAAAACAGATAGACCTTCAGAAGTGAGAAAGGTATTGAAAATAGGTACGCAGAGAAATAAGAACAACGTTGAATTCATTATATACAACCATTCATATGGTAAAGCACTAGGAAAATTTCTTTTGAGAAAAGATGTAAATGGAAGTCAAGCATTAGAGTTTGCTCTTCTAGAAATGTGCAAAATCGCAAAGCAATATGGAAGAAATAAGCTAGCGTGGTCAGAAGAAGACCATTTATTCAAAGAATATTCCCAACAAACTATTAAGGAAATCGCCAACAGAGCCATTACCAAGTTTGAAATAATCCTGTTTACTCCAACTAGATGGATAACAACAGAGAAAGATAGGCTGAGAATAATTGCAGATTATCATATGACCCCTTCGGGAGGACATATTGGCCAGTACAGACTGTACCAGAAAATAAGGGAAAAATATAAATGGAAAAATATGAAAGATGATATCAAGAAATACGTACGAAATTGTAAGGCATGCATAGTTAATGAGACAACTAGACATACTAAGGAGGACACAGTTGTAACTACAACACCGACAAAACCTTTTAACATAATTTCAATCGACACAGTAGGACCACTAACAAAAACTAACAAAAACAACAGGTATGCAATAACCATACAATGTGACTTAACAAAATACATCGTAGTAATACCTATCCATAACAAAGCAGCAAATACTATAGCAAACGCATTGGTAGAAAATTTTATTCTTACATTTGGAACATTTATCGAATTAAAATCAGATCAAGGACTAGAATATAACAATGAAATATTACACAAAATCTCAGAAATCTTAAAGATCAAACAGACTTTTAGCACAGCTTACCACCCACAGACAATAGGATCATTAGAAAGAAATCATAGATGTCTAAACGAATACCTAAGAAGTTATACAAACGAACATCATGACGACTGGGACGATTGGACAAAATTTTACGAATTTGTTTACGATACAACAGAACACACAGACACAAACTACACACCATACGAATTGGTATTTGGAAGAAAAGCGAATTTACCACAAGATATATTTAAAACAAAAACAGAACCAGTTTATAATATTGACCAATATTATTTTGAAATGAAATATAAACTCCAAAAATCAAACGAAATAGCTAGAGAAAATTTGATAAAAGCAAAAAATAAAAGACAGCAAATCTTAAATAAAGATACAGTACCACTCATTATAAAGATAGGAGATCAGGTTTATTTGGAAAATGAAAACAGAAAAAAATTAGATCCAGTCTACATTGGACCTTTCACAGTAGTAAGTGACCAAGGGCCTAATTGCGTAATACAAAACAATACAACAAAGAAAACCTCTACAGTACACAAAAACAGACTAATTAAGTACACAGGAGAATAACTTCAATTCATTACGTTATTCTATTAAAGGGGGGAGGTGTAGCATATCTGCTATACAGAACTTATTATAATACACACTATCAGCTATAGACACATTGCAACACATTCATTATAACACATCAGCAAATCAATCCACACCATAGCAACACACCCAGACCATACCGTTCATAGAAAAAACAATTGAGAAACATTTATTGAAAACAACCGAAACGCGCAGCATAAGCAATTCAAGCGTTACTGCGGCAAAGTGGACAAACAGAGAACGCATAGCAACTTATTGCTAAAAAGCGCAGTGTAGGCAAAGATCGACGAACGCACTCGTTCTTTGGCTAGAACAGTTGAAACTTTCCAGAACCTTTGTAAAAACACTAAAAGCGCAGCATAGGGACAAATTGACAGACACCTCACACCAATAAAATGTATTAATTGTACTTCATATCAATAACCTTTAATTAGGACAAAAACACATTCCAAAACCAAATGTACGAAACCCGTTGAGTATAAATAAAACCAATTCCGGCCCTGGCAAAGCAGATTCGTTCGGACTGCCAAGATAGGACGCTACGCTTCCTAATACTTCGCCTTCCAACTTATTTCAAGAGTTTAGTTATGTCCCCCTACCCAAGGTAAGGCTTCTAAACTCCAACGTTTCCAGTAAGGGAAACCTCCTAAAGGTTTCTATGATCGCCTGGACGATCAAGTGTTGAAAAGTCCGCTTCGAACAAAAGTGTTATTCCACCTCGGCTCATGTCAGTAAAAACAGACCTACCGCGACGGTACTTGAGGTACAGCTGTACGCTCATCAAATGGCGACCGTAGCTATCGCCTAACCCATTACAGGATGAAACATGGCCGTAACAACGATAATAGATGGCAAAAAAACTCAACATCAAATTTAAAGGCCATTCAAATAGTGCAAGATGGCTTCATTTGGATGAAACATGGACACAACAACGATAATAGATGGCTAAAAAACTCAACATCAAATTTCAAGGCCATTCAAATAGTGCAAGATGGCTTCATTTGGATGAAACATGGCCGTAACAACGATAATAGATGGCAACAAAATTCAACATCAAATTTAAAGGCCATTCAAATAGTGCAAGATGGCTTCATTTGGATGAAACATGGCCACAACAAGGATAATAGATGGCAAAAAAACTCAACATCAAATTTCAAGGCCATTCAAATAGTGCAAGATGGCTTCATTTGGATGAAACATGGCCACAACAACGATAATAGATGGCAACAAAACTCAACATCAAATTTCAAGGCCATTCAAATAGTGCAATATGGCTTCATTTGGATGAAACATGGCCGTAACAACGATAATAGATGGCAACAAAACTCAACATCAAATTTCAAGGTCATTCAAATAGTGCAAGATGGCTTCATTTGGATGAAACATGGCCGTAACAACGATAATAGATGGCAACAAAATTCAACATCAAATTTAAAGGTCATTGAAATAGTGCAAGATGGCTTCATTTGGATGAAACATGGCCGTAACAACGATAATAGATGGCAACAAAATTCAACATCAAATTTCAAGGCCATTCAAATAGTGCAAGATGGCTTCATTTGGATGAAACATGGCCACAACAACGATAATAGATGGCAAAAAAACTCAACATCAAATTTCAAGGCCATTCAAATAGTGCAAGATGGCTTCATTTGGATGAAACATGGACACAACAACGATAATAGATGGCAAAAAAACTCAACATCAAATTTCAAGGCCATTCACATAGTGCAAGATGGCTTCATTTGGATGAAACATGGCCACAACAACGATAATAGATGGCAAAAAAACTCAACATCAAATTTCAAGGCCATTCAAATAGTGCAAGATGGCTTTATTTTTATGAAACATGGCCGTAACAACGATAATAGATGGCAACAAAATTCAACATCAAATTTCAAGGCCATTGAAATAGTGCAAGATGGCTTCATTTGGATGAAACATGGCCACAACAACGATAATAGATGGCAACAAAACTCAACATCAAATTTCACGGCCATTCAAATAGTGCAAGATGGCTTCATTTGGATGAAACATGGCCGTAACAACGATAATAGATGGCAAAAAAACTCAACATCAAATTTCAAGGCCATTCAAATAGTGCAAGATGGCTTATTTGAATGAAACATGGCCGTAACAACGATAATAGATGGCAAAAAAACTCAACATCAAATTTAAAGGCCATTCAAATAGTGCAAGATGGCTTTCTTTGGATGAAACATGGCCACAACAACGATAATAGATGGCAAAAAAACTCAACATCAAATTTAAAGGTCATTGAGATAGTGCAAGATGGCTTCATTTGGATGATACATGGCCGTAACAACGATAATAGATGGCAACAAAATTCAACATCAAATTTCAAGGCCATTCAAATAGTGCAAGATGGCTTCATTTGGATGAAACATGGCCACAACAACGATAATAGATGGCAACAAAATTCAACATCAAATTTCAAGGCCATTCAAATAGTGCAAGATGGCTTATTTGGATGAACCATGGCCGTAACAACGATAATAGATGGCAACAAAATTCAACATCAAATTTCAAGGCCATTGAAATAGTGTAAGATGGCTTCATTTGGATGAAACATGGCCACAACAACGATAATAGATGGCAACAAAATTCAACATCAAATTTCAAGGCCATTCAAATAGTGCAAGATGGCTTATTTGGATGATACATGGCCGTAACAACGATAATA
Source organism: Anopheles gambiae (assembly GCF_943734735.2). Taxonomy (NCBI): domain Eukaryota; kingdom Metazoa; phylum Arthropoda; class Insecta; order Diptera; family Culicidae; genus Anopheles; species Anopheles gambiae. The sequence continues at coordinate 694,867 of NW_026902715.1, forward strand.
GATGGCAACAAAATTCAACATCAAATTTCAAGGCCATTCAAATAGTGCAAGATGGCTTCATTTGGATGAAACATGGCCGTAACAACGATAATAGATGGCAACAAAATTCAACATCAAATTTAAAGGCCATTCAAATAGTGCAAGATGGCTTCATTTGGATGAAACATGGACACAACAACGATAATAGATGGCAAAAAAACTCAACATCAAATTTCAAGGCCATTCAAATAGTGCAAGATGGCTTCATTTGGATGAAACATGGCCGTAACAACGATAATGGATGGTAAAAAAATTCAACATCAAATTAAAAGGCCATTCAAATAGTGCAAGGTGGCTTTATTTGGATGAAACATGGCCCCAACAACGATAATAGATGGCAACAAACTCAACATCAAATTTCAAGGCCATTCAAATAGTGCAAGATGGCTTTATTTGGATGAAACATGGCCGTAACAACGATAATAGATGGCAACAAAATTCAACATCAAATTTCAAGGCCATTCAAATAGTGCAAGATGGCTTTATTTGGATGAAATATGGCCGTAACAACGATAATAGATGGCAAAAAAACTCAACATCAAATTTCAAGGCCATTCAAATAGTACAAGATGGCTTCATTTGGATGAAACATGGCCGTAACAACGATAATAGATGGCAACAAAATTCAACATCAAATTTCAAGGCCATTCAAATAGTGCAAGATGGCTTCATTTGGATGAAACATGGCCACAACAACGATAATAGATGGCAAAAAAACTCAACATCAAATTTCAAGGCCATTCAAATAGTGCAAGATGGCTTCATTTGGATGAAACATGGCCACAACAACGATAATAGATGGCAAAAAAACTCAACATCAAATTTCAAGGCCATTCAAATAGTGCAAGATGGCTTCATTTGGATGAAACATGGCCGTAACAACGATAATAGATGGCAACAAAATTCAACATCAAATTTCAAGGTCATTCAAATAGTGCAAGATGGCTTTATTTGGATGAAACATGGCCGTAACAACGATAATAGATGGCAACAAAACTCAACATCAAATTTCAAGGACATTCAAATAGTGCAAGATGGCTTTATTTTAATGAAACATGGTCGTAACAACGATAATAGATGGCAACAAAATTCAACATCAAATTTCAAGGCCATTCAAATAGTACAAGATGGCATCGTTTGGATGAAACATGGCCGTAACAACGATAATAGATGGCAACAAAATTCAACATCAAATTTCAAGGCCATTCAAATAGTGCAAGATGGCTTCATTTGGATGAAACATGGCCGTAACAACGATAATAGATGGCAACAAAATTCAACATCAAATTTCAAGGCCATTCAAATAGTGCAAAATGGCTTCATTTGGATGAAACATGGCTGTAACAACGATAATAGATGGCAACAAAACTCAACATCAAATTTCAAGGACATTCAAATAGTGCAAGATGGCTTCATTTGGATGAAACATAGCCGTAACAACGATAATAGATGGCAAAAAAACTCAACATCAAATTTCAAGGCCATTCAAATAGTGCAAGATGGCTTCATTTGGATGAAACATGGCCGTAACAACGATAATAGATGGCAACAAAATTCAACATCAAATTTCAAGGCTATTGAAATAGTGCAAGGTGGCTTTATTTGGATGAAACATGGCCCCAACAACGATAATAGATGGCAAAAAAACTCAACATCAAATTTCAAGGCCATTCAAATAGTGCAAGATGGCTTCATTTGGATAAAACATGGCCGTAACAACGATAATAGATGGCAACAAAATTCAACATCAAATTTCAAGGCCATTCAAATAGTGCAAGATGGCTTCATTTGGATGAAACATGGCCACAACAACGATAATAGATGGCAAAAAAACTCAACATCAAATTTCAAGGCCATTCAAATAGTGCAAGATGGCTTCATTTGGATGAAACATGGCCGTAACAACGATAATAGATGGCAACAAAATTCAACATCAAATTTCAAGGTCATTCAAATAGTGCAAGATGGCTTTATTTGGATGAAACATGGCCGTAACAACGATAATAGATGGCAACAAAACTCAACATCAAATTTCAAGGACATTCAAATAGTGCAAGATGGCTTTATTTTAATGAAACATGGTCGTAACAACGATAATAGATGGCAACAAAACTCAACATCAAATTTCAAGGACATTCAAATAGTGCAAGATGGCTTCATTTGGATGAAACATGGCCGTAACAACGATAATAGATGGCAAAAAAACTCAACATCAAATTTCAAGGCCATTCAAATAGTGCAAGATGGCTTCATTTGGATGAAACATGGCCGTAACAACGATAATAGATGGCAACAAAATTCAACATCAAATTTCAAGGCCATTCAAATAGTGCAAGGTGGCTTTATTTGGATGAAACATGGCCCCAACAACGATAATAGATGGCAAAAAAACTCAACATCAAATTTCAAGGCCATTCAGATAGTGCAAGATGGCTTCATTTGGATAAAACATGGCCGTAACAACGATAATAGATGGCAAAAAAACTCAACATCAAATTTCAAGGCCATTCAAATAGTGCAAGATGGCTTTATTTTTATGAAACATGGCCGTAACAACGATAATAGATGGCAACAAAATTCAACATCAAATTTCAAGGCCATTCAAATAGTGCAAGATGGCTTCATTTGGATGAAACATGGCCGTAACAACGATAATAGATGGCAACAAAATTCAACATCAAATTTCAAGGCCATTCAAATAGTGCAAGGTGGCTTTATTTGGATGAAACATGGCCCCAACAACGATAATAGATGGCAAAAAAACTCAACATCAAATTTCAAGGCCATTAACATTGTGCAAGATGGCTTCATTTGGATGAAACATGGCCGTAACAACGATACTAGATGGCAAAAAAACTCAACATCAAATTTCAAGGCCATTCAAATAGTGCAAGATGGCTTTATTTTTATGAAACATGGCCGTAACAACGATAATAGATGGCAACAAAATTCAACATCAAATTTCAAGGCCATTGAAATAGTGCAAGATGGCTTCATTTGGATGAAACATGGCCACAACAACGATAATAGATGGCAACAAAACTCAACATCAAATTTCACGGCCATTCAAATAGTGCAAGATGGCTTCATTTGGATGAAACATGGCCGTAACAACGATAATAGATGGCAAAAAAACTCAACATCAAATTTCAAGGCCATTCAAATAGTGCAAGATGGCTTATTTGAATGAAACATGGCCGTAACAACGATAATAGATGGCAAAAAAACTCAACATCAAATTTAAAGGCCATTCAAATAGTGCAAGATGGCTTTCTTTGGATGAAACATGGCCACAACAACGATAATAGATGGCAAAAAAACTCAACATCAAATTTAAAGGTCATTGAGATAGTGCAAGATGGCTTCATTTGGATGATACATGGCCGTAACAACGATAATAGATGGCAACAAAATTCAACATCAAATTTCAAGGCCATTCAAATAGTGCAAGATGGCTTCATTTGGATGAAACATGGCCACAACAACGATAATAGATGGCAACAAAATTCAACATCAAATTTCAAGGCCATTCAAATAGTGCAAGATGGCTTATTTGGATGAACCATGGCCGTAACAACGATAATAGATGGCAACAAAATTCAACATCAAATTTCAAGGCCATTGAAATAGTGTAAGATGGCTTCATTTGGATGAAACATGGCCACAACAACGATAATAGATGGCAACAAAATTCAACATCAAATTTCAAGGCCATTCAAATAGTGCAAGATGGCTTATTTGGATGATACATGGCCGTAACAACGATAATAGATGGCAACAAAATTCAACATCAAATTTCAAGGCCATTCAAATAGTGCAAGATGGCTTCATTTGGATGAAACATGGCCGTAACAACGATAATAGATGGCAACAAAATTCAACATCAAATTTAAAGGCCATTCAAATAGTGCAAGATGGCTTCATTTGGATGAAACATGGACACAACAACGATAATAGATGGCAACAAACTCAACATCAAATTTCAAGGCCATTCAAATAGTGCAAGATGGCTTTATTTGGATGAAATATGGCCGTAACAACGATAATAGATGGCAAAAAAACTCAACATCAAATTTCAAGGCCATTCAAATAGTACAAGATGGCTTCATTTGGATGAAACATGGCCACAACAACGATAATAGATGGCAACAAAATTCAACATCAAATTTCAAGGCCATTCAAATAGTGCAAGATGGCTTCATTTGGATGAAACATGGCCACAACAACGATAATAGATGGCAAAAAAACTCAACATCAAATTTCAAGGCCATTCAAATAGTGCAAGATGGCTTCATTTGGATGAAACATGGCCACAACAACGATAATAGATGGCAAAAAAACTCAACATCAAATTTCAAGGCCATTCAAATAGTGCAAGATGGCTTCATTTGGATGAAACATGGCCGTAACAACGATAATAGATGGCAACAAAATTCAACATCAAATTTCAAGGTCATTCAAATAGTGCAAGATGGCTTTATTTGGATGAAACATGGCCGTAACAACGATAATAGATGGCAACAAAACTCAACATCAAATTTCAAGGACATTCAAATAGTGCAAGATGGCTTTATTTTAATGAAACATGGTCGTAACAACGATAATAGATGGCAACCAAACTCAACATCAAATTTCAAGGCCATTCAAATAGTACAAGATGGCATCGTTTGGATGAAACATGGCCGTAACAACGATAATAGATGGCAACAAAATTCAACATCAAATTTCAAGGCCATTCAAATAGTGCAAGATGGCTTCATTTGGATGAAACATGGCCGTAACAACGATAATAGATGGCAACAAAATTCAACATCAAATTTCAAGGCCATTCAAATAGTGCAAAATGGCTTCATTTGGATGAAACATGGCTGTAACAACGATAATAGATGGCAACAAAACTCAACATCAAATTTCAAGGACATTCAAATAGTGCAAGATGGCTTCATTTGGATGAAACATAGCCGTAACAACGATAATAGATGGCAAAAAAACTCAACATCAAATTTCAAGGCCATTCAAATAGTGCAAGATGGCTTCATTTGGATGAAACATGGCCGTAACAACGATAATAGATGGCAACAAAATTCAACATCAAATTTCAAGGCTATTGAAATAGTGCAAGGTGGCTTTATTTGGATGAAACATGGCCCCAACAACGATAATAGATGGCAAAAAAACTCAACATCAAATTTCAAGGCCATTCAAATAGTGCAAGATGGCTTCATTTGGATAAAACATGGCCGTAACAACGATAATAGATGGCAACAAAATTCAACATCAAATTTCAAGGCCATTCAAATAGTGCAAGATGGCTTCATTTGGATGAAACATGGCCACAACAACGATAATAGATGGCAAAAAAACTCAACATCAAATTTCAAGGCCATTCAAATAGTGCAAGATGGCTTCATTTGGATGAAACATGGCCGTAACAACGATAATAGATGGCAACAAAATTCAACATCAAATTTCAAGGTCATTCAAATAGTGCAAGATGGCTTTATTTGGATGAAACATGGCCGTAACAACGATAATAGATGGCAACAAAACTCAACATCAAATTTCAAGGACATTCAAATAGTGCAAGATGGCTTTATTTTAATGAAACATGGTCGTAACAACGATAATAGATGGCAACAAAACTCAACATCAAATTTCAAGGACATTCAAATAGTGCAAGATGGCTTCATTTGGATGAAACATGGCCGTAACAACGATAATAGATGGCAAAAAAACTCAACATCAAATTTCAAGGCCATTCAAATAGTGCAAGATGGCTTCATTTGGATGAAACATGGCCGTAACAACGATAATAGATGGCAACAAAATTCAACATCAAATTTCAAGGCCATTCAAATAGTGCAAGGTGGCTTTATTTGGATGAAACATGGCCCCAACAACGATAATAGATGGCAAAAAAACTCAACATCAAATTTCAAGGCCATTCAAATAGTGCAAGATGGCTTCATTTGGATGAAACATGGCCGTAACAACGATAATAGATGGCAACAAAATTCAACATCAAATTTCAAGGCCATTAACATTGTGCAAGATGGCTTCATTTGGATGAAACATGGCCGTAACAACGATACTAGATGGCAAAAAAACTCAACATCAAATTTCAAGGCCATTCAAATAGTGCAAGATGGCTTCATTTGGATGAAACATGGACACAACAACGATAATAGATGGCAAAAAAACTCAACATCAAATTTCAAGGCCATTCAAATAGTGCAAGATGGCTTCATTTGGATGAAACATGGCCACAACAACGATAATAGATGGCAAAAAAAATCAACATCAAATTTCAAGGCCATTCAAATAGTGCAAGATGGCTTCATTTGGATGAAACATGGCCACAACAACGATAATAGATGGCAAAAAAACTCAACATCAAATTTCAAGGCCATTCAAATAGTGCAAGATGGCTTCATTTGGATGAAACATGGCCGTAACAACGATAATAGATGGCAACAAAATTCAACATCAAATTTCAAGGTCATTCAAATAGTGCAAGATGGCTTTATTTGGATTAAACATGGCCGTAACAACGTAGTATCATGGCCATGGCTGGATGAAACATGGCCGTAACAACGATAATAGATGGCAACAAAATTCAACATCAAATTTCAAGGCCATTCAAATAGTACAAGATGGCTTCATTTGGATGAAACATGGCCACAACAACGATAATAGATGGCAAAAAAACTCAACATCAAATTTCAAGGCCATTCAAATAGTGCAAGATGGCTTCATTTGGATGAAACATGGCCACAACAACGATAATAGATGGCAACAAAATTTAACATCAAATTTCAAGGTCATTCAAATAGTGCAAGATGGCTTTATTTGGATGAAACATGGCCGTAACAACGATAATAGATGGCAACAAAACTCAACATCAAATTTCAAGGCCATTCAAATAGTGCAAGATGGCTTCATTTGGATGAAACATGGCCACAACAACGATAATAGATGGCAAAAAAACTCAACATCAAATTTAAAGGCCATTCAAATAGTGCAAGATGGCTTCATTTGGATGAAACATAGACACAACAACAATAATAGATGGCAAAATAATTTAACATCAAATTTCAAGGTCACTCAAATAGTGCAAGATGGCTTTATTTGGATGAAACATGGCCGTAACAACGATAATAGATGGCAACAAAACTCAACATCAAATTTCAAGGACATTCAAATAGTGCAAGATGGCTTTATTTGGATGAAACATGGCCGTAACAACGATAATAGATGGCAACAAAATTCAACATCAAATTTCAAGGACATTCAAATAGTGCAAGATGGCTTCATTTGGATGAAACATGGCCACAACAACGATAATAGATGGCAACAAAATTCAACATCAAATTTCAAGGCCATTCAAATAGTGCAAGATGGCTTTCTTTGGATGAAACATGGCTGTAACAACGATAATAGATGGCAAAAAAACTCAACATCAAATTTCAAGGACATTGAAATAGTGCAAGATGGCTTCATTTGGATGAAACATGGCCGTAACAACGATAATAGATGGCAACAAAATTCAACATCAAATTTCAAGGCCATTCAAATAGTGCAAGATGGCTTCATTTGGATGAAACATGGCCGTAACAACGATAATAGATGGCAACAAAATTCAACATCAAATTTCAAGGCCATTCAAATAGTGCAAGATGGCTTCACTTGGATGAAACATGGCCGTAACAACGATAATCGATGGCAACAAAATTCAACATCAAATTTCAAGGCCATTCAAATAGTGCAATATGACTTCATTTGGATGTAACATGGCCGTAACAACGATAATAGATGGCAAAAAAACTCAACATCAAATTTCAAGGCCATTCAAATAGTGCAAGATGGCTTCATTTGGATGAAACATGGCCGTAACAACGATAATAGATGGCAAAAAAAACTTAACATCAAATTTCAAGGCCATTGAATTAGTGCAAGATGGCTTCATTTGGATGAAACACGGCCGTAACAACGATAATAGATGGCAACAAAATTCAACATCAAATTTCAAGGCCATTCAAATAGTGCAAGATGGCTTCATTTGGATGAAACATGGCCGTAACAACGATAATAGATGGCAAAAAAAACTAAACATCAAATTTCAAGGCTATTCAAATAGTGCAATATGACTTCATTTGGATATAACATGGCCGTAACAACGATAATAGATGGCAAAAAAACTCAACATCAAATTTCAAGGCCATTGAATTAGTGCAAGATGGCTTCATTTGGATGAAACAAGGCCGTAACAACGATAATAGATGGCAAAAAAACTCAACATCAAATTTAAAGGCCATTCAAATAGTGCAAGATGGCTTCATTTGGATGAAACATGGCCGTAACAACGATAATAGATGGCAACAAAATTCAACATCAAATTTCAAGGCCATTCAAATAGTGCAATATGACTTCATTTGGATATAACATGGCCGTAACAACGATAATAGATGGCAACAAAACTCAACATCAAATTTCAAGGCCATTCAAATAGTGCAATATGGCTTCATTTGGATGAAACATGGCCGTAACAACGATAATAGATAGCAACAAAATTCAACATCAAATTTCAAGGCCATTCAAATAGTGCAAGATGACTTCATTTGGATGAAACATGGCCGTAACAACGATAATAGATGGCAAAAAAACTCAACATCAAATTTCAAGGCCATTCAAATAGTGCAAGATGGCTTCATTTGGATGAAACATGGCCGTAACAACGATAATAGATGGCAACAAAATTCAACATCATATTTCAAGGCCAATTAATTAGTGCAAGATGCCTTTATTTGGATGTAACATGGTCGTAACAACGATAATAGAAGGCAACAAAACTCAACATCAAATTTTAAGTTCATTCAAATAGTGCAAGATGGCTTCATTTGGATGAAACATGGCCGTAACAACGATAATAGATGGCAACAAAATTCAACATCAAATTTCAAGGCCATTCAAATAGTGCAAGATGGCTTCATTTGGATGAAACACGACCGTAACAACGATAATAGATGGCAACAAAACTCAACATCAAATTTCAAGGCCATTCAAATAGTGCAAGATGGCTTCATTTGGATGAAACATGGCCGTAACAACGATAATAGATGGCAACAAAATTCAACATCAAATTTCAAGGCCATTCAAATAGTGCAAGATGGCTTCATTTGGATGAAACATGGCCGTAACAACGATAATAGATGGCAAAAAAAACTCAACATCAAATTTCAAGGCCATTCAAATAGTGCAAGATGGCTTCATTTGGATGAAACATGGCCACAACAACGATAATAGATGGCAAAAAAACTCAACATCAAATTTCAAGGCCATTCAAATAGTGCAAGATGGCTTCATTTGGATGAAACATGGCCGTAACAACGATAATAGATGGCAACAAAATTCAACATCAAATTTCAAGGTCATTCAAATAGTGCAAGATGGCTTTATTTGGATGAAACATGGCCGTAACAACGATAATAGATGGCAACAAAACTCAACATCAAATTTCAAGGACATTCAAATAGTGCAAGATGGCTTTATTTTAATGAAACATGGTCGTAACAACGATAATAGATGGCAACCAAACTCAACATCAAATTTCAAGGCCATTCAAATAGTACAAGATGGCATCGTTTGGATGAAACATGGCCGTAACAACGATAATAGATGGCAACAAAATTCAACATCAAATTTCAAGGCCATTCAAATAGTGCAAGATGGCTTCATTTGGATGAAACATGGCCGTAACAACGATAATAGATGGCAACAAAATTCAACATCAAATTTCAAGGCCATTCAAATAGTGCAAAATGGCTTCATTTGGATGAAACATGGCTGTAACAACGATAATAGATGGCAACAAAACTCAACATCAAATTTCAAGGACATTCAAATAGTGCAAGATGGCTTCATTTGGATGAAACATAGCCGTAACAACGATAATAGATGGCAAAAAAACTCAACATCAAATTTCAAGGCCATTCAAATAGTGCAAGATGGCTTCATTTGGATGAAACATGGCCGTAACAACGATAATAGATGGCAACAAAATTCAACATCAAATTTCAAGGCTATTGAAATAGTGCAAGGTGGCTTTATTTGGATGAAACATGGCCCCAACAACGATAATAGATGGCAAAAAAACTCAACATCAAATTTCAAGGCCATTCAAATAGTGCAAGATGGCTTCATTTGGATAAAACATGGCCGTAACAACGATAATAGATGGCAACAAAATTCAACATCAAATTTCAAGGCCATTCAAATAGTGCAAGATGGCTTCATTTGGATGAAACATGGCCACAACAACGATAATAGATGGCAAAAAAACTCAACATCAAATTTCAAGGCCATTCAAATAGTGCAAGATGGCTTCATTTGGATGAAACATGGCCGTAACAACGATAATAGATGGCAACAAAATTCAACATCAAATTTCAAGGTCATTCAAATAGTGCAAGATGGCTTTATTTGGATGAAACATGGCCGTAATAACGATAATAGATGGCAACAAAACTCAACATCAAATTTCAAGGACATTCAAATAGTGCAAGATGGCTTTATTTTAATGAAACATGGTCGTAACAACGATAATAGATGGCAACAAAACTCAACATCAAATTTCAAGGACATTCAAATAGTGCAAGATGGCTTCATTTGGATGAAACATGGCCGTAACAACGATAATAGATGGCAAAAAAACTCAACATCAAATTTCAAGGCCATTCAAATAGTGCAAGATGGCTTCATTTGGATGAAACATGGCCGTAACAACGATAATAGATGGCAACAAAATTCAACATCAAATTTCAAGGCCATTCAAATAGTGCAAGGTGGCTTTATTTGGATGAAACATGGCCCCAACAACGATAATAGATGGCAAAAAAACTCAACATCAAATTTCAAGGCCATTCAAATAGTGCAAGATGGCTTCATTTGGATGAAACATGGCCGTAACAACGATAATAGATGGCAACAAAATTCAACATCAAATTTCAAGGCCATTAACATTGTGCAAGATGGCTTCATTTGGATGAAACATGGCCGTAACAACGATACTAGATGGCAAAAAAACTCAACATCAAATTTCAAGGCCATTCAAATAGTGCAAGATGGCTTCATTTGGATGAAACATGGACACAACAACGATAATAGATGGCAAAAAAACTCAACATCAAATTTCAAGGCCATTCAAATAGTGCAAGATGGCTTCATTTGGATGAAACATGGCCACAACAACGATAATAGATGGCAAAAAAAATCAACATCAAATTTCAAGGCCATTCAAATAGTGCAAGATGGCTTCATTTGGATGAAACATGGCCACAACAACGATAATAGATGGCAAAAAAACTCAACATCAAATTTCAAGGCCATTCAAATAGTGCAAGATGGCTTCATTTGGATGAAACATGGCCGTAACAACGATAATAGATGGCAACAAAATTCAACATCAAATTTCAAGGTCATTCAAATAGTGCAAGATGGCTTTATTTGGATTAAACATGGCCGTAACAACGTAGTATCATGGCCATGGCTGGATGAAACATGGCCGTAACAACGATAATAGATGGCAACAAAATTCAACATCAAATTTCAAGGCCATTCAAATAGTACAAGATGGCTTCATTTGGATGAAACATGGCCACAACAACGATAATAGATGGCAAAAAAACTCAACATCAAATTTCAAGGCCATTCAAATAGTGCAAGATGGCTTCATTTGGATGAAACATGGCCACAACAACGATAATAGATGGCAACAAAATTTAACATCAAATTTCAAGGTCATTCAAATAGTGCAAGATGGCTTTATTTGGATGAAACATGGCCGTAACAACGATAATAGATGGCAACAAAACTCAACATCAAATTTCAAGGCCATTCAAATAGTGCAAGATGGCTTCATTTGGATGAAACATGGCCACAACAACGATAATAGATGGCAAAAAAACTCAACATCAAATTTAAAGGCCATTCAAATAGTGCAAGATGGCTTCATTTGGATGAAACATAGACACAACAACAATAATAGATGGCGAAATAATTTAACATCAAATTTCAAGGTCACTCAAATAGTGCAAGATGGCTTTATTTGGATGAAACATGGCCGTAACAACGATAATAGATGGCAACAAAACTCAACATCAAATTTCAAGGACATTCAAATAGTGCAAGATGGCTTTATTTGGATGAAACATGGCCGTAACAACGATAATAGATGGCAACAAAATTCAACATCAAATTTCAAGGACATTCAAATAGTGCAAGATGGCTTCATTTGGATGAAACATGGCCACAACAACGATAATAGATGGCAACAAAATTCAACATCAAATTTCAAGGCCATTCAAATAGTGCAAGATGGCTTTCTTTGGATGAAACATGGCTGTAACAACGATAATAGATGGCAAAAAAACTCAACATCAAATTTCAAGGACATTGAAATAGTGCAAGATGGCTTCATTTGGATGAAACATGGCCGTAACAACGATAATAGATGGCAACAAAATTCAACATCAAATTTCAAGGCCATTCAAATAGTGCAAGATGGCTTCATTTGGATGAAACATGGCCGTAACAACGATAATAGATGGCAACAAAATTCAACATCAAATTTCAAGGCCATTCAAATAGTGCAAGATGGCTTCATTTGGATGAAACATGGCCGTAACAACGATAATAGATGGCAACAAAATTCAACATCAAATTTCAAGGCCATTCAAATAGTGCAATATGACTTCATTTGGATGTAACATGGCCGTAACAACGATAATAGATGGCAAAAAAACTCAACATCAAATTTCAAGGCCATTCAAATAGTGCAAGATGGCTTCATTTGGATGAAACATGGCCGTAACAACGATAATAGATGGCAAAAAAAACTTAACATCAAATTTCAAGGCCATTGAATTAGTGCAAGATGGCTTCATTTGGATGAAACACGGCCGTAACAACGATAATAGATGGCAACAAAATTCAACATCAAATTTCAAGGCCATTCAAATAGTGCAAGATGGCTTCATTTGGATGAAACATGGCCGTAACAACGATAATAGATGGCAAAAAAAACTAAACATCAAATTTCAAGGCTATTCAAATAGTGCAATATGACTTCATTTGGATATAACATGGCCGTAACAACGATAATAGATGGCAAAAAAACTCAACATCAAATTTCAAGGCCATTGAATTAGTGCAAGATGGCTTCATTTGGATGAAACAAGGCCGTAACAACGATAATAGATGGCAAAAAAACTCAACATCAAATTTAAAGGCCATTCAAATAGTGCAAGATGGCTTCATTTGGATGAAACATGGCCGTAACAACGATAATAGATGGCAACAAAATTCAACATCAAATTTCAAGGCCATTCAAATAGTGCAATATGACTTCATTTGGATATAACATGGCCGTAACAACGATAATAGATGGCAACAAAACTCAACATCAAATTTCAAGGCCATTCAAATAGTGCAATATGGCTTCATTTGGATGAAACATGGCCGTAACAACGATAATAGATAGCAACAAAATTCAACATCAAATTTCAAGGCCATTCAAATAGTGCAATATGACTTCATTTGGATGAAACATGGCCGTAACAACGATAATAGATGGCAAAAAAACTCAACATCAAATTTCAAGGCCATTCAAATAGTGCAAGATGGCTTCATTTGGATGAAACATGGCCGTAACAACGATAATAGATGGCAACAAAATTCAACATCATATTTCAAGGCCAATTAATTAGTGCAAGATGCCTTTATTTGGATGTAACATGGTCGTAACAACGATAATAGAAGGCAACAAAACTCAACATCAAATTTTAAGTTCATTCAAATAGTGCAAGATGGCTTCATTTGGATGAAACATGGCCGTAACAACGATAATAGATGGCAACAAAATTCAACATCAAATTTCAAGGCCATTCAAATAGTGCAAGATGGCTTCATTTGGATGAAACACGACCGTAACAACGATAATAGATGGCAACAAAACTCAACATCAAATTTCAAGGCCATTCAAATAGTGCAAGATGGCTTCATTTGGATGAAACATGGCCGTAACAACGATAATAGATGGCAACAAAATTCAACATCAAATTTCAAGGCCATTCAAATAGTGCAAGATGGCTTCATTTGGATGAAACATGGCCGTAACAACGATAATAGATGGCAAAAAAAACTCAACATCAAATTTCAAGGCCATTGAAATAGTGCAAGATGACTTCATTTGGATGAAACACGGCCGTAACAACGATTATAGATGGCAACAAAACTCAACATCAAATTTCAAGGCCATTCAAATAGTGCAAGATGGCTTCATTTGGATGAAACATGGCCGTAACAACGATAATAGATGGCAAAAAAACTCAACATCAAATTTCAAGGCCATTGAAATAGTGCAAGATGACTTCATTTGGATGAAACACGGCCGTAACAACGATTATAGATGGCAACAAAACTCAACATCAAATTTCAAGGCCATTCAAATAGTGCAAGATGGCTTCATTTGGAAGAAACATGGCCGTAACAACGATAATAGATGGCAAAAAAACTCAACATCAAATTTCAAGGCCATTGAATTAGAGCAAGATGCCTTTATTTCGATGAAACATGGCCGTAACAACGATAATAGATGGCAACAAAACTCAACATCAAATTTCAAGGACATTCAAATAGTGCAAGATGGCTTTATTTTAATGAAACATGGTCGTAACAACGATAATAGATGGCAACAAAACTCAACATCAAATTTCAAGGACATTCAAATAGTGCAAGATGGCTTCATTTGGATGAAACATGGCCATAACAACGATAATAGATGGCAAAAAAACTCAACATCAAATTTCAAGGCCATTCAAATAGTGCAAGATGGCTTCATTTGGATGAAACATGGCCGTAACAACGATAATAGATGGCAACAAAATTCAACATCAAATTTCAAGGCCATTCAAATAGTGCAAGATGGCTTTATTTGGATGAAACATGGCCCCAACAACGATAATAGATGGCAACAAAACTCAACATCAAATTTCAAGGCCATTCAAATAGTGCAAGATGGCTTCATTTGGATGAAACATGGCCACAACAACGATAATAGATGGCAACAAAATTTAACATCAAATTTCAAGGTCATTCAAATAGTGCAAGATGGCTTTATTTGGATGAAACATGGCCGTAACAACGATAATAGATGGCAACAAAACTCAACATCAAATTTCAAGGCCATTCAAATAGTGCAAGATGGCTTCATTTGGATGAAACATGGCCACAACAACGATAATAGATGGCAAAAAAACTCAACATCAAATTTAAAGGCCATTCAAATAGTGCAAGATGGCTTCATTTGGATGAAACATAGACACAACAACAATAATAGATGGCAACAAAATTCAACATCAAATTTCAAGGCCATTCAAATAGTGCAAGATGGCTTTCTTTGGATGAAACATGGCCGTAACAACGATAATAGATGGCAAAAAAACTCAACATCAAATTTCAAGGACATTCAAATAGTGCAAGATGGCTTTATTTGGATGAAACATGGCCGTAACAACGATAATAGATGGCAACAAAATTCAACATCAAATTTCAAGGACATTCAAATAGTGCAAGATGGCTTCATTTGGATGAAACATGGCCGTAACAACGATAATAGATGGCAACAAAATTCAACATCAAATTTCAAGGCCATTCAAATAGTGCAAGATGGCTTTCTTTGGATGAAACATGGCTGTAACAACGATAATAGATGGCAAAAAAACTCAACATCAAATTTCAAGGACATTGAAATAGTGCAAGATGGCTTCATTTGGATGAAACATGGCCGTAACAACGATAATAGATGGCAACAAAATTCAACATCAAATTTCAAGGCCATTCAAATAGTGCAAGATGGCTTCATTTGGATGAAACATGGCCGTAACAACGATAATAGATGGCAACAAAATTCAACATCAAATTTCAAGGACATTCAAATAGTGCAAGATGGCTTCATTTGGATGAAACATGGCCGTAACAACGATAATAGATGGCAACAAAATTCAACATCAAATTTCAAGGCCATTCAAATAGTGCAATATGACTTCATTTGGATGTAACATGGCCGTAACAACGATAATAGATGGCAACAAAACTCAACATCAAATTTCACGGCCATTCAAATAGTGCAAGATGGCTTCATTTGGATGAAACATGGCCGTAACAACGATAATAGATGGCAAAAAAAACTTAACATCAAATTTCAAGGCCATTGAATTAGTGCAAGATGGCTTCATTTGGATGAAACACGGCCGTAACAACGATAATAGATGGCAACAAAATTCAACATCAAATTTCAAGGCCATTCAAATAGTGCAAGATGGCTTCATTTGGATGAAACATGGCCGTAACAACGATAATAGATGGCAAAAAAAAACTAAACATCAAAATTCAAGGCCATTCAAATAGTGCAATATGACTTCATTTGGATATAACATGGCCGTAACAACGATAATAGATGGCAAAAAAACTCAACATCAAATTTCAAGGCCATTGAATTAGTGCAAGATGGCTTCATTTGGATGAAACATGGCCGTAACAACGATAATAGATGGCAAAAAAACTCAACATCAAATTTAAAGGCCATTGAAATAGTGCAAGATGACTTCATTTGGATGAAACATGGCCGTAACAACGATAATAGATGGCAACAAAATTCAACATCAAATTTCAAGGCCATTCAAATAGTGCAATATGACTTCATTTGGATGAAACATGGCCGTAACAACGATAATAGATGGCAACAAAACTCAACATCAAATTTCAAGGCCATTCAAATAGTGCAATATGGCTTCATTTGGATGAAACATGGCCGTAACAACGATAATAGATGGCAACAAAATTCAACATCAAATTTCAAGGCCATTCAAATAGTGCAATATGACTTCATTTGGATGAAACATGGCCGTAACAACGATAATAGATGGCAACAAAACTCAACATCAAATTTCAAGGCCATTCAAATAGTGCAAGATGGCTTCATTTGGATGAAACATGGCCGTAACAACGATAATAGATGGCAACAAAATTCAACATCATATTTCAAGGCCAATTAATTAGTGCAAGATGCCTTTATGTGGATGTAACATGGTCGTAACAACGATAATAGAAGGCAACAAAACTCAACATCAAATTTTAAGTTCATTCAAATAGTGCAAGATGGCTTCATTTGGATGAAACATGGCCGTAACAACGATAATAGATGGCAACAAAATTCAACATCAAATTTCAAGGCCATTCAAATAGTGCAAGATGGCTTCATTTGGATGAAACACGACCGTAACAACGATAATAGATGGCAACAAAACTCAACATCAAATTTCAAGGCCATTCAAATAGTGCAAGATGGCTTCATTTGGATGAAACATGGCCGTAACAACGATAATAGATGGCAACAAAATTCAACATCAAATTTCAAGGCCATTCAAATAGTGCAAGATGGCTTCATTTGGATGAAACATGGCCGTAACAACGATAATAGATGGCAAAAAAACTCAACATCAAATTTCAAGGCCATTCAAATAGTGCAAGATGACTTCATTTGGATGAAACACGGCCGTAACAACGATTATAGATGGCAACAAAACTCAACATCAAATTTCAAGGCCATTCAAATAGTGCAAGATGGCTTCATTTGGAAGAAACATGGCCGTAACAACGATAATAGATGGCAAAAAAAACTCAACATCAAATTTCAAGGCCATTGAATTAGAGCAAGATGCCTTTATTTCGATGAAACATGGCCGTAACAACGATAATAGATGGCAACAAAATTCAACATCAAATTTCAAGGCCATTCAAATAGTGCAAGATGGCTTCATTTGGATGAAACATGGCCGTAACAACGATAATAGATGGCAACAAAATTCAACATCAAATTTCAAGGCCAATGAATTAGTGCAAGATGCCTTTATTTGGATGTAACATGGTCGTAACAACGATAATAGAAGGCAACCAAACTCAACATCAAATTTTAAGTCCATTCAAATAGTGCAAGATGGCTTCATTTGGATGAAACATGGCCGTAGCAACGATAATAGATGGCAACAAAATTCAACATCAAATTTCAAGGCCATTCAAATAGTGCAAGATGGCTTCATTTGGATGAAACACGGCCGTAACAACGATAATAGATGGCAACAAAACTCAACATCAAATTTCAAGGCCATTCAAATAGTGCAAGATGGCTTCATTTGGATGAAACATGGCCGTAACAACGATAATAGATGGCAACAAAATTCAACATCAAATTTCAAGGCCATTCAAATAGTGCAAGATGGCTTCATTTGGATGAAACATGGCCGTAACAACGATAATAGATGGCAACAAAATTCAACATCAAATTTCAAGGCCATTCAAATAGTGCAAGATGGCTTCATTTGGATGAAACATGGCCGTAACAACGATAATAGATGGCAACAAAATTCAACATCAAATTTCAAGGCCATTCAAATAGTGCAAGATGGCTTCATTTGGATGAAACATGGCCGTAACAACGATAATAGATGGCAACAAAACTCAACATCAAATTACAAGGCCATTCAAATAGTGCAAGATGGCTTCATTTGGATGAAACATGGCCGTAACAACGATAATAGATGGCAACAAAATTCAACATCAAATTTCAAGGCCATTCAAATAGTGCAATATGACTTCATTTGGATGTAACATGGCCGTAACAACGATAATAGATGGCAAAAAAAACTCAACATCAAATTTCAAGGCCATTCAAATAGTGCAAGATGGCTTCATTTGGATGAAACATGGCCGTAACAACGATAATAGATGGCAAAAAAAACTTAACATCAAATTTCAAGGCCATTGAATTAGTGCAAGATGGCTTCATTTGGATGAAACACGGCCGTAACAACGATAATAGATGGCAACAAAATTCAACATCAAATTTCAAGGCCATTCAAATAGTGCAAGATGGCTTCATTTGGATGAAACATGGCCGTAACAACGATAATAGATGGCAAAAAAAACTAAACATCAAATTTCAAGGCCATTCAAATAGTGCAATATGACTTCATTTGGATATAACATGGCCGTAACAACGATAATAGATGGCAAAAAAAACTCAACATCAAATTTCAAGGCCATTGAATTAGTGCAAGATGGCTTCATTTGGATGAAACATGGCCGTAACAACGATAATAGATGGCGAAAAAACTCAACATCAAATTTAAAGGCCATTCAAATAGTGCAAGATGGCTTCATTTGGATGAAACATGGCCGTAACAACGATAATAGATGGCAACAAAATTCAACATCAAATTTCAAGGCCATTCAAATAGTGCAATATGACTTCATTTGGATATAACATGGCCGTAACAACGATAATAGATGGCAAAAAAACTCAACATCAAATTTCAAGGCCATTCAAATAGTGCAAGATGGCTTCATTTGGATGAAACATGGCCGTAACAACGATAATAGATGGCAACAAAATTCAACATCAAATTTCAAGGCCAATTAATAAGTGCAAGATGCCTTTATTTGGATGTAACATGGTCGTAACAACGATAATAGAAGGCAACAAAACTCAACATCAAATTTTAAGTTCATTCAAATAGTGCAAGATGGCTTCATTTGGATGAAACATGGCCGTAACAACGATAATAGATGGCAACAAAATTCAACATCAAATTTCAAGGCCATTCAAATAGTGCAAGATGGCTTCATATGGATGAAACACGACCGTAACAACGATAATAGATGGCAACAAAACTCAACATCAAATTTCAAGGCCATTCAAATAGTGCAAGATGGCTTCATTTGGATGAAACATGGCCGTAACAACGATAATAGATGGCAACAAAATTCAACATCAAATTTCAAGGCCATTCAAATAGTGCAAGATGGCTTCATTTGGATGAAACATGGCCGTAACAACGATAATAGATGGCAAAAAAACTCAACATCAAATTTCAAGGCCATTGAAATAGTGCAAGATGACTTCATTTGGATGAAACACGGCCGTAACAACGATTATAGATGGCAACAAAACTCAACATCAAATTTCAAGGCCATTCAAATAGTGCAAGATGGCTTCATTTGGATGAAACATGGCCGTAACAACGATAATAGATGGCAAAAAAACTCAACATCAAATTTCAAGGCCATTGAATTAGAGCAAGATGCCTTTATTTCGATGAAACATGGCCGTAACAACGATAATAGATGGCAACAAAATTCAACATCAAATTTCAAGGCCATTCAAATAGTGCAAGATGGCTTCATTTGGATGAAACATGGCCGTAACAACGATAATAGATGGCAACAAAATTCAACATCAAATTTCAAGGCCAATGAATTAGTGCAAGATGCCTTTATTTGGATGTAACATGGTCGTAACAACGATAATAGAAGGCAACCAAACTCAACATCAAATTTTAAGTCCATTCAAATAGTGCAAGATGGCTTCATTTGGATGAAACATGGCCGTAGCAACGATAATAGATGGCAACAAAATTCAACATCAAATTTCAAGGCCATTCAAATAGTGCAAGATGGCTTCATTTGGATGAAACACGGCCGTAACAACGATTATAGATGGCAACAAAACTCAACATCAAATTTCAAGGCCATTCAAATAGTGCAAGATGGCTTCATTTGGATGAAATATGGCCGTAACAACGATAATAGATGGCAAAAAAATTCAACATCAAATTTCAAGGCCATTCAAATAGTGCAATATGGCTTCATTTGGATGAAACATGGCCGTAACAACGATAATAGATGGCAACAAAATTCAACATCAAATTTCAAGGCCATTCAAATAGTGCAAGATGGCTTCATTTGGATGAAACATGGCCGTAACAACGATAATAGATGGCAAAAAAACTCAACATCAAATTTCAAGGCCATTCAAATAGTGCAAGATGGCTTCATTTGGATGAAACATGGCCGTAACAACGATAATAGATGGCAAAAAAACTCAACATCAAATTTAAAGTACATGCAAATAGTGCAATATGGCTTCATTTGGATGAAACATGGCCGTAATAACGATAATAGATGGCAACAAAATTCAACATCAAATTTCAAGGCCATTCAAATAGTGCAAGATGGCTTCATTTGGATGAAACATGGCCACAACAACGATAATAGATGGCAACAAAACTCAACATCAAATTTAAAGGCCATTCAAATAGTGCAATATGGCTTCATTTGGATGAAACATGGCCGTAACAACGATAATAGATGGCAACAAAATTCAACATCAAATTTCAAGGCCATTCAAATAGTGCAAGATGGCTTCATTTGGATGAAACACGACCGTAACAACGATAATAGATGGCAACAAAACTCAACATCAAATTTCAAGGCCATTCAAATAGTGCAAGATGGCTTCATTTGGATGAAACATGGCCGTAACAACGATAATAGATGGCAACAAAATTCAACATCAAATTTCAAGGCCATTCAAATAGTGCAAGATGGCTTCATTTGGATGAAACATGGCCGTAACAACGATAATAGATGGCAAAAAAACTAAACATCAAATTTCAAGGCCATTGAATTAGTGCAAGATGCCTTTATTTGGATGAAACATGGCCGTAACAACGATAATAGATGGCAACAAAATTCAACATCAAATTTCAAGGCCATTCAAATAGTGCAAGATGGCTTCATTTGGATGAAACATGGCCGTAACAACGATAATAGATGGCAAAAAAACTCAACATCAAATTTTAAGTACATGCAAATAGTGCAAGATGGCTTCATTTGGATGAAACATGGCCGTAACAACGATAATAGATGGCAAAAAAACTCAACATCAAATTTCAAGGCCATTCAAATAGTGCAAGATGGCTTCATTTGGATGAAACATGGCCGTAACAACGATAATAGATGGCAACAAAATTCAACATCAAATTTCAAGGCCATTCAAATAGTGCAAGATGGCTTCATTTGGATGAAACATGGCCGTAACAACGATAATAGATGGCAAAAAAACTAAACATCAAATTTCAAGGCCATTGAATTAGTGCAAGATGCCTTTATTTGGATGAAACATGGCCGTAACAACGATAATAGATGGCAACAAAATTCAACATCAAATTTCAAGGCCATTCAAATAGTGCAAGATGGCTTCATTTGGATGAAACATGGCCGTAACAACGATAATAGATGGCAAAAAACTCAACATCAAATTTTAAGTACATGCAAACAGTGCAAGATGGCTTCATTTGGATGAAACATGGCCGTAACAACGATAATAGATGGCAACAAAACTCAACATCAAATTTCAAGGCCATTCAAATAGTGCAAGATGGCTTCATTTGGATGAAACATGGCCGTAACAACGATAATAGATGGCAACAAAACTCAACATCAAATTTCAAGGCCATTCAAATAGTGCAAGATGGCTTCATTTGGATGAAACATGGCCGTAACAACGATAATAGATGGCAACAAAATTCAACATCAAATTTCAAGGCCATTCAAATAGTGCAAGATGGCTTCATTTGGATGAAACACGACCGTAACAACGATAATAGATGGCAACAAAACTCAACATCAAATTTCAAGGCCATTCAAATAGTGCAAGATGGCTTCATTTGGATGAAACATGGCCGTAACAACGATAATAGATGGCAACAAAATTCAACATCAAATTTCAAGGCCATTCAAATAGTGCAAGATGGCTTCATTTGGATGATACATGGCCACAACAACGATAATAGATGGCAACAAAATTCAACATCAAATTTCAAGGCCATTCAAATAGTGCAAGATGGCTTCATTTGGATGAAACATGGCCGTAACAACGATAATAGATGGCAACAAAATTGAACATCAAATTTCAAGGCCATTCAAATAGTGCAAAATGGCTTCATTTGGATGAAACATGGCTGTAACAACGATAATAGATGGCAACAAAACTCAACATCAAATTTCAAGGACATTCAAATAGTGCAAGATGGCTTCATTTGGATGAAACATAGCCGTAACAACGATAATAGATGGCAAAAAAACTCAACATCAAATTTCAAGGCCATTAACATTGTGCAAGATGGCTTCATTTGGATGAAACATGGCCGTAACAACGATAATAGATGGCAACAAAATTCAACATCAAATTTCAAGGCTATTGAAATAGTGCAAGGTGGCTTTATTTGGATGAAACATGGCCCCAACAACGATAATAGATGGCAAAAAAACTCAACATCAAATTTCAAGGCCATTCAAATAGTGCAAGATGGCTTCATTTGGATAAAACATGGCCGTAACAACGATAATAGATGGCAACAAAATTCAACATCAAATTTCAAGGCCATTAACATTGTGCAAGATGGCTTCATTTGGATGAAACATGGCCACAACAACGATAATAGATGGCAACAAAATTCAACATCAAATTTCAAGGCCATTCAAATAGTGCAAGATGGCTTCATTTGGATGAAACATGGCCGTAACAACGATAATAGATGGCAAAAAAAACTCAACATCAAATTTTAAGTACATGCAAATAGTGCAAGATGGCTTCATTTGGATGAAACATGGCGGTAACAACGATAATAGATGGCAAAAAAACTCAACATCAAATTTCAAGGCCATTCAAATAGTGCAAGATGGCTTCATTTGGATGAAACATGGCCGTAACAACGATAATAGATGGCAACAAAACTCAACATCAAATTTCAAGGCCATTCAAATAGTGCAAGATGGCTTCATTTGGATGAAACATGGCCACAACAACGATAATAGATGGCAACAAAACTCAACATCAAATTTCAAGGCCATTCAAATAGTGCAAGATGGCTTCATTTGGATGAAACATGGCCGTAACAACGATAATAGATGGCAACAAAACTCAACATCAAATTTCAAGGCCATTCAAATAGTGCAAGATGGCTTCATTTGGATGAAACATGGCCGTAACAACGATAATAGATGGCAACAAAATTCAACATCAAATTAAAAGGCCATTCAAATAGTGCAAGATGGCTTTATTTGGATGAAACATGGCCGTAACAACGATAATAGATGGCAACAAAATTCAACATCAAATTTCAAGGCCATTCAAATAGTGCAAGATGGCTTCATTTGGATGAAACATGGCCACAACAACGATAATAGATGGCAAAAAAACTCAACATCAAATTTCAAGGCCATTCAAATAGTGCAAGATGGCTTCATTTGGATGAAACATGGCCACAACAACGATAATAGATGGCAAAAAAACTCAACATCAAATTTCAAGGCCATTCAAATAGTGCAAGATGGCTTCATTTGGATGAAACATGGCCGTAACAACGATAATAGATGGCAACAAAATTCAACATCAAATTTCAAGGTCATTCAAATAGTGCAAGATGGCTTTATTTGGATGAAACATGGCCGTAACAACGATAATAGATGGCAACAAAACTCAACATCAAATTGCAAGGACATTCAAATAGTGCAAGATGGCTTTATTTTAATGAAACATGGTCGTAACAACGATAATAGATGGCAACAAAATTCAACATCAAATTTCAAGGCCATTCAAATAGTACAAGATGGCATCGTTTGGATGAAACATGGCCGTAACAACGATAATAGATGGCAAAAAAAACTTAACATCAAATTTCAAGGCCATTGAATTAGTGCAAGATGGCTTCATTTGGATGAAACACGGCCGTAACAACGATAATAGATGGCAACAAAATTCAACATCAAATTTCAAGGCCATTCAAATAGTGCAAGATGGCTTCATTTGGATGAAACATGGCCGTAACAACGATAATAGATGGCAAAAAAAACTAAACATCAAATTTCAAGGCCATTCAAATAGTGCAATATGACTTCATTTGGATGAAACATGGCCGTAACAACGATAATAGATGGCAAAAAAACTCAACATCAAATTTCAAGGCCATTCAAATAGTGCAAGATGGCTTCATTTGGATGAAACATGGCCGTAACAACGATAATAGATGGCAAAAAAACTCAACATCAAATTTCAAGGCCATTGAATTAGTGCAAGATGGCTTCATTTGGATGAAACATGGCCGTAACAACGATAATAGATGGCAACAAAATTCAACATCAAATTTCAAGGCCATTCAAATAGTGCAAGATGGCTTCATTTGGATGAAACATGGCCGTAACAACGATAATAGATGGCAACAAACTCAACATCAATTTTCAAGGTCATTCAAATAGTGCAATATGGCTTCATTTGGATGAAACATGGCCGTAACAACGATAATAGATAGCAACAAAATTCAACATCAAATTTCAAGGCCATTCAAATAGTGCAATATGACTACATTTGGATGAAACATGCCCGTAACAACGATAATAGATGGCAAAAAAACTCAACATCAAATTTCAAGGCCATTCAAATAGTGCAAGATGGCTTCATTTGGATGAAACATGGCCGTAACAACGATAATAGATGGCAACAAAATTCAACATCATATTTCAAGGCCAATTAATTAGTGCAAGATGCCTTTATTTGGATGTAACATGGCCGTAACAACGATAATAGATGGCAACAAAATTCAACATCAAATTTCAAGGCCATTCAAATAGTGCAAGATGGCTTCATTTGGATGAAACATGGCCGTAACAACGATAATAGATGGCAAAAAAACTCAACATCAAATTTCAAGGCCATTGAAATAGTGCAAGATGACTTCATTTGGATGAAACACGGCCGTAACAACGATTATAGATGGCAACAAAACTCAACATCAAATTTCAAGGCCATTCAAATAGTGCAATATGATTTCATTTGGATATAACATGGCCGTAACAACGATAATAGATGGCAACAAAACTCAACATCAAATTTCAAGGCCATTCAAATAGTGCAATATGGCTTCATTTGGATGAAACATGCCCGTAACAACGATAATAGAAGGCAACAAAACTCAACATCAAATTTCAAGGCCATTCAAATAGTGCAAGATGGCTTCATTTGGATGAAACATGGCCGTAACAACGATAATAGATGGCAACAAAATTCAACATCAAATTTCAAGGCCATTCAAATAGTGCAAGATGGCTTCATTTGGATGAAACACGACCGTAACAACGATAATAGATGGCAACAAAACTCAACATCAAATTAAAAGGCCATTCAAATAGTGCAAGATGGCTTCATTTGGATGAAACATGGCCGTAACAACGATAATAGATGGCAACAAAATTCAACATCAAATTTCAAGGCCATTCAAATAGTGCAAGATGGCTTCATTTGGATGAAACATGGCCGTAACAACGATAATAGATGGCAAAAAAACTCAACATCAAATTTCAAGGCCATTGAAATAGTGCAAGATGACTTCATTTGGATGAAACACGGCCGTAACAACGATTATAGATGGCAACAAAACTCAACATCAAATTTCAAGGCCATTCAAATAGTGCAAGATGGCTTCATTAGGATGAAACATGGCCGTAACAACGATAATAGATGGCAAAAAAACTCAACATCAAATTTCAAGGCCATTGAAATAGTGCAAGATGACTTCATTTGGATGAAACACGGCCGTAACAACGATTATAGATGGCAACAAAACTCAACATCAAATTTCAAGGCCATTCAAATAGTGCAAGATGGCTTCATTTGGAAGAAACATGGCCACAACAACGATAATAGATGGCAAAAAAACTCAACATCAAATTTCAAGGCCATTGAATTAGAGCAAGATGCCTTTATTTCGATGAAACATGGCCGTAACAACGATAATAGATGGCAACAAAACTCAACATCAAATTTCAAGGACATTCAAATAGTGCAAGATGGCTTTATTTTAATGAAACATGGTCGTAACAACGATAATAGATGGCAACAAAACTCAACATCAAATTTCAAGGCCATTCAAATAGTGCAAGATGGCTTCATTTGGATGAAACATGGCCGTAACAACGATAATAGATGGCAAAAAAACTCAACATCAAATTTCAAGGCCATTCAAATAGTGCAAGATGGCTTCATTTGGATGAAACATGGCCGTAACAACGATAATAGATGGCAACAAAATTCAACATCAAATTTCAAGGCCATTCAAATAGTGCAAGATGGCTTTATTTGGATGAAACATGGCCCCAACAACGATAATAGATGGCAAAAAAACTCAACATCAAATTTCAAGGTCATTCAAATAGTGCAAGATGGCTTCATTTGGATGAAACATGGCCACAACAACGATAATAGATGGCAACAAAATTTAACATCAAATTTCAAGGTCATTCAAATAGTGCAAGATGGCTTTATTTGGATGAAACATGGCCGTAACAACGATAATAGATGGCAACAAAACTCAACATCAAATTTCAAGGCCATTCAAATAGTGCAAGATGGCTTCATTTGGATGAAACATGGCCACAACAACGATAATAGATGGCAAAAAAACTCAACATCAAATTTAAAGGCCATTCAAATAGTGCAAGATGGCTTCATTTGGATGAAACATAGACACAACAACAATAATAGATGGCAGCAAAATTCAACATCAAATTTCAAGGCCATTCAAATAGTGCAAGATGGCTTTCTTTGGATGAAACATGGCCGTAACAACGATAATAGATGGCAAAAAAACTCAACATCAAATTTCAAGGACATTCAAATAGTGCAAGATGGCTTTATTTGGATGAAACATGGCCGTAACAACGATAATAGATGGCAACAAAATTCAACATCAAATTTCAAGGACATTCAAATAGTGCAAGATGGCTTCATTTGGATGAAACATGGCCATAACAACGATAATAGATGGCAACAAAATTCAACATCAAATTTCAAGGCCATTCAAATAGTGCAAGATGGCTTTCTTTGGATGAAACATGGCTGTAACAACGATAATAGATGGCAAAAAAACTCAACATCAAATTTCAAGGACATTGAAATAGTGCAAGATGGCTTCATTTGGATGAAACATGGCCGTAACAACGATAATAGATGGCAACAAAATTCAACATCAAATTTCAAGGCCATTCAAATAGTGCAAGATGGCTTCATTTGGATGAAACATGGCCGTAACAACGATAATAGATGGCAACAAAATTCAACATCAAATTTCAAGGACATTCAAATAGTGCAAGATGGCTTCATTTGGATGAAACATGGCCGTAACAACGATAATAGATGGCAACAAAATTCAACATCAAATTTCAAGGCCATTCAAATAGTGCAATATGACTTCATTTGGATGTAACATGGCCGTAACAACGATAATAGATGGCAAAAAAACTCAACATCAAATTTCAAGGCCATTCAAATAGTGCAAGATGGCTTCATTTGGATGAAACATGGCCGTAACAACGATAATAGATGGCAAAAAAAACTTAACATCAAATTTCAAGGCCATTGAATTAGTGCAAGATGGCTTCATTTGGATGAAACACGGCCGTAACAACGATAATAGATGGCAACAAAATTCAACATCAAATTTCAAGGCCATTCAAATAGTGCAAGATGGCTTCATTTGGATGAAACATGGCCGTAACAACGATAATAGATGGCAAAAAAAACTAAACATCAAAATTCAAGGCCATTCAAATAGTGCAATATGACTTCATTTGGATATAACATGGCCGTAACAACGATAATAGATGGCAAAAAAACTCAACATCAAATTTCAAGGCCATTGAATTAGTGCAAGATGGCTTCATTTGGATGAAACATGGCCGTAACAACGATAATAGATGGCAAAAAAACTCAACATCAAATTTAAAGGCCATTCAAATAGTGCAAGATGGCTTCATTTGGATGAAACATGGCCGTAACAACGATAATAGATGGCAACAAAATTCAACATCAAATTTCAAGGCCATTCAAATAGTGCAATATGACTTCATTTGGATATAACATGGCCGTAACAACGATAATAGATGGCAACAAAACTCAACATCAAATTTCAAGGCCATTCAAATAGTGCAAGATGGCTTCATTTGGATGAAACATGGCCGTAACAACGATAATAGATGGCAACAAAATTCAACATCAAATTTCAAGGCCATTCAAATAGTGCAATATGACTTCATTTGGATGAAACATGGCCGTAACAACGATAATAGATGGCAAAAAAACTCAACATCAAATTTCAAGGCCATTCAAATAGTGCAAGATGGCTTCATTTGGATGAAACATGGCCGTAACAACGATAATAGATGGCAACAAAATTCAACATCATATTTCAAGGCCATTCAAATAGTGCAAGATGCCTTTATTTGGATGTAACATGGTCGTAACAACGATAATAGAAGGCAACAAAACTCAACATCAAATTTCAAGGCCATTCAAATAGTGCAAGATGGCTTCATTTGGATGAAACATGGCCGTAACAACGATAATAGATGGCAACAAAATTCAACATCAAATTTCAAGGCCATTCAAATAGTGCAAGATGGCTTCATTTGGATGAAACACGACCGTAACAACGATAATAGATGGCAACAAAACTCAACATCAAATTTCAAGGCCATTCAAATAGTGCAAGATGGCTTCATTTGGATGAAACATGGCCGTAACAACGATAATAGATGGCAACAAAATTCAACATCAAATTTCAAGGCCATTCAAATAGTGCAAGATGGCTTCATTTGGATGAAACATGGCCGTAACAACGATAATAGATGGCAAAAAAACTCAACATCAAATTTCAAGGCCATTGAAATAGTGCAAGATGACTTCATTTGGATGAAACACGGCCGTAACAACGATTATAGATGGCAACAAAACTCAACATCAAATTTCAAGGCCATTCAAATAGTGCAAGATGGCTTCATTTGGATGAAACATGGCCGTAACAACGATAATAGATGGCAAAAAAAACTCAACATCAAATTTCAAGGCCATTGAATTAGAGCAAGATGCCTTTATTTCGATGAAACATGGCCGTAACAACGATAATAGATGGCAACAAAATTCAACATCAAATTTCAAGGCCATTCAAATAGTGCAAGATGGCTTCATTTGGATGAAACATGGCCGTAACAACGATAATAGATGGCAACAAAATTCAACATCAAATTTCAAGGCCAATGAATTAGTGCAAGATGCCTTTATTTGGATGTAACATGGTCGTAACAACGATAATAGAAGGCAACCAAACTCAACATCAAATTTTAAGTCCATTCAAATAATGCAAGATGGCTTCATTTGGATGAAACATGGCCGTAGCAACGATAATAGATGGCAACAAAATTCAACATCAAATTTCAAGGCCATTCAAATAGTGCAAGATGGCTTCATTTGGATGAAACACGGCCGTAACAACGATAATAGATGGCAACAAAACTCAACATCAAATTTCAAGGCCATTCAAATAGTGCAAGATGGCTTCATTTGGATGAAACATGGCCGTAACAACGATAATAGATGGCAACAAAATTCAACATCAAATTTCAAGGCCATTCAAATAGTGCAAGATGGCTTCATTTGGATGAAACATGGCCGTAACAACGATAATAGATGGCAAAAAAACTCAACATCAAATTTCAAGGCCATTGAAATAGTGCAATATGACTTCATTTGGATGAAACACGGCCGTAACAACGATTATAGATGGCAACAAAACTCAACATCAAATTTCAAGGCCATTCAAATAGTGCAAGATGGCTTCATTTGGAAGAAACATGGCCGTAACAACGATAATAGATGGCAAAAAAACTCAACATCAAATTTCAAGGCCATTGAATTAGAGCAAGATGCCTTTATTTCGATGAAACATGGCCGTAACAACGATAATAGATGGCAACAAAATTCAACATCAAATTTCAAGGCCATTCAAATAGTGCAAGATGGCTTCATTTGGATGAAACATGGCCGTAACAACGATAATAGATGGCAACAAAATTCAACATCAAATTTCAAGGCCAATGAATTAGTGCAAGATGCCTTTATTTGGATGTAACATGGTCGTAACAACGATAATAGAAGGCAACCAAACTCAACATCAAATTTTAAGTCCATTCAAATAATGCAAGATGGCTTCATTTGGATGAAACATGGCCGTAGCAACGATAATAGATGGCAACAAAATTCAACATCAAATTTCAAGGCCATTGAATTAGTGCAAGATGGCTTCATTTGGATGAAACATGGCCGTAACAACGATAATAGATGGCAACAAAATTCAACATCAAATTTCAAGGCCATTCAAATAGTGCAAGATGGCTTCATTTGGATGAAACATGGCCGTAACAACGATAATAGATGGCAAAAAAACTCAACATCAAATTTTAAGTACATGCAAATAGTGCAAGATGGCTTCATTTGGATGTAACATGGCCGTAACAACGATAATAGATGGCAAAAAAACTCAACATCAAATTTCAAGGCCATTGAATTAGTGCAAGATGGCTTCATTTGGATGAAACATGGCCGTAACAACGATAATAGATGGCAACAAAATTCAACATCAAATTTCAAGGCCATTCAAATAGTGCAAGATGGCTTCATTTGGATGAAACATGGCCGTAACAACGATAATAGATGGCAAAAAAACTCAACATCAAATTTTAAGTACATGCAAATAGTGCAAGATGGCTTCATTTGGATGAAACATGGCCGTAACAACGATAATAGATGGCAAAAAAACTCAACATCAAATTTCAAGGCCATTCAAATAGTGCAAGATGGCTTCATTTGGATGAAACATGGCCGTAACAACGATAATAGATGGCAACAAAATTCAACATCAAATTTCAAGGCCATTCAAATAGTGCAAGATGGCTTCATTTGGATGAAGCATGGCCGTAACAACGATAATAGATGGCAAAAAAACTAAACATCAAATTTCAAGGCCAATGAATTAGTGCAAGATGCCTTTATTTGGATGAAACATGGCCGTAACAACGATAATAGATGGCAACAAAATTCAACATCAAATTTCAAGGCCATTCAAATAGTGCAAGATGGCTTCATTTGGATGAAACATGGCCGTAACAACGATAATAGATGGCAAAAAACTCAACATCAAATTTTAAGTACATGCAAACAGTGCAAGATGGCTTCATTTGGATGAAACATGGCCGTAACAACGATAATAGATGGCAACAAAACTCAACATCAAATTTCAAGGCCATTCAAATAGTGCAAGATGGCTTCATTTGGATGAAACATGGCCGTAACAACGATAATAGATGGCAACAAAACTCAACATCAAATTTCAAGGCCATTCAAATAGTGCAAGATGGCTTCATTTGGATGAAACATGGCCGTAACAACGATAATAGATGGCAACAAAATTCAACATCAAATTTCAAGGCCATTCAAATAGTGCAAGATGGCTTCATTTGGATGAAACACGACCGTAACAACGATAATAGATGGCAACAAAACTCAACATCAAATTTCAAGGCCATTCAAATAGTGCAAGATGGCTTCATTTGGATGAAACATGGCCGTAACAACGATAATAGATGGCAACAAAATTCAACATCAAATTTCAAGGCCATTCAAATAGTGCAAGATGGCTTCATTTGGAT
This sequence comes from Anopheles gambiae, assembly GCF_943734735.2. NCBI lineage: Eukaryota > Metazoa > Arthropoda > Insecta > Diptera > Culicidae > Anopheles > Anopheles gambiae. Next base: position 727,396 of record NW_026902715.1, read on the forward strand.
GAAACATGGCCACAACAACGATAATAGATGGCAACAAAATTCAACATCAAATTTCAAGGCCATTCAAATAGTGCAAGATGGCTTCATTTGGATGAAACATGGCCGTAACAACGATAATAGATGGCAACAAAATTGAACATCAAATTTCAAGGCCATTCAAATAGTGCAAAATGGCTTCATTTGGATGAAACATGGCTGTAACAACGATAATAGATGGCAACAAAACTCAACATCAAATTTCAAGGACATTCAAATAGTGCAAGATGGCTTCATTTGGATGAAACATAGCCGTAACAACGATAATAGATGGCAAAAAAACTCAACATCAAATTTCAAGGCCATTAACATTGTGCAAGATGGCTTCATTTGGATGAAACATGGCCGTAACAACGATAATAGATGGCAACAAAATTCAACATCAAATTTCAAGGCTATTGAAATAGTGCAAGGTGGCTTTATTTGGATGAAACATGGCCCCAACAACGATAATAGATGGCAAAAAAACTCAACATCAAATTTCAAGGCCATTCAAATAGTGCAAGATGGCTTCATTTGGATAAAACATGGCCGTAACAACGATAATAGATGGCAACAAAATTCAACATCAAATTTCAAGGCCATTAACATTGTGCAAGATGGCTTCATTTGGATGAAACATGGCCACAACAACGATAATAGATGGCAACAAAATTCAACATCAAATTTCAAGGCCATTCAAATAGTGCAAGATGGCTTCATTTGGATGAAACATGGCCGTAACAACGATAATAGATGGCAAAAAAACTCAACATCAAATTTTAAGTACATGCAAATAGTGCAAGATGGCTTCATTTGGATGAAACATGGCGGTAACAACGATAATAGATGGCAAAAAAACTCAACATCAAATTTCAAGGCCATTCAAATAGTGCAAGATGGCTTCATTTGGATGAAACATGGCCGTAACAACGATAATAGATGGCAACAAAACTCAACATCAAATTTCAAGGCCATTCAAATAGTGCAAGATGGCTTCATTTGGATGAAACATGGCCACAACAACGATAATAGATGGCAACAAAACTCAACATCAAATTTCAAGGCCATTCAAATAGTGCAAGATGGCTTCATTTGGATGAAACATGGCCGTAACAACGATAATAGATGGCAACAAAATTCAACATCAAATTTCAAGGCCATTCAAATAGTGCAAGATGGCTTCATTTGGATGAAACATGGCCGTAACAACGATAATAGATGGCAACAAAATTCAACATCAAATTAAAAGGCCATTCAAATAGTGCAAGATGGCTTTATTTGGATGAAACATGGCCGTAACAACGATAATAGATGGCAACAAAATTCAACATCAAATTTCAAGGCCATTCAAATAGTGCAAGATGGCTTCATTTGGATGAAACATGGCCACAACAACGATAATAGATGGCAAAAAAACTCAACATCAAATTTCAAGGCCATTCAAATAGTGCAAGATGGCTTTATTTGGATGAAACATGGCCGTAACAACGATAATAGATGGCAACAAAACTCAACATCAAATTGCAAGGACATTCAAATAGTGCAAGATGGCTTTATTTTAACGAAACATGGTCGTAACAACGATAATAGATGGCAACAAAATTCAACATCAAATTTCAAGGCCATTCAAATAGTACAAGATGGCATCGTTTGGATGAAACATGGCCGTAACAACGATAATAGATGGCAAAAAAAACTTAACATCAAATTTCAAGGCCATTGAATTAGTGCAAGATGGCTTCATTTGGATGAAACACGGCCGTAACAACGATAATAGATGGCAACAAAATTCAACATCAAATTTCAAGGCCATTCAAATAGTGCAAGATGGCTTCATTTGGATGAAACATGTCCGTAACAACGATAATAGATGGCAAAAAAAACTAAACATCAAATTTCAAGGCCATTCAAATAGTGCAATATGACTTCATTTGGATGAAACATGGCCGTAACAACGATAATAGATGGCAAAAAAACTCAACATCAAATTTGAAGGCCATTGAATTAGTGCAAGATGGCTTCATTTGGATGAAACATGGCCGTAACAACGATAATAGATGGCAAAAAAACTCAACATCAAATTTAAAGGCCATTCAAATAGTGCAAGATGGCTTCATTTGGATGAAACATGGCCGTAACAACGATAATAGATGGCAACAAAATTCAACATCAAATTTCAAGGCCATTCAAATAGTGCAATATGATTTCATTTGGATATAACATGGCCGTAACAACGATAATAGATGGCAACAAAACTCAACATCAAATTTCAAGGCCATTCAAATAGTGCAATATGGCTTCATTTGGATGAAACATGGCCGTAACAACGATAATAGATAGCAACAAAATTCAACATCAAATTTCAAGGCCATTCAAATAGTGCAATATGACTTCATTTGGATGAAACATGCCCGTAACAACGATAATAGATGGCAAAAAAACTCAACATCAAATTTCAAGGCCATTCAAATAGTGCAAGATGGCTTCATTTGGATGAAACATGGCCGTAACAACGATAATAGATGGCAACAAAATTCAACATCATATTTCAAGGCCAATTAATTAGTGCAAGATGCCTTTATTTGGATGTAACATGGCCGTAACAACGATAATAGATGGCAACAAAATTCAACATCAAATTTCAAGGCCATTCAAATAGTGCAAGATGGCTTCATTTGGATGAAACATGGCCGTAACAACGATAATAGATGGCAAAAAAACTCAACATCAAATTTCAAGGCCATTGAAATAGTGCAAGATGACTTCATTTGGATGAAACACGGCCGTAACAACGATTATAGATGGCAACAAAACTCAACATCAAATTTCAAGGCCATTCAAATAGTGCAATATGATTTCATTTGGATATAACATGGCCGTAACAACGATAATAGATGGCAACAAAACTCAACATCAAATTTCAAGGCCATTCAAATAGTGCAATATGGCTTCATTTGGATGAAACATGCCCGTAACAACGATAATAGAAGGCAACAAAACTCAACATCAAATTTCAAGGCCATTCAAATAGTGCAAGATGGCTTCATTTGGATGAAACATGGCCGTAACAACGATAATAGATGGCAACAAAATTCAACATCAAATTTCAAGGCCATTCAAATAGTGCAAGATGGCTTCATTTGGATGAAACACGACCGTAACAACGATAATAGATGGCAACAAAACTCAACATCAAATTAAAAGGCCATTCAAATAGTGCAAGATGGCTTCATTTGGATGAAACATGGCCGTAACAACGATAATAGATGGCAACAAAATTCAACATCAAATTTCAAGGCCATTCAAATAGTGCAAGATGGCTTCATTTGGATGAAACATGGCCGTAACAACGATAATAGATGGCAAAAAAACTCAACATCAAATTTCAAGGCCATTGAAATAGTGCAAGATGACTTCATTTGGATGAAACACGGCCGTAACAACGATTATAGATGGCAACAAAACTCAACATCAAATTTCAAGGCCATTCAAATAGTGCAAGATGGCTTCATTAGGATGAAACATGGCCGTAACAACGATAATAGATGGCAAAAAAACTCAACATCAAATTTCAAGGCCATTGAAATAGTGCAAGATGACTTCATTTGGATGAAACACGGCCGTAACAACGATTATAGATGGCAACAAAACTCAACATCAAATTTCAAGGCCATTCAAATAGTGCAAGATGGCTTCATTTGGAAGAAACATGGCCACAACAACGATAATAGATGGCAAAAAAACTCAACATCAAATTTCAAGGCCATTGAATTAGAGCAAGATGCCTTTATTTCGATGAAACATGGCCGTAACAACGATAATAGATGGCAACAAAACTCAACATCAAATTTCAAGGACATTCAAATAGTGCAAGATGGCTTTATTTTAATGAAACATGGTCGTAACAACGATAATAGATGGCAACAAAACTCAACATCAAATTTCAAGGACATTCAAATAGTGCAAGATGGCTTCATTTGGATGAAACATGGCCGTAACAACGATAATAGATGGCAAAAAAACTCAACATCAAATTTCAAGGCCATTCAAATAGTGCAAGATGGCTTCATTTGGATGAAACATGGCCGTAACAACGATAATAGATGGCAACAAAATTCAACATCAAATTTCAAGGCCATTCAAATAGTGCAAGATGGCTTTATTTGGATGAAACATGGCCCCAACAACGATAATAGATGGCAAAAAAACTCAACATCAAATTTCAAGGTCATTCAAATAGTGCAAGATGGCTTCATTTGGATGAAACATGGCCACAACAACGATAATAGATGGCAACAAAATTTAACATCAAATTTCAAGGTCATTCAAATAGTGCAAGATGGCTTTATTTGGATGAAACATGGCCGTAACAACGATAATAGATGGCAACAAAACTCAACATCAAATTTCAAGGCCATTCAAATAGTGCAAGATGGCTTCATTTGGATGAAACATGGCCACAACAACGATAATAGATGGCAAAAAAACTCAACATCAAATTTAAAGGCCATTCAAATAGTGCAAGATGGCTTCATTTGGATGAAACATAGACACAACAACAATAATAGATGGCAGCAAAATTCAACATCAAATTTCAAGGCCATTCAAATAGTGCAAGATGGCTTTCTTTGGATGAAACATGGCCGTAACAACGATAATAGATGGCAAAAAAACTCAACATCAAATTTCAAGGACATTCAAATAGTGCAAGATGGCTTTATTTGGATGAAACATGGCCGTAACAACGATAATAGATGGCAACAAAATTCAACATCAAATTTCAAGGACATTCAAATAGTGCAAGATGGCTTCATTTGGATGAAACATGGCCATAACAACGATAATAGATGGCAACAAAATTCAACATCAAATTTCAAGGCCATTCAAATAGTGCAAGATGGCTTTCTTTGGATGAAACATGGCTGTAACAACGATAATAGATGGCAAAAAAACTCAACATCAAATTTCAAGGACATTGAAATAGTGCAAGATGGCTTCATTTGGATGAAACATGGCCGTAACAACGATAATAGATGGCAACAAAATTCAACATCAAATTTCAAGGCCATTCAAATAGTGCAAGATGGCTTCATTTGGATGAAACATGGCCGTAACAACGATAATAGATGGCAACAAAATTCAACATCAAATTTCAAGGACATTCAAATAGTGCAAGATGGCTTCATTTGGATGAAACATGGCCGTAACAACGATAATAGATGGCAACAAAATTCAACATCAAATTTCAAGGCCATTCAAATAGTGCAATATGACTTCATTTGGATGTAACATGGCCGTAACAACGATAATAGATGGCAAAAAAACTCAACATCAAATTTCAAGGCCATTCAAATAGTGCAAGATGGCTTCATTTGGATGAAACATGGCCGTAACAACGATAATAGATGGCAAAAAAAACTTAACATCAAATTTCAAGGCCATTGAATTAGTGCAAGATGGCTTCATTTGGATGAAACACGGCCGTAACAACGATAATAGATGGCAACAAAATTCAACATCAAATTTCAAGGCCATTCAAATAGTGCAAGATGGCTTCATTTGGATGAAACATGGCCGTAACAACGATAATAGATGGCAAAAAAAACTAAACATCAAAATTCAAGGCCATTCAAATAGTGCAATATGACTTCATTTGGATATAACATGGCCGTAACAACGATAATAGATGGCAAAAAAACTCAACATCAAATTTCAAGGCCATTGAATTAGTGCAAGATGGCTTCATTTGGATGAAACATGGCCGTAACAACGATAATAGATGGCAAAAAAACTCAACATCAAATTTAAAGGCCATTCAAATAGTGCAAGATGGCTTCATTTGGATGAAACATGGCCGTAACAACGATAATAGATGGCAACAAAATTCAACATCAAATTTCAAGGCCATTCAAATAGTGCAATATGACTTCATTTGGATATAACATGGCCGTAACAACGATAATAGATGGCAACAAAACTCAACATCAAATTTCAAGGCCATTCAAATAGTGCAATATGGCTTCATTTGGATGAAACATGGCCGTAACAACGATAATAGATGGCAACAAAATTCAACATCAAATTTCAAGGCCATTCAAATAGTGCAATATGACTTCATTTGGATGAAACATGGCCGTAACAACGATAATAGATGGCAAAAAAACTCAACATCAAATTTCAAGGCCATTCAAATAGTGCAAGATGGCTTCATTTGGATGAAACATGGCCGTAACAACGATAATAGATGGCAACAAAATTCAACATCAAATTTCAAGGCCATTCAAATAGTGCAAGATGCCTTTATTTGGATGTAACATGGTCGTAACAACGATAATAGAAGGCAACAAAACTCAACATCAAATTTCAAGGCCATTCAAATAGTGCAAGATGGCTTCATTTGGATGAAACATGGCCGTAACAACGATAATAGATGGCAACAAAATTCAACATCAAATTTCAAGGCCATTCAAATAGTGCAAGATGGCTTCATTTGGATGAAACACGACCGTAACAACGATAATAGATGGCAACAAAACTCAACATCAAATTTCAAGGCCATTCAAATAGTGCAAGATGGCTTCATTTGGATGAAACATGGCCGTAACAACGATAATAGATGGCAACAAAATTCAACATCAAATTTCAAGGCCATTCAAATAGTGCAAGATGGCTTCATTTGGATGAAACATGGCCGTAACAACGATAATAGATGGCAAAAAAACTCAACATCAAATTTCAAGGCCATTGAAATAGTGCAAGATGGCTTCATTTGGATGAAACACGGCCGTAACAACGATTATAGATGGCAACAAAACTCAACATCAAATTTCAAGGCCATTCAAATAGTGCAAGATGGCTTCATTTGGAAGAAACATGGCCGTAACAACGATAATAGATGGCAAAAAAAACTCAACATCAAATTTCAAGGCCATTGAATTAGAGCAAGATGCCTTTATTTCGATGAAACATGGCCGTAACAACGATAATAGATGGCAACAAAATTCAACATCAAATTTCAAGGCCATTCAAATAGTGCAAGATGGCTTCATTTGGATGAAACATGGCCGTAACAACGATAATAGATGGCAACAAAATTCAACATCAAATTTCAAGGCCAATGAATTAGTGCAAGATGCCTTTATTTGGATGTAACATGGTCGTAACAACGATAATAGAAGGCAACCAAACTCAACATCAAATTTTAAGTCCATTCAAATAATGCAAGATGGCTTCATTTGGATGAAACATGGCCGTAGCAACGATAATAGATGGCAACAAAATTCAACATCAAATTTCAAGGCCATTCAAATAGTGCAAGATGGCTTCATTTGGATGAAACACGGCCGTAACAACGATAATAGATGGCAACAAAACTCAACATCAAATTTCAAGGCCATTCAAATAGTGCAAGATGGCTTCATTTGGATGAAACATGGCCGTAACAACGATAATAGATGGCAACAAAATTCAACATCAAATTTCAAGGCCATTCAAATAGTGCAAGATGGCTTCATTTGGATGAAACATGGCCGTAACAACGATAATAGATGGCAAAAAAACTCAACATCAAATTTCAAGGCCATTGAAATAGTGCAATATGACTTCATTTGGATGAAACACGGCCGTAACAACGATTATAGATGGCAACAAAACTCAACATCAAATTTCAAGGCCATTCAAATAGTGCAAGATGGCTTCATTTGGAAGAAACATGGCCGTAACAACGATAATAGATGGCAAAAAAAACTCAACATCAAATTTCAAGGCCATTGAATTAGAGCAAGATGCCTTTATTTCGATGAAACATGGCCGTAACAACGATAATAGATGGCAACAAAATTCAACATCAAATTTCAAGGCCATTCAAATAGTGCAAGATGGCTTCATTTGGATGAAACATGGCCGTAACAACGATAATAGATGGCAACAAAATTCAACATCAAATTTCAAGGCCAATGAATTAGTGCAAGATGCCTTTATTTGGATGTAACATGGTCGTAACAACGATAATAGAAGGCAACCAAACTCAACATCAAATTTTAAGTCCATTCAAATAATGCAAGATGGCTTCATTTGGATGAAACATGGCCGTAGCAACGATAATAGATGGCAACAAAATTCAACATCAAATTTCAAGGCCATTCAAATAGTGCAATATGACTTCATTTGGATGTAACATGGCCGTAACAACGATAATAGATGGCAAAAAAAAACTCAACATCAAATTTCAAGGCCATTCAAATAGTGCAAGATGGCTTCATTTGGATGAAACATGGCCGTAACAACGATAATAGATGGCAAAAAAAACTCAACATCAAATTTCAAGGCCATTCAAATAGTGCAAGATGGCTTCATTTGGATGAAACATAGACACAACAACAATAATAGATGGCAGCAAAATTCAACATCAAATTTCAAGGCCATTCAAATAGTGCAAGATGGCTTTATTTGGATGAAACATGGCCCCAACAACGATAATAGATGGCAAAAAAACTCAACATCAAATTTCAAGGCCATTCAAATAGTGCAAGATGGCTTCATTTGGATGAAACATGGCCACAACAACGATAATAGATGGCAACAAAATTTAACATCAAATTTCAAGGTCATTCAAATAGTGCAAGATGGCTTTATTTGGATGAAACATGGCCGTAACAACGATAATAGATGGCAACAAAACTCAACATCAAATTTCAAGGCCATTCAAATAGTGCAAGATGGCTTCATTTGGATGAAACATGGCCACAACAACGATAATAGATGGCAACAAAACTCAACATCAAATTTCAAGGCCATTCAAATAGTACAAGATGGCTTCATTTGGATGAAACATAGACACAACAACAATAATAGATGGCAGCAAAATTCAACATCAAATTTCAAGGCCATTCAAATAGTGCAAGATGGCTTTCTTTGGATGAAACATGGCCGTAACAACGATAATAGATGGCAACAAAATTCAACATCAAATTTCAAGGACATTCAAATAGTGCAAGATGGCTTTATTTGGATGAAACATGGCCGTAACAACGATAATAGATGGCAACAAAATTCAACATCAAATTTCAAGGACATTCAAATAGTGCAAGATGGCTTCATTTGGATGAAACATGGCCACAACAACGATAATAGATGGCAACAAAATTCAACATCAAATTTCAAGGCCATTCAAATAGTGCAAGATGGCTTTCTTTGGATGAAACATGGCTGTAACAACGATAATAGATGGCAAAAAACTCAACATCAAATTTCAAGGACATTGAAATAGTGCAAGATGGCTTCATTTGGATGAAACATGGCCGTAACAACGATAATAGATGGCAACAAAATTCAACATCAAATTTCAAGGCCATTCAAATAGTGCAAGATGGCTTCATTTGGATGAAACATGGCCGTAACAACGATAATAGATGGCAACAAAATTCAACATCAAATTTCAAGGCCATTCAAATAGTGCAAGATGGCTTCATTAGGATGAAACATGGCCGTAACAACGATAATAGATGGCAAAAAAACTCAACATCAAATTTCAAGGCCATTGAAATAGTGCAAGATGACTTCATTTGGATGAAACACGGCCGTAACAACGATTATAGATGGCAACAAAACTCAACATCAAATTTCAAGGCCATTCAAATAGTGCAAGATGGCTTCATTTGGAAGAAACATGGCCACAACAACGATAATAGATGGCAAAAAAACTCAACATCAAATTTCAAGGCCATTGAATTAGAGCAAGATGCCTTTATTTCGATGAAACATGGCCGTAACAACGATAATAGATGGCAACAAAACTCAACATCAAATTTCAAGGACATTCAAATAGTGCAAGATGGCTTTATTTTAATGAAACATGGTCGTAACAACGATAATAGATGGCAACAAAACTCAACATCAAATTTCAAGGACATTCAAATAGTGCAAGATGGCTTCATTTGGATGAAACATGGCCGTAACAACGATAATAGATGGCAAAAAAACTCAACATCAAATTTCAAGGCCATTCAAATAGTGCAAGATGGCTTCATTTGGATGAAACATGGCCGTAACAACGATAATAGATGGCAACAAAATTCAACATCAAATTTCAAGGCCATTCAAATAGTGCAAGATGGCTTTATTTGGATGAAACATGGCCCCAACAACGATAATAGATGGCAACAAAACTCAACATCAAATTTCAAGGTCATTCAAATAGTGCAAGATGGCTTCATTTGGATGAAACATGGCCACAACAACGATAATAGATGGCAACAAAATTTAACATCAAATTTCAAGGTCATTCAAATAGTGCAAGATGGCTTTATTTGGATGAAACATGGCCGTAACAACGATAATAGATGGCAACAAAACTCAACATCAAATTTCAAGGCCATTCAAATAGTGCAAGATGGCTTCATTTGGATGAAACATGGCCACAACAACGATAATAGATGGCAAAAAAACTCAACATCAAATTTAAAGGCCATTCAAATAGTGCAAGATGGCTTCATTTGGATGAAACATAGACACAACAACAATAATAGATGGCAGCAAAATTCAACATCAAATTTCAAGGCCATTCAAATAGTGCAAGATGGCTTTCTTTGGATGAAACATGGCCGTAACAACGATAATAGATGGCAAAAAAACTCAACATCAAATTTCAAGGACATTCAAATAGTGCAAGATGGCTTTATTTGGATGAAACATGGCCGTAACAACGATAATAGATGGCAACAAAATTCAACATCAAATTTCAAGGACATTCAAATAGTGCAAGATGGCTTCATTTGGATGAAACATGGCCATAACAACGATAATAGATGGCAACAAAATTCAACATCAAATTTCAAGGCCATTCAAATAGTGCAAGATGGCTTTCTTTGGATGAAACATGGCTGTAACAACGATAATAGATGGCAAAAAAACTCAACATCAAATTTCAAGGACATTGAAATAGTGCAAGATGGCTTCATTTGGATGAAACATGGCCGTAACAACGATAATAGATGGCAACAAAATTCAACATCAAATTTCAAGGCCATTCAAATAGTGCAAGATGGCTTCATTTGGATGAAACATGGCCGTAACAACGATAATAGATGGCAAAAAAATTCAACATCAAATTTCAAGGACATTCAAATAGTGCAAGATGGCTTCATTTGGATGAAACATGGCCGTAACAACGATAATAGATGGCAACAAAATTCAACATCAAATTTCAAGGCCATTCAAATAGTGCAATATGACTTCATTTGGATGTAACATGGCCGTAACAACGATAATAGATGGCAAAAAAACTCAACATCAAATTTCAAGGCCATTCAAATAGTGCAAGATGGCTTCATTTGGATGAAACATGGCCGTAACAACGATAATAGATGGCAAAAAAAACTTAACATCAAATTTCAAGGCCATTGAATTAGTGCAAGATGGCTTCATTTGGATGAAACACGGCCGTAACAACGATAATAGATGGCAACAAAATTCAACATCAAATTTCAAGGCCATTCAAATAGTGCAAGATGGCTTCATTTGGATGAAACATGGCCGTAACAACGATAATAGATGGCAAAAAAAACTAAACATCAAAATTCAAGGCCATTCAAATAGTGCAATATGACTTCATTTGGATATAACATGGCCGTAACAACGATAATAGATGGCAAAAAAACTCAACATCAAATTTCAAGGCCATTGAATTAGTGCAAGATGGCTTCATTTGGATGAAACATGGCCGTAACAACGATAATAGATGGCAAAAAAACTCAACATCAAATTTAAAGGCCATTCAAATAGTGCAAGATGGCTTCATTTGGATGAAACATGGCCGTAACAACGATAATAGATGGCAACAAAATTCAACATCAAATTTCAAGGCCATTCAAATAGTGCAATATGACTTCATTTGGATATAACATGGCCGTAACAACGATAATAGATGGCAACAAAACTCAACATCAAATTTCAAGGCCATTCAAATAGTGCAATATGGCTTCATTTGGATGAAACATGGCCGTAACAACGATAATAGATGGCAACAAAATTCAACATCAAATTTCAAGGCCATTCAAATAGTGCAATATGACTTCATTTGGATGAAACATGGCCGTAACAACGATAATAGATGGCAAAAAAACTCAACATCAAATTTCAAGGCCATTCAAATAGTGCAAGATGGCTTCATTTGGATGAAACATGGCCGTAACAACGATAATAGATGGCAACAAAATTCAACATCAAATTTCAAGGCCATTCAAATAGTGCAAGATGCCTTTATTTGGATGTAACATGGTCGTAACAACGATAATAGAAGGCAACAAAACTCAACATCAAATTTCAAGGCCATTCAAATAGTGCAAGATGGCTTCATTTGGATGAAACATGGCCGTAACAACGATAATAGATGGCAACAAAATTCAACATCAAATTTCAAGGCCATTCAAATAGTGCAAGATGGCTTCATTTGGATGAAACACGACCGTAACAACGATAATAGATGGCAACAAAACTCAACATCAAATTTCAAGGCCATTCAAATAGTGCAAGATGGCTTCATTTGGATGAAACATGGCCGTAACAACGATAATAGATGGCAACAAAATTCAACATCAAATTTCAAGGCCATTCAAATAGTGCAAGATGGCTTCATTTGGATGAAACATGGCCGTAACAACGATAATAGATGGCAACAAAATTCAACATCAAATTTCAAGGCCAATGAATTAGTGCAAGATGCCTTTATTTGGATGTAACATGGTCGTAACAACGATAATAGAAGGCAACCAAACTCAACATCAAATTTTAAGTCCATTCAAATAATGCAAGATGGCTTCATTTGGATGAAACATGGCCGTAACAACGATAATAGATGGCAACAAAATTCAACATCAAATTTCAAGGCCATTCAAATAGTGCAAGATGGCTTCATTTGGATGAAACACGGCCGTAACAACGATAATAGATGGCAACAAAACTCAACATCAAATTTCAAGGCCATTCAAATAGTGCAAGATGGCTTCATTTGGATGAAACATGGCCGTAACAACGATAATAGATGGCAACAAAATTCAACATCAAATTTCAAGGCCATTCAAATAGTGCAAGATGGCTTCATTTGGATGAAACATGGCCGTAACAACGATAATAGATGGCAAAAAAACTCAACATCAAATTTCAAGGCCATTGAAATAGTGCAATATGACTTCATTTGGATGAAACACGGCCGTAACAACGATTATAGATGGCAACAAAACTCAACATCAAATTTCAAGGCCATTCAAATAGTGCAAGATGGCTTCATTTGGAAGAAACATGGCCGTAACAACGATAATAGATGGCAAAAAAAACTCAACATCAAATTTCAAGGCCATTGAATTAGAGCAAGATGCCTTTATTTCGATGAAACATGGCCGTAACAACGATAATAGATGGCAACAAAATTCAACATCAAATTTCAAGGCCATTCAAATAGTGCAAGATGGCTTCATTTGGATGAAACATGGCCGTAACAACGATAATAGATGGCAACAAAATTCAACATCAAATTTCAAGGCCAATGAATTAGTGCAAGATGCCTTTATTTGGATGTAACATGGTCGTAACAACGATAATAGAAGGCAACCAAACTCAACATCAAATTTTAAGTCCATTCAAATAATGCAAGATGGCTTCATTTGGATGAAACATGGCCGTAGCAACGATAATAGATGGCAACAAAATTCAACATCAAATTTCAAGGCCATTCAAATAGTGCAATATGACTTCATTTGGATGTAACATGGCCGTAACAACGATAATAGATGGCAAAAAAAAACTCAACATCAAATTTCAAGGCCATTCAAATAGTGCAAGATGGCTTCATTTGGATGAAACATGGCCGTAACAACGATAATAGATGGCAAAAAAAACTCAACATCAAATTTCAAGGCCATTCAAATAGTGCAAGATGGCTTCATTTGGATGAAACATAGACACAACAACAATAATAGATGGCAGCAAAACTCAACATCAAATTTTAAGTCCATTCAAATAGTGCAAGATGGCTTTATTTGGATGAAACATGGCCCCAACAACGATAATAGATGGCAAAAAAACTCAACATCAAATTTCAAGGCCATTCAAATAGTGCAAGATGGCTTCATTTGGATGAAACATGGCCACAACAACGATAATAGATGGCAACAAAATTTAACATCAAATTTCAAGGTCATTCAAATAGTGCAAGATGGCTTTATTTGGATGAAACATGGCCGTAACAACGATAATAGATGGCAACAAAACTCAACATCAAATTTCAAGGCCATTCAAATAGTGCAAGATGGCTTCATTTGGATGAAACATGGCCACAACAACGATAATAGATGGCAACAAAACTCAACATCAAATTTCAAGGCCATTCAAATAGTACAAGATGGCTTCATTTGGATGAAACATAGACACAACAACAATAATAGATGGCAGCAAAATTCAACATCAAATTTCAAGGCCATTCAAATAGTGCAAGATGGCTTTCTTTGGATGAAACATGGCCGTAACAACGATAATAGATGGCAACAAAATTCAACATCAAATTTCAAGGACATTCAAATAGTGCAAGATGGCTTTATTTGGATGAAACATGGCCGTAACAACGATAATAGATGGCAACAAAATTCAACATCAAATTTCAAGGACATTCAAATAGTGCAAGATGGCTTCATTTGGATGAAACATGGCCACAACAACGATAATAGATGGCAACAAAATTCAACATCAAATTTCAAGGCCATTCAAATAGTGCAAGATGGCTTTCTTTGGATGAAACATGGCTGTAACAACGATAATAGATGGCAAAAAACTCAACATCAAATTTCAAGGACATTGAAATAGTGCAAGATGGCTTCATTTGGATGAAACATGGCCGTAACAACGATAATAGATGGCAACAAAATTCAACATCAAATTTCAAGGCCATTCAAATAGTGCAAGATGGCTTCATTTGGATGAAACATGGCCGTAACAACGATAATAGATGGCAACAAAATTCAACATCAAATTTCAAGGACATTCAAATAGTGCAAGATGGCTTCATTTGGATGAAACATGGCCGTAACAACGATAATAGATGGCAACAAAATTCAACATCAAATTTCAAGGACATTCAAATAGTGCAAGATGGCTTCATTTGGATATAACATGGCCGTAACAACGATAATAGATGGCAAAAAAACTCAACATCAAATTTCAAGGCCATTGAATTAGTGCAAGATGGCTTCATTTGGATGAAACATGGCCGTAACAACGATAATAGATGACAAAAAAACTCAACATCAAATTTCAAGGCCATTCAAATAGTGCAAGATGGCTTCATTTGGATGAAACATGGCCGTAACAACGATAATAGATGGCAACAAAATTCAACATCAAATTTCAAGGCCATTCAAATAGTGCAATATGACTTCATTTGGATATAACATGGCCGTAACAACGATAATAGATGGCAACAAAACTCAACATCAAATTTCAAGGCCATTCAAATAGTGCAATATGGCTTCATTTGGATGAAACATGGCCGTAACAACGATAATAGATGGCAACAAAATTCAACATCAAATTTCAAGGCCATTCAAATAGTGCAATATGACTTCATTTGGATGAAACATGGCCGTAACAACGATAATAGATGGCAAAAAAACTCAACATCAAATTTCAAGGCCATTCAAATAGTGCAAGATGGCTTCATTTGGATGAAACATGGCCGTAACAACGATAATAGATGGCAACAAAATTCAACATCATATTTCAAGGCCAATTAATTAGTGCAAGATGCCTTTATTTGGATGTAACATGGTCGTAACAACGATAATAGAAGGCAACCAAACTCAACATCAAATTTTAAGTCCATTCAAATAATGCAAGATGGCTTCATTTGGATGAAACATGGCCGTAGCAACGATAATAGATGGCAACAAAATTCAACATCAAATTTCAAGGCCATTCAAATAGTGCAAGATGGCTTCATTTGGATGAAACACGGCCGTAACAACGATAATAGATGGCAACAAAATTCAACATCAAATTTCAAGGCCATTCAAATAGTGCAAGATGGCTTCATTTGGATGAAACATGGCCGTAACAACGATAATAGATGGCAACAAAACTCAACATCAAATTTCAAGGCCATTCAAATAGTGCAAGATGGCTTCATTTGGATGAAACATGGCCGTAACAACGATAATAGATGGCAACAAAATTCAACATCAAATTTCAAGGCCATTCAAATAGTGCAATATGACTTCATTTGGATATAACATGGCCGTAACAACGATAATAGATGGCAAAAAAAAACTCAACATCAAATTTCAAGGCCATTCAAATAGTGCAAGATGGCTTCATTTGGATGAAACATGGCCGTAACAACGATAATAGATGGCAAAAAAAACTTAACATCAAATTTCAAGGCCATTGAATTAGTGCAAGATGGCTTCATTTGGATGAAACACGGCCGTAACAACGATAATAGATGGCAACAAAATTCAACATCAAATTTCAAGGCCATTCAAATAGTGCAAGATGGCTTCATTTGGATGAAACATGGCCGTAACAACGATAATAGATGGCAAAAAAAACTAAACATCAAATTTCAAGGCCATTCAAATAGTGCAATATGACTTCATTTGGATATAACATGGCCGTAACAACGATAATAGATGGCAAAAAAAACTCAACATCAAATTTCAAGGCCATTGAATTAGTGCAAGATGGCTTCATTTGGATGAAACATGGCCGTAACAACGATAATAGATGGCAAAAAAAACTCAACATCAAATTTCAAGGCCATTCAAATAGTGCAAGATGGCTTCATTTGGATGAAACATGGCCGTAACAACGATAATAGATGGCAACAAAATTCAACATCAAATTTCAAGGCCATTCAAATAGTGCAATATGACTTCATTTGGATATAACATGGCCGTAACAACGATAATAGATGGCAAAAAAACTCAACATCAAATTTCAAGGCCATTCAAATAGTGCAAGATGGCTTCATTTGGATGAAACATGGCCGTAACAACGATAATAGATGGCAACAAAATTCAACATCATATTTCAAGGCCAATTAATTAGTGCAAGATGCCTTTATTTGGATGTAACATGGTCGTAACAACGATAATAGAAGGCAACAAAACTCAACATCAAATTTTAAGTTCATTCAAATAGTGCAAGATGGCTTCATTTGGATGAAACATGGCCGTAACAACGATAATAGATGGCAACAAAATTCAACATCAAATTTCAAGGCCATTCAAATAGTGCAAGATGGCTTCATTTGGATGAAACACGACCGTAACAACGATAATAGATGGCAACAAAACTCAACATCAAATTTCAAGGCCATTCAAATAGTGCAAGATGGCTTCATTTGGATGAAACATGGCCGTAACAACGATAATAGATGGCAACAAAATTCAACATCAAATTTCAAGGCCATTCAAATAGTGCAAGATGGCTTCATTTGGATGAAACATGGCCGTAACAACGATAATAGATGGCAAAAAAACTCAACATCAAATTTCAAGGCCATTGAAATAGTGCAAGATGACTTCATTTGGATGAAACACGGCCGTAACAACGATTATAGATGGCAACAAAACTCAACATCAAATTTCAAGGCCATTCAAATAGTGCAAGATGGCTTCATTTGGATGAAACATGGCCGTAACAACGATAATAGATGGCAACAAAACTCAACATCAAATTCCAAGGCCATTGAATTAGAGCAAGATGCCTTTATTTCGATGAAACATGGCCGTAACAACGATAATAGATGGCAACACAATTCAACATCAAATTTCAAGGCCATTCAAATAGTGCAAGATGGCCTTATTTGGATGAAACATGGCCGTAACAACGATAATAGATGGCAACAAAACTCAACATCAAATTTCAAGGCCATTCAAATAGTGCAAGATGGCTTCATTTGGATGAAACATGGCCGTAACAACGATAATAGATGGCAACAAAATTCAACATCAAATTTCAAGGCCATTCAAATAGTGCAATATGACTTCATTTGGATATAACATGGCCGTAACAACGATAATAGATGGCAAAAAAACTCAACATCAAATTTCAAGGCCATTCAAATAGTGCAAGATGGCTTCATTTGGATGAAACATGGCCGTAACAACGATAATAGATGGCAACAAAATTCAACATCATATTTCAAGGCCAATTAATTAGTGCAAGATGCCTTTATTTGGATGTAACATGGTCGTAACAACGATAATAGAAGGCAACAAAACTCAACATCAAATTTTAAGTTCATTCAAATAGTGCAAGATGGCTTCATTTGGATGAAACATGGCCGTAACAACGATAATAGATGGCAACAAAATTCAACATCAAATTTCAAGGCCATTCAAATAGTGCAAGATGGCTTCATTTGGATGAAACACGACCGTAACAACGATAATAGATGGCAACAAAACTCAACATCAAATTTCAAGGCCATTCAAATAGTGCAAGATGGCTTCATTTGGATGAAACATGGCCGTAACAACGATAATAGATGGCAACAAAATTCAACATCAAATTTCAAGGCCATTCAAATAGTGCAAGATGGCTTCATTTGGATGAAACATGGCCGTAACAACGATAATAGATGGCAAAAAAACTCAACATCAAATTTCAAGGCCATTGAAATAGTGCAAGATGACTTCATTTGGATGAAACACGGCCGTAACAACGATTATAGATGGCAACAAAACTCAACATCAAATTTCAAGGCCATTCAAATAGTGCAAGATGGCTTCATTTGGATGAAACATGGCCGTAACAACGATAATAGATGGCAACAAAACTCAACATCAAATTTCAAGGCCATTGAATTAGAGCAAGATGCCTTTATTTCGATGAAACATGGCCGTAACAACGATAATAGATGGCAACAAAATTCAACATCAAATTTCAAGGCCATTCAAATAGTGCAAGATGGCTTCATTTGGATGAAACATGGCCGTAACAACGATAATAGATGGCAACAAAATTCAACATCAAATTTCAAGGCCAATGAATTAGTGCAAGATGCCTTTATTTGGATGTAACATGGTCGTAACAACGATAATAGAAGGCAACCAAACTCAACATCAAATTTTAAGTCCATTGAAATAGTGCAAGATGGCTTTATTTGGATGAAACATGGCCGTAGCATCGATAATAGATGGCAACAAAATTCAACATCAAATTTCAAGGCCATTCAAATAGTGCAAGATGGCTTCATTTGGATGAAACACGGCCGTAACAACGATAATAGATGGCAACAAAACTCAACATCAAATTTCAAGGCCATTCAAATAGTGCAAGATGGCTTGATTTGGATGAAACATGGCCGTAACAACGATAATAGATGGCAAAAAAATTCAACATCAAATTTCAAGGCCATTCAAATAGTGCAATATGGCTTCATTTGGATGAAACATGGCCGTAACAACGATAATAGATAGCAACAAAATTCAACATCAAATTTCAAGGCCATTGAATTAGTGCAAGATGGCTTCATTTGGATGAAACATGGCCGTAACAACGATAATAGATGGCAACAAAATTCAACATCAAATTTCAAGGCCATTCAAATAGTGCAAGATGGCTTCATTTGGATGAAACATGGCCGTAACAACGATAATAGATGGCAAAAAAACTCAACATCAAATTTAAAGTACATGCAAATAGTGCAATATGGCTTCATTTGGATGAAACACGGCCGTAACAACGATAATAGATGGCAACAAAATTCAACATCAAATTTCAAGGCCATTCAAATAGTGCAAGATGGCTTCATTTGGATGAAACATGGCCGTAACAACGATAATAGATGGCAACAAAACTCAACATCAAATTTTAAGTACATGCAAATAGTGCAATATGGCTTCATTTGGATGAAACATGGCCGTAACAACGATAATAGATGGCAACAAAATTCAACATCAAATTTCAAGGCCATTCAAATAGTGCAAGATGGCTTCATTTGGATGAAACATGGCCGTAACAACGATAATAGATGGCAACAAAATTCAACATCAAATTTCAAGGTCATTCAAATAGTGCAAGATGCCTTTTTTTGGATGAAACATGGCCGTAACAACGATAATAGATGGCAAAAAAACTCAACATCAAATTTCAAGGCCATTCAAATAGTGCAAGATGGCTTCATTTGGATGAAACATGGCCGTAACAACGATAATAGATGGCAACAAAATTCAACATCAAATTTCAAGGCCATTCAAATAGTGCAAGATGGCTTCATTTGGATGAAACATGGCCGTAACAACGATAATAGATGGCAAAAAAACTAAACATCAAATTTCAAGGCCATTGAATTAGTGCAAGATGCCTTTATTTGGATGAAACATGGCCGTAACAACGATAATAGATGGCAACAAAATTCAACATCAAATTTCAAGGCCATTCAAATAGTGCAATATGGCTTCATTTGGATGAAACATGGCCGTAACAACGATAATAGATGGCAAAAAAACTCAACATCAAATTTTAAGTACATGCAAATAGTGCAAGATGGCTTCATTTGGATGAAACATGGCCGTAACAACGATAATAGATGGCAAAAAAACTCAACATCAAATTTCAAGGCCATTCAAATAGTGCAAGATGGCTTCATTTGGATGAAACATGGCCGTAACAACGATAATAGATGGCAACAAAACTCAACATCAAATTTCAAGGCCATTCAAATAGTGCAAGATGGCTTCATTTGGATGAAACATGGCCGTAACAACGATAATAGATGGCAACAAAATTCAACATCAAATTTCAAGGCCAATGAATTAGTGCAAGATGCCTTTATTTGGATGTAACATGGTCGTAACAACGATAATAGAAGGCAACCAAACTCAACATCAAATTTTAAGTCCATTGAAATAGTGCAAGATGGCTTTATTTGGATGAAACATGGCCGTAGCATCGATAATAGATGGCAACAAAATTCAACATCAAATTTCAAGGCCATTCAAATAGTGCAAGATGGCTTCATTTGGATGAAACACGGCCGTAACAACGATAATAGATGGCAACAAAACTCAACATCAAATTTCAAGGCCATTCAAATAGTGCAAGATGGCTTGATTTGGATGAAACATGGCCGTAACAACGATAATAGATGGCAAAAAAATTCAACATCAAATTTCAAGGCCATTCAAATAGTGCAATATGGCTTCATTTGGATGAAACATGGCCGTAACAACGATAATAGATAGCAACAAAATTCAACATCAAATTTCAAGGCCATTCAAATAGTGCAAGATGGCTTCATTTGGATGAAACACGGCCGTAACAACGATAATAGATGGCAACAAAACTCAACATCAAATTTCAAGGCCATTCAAATAGTGCAAGATGGCTTCATTTGGATGAAACATGGCCGTAACAACGATAATAGATGGCAACAAAATTCAACATCAAATTTCAAGGCCATTCAAATAGTGCAAGATGGCTTCATTTGGATGTAACATGGTCGTAACAACGATAATAGAAGGCAACAAAACTCAACATCAAATTTTAAGTTCATTCAAATAGTGCAAGATGGCTTCATTTGGATGAAACATGGCCGTAACAACGATAATAGATGGCAACAAAATTCAACATCAAATTTCAAGGCCATTCAAATAGTGCAAGATGGCTTCATTTGGATGAAACATGGCCGTAACAACGATAATAGATGGCAACAAAATTCAACATCAAATTTCAAGGCCAATGAATTAGTGCAAGATGCCTTTATTTGGATGTAACATGGTCGTAACAACGATAATAGAAGGCAACCAAACTCAACATCAAATTTTAAGTCCATTGAAATAGTGCAAGATGGCTTTATTTGGATGAAACATGGCCGTAGCATCGATAATAGATGGCAACAAAATTCAACATCAAATTTCAAGGCCATTCAAATAGTGCAAGATGGCTTCATTTGGATGAAACACGGCCGTAACAACGATAATAGATGGCAACAAAACTCAACATCAAATTTCAAGGCCATTCAAATAGTGCAAGATGGCTTGATTTGGATGAAACATGGCCGTAACAACGATAATAGATGGCAAAAAAATTCAACATCAAATTTCAAGGCCATTCAAATAGTGCAATATGGCTTCATTTGGATGAAACATGGCCGTAACAACGATAATAGATAGCAACAAAATTCAACATCAAATTTCAAGGCCATTGAATTAGTGCAAGATGGCTTCATTTGGATGAAACATGGCCGTAACAACGATAATAGATGGCAACAAAATTCAACATCAAATTTCAAGGCCATTCAAATAGTGCAAGATGGCTTCATTTGGATGAAACATGGCCGTAACAACGATAATAGATGGCAAAAAAACTCAACATCAAATTTAAAGTACATGCAAATAGTGCAATATGGCTTCATTTGGATGAAACATGGCCGTAATAACGATAATAGATGGCAACAAAATTCAACATCAAATTTCAAGGCCATTCAAATAGTGCAAGATGGCTTCATTTGGATGAAACATGGCCGTAACAACGATAATAGATGGCAACAAAACTCAACATCAAATTTTAAGTACATGCAAATAGTGCAATATGGCTTCATTTGGATGAAACATGGCCGTAACAACGATAATAGATGGCAACAAAATTCAACATCAAATTTCAAGGCCATTCAAATAGTGCAAGATGGCTTCATTTGGATGAAACATGGCCGTAACAACGATAATAGATGGCAACAAAATTCAACATCAAATTTCAAGGTCATTCAAATAGTGCAAGATGCCTTTTTTTGGATGAAACATGGCCGTAACAACGATAATAGATGGCAAAAAAACTCAACATCAAATTTCAAGGCCATTCAAATAGTGCAAGATGGCTTCATTTGGATGAAACATGGCCGTAACAACGATAATAGATGGCAACAAAATTCAACATCAAATTTCAAGGCCATTCAAATAGTGCAAGATGGCTTCATTTGGATGAAACATGGCCGTAACAACGATAATAGATGGCAAAAAAACTAAACATCAAATTTCAAGGCCATTGAATTAGTGCAAGATGCCTTTATTTGGATGAAACATGGCCGTAACAACGATAATAGATGGCAACAAAATTCAACATCAAATTTCAAGGCCATTCAAATAGTGCAAGATGGCTTCATTTGGATGAAACATGGCCGTAACAACGATAATAGATGGCAAAAAAACTCAACATCAAATTTTAAGTACATGCAAATAGTGCAAGATGGCTTCATTTGGATGAAACATGGCCGTAACAACGATAATAGATGGCAAAAAAACTCAACATCAAATTTCAAGGCCATTCAAATAGTGCAAGATGGCTTCATTTGGATGAAACATGGCCGTAACAACGATAATAGATGGCAACAAAACTCAACATCAAATTTCAAGGCCATTCAAATAGTGCAAGATGGCTTCATTTGGATGAAACATGGCCGTAACAACGATAATAGATGGCAACAAAATTCAACATCAAATTTCAAGGCCATTCAAATAGTGCAAGATGGCTTCATTTGGATGAAACACGACCGTAACAACGATAATAGATGGCAACAAAACTCAACATCAAATTTCAAGGCCATTCAAATAGTGCAAGATGGCTTCATTTGGATGAAACATGGCCGTAACAACGATAATAGATGGCAACAAAATTCAACATCAAATTTCAAGGCCATTCAAATAGTGCAAGATGGCTTCATTTGGATGAAACATGGCCGTAACAACGATAATAGATGGCAAAAAAACTCAACATCAAATTTCAAGGCCATTGAAATAGTGCAAGATGACTTCATTTGGATGAAACACGGCCGTAACAACGATAATAGATGGCAACAAAACTCAACATCAAATTTCAAGGCCATTCAAATAGTGCAAGATGGCTTCATTTGGATGAAACATGGCCGTAACAACGATAATAGATGGCAAAAAAACTCAACATCAAATTTCAAGGCCATTGAATTAGAGCAAGATTCCTTTATTTCGATGAAACATGGCCGTAACAACGATAATAGATGGCAACAAAATTCAACATCAAATTTCAAGGCCATTCAAATAGTGCAAGATGGCTTCATTTGGATGAAACATGGCCGTAACAACGATAATAGATGGCAACAAAATTCAACATCAAATTTCAAGGCCATTCAAATAGTGCAATATGACTTCATTTGGATGTAACATGGCCGTAACAACGATAATAGATGGCAAAAAAAAACTCAACATCAAATTTCAAGGCCATTCAAATAGTGCAAGATGGCTTCATTTGGATGAAACATGGCCGTAACAACGATAATAGATGGCAAAAAAAACTTAACATCAAATTTCAAGGCCATTGAATTAGCGCAAGATGGCTTCATTTGGATGAAACACGGCCGTAACAACGATAATAGATGGCAACAAAATTCAACATCAAATTTCAAGGCCATTCAAATAGTGCAAGATGGCTTCATTTGGATGAAACATGGCCGTAACAACGATAATAGATGGCAAAAAAAACTAAACATCAAATTTCAAGGCCATTCAAATAGTGCAATATGACTTCATTTGGATATAACATGGCCGTAACAACGATAATAGATGGCAAAAAAAACTCAACATCAAATTTCAAGGCCATTGAATTAGTGCAAGATGGCTTCATTTGGATGAAACATGGCCGTAACAACGATAATAGATGGCAAAAAAACTCAACATCAAATTTAAAGGCCATTCAAATAGTGCAAGATGGCTTCATTTGGATGAAACATGGCCGTAACAACGATAATAGATGGCAACAAAATTCAACATCAAATTTCAAGGCCATTCAAATAGTGCAATATGATTTCATTTGGATATAACATGGCCGTAACAACGATAATAGATGGCAAAAAAACTCAACATCAAATTTCAAGGCCATTCAAATAGTGCAAGATGGCTTCATTTGGATGAAACATGGCCGTAACAACGATAATAGATGGCAACAAAATTCAACATCATATTTCAAGGCCAATTAATTAGTGCAAGATGCCTTTATTTGGATGTAACATGGTCGTAACAACGATAATAGAAGGCAACAAAACTCAACATCAAATTTTAAGTTCATTCAAATAGTGCAAGATGGCTTCATTTGGATGAAACATGGCCGTAACAACGATAATAGATGGCAACAAAATTCAACATCAAATTTCAAGGCCATTCAAATAGTGCAAGATGGCTTCATTTGGATGAAACACGACCGTAACAACGATAATAGATGGCAACAAAACTCAACATCAAATTTCAAGGCCATTCAAATAGTGCAAGATGGCTTCATTTGGATGAAACATGGCCGTAACAACGATAATAGATGGCAACAAAATTCAACATCAAATTTCAAGGCCATTCAAATAGTGCAAGATGGCTTCATTTGGATGAAACATGGCCGTAACAACGATAATAGATGGCAAAAAAACTCAACATCAAATTTCAAGGCCATTCAAATAGTGCAAGATGACTTCATTTGGATGAAACACGGCCGTAACAACGATTATAGATGGCAACAAAACTCAACATCAAATTTCAAGGCCATTCAAATAGTGCAAGATGGCTTCATTTGGATGAAACATGGCCGTAACAACGATAATAGATGGCAAAAAAACTCAACATCAAATTTCAAGGCCATTGAATTAGAGCAAGATGCCTTTATTTCGATGAAACATGGCCGTAACAACGATAATAGATGGCAACAAAATTCAACATCAAATTTCAAGGCCATTCAAATAGTGCAAGATGGCTTCATTTGGATGAAACATGGCCGTAACAACGATAATAGATGGCAACAAAATTCAACATCAAATTTCAAGGCCAATGAATTAGTGCAAGATGCCTTTATTTGGATGTAACATGGTCGTAACAACGATAATAGAAGGCAACCAAACTCAACATCAAATTTTAAGTCCATTCAAATAATGCAAGATGGCTTCATTTGGATGAAACATGGCCGTAGCAACGATAATAGATGGCAACAAAATTCAACATCAAATTTCAAGGCCATTCAAATAGTGCAAGATGGCTTCATTTGGATGAAACACGGCCGTAACAACGATAATAGATGGCAACAAAACTCAACATCAAATTTCAAGGCCATTCAAATAGTGCAAGATGGCTTCATTTGGATGAAACATGGCCGTAACAACGATAATAGATGGCAACAAAACTCAACATCAAATTTCAAGGCCATTCAAATAGTGCAAGATGGCTTCATTTGGATGAAACATGGCCGTAACAACGATAATAGATGGCAAAAAAACTAAACATCAAATTTCAAGGCCATTGAATTAGTGCAAGATGCCTTTATTTGGATGAAACATGGCCGTAACAACGATAATAGATGGCAACAAAATTCAACATCAAATTTCAAGGCCATTCAAATAGTGCAAGATGGCTTCATTTGGATGAAACATGGCCGTAACAACGATAATAGATGGCAAAAAAACTCAACATCAAATTTTAAGTACATGCAAATAGTGCAAGATGGCTTCATTTGGATGAAACATGGCCGTAACAACGATAATAGATGGCAAAAAAACTCAACATCAAATTTCAAGGCCATTCAAATAGTGCAAGATGGCTTCATTTGGATGAAACATGGCCGTAACAACGATAATAGATGGCAACAAAACTCAACATCAAATTTCAAGGCCATTCAAATAGTGCAAGATGGCTTCATTTGGATGAAACATGGCCGTAACAACGATAATAGATGGCAACAAAATTCAACATCAAATTTCAAGGCCAATGAATTAGTGCAAGATGCCTTTATTTGGATGTAACATGGTCGTAACAACGATAATAGAAGGCAACCAAACTCAACATCAAATTTTAAGTCCATTGAAATAGTGCAAGATGGCTTTATTTGGATGAAACATGGCCGTAGCATCGATAATAGATGGCAACAAAATTCAACATCAAATTTCAAGGCCATTCAAATAGTGCAAGATGGCTTCATTTGGATGAAACACGGCCGTAACAACGATAATAGATGGCAACAAAACTCAACATCAAATTTCAAGGCCATTCAAATAGTGCAAGATGGCTTGATTTGGATGAAACATGGCCGTAACAACGATAATAGATGGCAAAAAAATTCAACATCAAATTTCAAGGCCATTCAAATAGTGCAATATGGCTTCATTTGGATGAAACATGGCCGTAACAACGATAATAGATAGCAACAAAATTCAACATCAAATTTCAAGGCCATTCAAATAGTGCAAGATGGCTTCATTTGGATGAAACACGGCCGTAACAACGATAATAGATGGCAACAAAACTCAACATCAAATTTCAAGGCCATTCAAATAGTGCAAGATGGCTTCATTTGGATGAAACATGGCCGTAACAACGATAATAGATGGCAACAAAATTCAACATCAAATTTCAAGGCCATTCAAATAGTGCAAGATGGCTTCATTTGGATGTAACATGGTCGTAACAACGATAATAGAAGGCAACAAAACTCAACATCAAATTTTAAGTTCATTCAAATAGTGCAAGATGGCTTCATTTGGATGAAACATGGCCGTAACAACGATAATAGATGGCAACAAAATTCAACATCAAATTTCAAGGCCATTCAAATAGTGCAAGATGGCTTCATTTGGATGAAACATGGCCGTAACAACGATAATAGATGGCAACAAAATTCAACATCAAATTTCAAGGCCAATGAATTAGTGCAAGATGCCTTTATTTGGATGTAACATGGTCGTAACAACGATAATAGAAGGCAACCAAACTCAACATCAAATTTTAAGTCCATTGAAATAGTGCAAGATGGCTTTATTTGGATGAAACATGGCCGTAGCATCGATAATAGATGGCAACAAAATTCAACATCAAATTTCAAGGCCATTCAAATAGTGCAAGATGGCTTCATTTGGATGAAACACGGCCGTAACAACGATAATAGATGGCAACAAAACTCAACATCAAATTTCAAGGCCATTCAAATAGTGCAAGATGGCTTGATTTGGATGAAACATGGCCGTAACAACGATAATAGATGGCAAAAAAATTCAACATCAAATTTCAAGGCCATTCAAATAGTGCAATATGGCTTCATTTGGATGAAACATGGCCGTAACAACGATAATAGATAGCAACAAAATTCAACATCAAATTTCAAGGCCATTGAATTAGTGCAAGATGGCTTCATTTGGATGAAACATGGCCGTAACAACGATAATAGATGGCAACAAAATTCAACATCAAATTTCAAGGCCATTCAAATAGTGCAAGATGGCTTCATTTGGATGAAACATGGCCGTAACAACGATAATAGATGGCAAAAAAACTCAACATCAAATTTAAAGTACATGCAAATAGTGCAATATGGCTTCATTTGGATGAAACATGGCCGTAACAACGATAATAGATGGCAACAAAATTCAACATCAAATTTCAAGGCCATTCAAATAGTGCAAGATGGCTTCATTTGGATGAAACATGGCCGTAACAACGATAATAGATGGCAACAAAACTCAACATCAAATTTTAAGTACATGCAAATAGTGCAATATGGCTTCATTTGGATGAAACATGGCCGTAACAACGATAATAGATGGCAACAAAATTCAACATCAAATTTCAAGGCCATTCAAATAGTGCAAGATGGCTTCATTTGGATGAAACATGGCCGTAACAAC
The DNA here is from genome assembly GCF_943734735.2 of Anopheles gambiae. Lineage (NCBI taxonomy): Eukaryota > Metazoa > Arthropoda > Insecta > Diptera > Culicidae > Anopheles > Anopheles gambiae. The sequence continues at coordinate 756,083 of NW_026902715.1, forward strand.
GATAATAGATGGCAACAAAATTCAACATCAAATTTCAAGGTCATTCAAATAGTGCAAGATGCCTTTTTTTGGATGAAACATGGCCGTAACAACGATAATAGATGGCAAAAAAACTCAACATCAAATTTCAAGGCCATTCAAATAGTGCAAGATGGCTTCATTTGGATGAAACATGGCCGTAACAACGATAATAGATGGCAACAAAATTCAACATCAAATTTCAAGGCCATTCAAATAGTGCAAGATGGCTTCATTTGGATGAAACATGGCCGTAACAACGATAATAGATGGCAAAAAAACTCAACATCAAATTTCAAGGCCATTGAATTAGTGCAAGATGCCTTTATTTGGATGAAACATGGCCGTAACAACGATAATAGATGGCAACAAAATTCAACATCAAATTTCAAGGCCATTCAAATAGTGCAAGATGGCTTCATTTGGATGAAACATGGCCGTAACAACGATAATAGATGGCAAAAAAACTCAACATCAAATTTTAAGTACATGCAAATAGTGCAAGATGGCTTCATTTGGATGAAACATGGCCGTAACAACGATAATAGATGGCAAAAAAACTCAACATCAAATTTCAAGGCCATTCAAATAGTGCAAGATGGCTTCATTTGGATGAAACATGGCCGTAACAACGATAATAGATGGCAACAAAACTCAACATCAAATTTCAAGGCCATTCAAATAGTGCAAGATGGCTTCATTTGGATGAAACATGGCCGTAACAACGATAATAGATGGCAACAAAATTCAACATCAAATTTCAAGGCCATTCAAATAGTGCAAGATGGCTTCATTTGGATGAAACACGACCGTAACAACGATAATAGATGGCAACAAAACTCAACATCAAATTTCAAGGCCATTCAAATAGTGCAAGATGGCTTCATTTCGATGAAACATGGCCGTAACAACGATAATAGATGGCAACAAAATTCAACATCAAATTTCAAGGCCATTCAAATAGTGCAAGATGGCTTCATTTGGATGAAACATGGCCGTAACAACGATAATAGATGGCATCAAAATTCAACATCAAATTTCAAGGCCATTCAAATAGTGCAATATGACTTCATTTGGATGTAACATGGCCGTAACAACGATAATAGATGGCAAAAAAAAACTCAACATCAAATTTCAAGGCCATTCAAATAGTGCAAGATGGCTTCATTTGGATGAAACATGGCCGTAACAACGATAATAGATGGCAAAAAAAACTTAACATCAAATTTCAAGGCCATTGAATTAGCGCAAGATGGCTTCATTTGGATGAAACACGGCCGTAACAACGATAATAGATGGCAACAAAATTCAACATCAAATTTCAAGGCCATTCAAATAGTGCAAGATGGCTTCATTTGGATGAAACATGGCCGTAACAACGATAATAGATGGCAAAAAAAACTGAACATCAAATTTCAAGGCCATTCAAATAGTGCAATATGACTTCATTTGGATATAACATGGCCGTAACAACGATAATAGATGGCAAAAAAAACTCAACATCAAATTTCAAGGCCATTGAATTAGTGCAAGATGGCTTCATTTGGATGAAACATGGCCGTAACAACGATAATAGATGGCAAAAAAACTCAACATCAAATTTAAAGGCCATTCAAATAGTGCAAGATGGCTTCATTTGGATGAAACATGGCCGTAACAACGATAATAGATGGCAACAAAATTCAACATCAAATTTCAAGGCCATTCAAATAGTGCAATATGATTTCATTTGGATATAACATGGCCGTAACAACGATAATAGATGGCAAAAAAACTCAACATCAAATTTCAAGGCCATTCAAATAGTGCAAGATGGCTTCATTTGGATGAAACATGGCCGTAACAACGATAATAGATGGCAACAAAATTCAACATCATATTTCAAGGCCAATTAATTAGTGCAAGATGCCTTTATTTGGATGTAACATGGTCGTAACAACGATAATAGAAGGCAACAAAACTCAACATCAAATTTTAAGTTCATTCAAATAGTGCAAGATGGCTTCATTTGGATGAAACATGGCCGTAACAACGATAATAGATGGCAACAAAATTCAACATCAAATTTCAAGGCCATTCAAATAGTGCAAGATGGCTTCATTTGGATGAAACACGACCGTAACAACGATAATAGATGGCAACAAAACTCAACATCAAATTTCAAGGCCATTCAAATAGTGCAAGATGGCTTCATTTGGATGAAACATGGCCGTAACAACGATAATAGATGGCAACAAAATTCAACATCAAATTTCAAGGCCATTCAAATAGTGCAAGATGGCTTCATTTGGATGAAACATGGCCGTAACAACGATAATAGATGGCAAAAAAACTCAACATCAAATTTCAAGGCCATTGAAATAGTGCAAGATGACTTCATTTGGATGAAACACGGCCGTAACAACGATTATAGATGGCAACAAAACTCAACATCAAATTTCAAGGCCATTCAAATAGTGCAAGATGGCTTCATTTGGATGAAACATGGCCGTAACAACGATAATAGATGGCAAAAAAACTCAACATCAAATTTCAAGGCCATTGAATTAGAGCAAGATGCCTTTATTTCGATGAAACATGGCCGTAACAACGATAATAGATGGCAACAAAATTCAACATCAAATTTCAAGGCCATTCAAATAGTGCAAGATGGCTTCATTTGGATGAAACATGGCCGTAACAACGATAATAGATGGCAACAAAATTCAACATCAAATTTCAAGGCCAATGAATTAGTGCAAGATGCCTTTATTTGGATGTAACATGGTCGTAACAACGATAATAGAAGGCAACCAAACTCAACATCAAATTTTAAGTCCATTCAAATAATGCAAGATGGCTTCATTTGGATGAAACATGGCCGTAGCAACGATAATAGATGGCAACAAAATTCAACATCAAATTTCAAGGCCATTCAAATAGTGCAAGATGGCTTCATTTGGATGAAACACGGCCGTAACAACGATAATAGATGGCAACAAAACTCAACATCAAATTTCAAGGCCATTCAAATAGTGCAAGATGGCTTCATTTGGATGAAACATGGCCGTAACAACGATAATAGATGGCAACAAAACTCAACATCAAATTTCAAGGCCATTCAAATAGTGCAAGATGGCTTCATTTGGATGAAACATGGCCGTAACAACGATAATAGATGGCAACAAAATTCAACATCAAATTTCAAGGCCATTCAAATAGTGCAATATGACTTCATTTGGATGTAACATGGCCGTAACAACGATAATAGATGGCAAAAAAAAACTCAACATCAAATTTCAAGGCCATTCAAATAGTGCAAGATGGCTTCATTTGGATGAAACATGGCCGTAACAACGATAATAGATGGCAAAAAAAACTTAACATCAAATTTCAAGGCCATTGAATTAGTGCAAGATGGCTTCATTTGGATGAAACACGGCCGTAACAACGATAATAGATGGCAACAAAATTCAACATCAAATTTCAAGGCCATTCAAATAGTGCAAGATGGCTTCATTTGGATGAAACATGGCCGTAACAACGATAATAGATGGCAAAAAAAACTAAACATCAAATTTCAAGGCCATTCAAATAGTGCAATATGACTTCATTTGGATATAACATGGCCGTAACAACGATAATAGATGGCAAAAAAAACTCAACATCAAATTTCAAGGCCATTGAATTAGTGCAAGATGGCTTCATTTGGATGAAACATGGCCGTAACAACGATAATAGATGGCAAAAAAACTCAACATCAAATTTCAAGGCCATTCAAATAGTGCAAGATGGCTTCATTTGGATGAAACATGGCCGTAACAACGATAATAGATGGCAACAAAATTCAACATCAAATTTCAAGGCCATTCAAATAGTGCAATATGACTTCATTTGGATATAACATGGCCGTAACAACGATAATAGATGGCAAAAAAACTCAACATCAAATTTCAAGGCCATTCAAATAGTGCAAGATGGCTTCATTTGGATGAAACATGGCCGTAACAACGATAATAGATGGCAACAAAATTCAACATCATATTTCAAGGCCAATTAATTAGTGCAAGATGCCTTTATTTGGATGTAACATGGTCGTAACAACGATAATAGAAGGCAACAAAACTCAACATCAAATTTTAAGTTCATTCAAATAGTGCAAGATGGCTTCATTTGGATGAAACATGGCCGTAACAACGATAATAGATGGCAACAAAATTCAACATCAAATTTCAAGGCCATTCAAATAGTGCAAGATGGCTTCATTTGGATGAAACACGACCGTAACAACGATAATAGATGGCAACAAAACTCAACATCAAATTTCAAGGCCATTCAAATAGTGCAAGATGGCTTCATTTGGATGAAACATGGCCGTAACAACGATAATAGATGGCAACAAAATTCAACATCAAATTTCAAGGCCATTCAAATAGTGCATGATGGCTTCATTTGGATGAAACATGGCCGTAACAACGATAATAGATGGCAAAAAAACTCAACATCAAATTTCAAGGCCATTGAAATAGTGCAAGATGACTTCATTTGGATGAAACACGGCCGTAACAACGATTATAGATGGCAACAAAACTCAACATCAAATTTCAAGGCCATTCAAATAGTGCAAGATGGCTTCATTTGGATGAAACATGGCCGTAACAACGATAATAGATGGCAACAAAACTCAACATCAAATTCCAAGGCCATTGAATTAGAGCAAGATGCCTTTATTTCGATGAAACATGGCCGTAACAACGATAATAGATGGCAACACAATTCAACATCAAATTTCAAGGCCATTCAAATAGTGCAAGATGGCTTTATTTGGATGAAACATGGCCGTAACAACGATAATAGATGGCAACAAAACTCAACATCAAATTTCAAGGCCATTCAAATAGTGCAAGATGGCTTCATTTGGATGAAACATGGCCGTAACAACGATAATAGATGGCAACAAAATTCAACATCAAATTTCAAGGCCATTCAAATAGTGCAATATGACTTCATTTGTATATAACATGGCCGTAACAACGATAATAGATGGTAAAAAAACTCAACATCAAATTTCAAGGCCATTCAAATAGTGCAAGATGGCTTCATTTGGATGAAACATGGCCGTAACAACGATAATAGATGGCAACAAAATTCAACATCATATTTCAAGGCCAATTAATTAGTGCAAGATGCCTTTATTTGGATGTAACATGGTCGTAACAACGATAATAGAAGGCAACAAAACTCAACATCAAATTTTAAGTTCATTCAAATAGTGCAAGATGGCTTCATTTGGATGAAACATGGCCGTAACAACGATAATAGATGGCAACAAAATTCAACATCAAATTTCAAGGCCATTCAAATAGTGCAAGATGGCTTCATTTGGATGAAACACGACCGTAACAACGATAATAGATGGCAACAAAACTCAACATCAAATTTCAAGGCCATTCAAATAGTGCAAGATGGCTTCATTTGGATGAAACATGGCCGTAACAACGATAATAGATGGCAACAAAATTCAACATCAAATTTCAAGGCCATTCAAATAGTGCAAGATGCTTCATTTGGATGAAACATGGCCGTAACAACGATAATAGATGGCAACAAAACTCAACATCAAATTTCAAGGCCATTGAAATAGTGCAAGATGACTTCATTTGGATGAAACCACGGCCGTAACAACGATTATAGATGGCAACAAAACTCAACATCAAATTTCAAGGCCATTCAATAGTGCAAGATGGCTTCATTTGGATGAAACATGGCCGTAACAACGATAATAGATGGCAACAAAACTCAACATCAAATTTCAAGGCAATTGAATTAGAGCAAGATGCCTTTATTTCGATGAAACATGGCCGTAACAACGATAATAGATGGCAACAAAATTCAACATCAAATTTCAAGGCCATTCAAATAGTGCAAGATGGCTTCATTTGGATGAAACATGGCCGTAAACAACGATAATAGATGGCAACAAAATTCAACATCAAATTTCAAGGCCAATGAATTAGTGCAAGATGCCTTTATTTGGATGTAACATGGTCGTAACAACGATAATAGAAGGCAACCAAACTCAACATCAAATTTTAAGTCCATTGAAATAGTGCAAGATGGCTTTATTTGGATGAAACATGGCCGTAGCATCGATAATAGATGGCAACAAAATTCAACATCAAATTTCAAGGCCATTCAAATAGTGCAAGATGGCTTCATTTGGATGAAACATGGCCGTAACAACGATAATAGATGGCAACAAAACTCAACATCAAATTTCAAGGCCATTCAAATAGTGCAAGATGGCTTGATTTGGATGAAACATGGCCGTAACAACGATAATAGATGGCAAAAAAATTCAACATCAAATTTCAAGGCCATTCAAATAGTGCAATATGGCTTCATTTGGATGAAACATGGCCGTAACAACGATAATAGATAGCAACAAAATTCAACATCAAATTTCAAGGCCATTGAATTAGTGCAAGATGGCTTCATTTGGATGAAACATGGCCGTAACAACGATAATAGATGGCAACAAAACTCAACATCAAATTTCAAGGCCATTCAAATAGTGCAAGATGGCTTCATTTGGATGAAACATGGCCGTAACAACGATAATAGATGGCAAAAAAACTCAACATCAAATTTAAAGTACATGCAAATAGTGCAATATGGGCTTCATTTGGATGAAACATGGCCGTAATAACGATAATAGATGGCAACAAAATTCAACATCAAATTTCAAGGCCATTCAAATAGTGCAAGATGCTTTCATTTGGATGAAACATGGCCGTAACAACGATAATAGATGGCAACAAAACTCAACATCAAATTTTAAGTACATGCAAATAGTTCAATATGGCTTCATTTGGATGAAACATGGCCGTAACAACGATAATAGATGGCAACAAAATTCAACATCAAATTTCAAGGCCATTCAAATAGTGCAAGATGGCTTCATTTGGATGAAACATGGCCGTAACAACGATAATAGATGGCAACAAAATTCAACATCAAATTTCAAGGTCATTCAAATAGTGCAAGATGCCTTTTTTTGGATGAAACATGGCCGTAACAACGATAATAGATGGCAAAAAAACTCAACATCAAATTTCAAGGCCATTCAAATAGTGCAAGATGGCTTCATTTGGATGAAACATGGCCGTAACAACGATAATAGATGGCAACAAAATTCAACATCAAATTTCAAGGCCATTCAAATAGTGCAAGATGGCTTCATTTGGATGAAACATGGCCGTAACAACGATAATAGATGGCAAAAAAACTAAACATCAAATTTCAAGGCCATTGAATTAGTGCAAGATGCCTTTATTTGGATGAAACATGGCCGTAACAACGATAATAGATGGCAACAAAATTCAACATCAAATTTCAAGGCCATTCAAATAGTGCAAGATGGCTTCATTTGGATGAAACATGGCCGTAACAACGATAATAGATGGCAAAAAAACTCAACATCAAATTTTAAGTACATGCAAATAGTGCAAGATGGCTTCATTTGGATGAAACATGGCCGTAACAACGATAATAGATGGCAAAAAAACTCAACACCAAATTTCAAGGCCATTCAATAGTGCAAGATGGCTTTTATTCTATGAAACATGGCCGTAACAACGATAATAGATTGCAACAAAACTCAACACCAAATTTCAAGGCCATTCAAATAGTGCAAGATGGCTTCATTTGGATGAAACATGGCCGTAACAACGATAATAGATGGCAACAAAATTCAACATCAAATTTCAAGGCCATTCAAATAGTGCAAGATGGCTTCATTTGGATGAAACACGACCGTAACAACGATAATAGATGGCAACAAAACTCAACATCAAATTTCAAGGCCATTCAAATAGTGCAAGATGGCTTCATTTGGATGAAACATGGCCGTAACAACGATAATAGATGGCAACAAAATTCAACATCAAATTTCAAGGCCATTCAAATAGTGCAAGATGGCTTCATTTGGATGAAACATGGCCGTAACAACGATAATAGATGGCAAAAAAACTCAACATCAAATTTCAAGGCCATTGAAATAGTGCAAGATGACTTCATTTGGATGAAACACGGCCGTAACAACGATTATAGATGGCAACAAAACTCAACATCAAATTTCAAGGCCATTCAAATAGTGCAAGATGGCTTCATTTGGATGAAACATGGCCGTAACAACGATAATAGATGGCAAAAAAACTCAACATCAAATTTCAAGGCCATTGAATTAGAGCAAGATGCCTTTATTTCGATGAAACATGGCCGTAACAACGATAATAGATGGCAACAAAATTCAACATCAAATTTCAAGGCCATTCAAATAGTGCAAGATGGCTTCATTTGGATGAAACATGGCCGTAACAACGATAATAGATGGCAACAAAATTCAACATCAAATTTCAAGGCCATTCAAATAGTGCAATATGACTTCATTTGGATGTAACATGGCCGTAACAACGATAATAGATGGCAAAAAAAAACTCAACATCAAATTTCAAGGCCATTCAAATAGTGCAAGATGGCTTCATTTGGATGAAACATGGCCGTAACAACGATAATAGATGGCAAAAAAAACTTAACATCAAATTTCAAGGCCATTGAATTAGCGCAAGATGGCTTCATTTGGATGAAACACGGCCGTAACAACGATAATAGATGGCAACAAAATTCAACATCAAATTTCAAGGCCATTCAAATAGTGCAAGATGGCTTCATTTGGATGAAACATGGCCGTAACAACGATAATAGATGGCAAAAAAAACTCAACATCAAATTTCAAGGCCATTCAAATAGTGCAATATGACTTCATTTGGATATAACATGGCCGTAACAACGATAATAGATGGCAAAAAAAACTCAACATCAAATTTCAAGGCCATTGAATTAGTGCAAGATGGCTTCATTTGGATGAAACATGGCCGTAACAACGATAATAGATGGCAAAAAAACTCAACATCAAATTTAAAGGCCATTCAAATAGTGCAAGATGGCTTCATTTGGATGAAACATGGCCGTAACAACGATAATAGATGGCAACAAAATTCAACATCAAATTTCAAGGCCATTCAAATAGTGCAATATGACTTCATTTGGATATAACATGGCCGTAACAACGATAATAGATGGCAAAAAAACTCAACATCAAATTTCAAGGCCATTCAAATAGTGCAAGATGGCTTCATTTGGATGAAACATGGCCGTAACAACGATAATAGATGGCAACAAAATTCAACATCATATTTCAAGGCCAATTAATTAGTGCAAGATGCCTTTATTTGGATGTAACATGGTCGTAACAACGATAATAGAAGGCAACAAAACTCAACATCAAATTTTAAGTTCATTCAAATAGTGCAAGATGGCTTCATTTGGATGAAACATGGCCGTAACAACGATAATAGATGGCAACAAAATTCAACATCAAATTTCAAGGCCATTCAAATAGTGCAAGATGGCTTCATTTGGATGAAACACGACCGTAACAACGATAATAGATGGCAACAAAACTCAACATCAAATTTCAAGGCCATTCAAATAGTGCAAGATGGCTTCATTTGGATGAAACATGGCCGTAACAACGATAATAGATGGCAACAAAATTCAACATCAAATTTCAAGGCCATTCAAATAGTGCAAGATGGCTTCATTTGGATGAAACATGGCCGTAACAACGATAATAGATGGCAAAAAAACTCAACATCAAATTTCAAGGCCATTCAAATAGTGCAAGATGACTTCATTTGGATGAAACACGGCCGTAACAACGATTATAGATGGCAACAAAACTCAACATCAAATTTCAAGGCCATTCAAATAGTGCAAGATGGCTTCATTTGGATGAAACATGGCCGTAACAACGATAATAGATGGCAAAAAAACTCAACATCAAATTTCAAGGCCATTGAATTAGAGCAAGATGCCTTTATTTCGATGAAACATGGCCGTAACAACGATAATAGATGGCAACAAAATTCAACATCAAATTTCAAGGCCATTCAAATAGTGCAAGATGGCTTCATTTGGATGAAACATGGCCGTAACAACGATAATAGATGGCAACAAAATTCAACATCAAATTTCAAGGCCAATGAATTAGTGCAAGATGCCTTTATTTGGATGTAACATGGTCGTAACAACGATAATAGAAGGCAACCAAACTCAACATCAAATTTTAAGTCCATTCAAATAGTGCAAGATGGCTTCATTTGGATGAAACATGGCCGTAGCATCGATAATAGATGGCAACAAAATTCAACATCAAATTTCAAGGCCATTCAAATAGTGCAAGATGGCTTCATTTGGATGAAACACGGCCGTAACAACGATAATAGATGGCAAAAAAACTCAACATCAAATTTCAAGGCCATTCAAATAGTGCAAGATGGCTTCATTTGGATGAAACATGGCCGTAACAACGATAATAGATGGCAACAAAATTCAACATCAAATTTCAAGGCCATTCAAATAGTGCAATATGGCTTCATTTGGATGAAACATGGCCGTAACAACGATAATAGATAGCAACAAAATTCAACATCAAATTTCAAGGCCATTGAATTAGTGCAAGATGGCTTCATTTGGATGAAACATGGCCGTAACAACGATAATAGATGGCAACAAAATTCAACATCAAATTTCAAGGCCATTCAAATAGTGCAAGATGGCTTCATTTGGATGAAACATGGCCGTAACAACGATAATAGATGGCAAAAAAACTCAACATCAAATTTAAAGTACATGCAAATAGTGCAATATGGCTTCATTTGGATGAAACATGGCCGTAATAACGATAATAGATGGCAACAAAATTCAACATCAAATTTCAAGGCCATTCAAATAGTGCAAGATGGCTTCATTTGGATGAAACATGGCCATAACAACGATAATAGATGGCAACAAAACTCAACATCAAATTTTAAGTACATGCAAATAGTGCAATATGGCTTCATTTGGATGAAACATGGCCGTAACAACGATAATAGATGGCAACAAAATTCAACATCAAATTTCAAGGCCATTCAAATAGTGCAAGATGGCTTCATTTGGATGAAACATGGCCGTAACAACGATAATAGATGGCAACAAACTCAACATCAAATTTCAAGGTCATTCAAATAGTGCAATATGACTTCATTTGGATGAAACATGGCCGTAACAACGATAATAGATGGCAAAAAAACTCAACATCAAATTTCAAGGCCATTCAAATAGTGCAAGATGGCTTCATTTGGATGAAACATGGCCGTAACAACGATAATAGATGGCAACAAAATTCAACATCAAATTTCAAGGCCATTCAAATAGTGCAAGATGGCTTCATTTGGATGAAACATGGCCGTAACAACGATAATAGATGGCAAAAATACTCAACATCAAATTTCAAGGCCATTGAATTAGTGCAAGATGCCTTTATTTGGATGAAACATGGCCGTAACAACGATAATAGATGGCAACAAAATTCAACATCAAATTTCAAGGCCATTCAAATAGTGCAAGATGGCTTCATTTGGATGAAACATGGCCGTAACAACGATAATAGATGGCAAAAAAACTCAACATCAAATTTTAAGTACATGCAAATAGTGCAAGATGGCTTCATTTGGATGAAACATGGCCGTAACAACGATAATAGATGGCAAAAAAACTCAACATCAAATTTCAAGGCCATTCAAATAGTGCAAGATGGCTTCATTTGGATGAAACATGGCCGTAACAACGATAATAGATGGCAACAAAACTCAACATCAAATTTCAAGGCCATTCAAATAGTGCAAGATGGCTTCATTTGGATGAAACATGGCCGTAACAACGATAATAGATGGCAACAAAATTCAACATCAAATTTCAAGGCCATTCAAATAGTGCAAGATGGCTTCATTTGGATGAAACACGACCGTAACAACGATAATAGATGGCAACAAAACTCAACATCAAATTTCAAGGCCATTCAAATAGTGCAAGATGGCTTCATTTGGATGAAACATGGCCGTAACAACGATAATAGATGGCAACAAAATTCAACATCAAATTTCAAGGCCATTCAAATAGTGCAAGATGGCTTCATTTGGATGAAACATGGCCGTAACAACGATAATAGATGGCAAAAAAACTCAACATCAAATTTCAAGGCCATTGAAATAGTGCAAGATGACTTCATTTGGATGAAACACGGCCGTAACAACGATTATAGATGGCAACAAAACTCAACATCAAATTTCAAGGCCATTCAAATAGTGCAAGATGGCTTCATTTGGATGAAACATGGCCGTAACAACGATAATAGATGGCAAAAAAACTCAACATCAAATTTCAAGGCCATTGAATTAGAGCAAGATGCCTTTATTTCGATGAAACATGGCCGTAACAACGATAATAGATGGCAACAAAATTCAACATCAAATTTCAAGGCCATTCAAATAGTGCAAGATGGCTTCATTTGGATGAAACATGGCCGTAACAACGATAATAGATGGCAACAAAATTCAACATCAAATTTCAAGGCCAATGAATTAGTGCAAGATGCCTTAATTTGGATGTAACATGGTCGTAACAACGATAATAGAAGGCAACCAAACTCAACATCAAATTTCAAGGCCATTCAAATAGTGCAAGATGGCTTCATTTGGATGAAACATGGCCGTAACAACGATAATAGATGGCAAAAAATTTCAACATCAAATTTCAAGGCCATTCAAATAGTGCAATATGGCTTCATTTGGATGAAACATGGCCGTAACAACGATAATAGATGGCAACAAAATTCAACATCAAATTTCAAGGCCATTGAATTAGTGCAAGATGGCTTCATTTGGATGAAACATGGCCGTAACAACGATAATAGATGGCAACAAAATTCAACATCAAATTTCAAGGCCATTCAAATAGTGCAAGATGGCTTCATTTGGATGAAACATGGCCGTAACAACGATAATAGATGGCAAAAAAACTCAACATAAAATTTAAAGTACATGCAAATAGTGCAATATGGCTTCATTTGGATGAAACATGGCCGTAACAACGATAATAGATGGCAACAAAATTCAACATCAAATTTCAAGGCCATTCAAATAGTGCAAGGTGGCTTTATTTGGATGAAACATGGCCCCAATAACGATAATAGATGGCAAAAAAACTCAACATCAAATTTCAAGGCCATTCAAATAGTGCAAGATGGCTTCATTTGGATAAAACATGGCCGTAACAACGATAATAGATGGCAACAAAATTCAACATCAAATTTCAAGGCCATTCAAATAGTGCAAGATGGCTTCATTTGGATGAAACATGGACACAACAACGATAATAGATGGCAAAAAAAACTCAACATCAAATTTCAAGGCCATTCAAATAGTGCAAGATGGCTTCATTTGGATGAAACATGGCCACAACAACGATAATAGATAGCAACAAAATTTAACATCAAATTTCAAGGTCATTCAAATAGTGCAAGATGGCTTCATTTGGATGAAACATAGACACAACAACAATAATAGATGGCAAAAAAACTCAACATCAAATTTCAAGGTCACTCAAATAGTGCAAGATGGCTTTATTTGGATGAAACATGGCCGTAACAACGATAATAGATGGCAACAAAACTCAACATCAAATTTCAAGGACATTCAAATAGTGCAAGATGGCTTTATTTGGATGAAACATGGCCGTAACAACGATAATAGATGGCAACAAAATTCAACATCAAATTTCAAGGACATTCAAATAGTGCAAGATGGCTTCATTTGGATGAAACATGGCCACAACAACGATAATAGATGGCAACAAAATTCAACATCAAATTTCAAGGCCATTCAAATAGTGCAAGATGGCTTTCTTTGAAAGAAACATGGCTGTAACAACGATAATAGATGGCAAAAAAACTCAACATCAAATTTCAAAGACATTGAAATAGTGGAAGATGGCTTCATTTGGATGAAACATGGCCGTAACAACGATAATAGATGGCAACAAAATTCAACATCAAATTTCAAGGCCATTCAAATAGTGCAAGATGGCTTCATTTGGATGAAACATGGCCGTAACAACGATAATAGATGGCAACAAAATTCAACATCAAATTTCAAGGACATTCAAATAGTGCAAGATGGCTTCATTTGGATGAAACATGGCCACAACAACGATAATAGATGGCAACAAAATTCAACATCAAATTTCAAGGCCATTCAAATAGTGCAATATGACTTCATTTGGATGTAACATGGCCGTAACAACGATAATAGATGGCAACAAAACTCAACATCAAATTTCACGGCCATTCAAATAGTGCAAGATGGCTTCATTTGGATGAAACATGGCCGTAACAACGATAATAGATGGCAAAAAAAACTCAACATCAAATTTCAAGGCCATTGAATTAGTGCAAGATGGCTTCATTTGGATGAAACACGGCCGTAACAACGATAATAGATGGCAACAAAATTCAACATCAAATTTCAAGGCCATTCAAATAGTGCAAGATGGCTTCATTTGGATGAAACATGGCCGTAACAACGATAATAGATGGCAAAAAAAACTAAACATCAAAATTCAAGGCCATTCAAATAGTGCAATATGACTTCATTTGGATATAACATGGCCGTAACAACGATAATAGATGGCAAAAAAACTCAACATCAAATTTCAAGGCCATTGAATTAGTGCAAGATGGCTTCATTTGGATGAAACATGGCCGTAACAACGATAATAGATGGCAAAAAAACTCAACATCAAATTTAAAGGCCATTCAAATAGTGCAAGATGGCTTCATTTGGATGAAACATGGCCGTAACAACGATAATAGATGGCAACAAAATTCAACATCAAATTTCAAGGCCATTCAAATAGTGCAATATGACTTCATTTGGATATAACATGGCCGTAACAACGATAATAGATGGCAACAAAACTCAACATCAAATTTCAAGGCCATTCAAATAGTGCAATATGGCTTCATTTGGATGAAACATGGCCGTAACAACGATAATAGATGGCAACAAAATTCAACATCAAATTTCAAGGCCATTCAAATAGTGCAATATGACTTCATTTGGATGAAACATGGCCGTAACAACGATAATAGATGGCAAAAAAACTCAACATCAAATTTCAAGGCCATTCAAATAGTGCAAGATGGCTTCATTTGGATGAAACATGGCCGTAACAACGATAATAGATGGCAACAAAATTCAACATCATATTTCAAGGCCAATTAATTAGTGCAAGATGCCTTTATTTGGATGTAACATGGTCGTAACAACGATAATAGAAGGCAACAAAACTCAACATCAAATTTTAAGTTCATTCAAATAGTGCAAGATGGCTTCATTTGGATGAAACATGGCCGTAACAACGATAATAGATGGCAACAAAATTCAACATCAAATTTCAAGGCCATTCAAATAGTGCAAGATGGCTTCATTTGGATGAAACACGACCGTAACAACGATAATAGATGGCAACAAAACTCAACATCAAATTTCAAGGCCATTCAAATAGTGCAAGATGGCTTCATTTGGATGAAACATGGCCGTAACAACGATAATAGATGGCAACAAAATTCAACATCAAATTTCAAGGCCATTCAAATAGTGCAATATGACTTCATTTGGATGAAACATGGCCGTAACAACGATAATAGATGGCAAAAAAACTCAACATCAAATTTTAAGTTCATTCAAATAGTGCAAGATGGCTTCATTTGGATGAAACATGGCCGTAACAACGATAATAGATGGCAACAAAATTCAACATCAAATTTCAAGGCCATTCAAATAGTGCAAGATGGCTTCATTTGGATGAAACACGACCGTAACAACGATAATAGATGGCAACAAAACTCAAAATCAAATTTCAAGGCCATTCAAATAGTGCAAGATGGCTTCATTTGGATGAAACATGGCCGTAACAACGATAATAGATGGCAACAAAATTCAACATCATATTTCAAGGCCAATTAATTAGTGCAAGATGCCTTTATTTGGATGTAACATGGTCGTAACAACGATAATAGAAGGCAACAAAACTCAACATCAAATTTTAAGTTCATTCAAATAGTGCAAGATGGCTTCATTTGGATGAAACATGGCCGTAACAACGATAATAGATGGCAACAAAATTCAACATCAAATTTCAAGGCCATTCAAATAGTGCAAGATGGCTTCATTTGGATGAAACACGACCGTAACAACGATAATAGATGGTGTAATGTGATCGAACGTACGCGGGGCCGTCGTGCACCGTTTTTGCGGGGAGTCAGTCTTTACTGACATGAGCTGAGGTGGAACAAACTATTCGAAGCGGACTGATTTGATCGTCCAGGCGATCATGGAAACCCGGAAGGAGTTTCCCTTACTGGAAATGTTGGAGTTTAGAAGCCTTACCTTGGGTAGGGGGACATAACTAAACTCTTGAAATAAGTTGGTACACGAAGTTTTTAGGAAGCGTAACGTCCTATCTTGGCAGTCCGAACGAATCTGACTTGCCACGGTCGGAATTGGTTTTATTTATACTCAATGGGTTTCGAAATATTGGTTTTGGAATGTGTTTTTGTCCTAATTAAAGGTTATTGATATGAGGTGCAATTTATACATTATATTGGAGTGAGGTGTCTGTCAATTTTGTGCTTATGCTGCGCTTTTAGTGTTTTTACAAAGGTTCTGGAAAGTTTCAACTGTTCTAGCCAAATAACGAGTGCGTTCGTCGATCATTGCCTACACTGCGCTTTTAGCAATAAGTTGCTATGCGTTCTCTGTTTGTCCACTTTGCTGCAGTAACGCTTGAATTGCTTATGTTGCGCGTTACGGTTGTTTTCGATAAATGTCTCAATGGTTTTTTCTATGGATGGTATGGTCTACGTATGTTGCTATGGTGTGGATTGATTTGCTGATGTAATATAATGAATGTGTTGCAATAATGTGATTTGGCTTTCCGAAGTGTGTTACAATGTGTCTATAGCTAATAGTGTGTATTATAATAAGTTCTGTATAGCAGATATGCTACACCTCCTCCCTTTAGGAGAATAACGTAAATAATAAAATGATTGAAGTTATTCTTTTGATTTAATTAACCTGTTTTTGTGTACTGTTGACGATTTGTTGGTGGTTTTGTGTATTATGGTGCAGTTTGGTTCTTGTATATTTGTTACTGTAAATGGTCCAATATAAACGGGATCCAATTTCTTCCTATTTTCATTTGTTAAGTAAACTATGTCGCCTATCTCAAGTTTTAAGGAGTTAGTATTTTTATTTAGTATATTTTGCCTATTTTCTTTAGAGCTCACAAGGTTTTTCTGTGCTATTTCGTGTGATTTCTGTAATTTAAATTTCATTTCATTATAATATTGTTCAACATTATATACTGGCTCTATTTTGTTTTGGTAAATTTCTTGAGGTAGATTTGCTTTTCTGCCAAAAATCAATTCGTAAGGCGTATAACCTGTGTCTGTGTGTTCTGTGGTGTTATAAACAAATTCGTAAAATTTAATCCAGTCATCCCAGTCATCATGGTGCTCATTTACAAAGCTTCTAAGATATTCATTTAAACACCTGTGGTTTCTTTCTAGTGCTCCTATGGTTTGAGGATGGTATGCTGTACTGAACGTTTGTTTAATTTGTAAGATTTCTGTTATTTTGTTAAGGATTTCGTTATTGTATTCTAAGCCTTGATCTGATTTAAGCTCTATAAAAGTTCCAAATGTTAATATGAAATTTTCTACTAATGCTTTTGCAATAGTGTTTGCTTCTTTATTGTGAATAGGTATTATTACAACATATTTTGTCAAGTCACATTGTATAGTTATTGCGTACCTGTAGTTGTTATTGGTCTTTGTCAATGGTCCAACTGTGTCAATAGATATAACGTTAAATGGTTTGTTAGGCGTCGTTGTAATTACTGTCTGTTCTTTAGTGTGTCTGTTTACCTTATTAACTAAGCATGCTTCACACTTATTGATAAAATTTTTGATATCATTGCGCATGTTTTTCCACGTGTAAGTATCTCTTATTTTCCTGTAAAGTCTGAATTGGCCTACGTGTCCTCCCGAAGGGGTCATGTGATAATCATGGATTATTCTTAGCCGATCATGTTCTGTTTCAACCCACCTAGGTGGTGTAAACAGTATGAATTCATACTTGTCAATCACTCTGTTGGCGATTTCTTTAAGGGTTTGATGAGAGTACTGTGTAAATATTTGGTCGTGTAGAGACCAGGCTAGCTTTTTGTTTTTGTAGTTATTGGCGATTTTGCAAATGTTGAGAAGAGCAAGCTCTAAAGCTTGACTTCCATTTTTTTCTGCTTTCGCGTTAACTTTCCCTAGGACTTTCTTGTAAGTGCTGTTGCACACTTCAAATGTTATATTGTTGTCGGAAATGCTTGTTCTAATTTTTAGAAGCTTCCTTGTTTTGGATGGTGTATCCGTTGTCCACATCGTTGGTTGATCAGACCTGGTATCGATGGGTTTATGAGGTGTTACTTTTTTAGCCTCTTTTTGTTTAACCATTGCTCTGGTATTAACCATGAGGATTGTTGATTTAAGATTTTGTATATTGTTAGTTGTTGCTAACATTATGTTTGTTGGTATTTGAGCCTTAAGTTCATCTGAGGTAATGACTACTCTAGACAACGCGTCCGCTGCTACGTTTGCTTTCCCTGCTAAGAACTGTACGTCAAAGTCAAATTCTTCTAGATCTAATCTCATACGAGTTAACTTAGATGTTGGATTTTTCATCCCAAATAGGTATGCTAATGGTCTGTGGTCTGTTTTTACAATGAATTTTCGACCATATATATATGGTTTAAAGTAATTGATTGCCCAATGGATCGCTGTCAGTTCTTTTTCTATTATTGGTTTGTTTTTCTCCCCTGGCGTGAAACTTTTGCTGGCAAATGCCACTGGTAAATCGTTTCCGTCAGTTATTTGAGACAATACAGCGCCACATGCTGTATCCGATGCATCAGTTGTTATAATGAACTGTTTTGTAAAATCGGGATATTGTAGTATTGTTGGTGAGAGTAAACTTTGTTTAAGTTTTTCAAAAGCTTCCTGACATTCTTTGGTCCAATCAAATTTTACGTCCTTTTTAATAAGGTTATTAATAGGTTTAGCTATTTTTGCAAAGTTTTGTACAAATTTTCTGTAATAATTACAAAATGCTACGAAGCGTCTGGCATCATTTGCATTTTTGGGTACAGGAAATTTTTCTATTATTTCGTATTTTGAGTCATCCGGGTATATACCTTTGTCTGTTATTTTGTGACCTAGATAGGTTACTTCTGTTTTAAAGAAGCAGCATTTTTCTGGATTTAACTTAAGATTGCATTTTCTTAATTTGTTAAAAACCTTACTTAAGTTACTTATATGGTGTTGTGCGCTGCACCCTGTAACGATTATATCGTCGATGTAAACAAATGCTAGCTCAGGTGATAATCCTGCCATAGCTATTGCCATCATACGTTGAAAACTATTTGGGCTTATATTTAAACCAAAAGGCATTCTCGTAAATTGATAATGACCTGTTGGTGTGGAAAATGCAGTGAATCTTCTTGATGCTGGTTCTAGCTCAATTTGGTGGAACCCTGACATTAAGTCAAGTGTGCTAAAATATTTTGCTCTACCTAACTGGTCCAATATTGTATCTATTCTAGGGAGAGGAAATTTATCCGGCAGGATTTTTTTATTTAGTTGTCTGAAGTCAACTACTAATCGCCACTTTTTACTTCCGTCAATCGATTTTTTCGGGACTAAGAGAATGGGCGAATTATAAGCTGAAACTGAATGTTCAATTATATCATTTTTCAGCATTTTGTCGACCTGTTGATTAATTTCATCTGCTTGGGAATGGATTTGTTTATAATTAGGTATGTATGATGGGTTGTTGTCCATTAGTTCTATTGGTTGTTTGTAGAAATTATTTGTTGTGATAGGCTCATTTTCGAGACAAAATATATCTGAAAATTCAGCAATAAGGTTTTTTAAATTTCTTTTTGCTATTTCCGGTACTTGTTCTATATGAACTTTATCTTGAATTATTCTAGTTCTTTCTGGGGTATTGTAATTATTTGCCAAGAAAATTTCATAATTTTTTAAAGGTTCTATTTGTGGTCTGATTGTGCCTGTATTAATAAAGGCTGTTGACTCAGTTGTGTTGATAAGCTTGATGTTTGGATCAGTTTTGCTAATTATTGTGTTACCGATAAACACTCCTTGTTTTATTTCTTTAGAAAAAATTACTGAATCTTCTGTTATTGGTTTTAAAGTGAGTTTGCGAATTACCTCACTTCTTGGTGGTATTTCAATAATTCCATTGATGCTGTCATCAACGGGGTGTTCAATGATATCATTTCCGTTACGGAACTGTAACATCCAAGTCGAAAAAAGGATGTCGCATTGGAATTTACTGATAAAGTCCATTCCTAATACTCCGTCTGCTTGAGTTGGTAGGTCTTTTATAATAAAAAATGTATGCTCGACATTTTTGTCACCAAAATGAATGGTTGCTTGAGTGTATCCCTTTGTTTTCATTGTATCTGTTGTGATACCTATGAGTGTGAGTTCCTTGTTTTTCTTTAACTGGATTTGTTTCTTTAAACTTGAGGCTTTAAAAAGTGATACCTCAGCTCCGGAGTCAATGACCAATGTTGTGTTTTTCCCGTTAGCTATGTTCAATTTAACCTTTATGAAGTTGTTTGTTTTTATCCCTGTCATCAAAACTACTGTGGGTATTGGTTTTGGTCGTCGTCTAAAAAACGATCCCCTTCCTCTTCTTCTTTCTTGTCGGGTGTGTTGGTTTGAATTTGTGTATGCATAACCCTGCTGTGTGCCGCTTTGAATGCATTTGCGTTTCTGTTTGTCCCGTTGGTCTGGGGGCCATATCGGGGTTTCGCTTGTGTCGAACGATTTCCGTTCGGTGTAAAGTTTGTGGTGCGACTATTCTGTTCATGTGGCGGGTTTTTTCTTTCATAACTTTTCACTGTATCCAGCATGTCGGTGATACTTGAAAACTCTTTTATGTCTAAAATTAGTTGGCTGTCTCTACTGATACCTGCTTCTTTTAGTTTTATTATGACGTTTTGCTGTGTTAGTGTCTTTGCTATGTCGGGTGTCATGTTTTCCTGAATATATGCTGTTTGCAGTTGATCAGCCAATTCGTTGAGGCTATTTGCAAAAGTGTTAAAATTTTCAAATTTACCTTTTCTTCTGTCGCATAATTGTTTGTAAATTTTGGCGACTGAGATGGTATTCGTATACCTTCCTTTGATGGTAACAATTATCTCATCGAAGGATTTAGGCAGTTCTTTAAACAATTCCCTAGGTTCTTTTCCTAGTTTTGTGAGTAGGAGGTTGATTGCTATAAGGGAATTTGATGAACTGATCATACTTTTTACTGTATTGACTGTATCGATGAATTTAGTCAATTCGGATGCTTTACCCTCAAACGGTTGCATGCCCGTGAGTACGGAGAACCCTACGCTATTAAGATCGAAAGCCATTTTAGATTTTTTATGGAGTTGTAGAAAGGCTGATATGGTCTGTGCTAAGAGTTTGAACGATAACTTATTGGTTGTCAATAATGTTAAGTTGGTATTTTTGTCTTCTAAGCTATTTGTTGAGCAATCAGATGTCTTGTTATGTGAGTCGTCGTTGGTTTTTGATGTGCTCATAGCAATGATATTATGAATTAGTGCGTTAGAAATTTTACTAAATTCTAATAGTTTGTTAAAGGTGTATTTGAATTTATTTTTTTCTATCTCTTTTTGAATCTCTTTAAATGTTTCCTCGGCTTGTATTCTGAGTTGTGTTTTCGTACAAGTCCTTTGATTGGGGTCCTGTATTTTTTTAAAGATATGTTTCAAAATTTCAATTCTATCGCTTATAGTAATCATTCCTGTTTTGAATTGTTTTCATGTAATCTTTTTATAGAACTCATTTCCTAGCTTGAAAACTTTGATTTGATTTGATTTGATTATGTTCTAAAGTTTCAATACCTTAATGGGATATGCTGCGTGCATTTTGTTGCTACTGATGATGATGCTACGCTGAATCTATACCGGTGCTGGGTGTTTAATCGGTATTTGGTGCATACTCGATATTCTACGATGACGTCGTCGATCAGTCGTCGCTCGATGTCTTGTCGGGACACTTGTCTATTCTTGCCTGCCAATCCAGATTGGGCAGTGGGCTCGTCTTGTATTTTCGTCTTCCACGTTGGGAAGGGTGTTTCATTCAATCGCTGCTTGTGAACCGTAGTTTCGCTATGCACTTTATTGTCCCATATCAATTGCTCCACGAATCGTATAGATTACCAAAATGAGTTACATTATATAGGCAGTTGTATGTTATTGATTGCATCACGTTTTGCTAGAGTTTTCAATATTTTGAAAATGGTTTTAATTACTTTTTGCATGAGTATGATAGCAAGAAGTATCAGCACAATGTTCAGTTTTAATTCATGGGTTTCATGCTGCTCTGAATGAACATTTTGTGTTTGAATAATGGTAAGATCATTATCACCATCAACATTAGCTTTAGGGTTTGATGCGTCGTTACCCATTTTAAGGTTACTCTACTTGGTAAATCGATCGCATAAGCGTTACGTTTTTACACATTGGGGTAGGTTCTCACAACACTGTGATGTTCATCAATTTGACATTCCTTTTGCACTACATTGCACTAAATGTTGTTTTTTTTTCTGCACTGCACTTGCTTCTGGCTGTTCTTTCACCGTTATTATTTATAACATATGGGTCACTTGTGCCAGCAGCGTTGTTGAATGTTTCGTTAAAAAAAAAATGCACATTTGACACTTTTTTTTTCTCACGTCCCGTCGAATGCCGGTTATGGTCACAATACTTTTGGTTTGTCACACGACACTTACGTTTTACGTTACCGTTGTACTTATCACATTTTACTTGTAAATAATTTGCTTATACTTCTGCCTGTCGATTGCAGATTAAGGTCACGGTCGCCATGTAATGTGATCGAACGTACGCGGGGCCGTCGTGCACCGTTTTTGCGGGGAGTCAGTCTTTACTGACATGAGCTGAGGTGGAACAAACTATTCGAAGCGGACTGATTTGATCGTCCAGGCGATCATGGAAACCCGGAAGGAGTTTCCCTTACTGGAAATGTTGGAGTTTAGAAGCCTTACCTTGGGTAGGGGGACATAACTAAACTCTTGAAATAAGTTGGTACACGAAGTTTTTAGGAAGCGTAACGTCCTATCTTGGCAGTCCGAACGAATCTGACTTGCCACGGTCGGAATTGGTTTTATTTATACTCAATGGGTTTCGAAATATTGGTTTTGGAATGTGTTTTTGTCCTAATTAAAGGTTATTGATATGAGGTGCAATTTATACATTATATTGGAGTGAGGTGTCTGTCAATTTTGTGCTTATGCTGCGCTTTTAGTGTTTTTACAAAGGTTCTGGAAAGTTTCAACTGTTCTAGCCAAATAACGAGTGCGTTCGTCGATCATTGCCTACACTGCGCTTTTAGCAATAAGTTGCTATGCGTTCTCTGTTTGTCCACTTTGCTGCAGTAACGCTTGAATTGCTTATGTTGCGCGTTTCGGTTGTTTTCGATAAATGTCTCAATGGTTTTTTCTATGGATGGTATGGTCTACGTATGTTGCTATGGTGTGGATTGATTTGCTGATGTAATATAATGAATGTGTTGCAATAATGTGATTTGGCTTTCCGAAGTGTGTTACAATGTGTCTATAGCTAATAGTGTGTATTATAATAAGTTCTGTATAGCAGATATGCTACAATGGCAACAAAACTCAACATCAAATTTCAAGGCCATTCAAATAGTGCAAGATGGCTTCATTTGGATGAAACATGGCCGTAACAACGATAATAGATGGCAACAAAATTCAACATCAAATTTCAAGGCCATTCAAATAGTGCAAGATGGCTTCATTTGGATGAAACATGGCCGTAACAACGATAATAGATGGCAACAAAATTCAACATCAAATTTCAAGGCCATTCAAATAGTGCAAAATGGCTTCATTTGGATGAAACATGGCCGTAACAACGATAATAGATGGCAACAAAATTCAACATCAAATTTCAAGGCCATTGAATTAGAGCAAGATGCCTTTATTTCGATGAAACATGGCCGTAACAACGATAATAGATGGCAACAAAATTCAACATCAAATTTCAAGGCCATTCAAATAGTGCAAGATGGCTTCATTTGGATGAAACATGGCCGTAACAACGATAATAGATGGCAACAAAATTCAACATCATATTTCAAGGCCAATTAATTAGTGCAAGATGCCTTTATTTGGATGTAACATGGTCGTAACAACGATAATAGAAGGCAACAAAACTCAACATCAAATTTTAAGTTCATTCAAATAGTGCAAGATGGCTTCATTTGGATGAAACATGGCCGTAACAACGATAATAGATGGCAACAAAATTCAACATCAAATTTCAAGGCCATTCAAATAGTGCAAGATGGCTTCATTTGGATGAAACACGACCGTAACAACGATAATAGATGGCAACAAAACTCAACATCAAATTTCAAGGCCATTCAAATAGTGCAAGATGGCTTCATTTGGATGAAACATGGCCGTAACAACGATAATAGATGGCAACAAAATTCAACATCAAATTTCAAGGCCATTCAAATAGTGCAAGATGGCTTCATTTGGATGAAACATGGCCGTAACAACGATAATAGATGGCAACAAAATTCAACATCAAATTTCAAGGCCATTCAAATAGTGCAAGATGGCTTCATTTGGATGAAACATGGCCGTAACAACGATAATAGATGGCAACAAAATTCAACATCAAATTTCAAGGCCATTGAATTAGAGCAAGATGCCTTTATTTCGATGAAACATGGCCGTAACAACGATAATAGATGGCAACAAAATTCAACATCAAATTTCAAGGCCATTCAAATAGTGCAAGATGGCTTCATTTGGATGAAACATGGCCGTAACAACGATAATAGATGGCAACAAAATTCAACATCAAATTTCAAGGCCAATGAATTAGTGCAAGATGCCTTTATTTGGATGTAACATGGTCGTAACAACGATAATAGAAGGCAACCAAACTCAACATCAAATTTTAAGTCCATTCAAATAGTGCAAGATGGCTTCATTTGGATGAAACATGGCCGTAACAACGATAATAGATGGCAACAAAATTCAACATCAAATTTCAAGGCCATTCAAATAGTGCAAGATGGCTTCATTTGGATGAAACACGGCCGTAACAACGATAATAGATGGCAACAAAACTCAACATCAAATTTCAAGGCCATTCAAATAGTGCAAGATGGCTTCATTTGGATGAAACATGGCCGTAACAACGATAATAGATGGCAACAAAATTCAACATCAAATTTCAAGGCCATTCAAATAGTGCAAGATGGCTTCATTTGGATGAAACATGGCCGTAACAACGATAATAGATGGCAACAAAATTCAACATCAAATTTCAAGGCCATTCAAATAGTGCAAGATGGCTTCATTTGGATGAAACATGGCCGTAACAACGATAATAGATGGCAACAAAATTCAACATCAAATTTCAAGGCCATTCAAATAGTGCAAGATGGCTTCATTTGGATGAAACATGGCCGTAACAACGATAATAGATGGCAACAAAACTCAACATCAAATTACAAGGCCATTCAAATAGTGCAATATGGCTTCATTTGGATGAAACATGGCCGTAACAACGATAATAGATGGCAACAAAATTCAACATCAAATTTCAAGGCCATTCAAATAGTGCAATATGACTTCATTTGGATGTAACATGGCCGTAACAACGATAATAGATGGCAAAAAAACTCAACATCAAATTTCAAGGCCATTCAAATAGTGCAAGATGGCTTCATTTTGATGAAACATGGCCGTAACAACGATAATAGATGGCAAAAAAAACTTAACATCAAATTTCAAGGCCATTGAATTAGTGCAAGATGGCTTCATTTGGATGAAACATGGCCGTAACAACGATAATAGATGGCAACAAAATTCAACATCAAATTTCAAGGCCATTCAAATAGTGCAAGATGGCTTCATTTGGATGAAATATGGCCGTAACAACGATAATAGATGGCAAAAAAAACTAAACATCAAATTTCAAGGCCATTCAAATAGTGCAATATGACTTAATTTGGATATAACATGGCCGTAACAACGATAATAGATGGCAAAAAAAACTCAACATCAAATTTCAAGGCCATTGAATTAGTGCAAGATGGCTTCATTTGGATGAAACATGGCCGTAACAACGATAATAGATGGCAAAAAAACTCAACATCAAATTTAAAGGCCATTCAAATAGTGCAAGATGGCTTCATTTGGATGAAACATGGCCGTAACAACGATAATAGATGGCAACAAAACTCAACATCAAATTTCAAGGCCATTCAAATAGTGCAATATGACTTCATTTGGATATAACATGGCCGTAACAACGATAATGGATGGCAAAAAAACTCAACATCAAATTTCAAGGCCATTCAAATAGTGCAAGATGGCTTCATTTGGATGAAACATGGCCGTAACAACGATAATAGATGGCAACAAAATTCAACATCATATTTCAAGGCCAATTAATTAGTGCAAGATGCCTTTATTTGGATGTAACATGGTCGTAACAACGATAATAGAAGGCAACAAAACTCAACATCAAATTTTAAGTTCATTCAAATAGTGCAAGATGGCTTCATTTGGATGAAACATGGCCGTAACAACGATAATAGATGGCAACAAAATTCAACATCAAATTTCAAGGCCATTCAAATAGTGCAAGATGGCTTCATTTGGATGAAACACGACCGTAACAACGATAATAGATGGCAACAAAACTCAACATCAAATTTCAAGGCCATTCAAATAGTGCAAGATGGCTTCATTTGGATGAAACATGGCCGTAACAACGATAATAGATGGCAACAAAATTCAACATCAAATTTCAAGGCCATTCAAATAGTGCAAGATGGCTTCATTTGGATGAAACATGGCCGTAACAACGATAATAGATGGCAAAAAAACTCAACATCAAATTTCAAGGCCATTGAAATAGTGCAAGATGACTTCTTTTGGATGAAACACGGCCGTAACAACGATTATAGATGGCAACAAAACTCAACATCAAATTTCAAGGCCATTCAAATAGTGCAAGATGGCTTCATTTGGATGAAACATGGCCGTAACAACGATAATAGATGGCAAAAAAACTCAACATCAAATTTCAAGGCCATTGAATTAGAGCAAGATGCCTTTATTTCGATGAAACATGGCCGTAACAACGATAATAGATGGCAACAAAATTCAACATCAAATTTCAAGGCCATTCAAATAGTGCAAGATGGCTTCATTTGGATGAAACATGGCCGTAACAACGATAATAGATGGCAACAAAATTCAACATCAAATTTCAAGGCCAATGAATTAGTGCAAGATGCCTTTATTTGGATGTAACATGGTCGTAACAACGATAATAGATGGCAACAAAACTCAACATCAAATTTTAAGTCCATTCAAATAGTGCAAGATGGCTTCATTTGGATGAAACATGGCCTTAGCAACGATAATAGATGGCAACAAAATTCAACATCAAATTTCAAGGCCATTCAAATAGTGCAAGATGGCTTCATTTGGATGAAACACGGCCGTAACAACGATAATAGATGGCAACAAAACTCAACATCAAATTTCAAGGCCATTCAAATAGTGCAAGATGGCTTCATTTGGATGAAACATGGCCGTAACAACGATAATAGATGGCAAAAAAATTCAACATCAAATTTCAAGGCCATTCAAATAGTGCAATATGGCTTCATTTGGATGAAACATGGCCGTAACAACGATAATAGATGGCAACAAAATTCAACATCAAATTTCAAGGCCATTGAATTAGTGCAAGATGGCTTCATTTGGATGAAACATGGCCGTAACAACGATAATAGATGGCAACAAAATTCAACATCAAATTTCAAGGCCATTCAAATAGTGCAAGATGGCTTCATTTGGATGAAACATGGCCGTAACAACGATAATAGATGGCAACAAAACTCAACATCAAATTTAAAGTACATGCAAATAGTGCAATATGGCTTCATTTGGATGAAACATGGCCGTAATAACGATAATAGATGGCAACAAAATTCAACATCAAATTTCAAGGCCATTCAAATAGTGCAAGATGGCTTCATTTGGATGAAACATGGCCGTAACAACGATAATAGATGGCAACAAAATTCAACATCAAATTTCAAGGTCATTCAAATAGTGCAATATGACTTCATTTGGATGAAACATGGCCGTAACAACGATAATAGATGGCAAAAAAACTCAACATCAAATTTCAAGGCCATTCAAATAGTGCAAGATGGCTTCATTTGGATGAAACATGGCCGTAACAACGATAATAGATGGCAACAAAATTCAACATCAAATTTCAAGGCCATTCAATTAGTGCAAGATGGCTTCATTTGGATGAAACATGGCCGTAACAACGATAATAGATGGCAAAAAAACTAAACATCAAATTTCAAGGCCATTCAAATAGTGCAAGATGGCTTTATTTGGATGAAACATGGCCGTAACAACGATAATAGATGGCAACAAAATTCAACATCAAATTTCAAGGCCATTCAAATAGTGCAAGATGGCTTCATTTGGATGAAACATGGCCGTAACAACGATAATAGATGGCAAAAAAACTCAACATCAAATTTTAAGTACATGCAAATAGTGCAAGATGGCTTCATTTGGATGAAACATGGCCGTAACAACGATAATAGATGGCAAAAAAACTCAACATCAAATTTCAAGGCCATTCAAATAGTGCAAGATGGCTTCATTTGGATGAAACATGGCCGTAACAACGATAATAGATGGCAACAAAACTCAACATCAAATTTCAAGGCCATTCAAATAGTGCAAGATGGCTTCATTTGGATGAAACATGACCGTAACAACGATAATAGATGGCAACAAAATTCAACATCAAATTTCAAGGCCATTCAAATAGTGCAAGATGGCTTCATTTGGATGAAACACGACCGTAACAACGATAATAGATGGCAACAAAACTCAACATCAAATTTCAAGGCCATTCAAATAGTGCAAGATGGCTTCATTTGGATGAAACATGGCCGTAACAACGATAATAGATGGCAACAAAATTCAACATCAAATTTCAAGGCCATTCAAATAGTGCAAGATGGCTTCATTTGGATATAACATGGCCGTAACAACGATAATAGATGGCAAAAAAACTCAACATCAAATTTCAAGGCCATTCAAATAGTGCAAGATGACTTCATTTGGATGAAACACGGCCGTAACAACGATTATAGATGGCAACAAAACTCAACATCAAATTTCAAGGCCATTCAAATAGTGCAAGATGGCTTCATTTGGATGAAACATGGCCGTAACAACGATAATAGATGGCAAAAAAACTCAACATCAAATTTCAAGGCCATTGAATTAGAGCAAGATGCCTTTATTTCGATGAAACATGGCCGTAACAACGATAATAGATGGCAACAAAATTCAACATCAAATTTCAAGGCCATTCA
The DNA here is from genome assembly GCF_943734735.2 of Anopheles gambiae. Taxonomy (NCBI): domain Eukaryota; kingdom Metazoa; phylum Arthropoda; class Insecta; order Diptera; family Culicidae; genus Anopheles; species Anopheles gambiae. The sequence continues at coordinate 785,667 of NW_026902715.1, forward strand.
AATAGTGCAAGATGGCTTCATTTGGATGAAACATGGCCGTAGCAACGATAATAGATGGCAACAAAATTCAACATCAAATTTCAAGGCCAATGAATTAGTGCAAGATGCCTTTATTTGGATGTAACATGGTCGTAACAACGATAATAGAAGGCAACCAAACTCAACATCAAATTTTAAGTCCATTCAAATAGTGCAAGATGGCTTCATTTGGATGAAACATGGCCGTAGCAACGATAATAGATGGCAACAAAATTCAACATCAAATTTCAAGGCCATTCAAATAGTGCAAGATGGCTTCATTTGGATAAAACACGGCCGTAACAACGATAATAGATGGCAACAAAACTCAACATCAAATTTCAAGGCCATTCAAATAGTGCAAGATGGCTTCATTTGGATGAAACATGGCCGTAACAACGATAATAGATGGCAAAAAAATTCAACATCAAATTTCAAGGCCATTCAAATAGTGCAATATGGCTTCATTTGGATGAAACATGGCCGTAACAACGATAATAGATGGCAACAAAATTCAACATCAAATTTCAAGGCCATTGAATTAGTGCAAGATGGCTTCATTTGGATGAAACATGGCCGTAACAACGATAATAGATGGCAACAAAATTCAACATCAAATTTCAAGGCCATTCAAATAGTGCAAGATGGCTTCATTTGGATGAAACATGGCCGTAACAACGATAATAGATGGCAAAAAAACTCAACATCAAATTTAAAGTACATGCAAATAGTGCAATATGGCTTCATTTGGATGAAACATGGCCGTAATAACGATAATAGATGGCAACAAAATTCAACATCAAATTTCAAGGCCATTCAAATAGTGCAAGATGGCTTCATTTGGATGAAACATGGCCGTAACAACGATAATAGATGGCAACAAAACTCAACATCAAATTTTAAGTACATGCAAATAGTGCAATATGGCTTCATTTGGATGAAACATGGCCGTAACAACGATAATAGATGGCAACAAAATTCAACATCAAATTTCAAGGCCATTCAAATAGTGCAAGATGGCTTCATTTGGATGAAACTTGGCCGTAACAACGATAATAGATGGCAACAAAATTCAACATCAAATTTCAAGGTCATTCAAATAGTGCAATATGACTTCATTTGGATGAAACATGGCCGTAACAACGATAATAGATGGCAAAAAAACTCAACATCAAATTTCAAGGCCATTCAAATAGTGCAAGATGGCTTCATTTGGATGAAACATGGCCGTAACAACGATAATAGATGGCAACAAAATTCAACATCAAATTTCAAGGCCATTCAAATAGTGCAAGATGGCTTCATTTGGATGAAACATGGCCGTAACAACGATAATAGATGGCAAAAAAACTAAACATCAAATTTCAAGGCCATTGAATTAGTGCAAGATGCCTTTATTTGGATGAAACATGGCCGTAACAACGATAACAGATGGCAACAAAATTCAACATCAAATTTCAAGGCCATTGAAATAGTGCAAGATGGCTTCATTTGGATGAAACATGGCCGTAACAACGATAATAGATGGCAAAAAAACTCAACATCAAATTTTAAGTACATGCAAATAGTGCAAGATGGCTTCATTTGGATGAAACATGGCCGTAACAACGATAATAGATGGCAAAAAAACTCAACATCAAATTTCAAGGCCATTCAAATAGTGCAAGATGGCTTCATTTGGATGAAACATGGCCGTAACAACGATAATAGATGGCAACAAAACTCAACATCAAATTTCAAGGCCATTCAAATAGTGCAATATGACTTCATTTGGATATAACATGGCCGTAACAACGATAATAGATGGCAAAAAAACTAAACATCAAATTTCAAGGCCATTGAATTAGAGCAAGATGCCTTTATTTGGATGAAACATGGCCGAAACAACGATAATAGATGGCAACAAAATTCAACATCAAATTTCAAGGTCAATGAATTAGTGCAAGATGCCTTTATTTGGATGTAACATGGCCGTAACAACGATAATTTTTTCTTTTTTCTTTGGCACAACAACCACTGTCGGTCAAGGGCCTGCCAAGTACCCACTAGTGAAGTGAGCTTGGCTTTCAGTGACTTATTGTTACCATAGCAGGATAGTCAGTCCTACGTATGGGAGCACGGTCTATTTGGGGCTCGAACCCATGACGGGCATGTTGTTAAGTACGTTAACAACGATAATAGATGGCAACAAAATTCAACATCAAATTTCAAGGCCATTCAACTAGTGCAAGATGGCTTCATTTGGATGAAACATGGCCGTAACAACGATAATAGATGGCAACAAAATTCAACATCAAATTTCAAGGTCAATGAATTAGTGCAAGATGCCTTTATTTGGATGTAACATGGCCGTAACAACGATAATTTTTTCTTTTTTCTTTGGCACAACAACCACTGTCGGTCAAGGGCCTGCCAAGTACCCACTAGTGAAGTGAGCTTGGCTTTCAGTGACTTATTGTTACCATAGCAGGATAGTCAGTCCTACGTATGGGAGCACGGTCTATTTGGGGCTTGAACCCATGACGGGCATGTTGTTAAGTACGTTAACAACGATAATAGATGGCAACAAAACTCAACATCAAATTTCAAGGCCATTGAAATAGTGCAAAATGGCTTCATTTGGATAAAACATGGCCGTAAAACGATAATAGATGGCAACAAAATTCAACATCAAATTTCAAGGCCATTCAAATAGTGCAAGATGGCTTCATTTGGATGAAACATGGCCGTAACAACGATAATAGATGGCAACAAAATTCAACATCAAATTTCAAGGCCAATGAATTAGTGCAAGATGTCTTTATTTGGATGTAACATGGCCGTAACAACGGTAATTTTTTTTTTTCTTTGGCACAACAACCACTGTCGGTCAAGGGCCTGCCAAGTACCCACTAGTGAAGTGAGCTTGGCTTTCAGTGACTTATTGTTACCATAGCAGGATAGTCAGTCCTACGTATGGGAGCACGGTCTATTCGGGGCTTGAACCCATGACGGGCATGTTGTTAAGTACGTTAACAACGATAATAGATGGCAACAAAATTCAACATCAAATTTCAAGGCCATTCAAATAGTGCAAGATGGCTTCATTTGGATGAAACATGGCCGTAACAACGATAATAGATGGCAACAAAACTCAACATCAAATTTCAAGGCCAATGAATTAGTGCAAGATGCCTTTATTTGGATGTAACATGGCCGTAACAACGATAATAGATGGCAAAAAAACTCAACATCAAATTTCAAGGCCATTCAAATAGTGCAAGATGGCTTCATTTGGATGAAACATGGCCGTAACAACGGTAATAGATGGCAACAAAATTCAACATCAAATTTCAAGGACATTCAAATAGTGCAAGATGGCTTCATTTGGATGAAACATGGCCGTAACAACGGTAATAGATGGCAAAAAAACTCAAAATCAAATTTCAAGGCCATTTAAATAGTGCAAGATGGTTTCATTTGGATGAAACATGGCCGTAACAACGATAATAGATGGCAACAAAATTCAACATTCAATTTCAAGGCCATTCAAATAGTGCAAGACGGCTTCATTTGGATGAAACATGGCCGTAACAACGGTAATAGATGGCAACAAAATTCAACATCAAATTTCAAGGCCATTGAAATAGTGCAAGATGGCTTCATTTGGATGAAACATGGCCGTAACAACGATAGTGGCCATGCGTGCCACGATAAGGATGTGTGTATGCTCCGATAGAAACTGACTGCTGGAGCGAAGTGCGCGCCCGACCGCACCACGCGATGACACAAATAAGGGAAGAAACAAAGAAAAAACAACCAAAGCAACCTTCGCCGGTACTGTGCGCACAGGTAGAAGAAGACAGAGCGCGAGAGCGAGAGAGGTGTAGTGTTTTTTCTCTGTCTCTGGCTCTGTGTAGTGGTGGACTGTACGCGAAAAACATTGGTGTCGCTTCAATGACATACGGCGCACGCACACTACCGGACCACGGCTTATTGCGACGAGTTTTGTGGTGCGCAGCGCGTAGGCGCACAGGTAATACGCAAGGCCGAATACACACAGAGCGATGCGACAGCTACCAATACGCAGGGCGCTGCTGCCGTGTCCTTTTTTTCTTCTTGCAGTCGTCGCTGTTTCTATGCACACACAGCCATACGCAGCGATTATTTGAACACAGACGCAAACAAACGGTGGCTCGTTTGGTCCGTCCATATCGCGCCGTCGTTGCGCAAAGTGCGTATGCGTGACCAAGTGCGTTGTGTTGGTGTTGGTCGGGGAAGACCGCGCAAACTGCGTTTTCCTTTTACGGGGTATGCTGCTTCTCTTCTCTACGCTTGCTGGGACAGGGTTTGTTGTAAAAGTTATTGCATTTTTAGCACACAGAAATTCAAGCACGCGCAACAGAGCCGTGCCATGCGTTTCCAGTTTACGCGCACGAGACGAGCTAAGCTAACCCCGCGCCAAGCACGCACTCAGCTTATTTAATTTTCGTGCACTTTCCATCAACCTGTTGCACTGTCCCAAAACCGTCCACCATCTCCACCCCCATCGACTTTTACACACACACACACACACACACACATACACTGACTTCAAAACCACTTGCGAAACGTTTTAGGTGGAGGGACGCACACACGGCTGGGTTAAACCGCTCATTTCACTTCCTTCACGCCAGGGTCACATACACGCACGCACGCACACACCCAACGGAAACGAACCGACGTGTCACGTCGGGTGGCTGGGAGCGTTACAATGCGGGAGGGGAGGGGGGGAATACCACATTCGCAACGATACCCACCCACAACCCTTCTCACAACTCACTCCGTACACGTATACGACCATACGGGCGACCATACTTTGCCTGTCCCTGCCCCACACTCTCCCCGCACAACCGTAGATTCGGTAATTTCTGGTTGCCACCTACGCGATCGATCGATTTCTTTTTCTACTTCGACGATACCTTCGTATTGCGTGTACGGGGAAGTGCGTACCTTCGCTCAGTGGTTCGAGGTTCGTCGTTTGACTGATGGAAAACACAGTGAAGGACCAAGGTGGATTTAAAAATATCAGGTGGTGGACTCTAGTGCATTTTGACAATTCGTCACTTGACGTAAGGTCCCCAGGATTCAAACTTTGTTTACATTAATTAAATTTGTTCATATAATTTATCTACCCCATTTTTTCGAATAAATATTCTTTAAAAATATATTTTGGACTATGTGAGTATTTCTTATTCAACATTGAAACATACATTAAAGTGTGTTATTTTGTGTTATTCTGTGAATTTATTCTAGAATTCTTTGTGTTTTCGACATTTTTGATGATAAAAATTAAGAAATCATTATTTTTTTTCGATTTTTACCTTAATTCCTCATTATCTACGAGCCGCATGGACAATTTACTTGAGATTAGAACTCATGCTAGCATGATTTTAAATTTCGTGCATAAACAAATCATCAAATCTTTTGTTAATATATTACGTTTTTTCGATAAAATCAATAGACACACTAAAATGCACCTAATAACAAAGAAATCTGTTATATTTGCTAAGCTTTGTGTGCGGAAACCAATGGTCAACGGTTCTAAAATGACGTAAAGTCCCTCAACTATGGCGACCCCCCCAAAGGCCCTAATCCACCACCTGATATTTATAATCCACCTTGGTGAAGGACCCGCGGCCAAAGCTAGACATTCCAATTTGCTTTTGACAGTAGAGTGACCAGAATATCTGAACCGATATATCTGTATTCCTACCGATTTTTTATATGCCTACCGATTCACAGATGACCGCCCTAAAACTACCGATTTTCCATTTATCCTACCGAAATCACAGAAATTTGATTTTTCAGTCTTTTGCTATGCTATGCTCATTTGTTACTCATCGCGCTGATGCACGTTTGAAACCTGGCACTTGAAAAATGTAACATGCGTTGGGAATTCAAAATTTTATCCGTTAAAATTTAATGTTCATAATAAGTAGAAAATGTCAGTTGTGTGGATTCCGAGAATTGCTCGTCAAAGAAAATCATTTAAATTTGAAATTGAATCTCGCTGTCAGTGGTTAAAGTTTAAAAAAAATTATCGTTAAAATAATTGATCAAATTTAAATTGTCGCGTCAGTGCAGTCTCAACAGTGCTCCTGCCGAAATCTGAAAACATAGTCTGGCCACTCTGGCCCGCAGGGCAAAAGCTCGCTCGAAAGGTCAAAAACCGTGGCAAAACGTCAAAAAAGACCGTCGCAAGCGCCTCCAAATCGTTGCGATTTTCCCTCGCTGGCGACGTCGTTTTTAAGTACTTGTGACGTCGGTTTTGACGTTTTGCGACGGTTTTACGACGGTGGCCGCCTTACCGTCCAAATAGACATACAGTGACAACGTCGCGTGCGACGACTTCGCGCGCGAAAATAGTAGCTCAATTTTGAAAACAGAGCTACTCGTCGCGCGCGACAATTTTGCTTCATCCTAAATAATCGAATTATCTAGTTTTTTCAAAAGACAGATTAATGCCAAACGCAAAAAATAGATTTGAACACATTTTAACCCATTTTTGTCTGTTTTCAAATAAAAAACAAGTTGGTTGACTGAGTCAAATGAGCTACTTTGATCTACACCGAGTGAAATTTTGAGCTATTTTTCGTCGCGCGCGACGTTGTCGCTCTATGTCTATTTGGACGGTTAACATGTGGGCAAAGTGACCAGAAATACCGATGTCTAGGGAAAGTGTAGAGTTTTTGAAGGAAAAAATCTCATTTTTTTTAATCATTGAACTATAACACTCAGCCAAACAATCAAAACAATCAAATTAATCAAACTGCTGCGGCCCTAAGCGGTCGCGTGGAGCCCCGAGAAAAAGAACTGGGGAAAAAAATTAGCATCTAGTTCTTCTTTGGCTTAGAATTCCTAGTAAAATTTTCAGAGCGACACTTCAAAAAGAACTTCATTTGTGTGACCGCTGAACCAAATCTAATCCATCTCCTAGATAAAGGATGCATATTCTCGTGAGATGGAACTTTCATTTTGCACATTAGCGCAACCAAACCCCCCCCCCCCCCCCACCCCCCGTTGAACACTTCTTTCGCTGTCACTTCTTTTAACTCAGTTAAGTTTCGAGTTTTAACCTACCGAAAACTACCGATAAAATTTTGATGCGCCTACCAAAAACCGCCAAAATAATCTGGCCACACTGTTTGACAGTGGGGAGAATTCACAGACGGAAAAAAATAATTTATTTTTTCATAAATAGGCTGTTTTGCTCCGTATTCCCTTTGTTTGATCTCTTTCATGTGAATTTTGATTGTTTATTTTCTCTTTTTGTTTGTGTGCTATATCGTTGCTTCATGTGGCCACCGCTTACCCGGCGCTCTAGCACCAATCGAACACGACATCGAACATGAAAAATGTATGGGATTTGACATGTTTGTCTTGTTTGTTTGTTTGTGTCTGACAGTGCACCTCCAAGGTGGATTAAAAATATCAGGTGGTGGATTAGGGCCTTTGGGGGGGTCGCCATAGTTGAGGGACTTTACGTCATTTTAGAACCGTTGACCATTGGTTTCCGCACACAAAGCTTAGCAAATATAACAGATTTCTTTGTTATTATGTGCATTTTAGTGTGTCTATTGATTTTATCGAAAAAACGTAATATATTAACAAAAGATTTGATGATTTGTTTATGCACGAAATTTAAAATCATGCTAGCATGAGTTCTAATCTCAAGTAAATTGTCCATGCGGCTCGTAGATAATGAGGAATTAAGGTAAAAATTGAAAAAAAAAATGATTTCTTAATTTTTATCATCAAAAATGTCGAAAACACAAAGAATTCTAGAATAAATTCACAGAATAACACAAAATAACACACTTTAATGTATGTTTCAATGTTGAATAAGAAATACTCACATAGTCCAAAATATATTTTTAAAGAATATTTATTCGAAAAAATGGGGTAGATAAATTATATGAACAAATTTAATTAATGTAAACAAAGTTTGAATCCTGGGGACCTTACGTCAAGTGACGAATTGTCAAAATGCACTAGAGTCCACCACCTGATATTTTTAAATCCACCTTGGTGCACCTCCATATGATTATATGGGTTTGTTCGAGTCGGTTGTCGTGTTCGAGTGGTGCCAGAGCGCAGCCTAAGGCGGCGCTCTGGGACCAATCGAACGAGACAAACAAACACGACTCTGTTCGATAGGTGCTCTGTCAGCTGTTCGATGTCTTATAGACCTGTCATGATGCACTGCAATACGCCTTTCTTTTCGTCTCGAAAATGAAGCATTTTCATAGTTTAAATGAATATCCACCTACAGGGGGAAGATTCAACTCATAATTTACTAGTTCTTCACATCTATAATAACATAGAAATCATTCAAATTTAATATTGAAAAATGTAAACAAACGTCCATGCCAAAACACATACAGTGCATACACATGGATTATGTACACACAATAGTTTAATACGTTTCAATCCTTTATATTTGATGTTATAATTGATTGAAAAGTTTAACAATAATTATTGATAGCTATTTTAAATATTTTGCACGCAATTTTAAGAAGAAAAAGAGACAAACTACGTAAACAAACTTAAAAATGTCCCGAATTGAATTCTATCTACTGTAGCTGTGAAGCGTTTGACAGCCAAGGTACTCACAGCACAGGTGGGTATCGAACATCACAGACAGAAACAACTGACATGTTCGACTCGACGTTTTTCTTGTTTGTTTGTTTGTGTCTGACAGTGCACCTCCATATGATTATATGGGTTTGTTCGTGTCGGATGTCGTGTTCGATTGCTGCTAGAGCGCCGCCTAACGCGCATGATCGGTTTGAGGGAACGGTCAGAACTTCGCCGCATGCGATTTTGCCGCAAGCTTTTGTATGGGATTTAACGTTAATTACAGCACATGCGAATTTGCCGCATGCGGCGATGCGGCAAAATCAAAATCATTTGATATTGCCGCATCGCCGCATGCGATTTTATTTTAGATGTCTAAAATCATATACAATAATGATTATCTTTATAAAGAAATAACTAAATATCATAATAATACCTTGAAAAGCTAGAAAATTGAGAAAACTCATTTCTTGCCGCATGCGGCAAAATCGCATGTGGCGAGGTTCTGACCGTTCCTTGAGCGGCGAAGGTTTATACATAACATTGTGCGGTATGGCTGGCAACACGGCTCTTAAACACAAATTGACCGTTGCGAAAAATTGATCGGCGGAAGAAATCTTTCCACACAATAGTTTTGTTATTTATAGATTGCTTCAATGGCTTAATTTTACGGTGAATTTCTACGTCTTATTTATATTTCAAAAAACAGCTGCCGGGAATGATTACACGGAAACAGGTAATTTAAGCAGTAATGGTGGCGGAATCAGTCACTGGATCGGAGTAGGTACTGTATTGGATCGAAAACTGGGACAGATCAAGGATCTGTTCCATGATAGAGGTACATTAAGGTACAATATTATAACCACAGTAAAAAAGGGAGCAGTATCTCGACCCATTCCAGGAACGGTACGGATTCAGACTCATTTCCATGGCATATCGGTTCAAGATCAACTATAGGAGAGGTTTGAGGATCAGTACCAGGGTAGAAATGATTTCTGAATTAGTTCCAGCAATTGTATAGGGGTGGTACAAATTCCAGGTTCGATACGAGTTATGTTCGGTACGATGGCTAGACCCAAATAGCCAGAATTGCTTAAGCAGCTCATTTTGGCACGCTAAAGATCGCTGCTCTAATTCGCCTTTTGCAGTAGATAAACAGCATCAAAGTTCTATGTGGGTCTTTCAAACAGCGCCTAAGCAGCTTCCTCATGCCACGATGCCAGGGATTATTTTTCTTTGTGTTTTATTTTCAAGCAAGCGTCATCGATGAAATAAACAACAAGATTTGTTTCGTTTAAACACATATGTATATTTTTAAATCCTTTGTATTGATGATTACACAAAATTTTACACAATTTAATGATAATTCACAATCACTTGACTCAATATTCATTCTTCAATTAACGAATCTAACTTATGCAGCAGCAATGAGATTATTGCCGGGGTCCGTCTTTGACACTTTGACAAGAGCCACCTTGTACCGATGTCATGCATTAAAAAGCTATAAAGTTCCACCAAGTTCAGTACCCTTTCTTAACAAGCCTTCAAGTTCCATCATGTACCCTACGCATAGTGCTAATCAGCCGCAAAGTTCCAAAGAGTACCATGTGCCTGTTAAAAAGCTCCATAGTTCCGTAAAGTACCGTCTATCTCTTAATCAGCCACAAAGTACGACATAGGAACGATTTTTCGTTAAACAGCCCTAAATCAGCTATAAAGTACGAGCTGGCTATTTGGGGAACTATTAAGGATTGGGAATCAGTTTCAGAAGCGGTATGGACTCAGTATCAGTTCCAATATGGATTCTGGACCATTTTCATAATCTGAACCTAAGTTTGCTCAGTGCCGGTATTAGCTTCATTAACGTCTTTGGTCTTCACTTTGGTTTAAAATTCGTCTCTCTTTTTCTGCCCCGTGGATTGCAGGGGCATCGGAGAATTCAATTTGTTTTAAATATCTTTACCTTTCATAGTAAAGCCTCCGAAATTAGTTCGCGAAGTCCTGTTATCCAGTTAAATTATAGTGCCGATTATCTGACTCGATTGCGTGAGAAAAGTCTCAAAAACTCTGTGTTGGTATTATGATGCGAGTTTGACAGTTCAAATGCTTCTCGTTTGACATACCAAACTTAACGAAGCAGTTTGACGGGCGTTTGCATTACCTGACTCAAAAGAAGACCGGTTTTTATCAAACGTTTTGCCGTTAGGTCGAAGTGACGGAAAGTGAGTTGATAAATTGTGCATTGTTATCAATATCTGGAACAAATTACGCAAAATGTAAGTACAAAAAAAAATCGAAATGATATTATGCAGTGAAAATAATGTGAATAACACACCGATTTTTTTATGTTATATAGGACAACTGGTGAAGCACGTACTACTAGAGTACAATACCAGCAGTTGGCTACGCTGCTAGAAGAGGTACCCGAAATAGCACGAGGGCTATTTAAGGGAGACCAAAAAAGCTTCTGGACTAAAGTGGAGTCCAACCTAAATGCTCTGGGACCGCCAATAACCCGCCAGTGCGACCTGGAAGCGGGTACGTTTTTATATTTCTTATTGTAATATATACGCGTGCTTATGTTGGTATTAATATGTGATACCATTGTTCTCTTTTCTGTCACTCTCTCGAGACGCTTTTATTGGGCACTACTGCCATTAATATTTTTTTCTATCGTCGCCAACATGCCGTTGATGGCATGTTGTATGGCAAGGCATGGGATGCACCTGGCAAATTAATATACAAGGGAGCGCCGTTTATCCGGGTACCTTTCATCCGGCTTTCCGTTTATCCGTGCTGTTGAGAAATGATAGTTCAATACAAAAGTGACATTGGGTTATGAGGAAGATATTTGAAAAAGCGGTTATAAGAGCACATTGTCACAACAAAAAACACTGTAATTCATGGCAAATTTTAAAAATTCTCTTTTGAAAAACATGAAGTTAATAAAAACTGGGTTATTTTTATTAAAAATAAGAAAAATTTCCAAAAAATCACCATGAATTGGTGATAAAATATATCATTTGACTCATTATCCGTGTTATTCGCTTATCCGGGCGAAGTCATGTCCCCAGAAACCCGGATAAACGGCGCTCCACTGTACTACAATTTATTGTTTTATATTTCAGGTTTGGTTTGATTATAAATGTGCGGTGAAAAGGAAGCTGCGGGACAATAAAAAATCCCTTAATGCTACTGGAGGTGGGCCATTCGCCCAAAAGCCATTAAATGACTTAGAGGAAAGAGTGGCAAATTTCTGTAATTTGCAATTAACATTATTAGGGAATTCAGGAAACTGTCATGGACTGAAAAATAATACGATTAATAATGAAAATCCACCTCCTGAACCAAGTATTCATATAGGGTAAACGTACCTATAGTGGTGCTAGTACCAATAGTGGCGGTATTTTTTCAGTCTTTTGCTATGCTATGCTCATTTGTTACTCATCGCGCTGATGCACGTTTGAAACCTGGCACTTGAAAAATGTAACATGCGTTGGGAATTCAAAATTTTATCCGTTAAAATTTAATGTTCATAATAAGTAGAAAATGTCAGTTGTGTGGATTCCGAGAATTGCTCGTCAAAGAAAATCATTTAAATTTGAAATTGAATCTCGCTGTCAGTGGTTAAAGTTTAAAAAAAATTATCGTTAAAATAATTGATCAAATTTAAATTGTCGCGTCAGTGCAGTCTCAACAGTGCTCCTGCTGAAATCTGAAAACATAGTCTGGCCACTCTGGCCCGCAGGGCAAAAGCTCGCTCGAAAGGTCAAAAACCGTGGCAAAACGTCAAAAAAGACTGTCGCAAGCGCCTCCAAATCGTTGCGATTTTCCCTCGCTGGCGACGTCGTTTTTAAGTACTTGTGACGTCGGTTTTGACGTTTTGCGACGGTTTTACGACGGTGGCCGCCTTACCGTCCAAATAGACATACAGTGACAACGTCGCGTGCGACGACTTCGCGCGCGAAAATAGTAGCTCAATTTTGAAAACAGAGCTACTCGTCGCGCGCGACAATTTTGCTTCATCCTAAATAATCGAATTATCTAGTTTTTTCAAAAGACAGATTAATGCCAAACGCAAAAAATAGATTTGAACACATTTTAACCCATTTTTGTCTGTTTTCAAATAAAAAACAAGTTGGTTGACTGAGTCAAATGAGCTACTTTGATCTACACCGAGTGAAATTTTGAGCTATTTTTCGTCGCGCGCGACGTTGTCGCTCTATGTCTATTTGGACGGTTAACATGTGGGCAAAGTGACCAGAAATACCGATGTCTAGGGAAAGTGTAGAGTTTTTGAAGGAAAAAATCTCATTTTTTTTAATCATTGAACTATAACACTCAGCCAAACAATCAAAACAATCAAATTAATCAAACTGCTGCGGCCCTAAGCGGTCGCGTGGAGCCCCGAGAAAAAGAACTGGGGAAAAAAATTAGCATCTAGTTCTTCTTTGGCTTAGAATTCCTAGTAAAATTTTCAGAGCGACACTTCAAAAAGAACTTCATTTGTGTGACCGCTGAACCAAATCTAATCCATCTCCTAGATAAAGGATGCATATTCTCGTGAGATGGAACTTTCATTTTGCACATTAGCGCAACCAAACCCCCCCCCCCCCCCCAACCCCCGTTGAACACTTCTTTCGCTGTCACTTCTTTTAACTCAGTTAAGTTTCGAGTTTTAACCTACCGAAAACTACCGATAAAATTTTGATGCGCCTACCAAAAACCGCCAAAATAATCTGGCCACACTGTTTGACAGTGGGGAGAATTCACAGACGGAAAAAAATAATTTATTTTTTCATAAATAGGCTGTTTTGCTCCGTATTCCCTTTGTTTGATCTCTTTCATGTGAATTTTGATTGTTTATTTTCTCTTTTTGTTTGTGTGCTATATCGTTGCTTCATGTGGCCACCGCTTACCCGGCGCTCTAGCACCAATCGAACACGACATCGAACATGAAAAATGTATGGGATTTGACATGTTTGTCTTGTTTGTTTGTTTGTGTCTGACAGTGCACCTCCAAGGTGGATTAAAAATATCAGGTGGTGGATTAGGGCCTTTGGGGGGGTCGCCATAGTTGAGGGACTTTACGTCATTTTAGAACCGTTGACCATTGGTTTCCGCACACAAAGCTTAGCAAATATAACAGATTTCTTTGTTATTATGTGCATTTTAGTGTGTCTATTGATTTTATCGAAAAAACGTAATATATTAACAAAAGATTTGATGATTTGTTTATGCACGAAATTTAAAATCATGCTAGCATGAGTTCTAATCTCAAGTAAATTGTCCATGCGGCTCGTAGATAATGAGGAATTAAGGTAAAAATTGAAAAAAAAAATGATTTCTTAATTTTTATCATCAAAAATGTCGAAAACACAAAGAATTCTAGAATAAATTCACAGAATAACACAAAATAACACACTTTAATGTATGTTTCAATGTTGAATAAGAAATACTCACATAGTCCAAAATATATTTTTAAAGAATATTTATTCGAAAAAATGGGGTAGATAAATTATATGAACAAATTTAATTAATGTAAACAAAGTTTGAATCCTGGGGACCTTACGTCAAGTGACGAATTGTCAAAATGCACTAGAGTCCACCACCTGATATTTTTAAATCCACCTTGGTGCACCTCCATATGATTATATGGGTTTGTTCGAGTCGGTTGTCGTGTTCGAGTGGTGCCAGAGCGCAGCCTAAGGCGGCGCTCTGGGACCAATCGAACGAGACAAACAAACACGACTCTGTTCGATAGGTGCTCTGTCAGCTGTTCGATGTCTTATAGACCTGTCATGATGCACTGCAATACGCCTTTCTTTTCGTCTCGAAAATGAAGCATTTTCATAGTTTAAATGAATATCCACCTACAGGGGGAAGATTCAACTCATAATTTACTAGTTCTTCACATCTATAATAACATAGAAATCATTCAAATTTAATATTGAAAAATGTAAACAAACGTCCATGCCAAAACACATACAGTGCATACACATGGATTATGTACACACAATAGTTTAATACGTTTCAATCCTTTATATTTGATGTTATAATTGATTGAAAAGTTTAACAATAATTATTGATAGCTATTTTAAATATTTTGCACGCAATTTTAAGAAGAAAAAGAGACAAACTACGTAAACAAACTTAAAAATGTCCCGAATTGAATTCTATCTACTGTAGCTGTGAAGCGTTTGACAGCCAAGGTACTCACAGCACAGGTGGGTATCGAACATCACAGACAGAAACAACTGACATGTTCGACTCGACGTTTTTCTTGTTTGTTTGTTTGTGTCTGACAGTGCACCTCCATATGATTATATGGGTTTGTTCGTGTCGGATGTCGTGTTCGATTGCTGCTAGAGCGCCGCCTAACGCGCATGATCGGTTTGAGGGAACGGTCAGAACTTCGCCGCATGCGATTTTGCCGCAAGCTTTTGTATGGGATTTAACGTTAATTACAGCACATGCGAATTTGCCGCATGCGGCGATGCGGCAAAATCAAAATCATTTGATATTGCCGCATCGCCGCATGCGATTTTATTTTAGATGTCTAAAATCATATACAATAATGATTATCTTTATAAAGAAATAACTAAATATCATAATAATACCTTGAAAAGCTAGAAAATTGAGAAAACTCATTTCTTGCCGCATGCGGCAAAATCGCATGTGGCGAGGTTCTGACCGTTCCTTGAGCGGCGAAGGTTTATACATAACATTGTGCGGTATGGCTGGCAACACGGCTCTTAAACACAAATTGACCGTTGCGAAAAATTGATCGGCGGAAGAAATCTTTCCACACAATAGTTTTGTTATTTATAGATTGCTTCAATGGCTTAATTTTACGGTGAATTTCTACGTCTAATTTATATTTCAAAAAACAGCTGCCGGGAATGATTACACGGAAACAGGTAATTTAAGCAGTAATGGTGGCGGAATCAGTCACTGGATCGGAGTAGGTACTGTATTGGATCGAAAACTGGGACAGATCAAGGATCTGTTCCATGATAGAGGTACATTAAGGTACAATATTATAACCACAGTAAAAAAGGGAGCAGTATCTCGACCCATTCCAGGAACGGTACGGATTCAGACTCATTTCCATGGCATATCGGTTCAAGATCAACTATAGGAGAGGTTTGAGGATCAGTACCAGGGTAGAAATGATTTCTGAATTAGTTCCAGCAATTGTATAGGGGTGGTACAAATTCCAGGTTCGATACGAGTTATGTTCGGTACGATGGCTAGACCCAAATAGCCAGAATTGCTTAAGCAGCTCATTTTGGCACGCTAAAGATCGCTGCTCTAATTCGCCTTTTGCAGTAGATAAACAGCATCAAAGTTCTATGTGGGTCTTTCAAACAGCGCCTAAGCAGCTTCCTCATGCCACGATGCCAGGGATTATTTTTCTTTGTGTTTTATTTTCAAGCAAGCGTCATCGATGAAATAAACAACAAGATTTGTTTCGTTTAAACACATATGTATATTTTTAAATCCTTTGTATTGATGATTACACAAAATTTTACACAATTTAATGATAATTCACAATCACTTGACTCAATATTCATTCTTCAATTAACGAATCTAACTTATGCAGCAGCAATGAGATTATTGCCGGGGTCCGTCTTTGACACTTTGACAAGAGCCACCTTGTACCGATGTCATGCATTAAAAAGCTATAAAGTTCCACCAAGTTCAGTACCCTTTCTTAACAAGCCTTCAAGTTCCATCATGTACCCTACGCATAGTGCTAATCAGCCGCAAAGTTCCAAAGAGTACCATGTGCCTGTTAAAAAGCTCCATAGTTCCGTAAAGTACCGTCTATCTCTTAATCAGCCACAAAGTACGACATAGGAACGATTTTTCGTTAAACAGCCCTAAATCAGCTATAAAGTACGAGCTGGCTATTTGGGGAACTATTAAGGATTGGGAATCAGTTTCAGAAGCGGTATGGACTCAGTATCAGTTCCAATATGGATTCTGGACCATTTTCATAATCTGAACCTAAGTTTGCTCAGTGCCGGTATTAGCTTCATTAACGTCTTTGGTCTTCACTTTGGTTTAAAATTCGTCTCTCTTTTTCTGCCCCGTGGATTGCAGGGGCATCGGAGAATTCAATTTGTTTTAAATATCTTTACCTTTCATAGTAAAGCCTCCGAAATTAGTTCGCGAAGTCCTGTTATCCAGTTAAATTATAGTGCCGATTATCTGACTCGATTGCGTGAGAAAAGTCTCAAAAACTCTGTGTTGGTATTATGATGCGAGTTTGACAGTTCAAATGCTTCTCGTTTGACATACCAAACTTAACGAAGCAGTTTGACGGGCGTTTGCATTACCTGACTCAAAAGAAGACCGGTTTTTATCAAACGTTTTGCCGTTAGGTCGAAGTGACGGAAAGTGAGTTGATAAATTGTGCATTGTTATCAATATCTGGAACAAATTACGCAAAATGTAAGTACAAAAAAAAATCGAAATGATATTATGCAGTGAAAATAATGTGAATAACACACCGATTTTTTTATGTTATATAGGACAACTGGTGAAGCACGTACTACTAGAGTACAATACCAGCAGTTGGCTACGCTGCTAGAAGAGGTACCCGAAATAGCACGAGGGCTATTTAAGGGAGACCAAAAAAGCTTCTGGACTAAAGTGGAGTCCAACCTAAATGCTCTGGGACCGCCAATAACCCGCCAGTGCGACCTGGAAGCGGGTACGTTTTTATATTTCTTATTGTAATATATACGCGTGCTTATGTTGGTATTAATATGTGATACCATTGTTCTCTTTTCTGTCACTCTCTCGAGACGCTTTTATTGGGCACTACTGCCATTAATATTTTTTTCTATCGTCGCCAACATGCCGTTGATGGCATGTTGTATGGCAAGGCATGGGATGCACCTGGCAAATTAATATACAAGGGAGCGCCGTTTATCCGGGTACCTTTCATCCGGCTTTCCGTTTATCCGTGCTGTTGAGAAATGATAGTTCAATACAAAAGTGACATTGGGTTATGAGGAAGATATTTGAAAAAGCGGTTATAAGAGCACATTGTCACAACAAAAAACACTGTAATTCATGGCAAATTTTAAAAATTCTCTTTTGAAAAACATGAAGTTAATAAAAACTGGGTTATTTTTATTAAAAATAAGAAAAATTTCCAAAAAATCACCATGAATTGGTGATAAAATATATCATTTGACTCATTATCCGTGTTATTCGCTTATCCGGGCGAAGTCATGTCCCCAGAAACCCGGATAAACGGCGCTCCACTGTACTACAATTTATTGTTTTATATTTCAGGTTTGGTTTGATTATAAATGTGCGGTGAAAAGGAAGCTGCGGGACAATAAAAAATCCCTTAATGCTACTGGAGGTGGGCCATTCGCCCAAAAGCCATTAAATGACTTAGAGGAAAGAGTGGCAAATTTCTGTAATTTGCAATTAACATTATTAGGGAATTCAGGAAACTGTCATGGACTGAAAAATAATACGATTAATAATGAAAATCCACCTCCTGAACCAAGTATTCATATAGGGTAAACGTACCTATAGTGGTGCTAGTACCAATAGTGGCGGTATTTTTTCAGTCTTTTGCTATGCTATGCTCATTTGTTACTCATCGCGCTGATGCACGTTTGAAACCTGGCACTTGAAAAATGTAACATGCGTTGGGAATTCAAAATTTTATCCGTTAAAATTTAATGTTCATAATAAGTAGAAAATGTCAGTTGTGTGGATTCCGAGAATTGCTCGTCAAAGAAAATCATTTAAATTTGAAATTGAATCTCGCTGTCAGTGGTTAAAGTTTAAAAAAAATTATCGTTAAAATAATTGATCAAATTTAAATTGTCGCGTCAGTGCAGTCTCAACAGTGCTCCTGCTGAAATCTGAAAACATAGTCTGGCCACTCTGGCCCGCAGGGCAAAAGCTCGCTCGAAAGGTCAAAAACCGTGGCAAAACGTCAAAAAAGACTGTCGCAAGCGCCTCCAAATCGTTGCGATTTTCCCTCGCTGGCGACGTCGTTTTTAAGTACTTGTGACGTCGGTTTTGACGTTTTGCGACGGTTTTACGACGGTGGCCGCCTTACCGTCCAAATAGACATACAGTGACAACGTCGCGTGCGACGACTTCGCGCGCGAAAATAGTAGCTCAATTTTGAAAACAGAGCTACTCGTCGCGCGCGACAATTTTGCTTCATCCTAAATAATCGAATTATCTAGTTTTTTCAAAAGACAGATTAATGCCAAACGCAAAAAATAGATTTGAACACATTTTAACCCATTTTTGTCTGTTTTCAAATAAAAAACAAGTTGGTTGACTGAGTCAAATGAGCTACTTTGATCTACACCGAGTGAAATTTTGAGCTATTTTTCGTCGCGCGCGACGTTGTCGCTCTATGTCTATTTGGACGGTTAACATGTGGGCAAAGTGACCAGAAATACCGATGTCTAGGGAAAGTGTAGAGTTTTTGAAGGAAAAAATCTCATTTTTTTTAATCATTGAACTATAACACTCAGCCAAACAATCAAAACAATCAAATTAATCAAACTGCTGCGGCCCTAAGCGGTCGCGTGGAGCCCCGAGAAAAAGAACTGGGGAAAAAAATTAGCATCTAGTTCTTCTTTGGCTTAGAATTCCTAGTAAAATTTTCAGAGCGACACTTCAAAAAGAACTTCATTTGTGTGACCGCTGAACCAAATCTAATCCATCTCCTAGATAAAGGATGCATATTCTAGTGAGATGGAACTTTCATTTTGCACATTAGCGCAACCAAACCCCCCCCCCCCCCCCACCCCCCGTTGAACACTTCTTTCGCTGTCACTTCTTTTAACTCAGTTAAGTTTCGAGTTTTAACCTACCGAAAACTACCGATAAAATTTTGATGCGCCTACCAAAAACCGCCAAAATAATCTGGCCACACTGTTTGACAGTGGGGAGAATTCACAGACGGAAAAAAATAATTTATTTTTTCATAAATAGGCTGTTTTGCTCCGTATTCCCTTTGTTTGATCTCTTTCATGTGAATTTTGATTGTTTATTTTCTCTTTTTGTTTGTGTGCTATATCGTTGCTTCATGTGGCCACCGCTTAGGCAGCGGTCTAATGTTGTTGCGCGCAACATTGTTGCTCGGCAACATATCGCTGAGGTGGTCTATGAATGTTGCTGGCAACATTTCGCTTTGACATTGTTTAGCGTAAAAAAAATGGCTATTAACAGCTCAGAGTTTATTTTTTATCATTCACTTGTTAAATAAAGTGTTGAAAAAACAAAATATACATGAAAAAATTTAATATAAATGCTTAAAATCCAAATTTAGTGGATGTCAACAAAACACACACTGCTGCTGTGTCATTTGATACACCCGATTACCATGACCAAGGTAAATAGAAAATGTTGCCAGACAAAAATCAAATTGGATTGAATTTGGCATGCAACAAAGTTGCGCTAGCTGTCAAAATCCATACATTTTTCCAGCAACAATGTTGCGCGCAACAAGATTAGACCAGTGCCTTACCCGGCGCTCTAGCACCAATCGAACACGACATCGAACATGAAAAATGTATGGGATTTGACATGTTTGTCTTGTTTGTTTGTTTGTGTCTGACAGTGCACCTCCAAGGTGGATTAAAAATATCAGGTGGTGGATTAGGGCCTTTGGGGGGGTCGCCATAGTTGAGGGACTTTACGTCATTTTAGAACCGTTGACCATTGGTTTCCGCACACAAAGCTTAGCAAATATAACAGATTTCTTTGTTATTATGTGCATTTTAGTGTGTCTATTGATTTTATCGAAAAAACGTAATATATTAACAAAAGATTTGATGATTTGTTTATGCACGAAATTTAAAATCATGCTAGCATGAGTTCTAATCTCAAGTAAATTGTCCATGCGGCTCGTAGATAATGAGGAATTAAGGTAAAAATTGAAAAAAAAAAATGATTTCTTAATTTTTATCATCAAAAATGTCGAAAACACAAAGAATTCTAGAATAAATTCACAGAATAACACAAAATAACATACTTTAATGTATGTTTCAATGTTGAATAAGAAATACTCACATAGTCCAAAATATATTTTTAAAGAATATTTATTCGAAAAAATGGGGTAGATAAATTATATGAACAAATTTAATTAATGTAAACAAAGTTTGAATCCTGGGGACCTTACGTCAAGTGACGAATTGTCAAAATGCACTAGAGTCCACCACCTGATATTTTTAAATCCACCTTGGTCCTTCACTGTGTTTTCCATCTGTCAAACGACGAACCTCGAACCACTGAGCGAAGGTACGCACTTCCCCGTACACGCAATACGAAGGTATCGTCGAAGTAGAAAAAGAAATCGATCGATCGCGTAGGTGGCAACCAGAAATTACCGAATCTACGGTTGTGCGGGGAGAGTGTGGGGCAGGGACAGGCAAAGTATGGTCGCCCGTATGGTCGTATACGTGTACGGAGTGAGTTGTGAGAAGGGTTGTGGGTGGGTATCGTTGCGAATGTGGTATTCCCCCCCTCCCCTCCCGCATTGTAACGCTCCCAGCCACCCGACGTGACACGTCGGTTCGTTTCCGTTGGGTGTGTGCGTGCGTGCGTGTATGTGACCCTGGCGTGAAGGAAGTGAAATGAGCGGTTTAACCCAGCCGTGTGTGCGTCCCTCCACCTAAAACGTTTCGCAAGTGGTTTTGAAGTCAGTGTATGTGTGTGTGTGTGTGTGTGTGTGTGTGTGTGTGTGTGTGTGTGTGTGTGTGTGTGTGTGTGTGTGTGTGTGTGTGTGTGTGTGTGTGTAAAAGTCGATGGGGGTGGAGATGGTGGACGGTTTTGGGACAGTGCAACAGGTTGATGGAAAGTGCACGAAAATTAAATAAGCTGAGTGCGTGCTTGGCGCGGGGTTAGCTTAGCTCGTCTCGTGCGCGTAAACTGGAAACGCATGGCACGGCTCTGTTGCGCGTGCTTGAATTTCTGTGTGCTAAAAATGCAATTACTTTTACAACAAACCCTGTCCCAGCAAGCGTAGAGAAGAGAAGCAGCATACCCCGTAAAAGGAAAACGCAGTTTGCGCGGTCTTCCCCGACCAACACCAACACAACGCACTTGGTCACGCATACGCACTTTGCGCAACGACGGCGCGATATGGACGGACCAAACGAGCCACCGTTTGTTTGCGTCTGTGTTCAAATAATCGCTGCGTATGGCTGTGTGTGCATAGAAACAGCGACGACTGCAAGAAGAAAAAAAGGACACGGCAGCAGCGCCCTGCGTATTGGTAGCTGTCGCATCGCTCTGTGTGTATTCGGCCTTGCGTATTACCTGTGCGCCTACGCGCTGCGCACCACAAAACTCGTCGCAATAAGCCGTGGTCCGGTAGTGTGCGTGCGCCGTATGTCATTGAAGCGACACCAATGTTTTTCGCGTACAGTCCACCACTACACAGAGCCAGAGACAGAGAAAAAACACTACACCTCTCTCGCTCTCGCGCTCTGTCTTCTTCTACCTGTGCGCACAGTACCGGCGAAGGTTGCTTTGGTTGTTTTTTCTTTGTTTCTTCCCTTATTTGTGTCATCGCGTGGTGCGGTCGGGCGCGCACTTCGCTCCAGCAGTCAGTTTCTATCGGAGCATACACACATCCTTATCGTGGCACGCATGGCCACTATCGTTGTTACGGCCATGTTTCATCCAAATGAAGCCATCTTGCACTATTTCAATGGCCTTGAAATTTGATGTTGAATTTTGTTGCCATCTATTACCGTTGTTACGGCCATGTTTCATCCAAATGAAGCCGTCTTGCACTATTTGAATGGCCTTGAAATTGAATGTTGAATTTTGTTGCCATCTATTATCGTTGTTACGGCCATGTTTCATCCAAATGAAACCATCTTGCACTATTTAAATGGCCTTGAAATTTGATTTTGAGTTTTTTTGCCATCTATTACCGTTGTTACGGCCATGTTTCATCCAAATGAAGCCATCTTGCACTATTTGAATGGCCTTGAAATTTGATGTTGAGTTTTTTTGCCATCTATTATCGTTGTTACGGTCATGTTTCATCCAAATGAAGCCATATGCACTATTTGAATGTCCTTGAAATTTGGTGATGAGTTTTTTTGCCATCTATTATCGTTGTTAAGGCCATGTTTCATCCAAATGAAGCCATCTTGCTTTATTTGAATGGCCTCGAAATTTGATGTTGAATTTTGTTGCCATCTATTATCGTTGTTACGGCCATGTTTCATTCAAATAAAGGCATCTTGCACTAATTCAATGGCCTTGAAATTTGATGTTGAGTTTTTTTGCCATCTATTATCGTTGTTACGGCCATGTTTCATCCAAATGAAGCCATCTTGCTTTATTTGAATGGCCTTGAAATTTGATGTTGAATTTTGTTACCATCTATTTTCTTTGTTTCGGCCATGTTTCATCCAAATGAAGCCATCTTGCACTATTTGAATGGCCTTGAAATTGAATGTTGAATTTTGTTGCCATCTATTATCGTTGTTACGGCCATGTTTCATCCAAATGAAACCATCTTGCACTATTTGAATGGCCTTGAAATTTGATGTTGAGTTTTTTTGCCATCTATTATCGTTGTTACGGCCATGTTTCATCCAAATGAAGCCATCTTGCACTATTTGAATGTCCTTGAAATTTGATGTTGAATTTTGTTGCCATCTATTATCGTTGTTACGGCCATGTTTCATCCAAATGAAGCCATCTTGCACTATTTGAATGGCCTTGAAATTTGATGTTGAGTTTTGTTGCCATCTATTATCGTTGTTACGGCCATGTTACATCCAAATAAAGGCATCTTGCACTATTTCAATGGCCTTGAAATTTAATGTTGAATTTTGTTGCCATCTATTATCGTTGTTACGGCCAGGTTTCGTCCAAATGAAGCCATCTTGCACTATTTGAATGGCCTTGAAATTTGATGTTGAATTTTGTTGCCATCTATTATCGTTGTTTTGGCCATGTTTCATCCAAATGAAGCCATCTTGCACTATTTGAATGGCCTTGAAATTGAATGTTGAATTTTGTTGCCATCTATTATTGTTGTTACGGCCATGTTTCATCCAAATGAAACCATCTTGCACTATTTGAATGGCCTTGAAATTTGATGTTGAGGTTTTTTGCCATCTATTATCGTTGTTACGGCCATGTTTCATACGAATGAAGCCATCTCGCACTATTTGAATGTCCTTGAAATTTGATGTTGAATTTTGTTGCCATCTATTATCGTTGTTACGGCCATGTTTCATCCAACTGAAGCATCTTGCACTATTTGAATGGCCTTGAAATTTGATGTTGAGTTTTTTGCCATCTATTATCGTTGTTACGGCCATGTTACATCCAAATAAAGGCATCTTGCACTAATTCATTGGCCTTGAAATTTGATGTTGAATTTTGTTGCCATCTATTATCGTTGTTACGGCCATGTTTCATCCAAATAAAGGCATCTTGCACTATTTCAATGGCCTTGAAATTTGATGTTGAGTTTGTTGCCATCTATTATCGTTGTTACGGCCATGTTTCATCCAAATGAAGCCATCTTGCACTATTTGAATGTCCTTGAAATTTGATGTTGAATTTTGTTGCCATCTATTATCGTTGTTACGGCTATGTTTCATCCAAATGAAGCCATTTTGCACTATTTGAATGGCCTTGAAATTTGATGTTGAGTTTGTTGCCATCTATTATCGTTGTTACGGCCATGTTTCATCCAAATGAAGCCATCTTGCACTATTTGAATGGCCTTGAAATTTGATGTTGAATTTTGTTGCCATCTATTATCGTTGTTAACGTACTTAACAACATGCCCGTCATGGGTTCAAGCCCCGAATAGACCGTGCTCCCATACGTAGGACTGACTATCCTGCTATGGTAACAATAAGTCACTGAAAGCCAAGCTCACTTCACTAGTGGGTACTTGGCAGGCCCTTGACCGACAGTGGTTGTTGTGCAAAAGAAAATAAAATATCGTTGTTACGGCCATGTTACATCCAAATAAAGGCATCTTGCACTATTTGAATGGCCTTGAAATTTAATGTTGAATTTTGTTGCCATCTATTATCGTTGTTACGGCCATGTTTCATCCAAATGAAGCCATCTTGCACTAATTCAATGGCCTTGAAATTTGATGTTGAGTTTTTTTGCCATCTATTATCGTTGTTACGGCCATGTTTCATCCAAATGAAGCCATCTTGCACTATTTGAATGGCCTTGAAATTGAATGTTGAATTTTGTTGCCATCTATTATCGTTGTTACGGCTATGTTTCATCCAAATGAAGCCATCTTGCACTATTTGAATGGCCTTGAAATTTGATGTTGAATTTTGTTGCCATCTATTATCGTTGTTACGGCCATGTTTTATCCAAATGAAGCCATCTTGCACTATTTGAATGGCCTTGAAATTTGAAGTTGAATTTTGTTGCCATCTATTATCGTTGTTAACGTACTTAACAACATGCCCGTCATGGGTTCAAGCCCCGAATAGACCGTGCTCCCATACGTAGGACTGACTATCCTGCTATGGTAACAATAAGTCACTGAAAGCCAAGCTCACTTCACTAGTGGGTACTTGGCAGGCCCTTGACCGACAGTGGTTGTTGTGCCAAAGAAAAAAAATTATCGTTGTTACGGCCATGTTACATCCAAATTAAGGCATCTTGCACTAATTCATTGGCCTTGAAATTTGATTTTGAATCTTGTTGCCATCTATTATCGTTGTTACGGCCATGTTTCATCCAAATGAAGCCATCTTGCACTATTTGAATGGCGTTGAAATTTGATGTTGAATTTTGTTGCCATCTATTATCGTTGTTACGGCCATGTTTTATCCAAATTAAGCCATCTTGCACTATTTGAATGTCCTTGAAATTTGATGTTGAGTTTTTTTGCCATCTATTATCGTTGTTACGGCCATGTTTCATCCAAATGAAGCCATTTTGCACTATTTGAATGGCCTTGAAATTTGATGTTGAATTTTGTTGCCATCTATTATCGTTGTTACGGCCATGTTTCATCCAAATGAAGCCATATGCACTATTTGAATGTCCTTGAAATTTGGTGATGAGTTTTTTTGCCATCTATTATCGTTGTTACGGCCATGTTTCATCCAAATGAAGCCATATGCACTATTTGAATGTCCTTGAAATTTGATGATGAGTTTTTTTGCCATCTATTATCGTTGTTACGCCCATGTTTCATCCAAATGAAGCCATATGCACTATTTGAATGTCCTTGAAATTTGGTGATGAGTTTTTTTGCCATCTATTATCGTTGTTACGGCCATGTTTCATCCAAATGAAGCCATCTTGCTTTATTTGAGTGGCCTCGAAATTTGATGTTGAATTTTGTTGCCATCTATTATCGTTGTTACGGCCATGTTTCATTCAAATAAAGGCATCTTGCACTAATTCAATGGCCTTGAAATTTGATGTTGAATTTTGTTGCCATCTATTATCGTTGTTACGGCCATGTTTCATCCAAATGAAGCCATCTTGCTTTATTTGAATGGCCTTGAAATTTGATGTTGAATTTTGTTGCCATCTATTTTCTTTGTTTCGGCCATGTTTCATCCAAATGAAGCCATTTTGCACTATTTGAATGGCCTTGAAATTGAATGTTGAATTTTGTTGCCATCTATTATCGTTGTTACGGCCATGTTTCATCCAAATGAAACCATTTTGCACTATTTGAATGGCCTTGAAATTTGATGTTGAGTTTTGTTGCCATCTATTATCGTTGTTACGGCCATGTTTCATCCAAATAAAGGCATCTTGCACTAATTCATTGGCCTTGAAATTTGATGTTGAATTTTGTTGCCATCTATTATCGTTGTTACGGCCATGTTTCATCCAAATGAAGCCATCTTGCTTTATTTGAATGGCCTTGAAATTTGATGTTGAATTTTGTTGCCATCTATTATCGTTGTTACGGCCATGTTTCATCCAAATGAAGCCATATGCACTTTTTGAATGTCCTTGAAATTTGATGATGAGTTTTTTTGCCATCTATTATCGTTGTTACGGCCATGTTTCATCCAAATGAAGCCATCTTGCACTATTTGAATGTCCTTGAAATTTGATGTTGAATTTTGTTGCCATCTATTTTCGTTGTTACGGCCATGTTTCATCCAAATGAAGCCATCTTGCACTATTTGAATGGCCTTGAAATTTGATGTTGAATTTTGTTGCCATCTATTATCCTTGTTACGGCCATGTTTCATCCAAATAAAGGCATCTTGCACTAATTCATTGGCCTTGAAATTTGATGTTGAATTTTGTTGCCATCTATTATCGTTGTTACGGCCATGTTTCATCCAAATGAAGCCATCTTGCACTATTTGAATGGCCTTGAAATTTGATGTTGAATTTTGTTGCCATCTATTATCGTTGTTAACGTACTTAACAACATGCCCGTCATGGGTTCAAGCCCCGAATAGACCGTGCTCCCATACGTAGGACTGACTATCCTGCTATGGTAACAATAAGTCACTGAAAGCCAAGCTCACTTCACTAGTGGGTACTTGGCAGGCCCTTGACCGACAGTGGTTGTTGTGCAAAAGAAAAAAAAATATCGTTGTTACGGCCATGTTACATCCAAATAAAGGCATCTTGCACTATTTCAATGGCCTTGAAATTTAATGTTGAATTTTGTTGCCATCTATTATCGTTGTTACGTTCATGTTTCGTCCAAATGAAGCCATCTTGCACTATTTGAATGGCCTTGAAATTTGATGTTGAATTTGTTGCCATCTATTATCGTTGTTACGGCCATGTTTCATCCAAATGAAGCCATTTTGCTCTATTTCAATGGCCTTGAAATTTGATGTTGAATTTTGTTGCCATCTATTATCGTTGTTACGGCCATGTTTCATCCCAATGAAGCCATCTTGCACTATTTGAATGGCTTTGAAATTTGATGTTGAATTTTGTTGCCATCTATTTTCGTTGTTATGGCCATGTTTCATCCAAATGAAGCCATCTTGCACTATTTGAATGGCCTTGAAATTTGATGTTGAATTTTGTTGCCATCTATTATCGTTGTTACGGCTATGTTTCATCCAAATAAAGGCATCTTGCACTATTTGAATGGCCTTGAAATTTGATGTTGAATTTTGTTGCCATCTATTATCGTTGTTACGGCCATGTTTTATCCAAATGAAGCCATTTTGCACTATTTCAATGGCCTTGAAATTTGATGTTGAGTTTGTTGTCATCTATTATCGTTGTTACGGCCATGTTTCATCCAAATGAAGCCATCTTGCACTATTTGAATGGCCTTGAAACTTGAAGTTGAATTTTGTTGCCATCTATTATCGTTGTTAACGTACTTAACAACATGCCCGTCATGGGTTCAAGCCCCGAATAGACCGTGCTCCCATACGTAGGACTGACTATCCTGCTATGGTTACAATAAGTCACTGAAAGCCAAGCTCACTTCACTAGTGGGTACTTGGCAGGCCCTTGACCGACAGTGGTTGTTGTGCCAAAGAAAAAAAAATTATCGTTGTTACGGCCATGTTACATCCAAATTAAGGCATCTTGCACTAATTCATTGGCCTTGAAATTTGATGTTGAATCTTGTTGCCATCTATTATCGTTGTTACGGCCATGTTTCATCCAAATGAAGCCATCTTGCACTATTTGAATGGCCTTGAAATTTGATGTTGAATTTTGTTGCCATCTATTATCGTTTTACGGCCATGTTTCATCCAAATGAAGCCATATTGCACTATTTGAATGGCCTTGAAATTTGGTGATGAGTTTTTTGCCATCTATTATCGTTGTTACGGCCATGTTTCATCCAAATGAAGCCATCTTGCTTTATTTGAATGGCCTCGAAATTTGATGTTGAATTTTGTTGCCATCTATTATTGTTGTTACGGCCATGTTTCATTCAAATAAAGGCATCTTGCACTAATTCAATGGCCTTGAAATTTGATGTTGAATTTTGTTGCCATCTATTATCGTTGTTACGGCCATGTTTCATCCAAATGAAGCCATCTTGCTTTATTTGAATGGCCTTGAAATTTGATGTTGAATTTTGTTGCCATCTATTTTCTTTGTTTCGGTCATGTTTCATCCAAATGAAGCCATCTTGCACTATTTGAATGGCCTTGAAATTGAATGTTGAATTTTGTTGCCATCTATTATCGTTGTTACGGCCATGTTTCATCCAAATGAAACCATCTTGCACTATTTGAATGGCCTTGAAATTTGATGTTGAGTTTTGTTGCCATCTATTATCGTTGTAACGGCCATGTTTCATCCAAATAAAGGCATCTTGCACTCATTCATTGGCCTTGAAATTTGATGTTGAATTTTGTTGCCATCTATTATCGTTGTTACGGCCATTTTTCATCCAAATGAAGCCATCTTGCTTTATTTGAATGGCCTTGAAATTTGATGTTGAATTTTGTTGCCATCTATTATCGTTGTTACGGCCATGTTTCATCCAAATGAAGCCATATGCACTATTTGAATGTCCTTGAAATTTGATGATGAGTTTTTTGCCATCTATTATCGTTGTTACGGCCATGTTTCATCCAAATGAAGCCATCTTGCACTATTTGAATGTCCTTGAAATTTGATGTTGAATTTTGTTGCCATCTATTTTCGTTGTTACGGCCATGTTTCATCCAAATGAAGCCATCTTGCACTATTTGAATGGCCTTGAAATTTGATGTTGAGTTTTGTTGCCATCTATTATCGTTGTTACGGCCATGTTTCATCCAAATAAAGGCATCTTGCACTAATTCATTGGCCTTGAAATTTGATGTTGAATTTTGTTGCCATCTATTATCGTTGTTACGGCCATGTTTCATCCAAATGAAGCCATCTTGCTTTATTTGAATGGCCTTGAAATTTGATGTTGAATTTTGTTGCCATCTATTATCGTTGTTAACGTACTTAACAACATGGCCGTCATGGGTTCAAGCCCCGAATAGACCGTGCTCCCATACGTAGGACTGACTATCCTGCTATGGTAACAATAAGTCACTGAAAGCCAAGCTCACTTCACTAGTGGGTACTTGGCAGGCCCTTGACCGACAGTGGTTGTTGTGCAAAAGAAAAAAAAAATATCGTTGTTACGGCCATGTTACATCCAAATAAAGGCATCTTGCACTATTTCAATGGCCTTGAAATTTAATGTTGAATTTTGTTGCCATCTATTATCGTTGTTACGTTCATGTTTCGTCCAAATGAAGCCATCTTGCACTATTTGAATGACCTTGAAATTTGATGTTGAATTTTGTTGCCATCTATTATCGTTGTTACGGCCATGTTACATCCAAATGAAGCCATCTTGCACTAATTCAATGGCCTTGAAATTTGATGTTGAATTTTGTTGCCATCTATTATCGTTGTTACGTTCATGTTTCGTCCAAATGAAGCCATCTTGCACTATTTGAATGACCTTGAAATTTGATGTTGAATTTTGTTGCCATCTATTATCGTTGTTACGGCCATGTTTTATCCAAATGAAGCCATATTGCACTATTTGAATGACCTTGAAATTTGATGTTGAATTTTGTTGCCATCTATTATCGTTGTTACGGCCATGTTACATCCAAATGAAGCCATCTTGCACTAATTCAATGGCCTTGAAATTTGATGTTGAGTTTTTTTGCCATCTATTATCGTTGTTACGGCCATGTTTCATCCAAATGAAGCCATCTTGCACTATTTGAATGGCCTTGAAATTTGATGTTGAATTTTGTTGCCATCTATTATCGTTGTTACGGCTATATTTCATCCAAATAAAGGCATCTTGCACTATTTGAATGGCCTTGAAATTTGATGTTGAGTTTTGTTGCCATCTATTATCGTTGTTACGGCCATGTTTCATCCCAATGAAGCCATCTTGCACTATTTGAATGGCTTTGAAATTTGATGTTGAATTTTGTTGCCATCTATTATTGTTGTTACGGCCATGTTTTATCCAAATGAAGCCATATTGCACTATTTGAATGGCCTTGAAAATTGATGTTGAGTTTTGTTGCCATCTATTATCCTTGTTACGGCCATGTTTCATCCAAATGAAGCCATCTTGCACTAATTCAATGGCCTTGAAATTTGATGTTGAATTTTGTTGCCATCTATTATCGTTGTTACGGCCATGTTTCATCGCAATGAAGCCATCTTGCACTATTTGAATGGCTTTGAAATTTGATGGTGAATTTTGTTGCCATCTATTATCGTTGTTACGGCCATGTTTTATCCAAATGAAGCCATTTTGCACTATTTCAATGGCCTTGAAATTTGATGTTGAGTTTGTTGCCATCTATTATCGTTGTTACGGCCATGTTTCATCCAAATGAAGCCATCTTGCACTATTTGAATGGCCTTGAAATTTGAAGTTGAATTTTGTTGCCATCTATTATCGTTGTTAACGTACTTAACAACATGCCCGTCATGGGTTCAAGCCCCGAATAGACCGTGCTCCCATACGAAGGACTGACTATCCTGCTATGATAACAATAAGTCACTGAAAGCCAAGCTCATTTCACTAGTGGGTACTTGGCAGGCCCTTGACCGACAGTGGTTGTTGTGCCAAAGAAAAAAAAATTATCGTTGTTACGGCCATGTTACATCCAAATTAAGGCATCTTGCACTAATTCATTGGCCTTGAAATTTGATGTTGAATCTTGTTGCCATCTATTATCGTTGTTACGGCCATGTTTCATCCAAATGAAGCCATCTTGCACTATTTGAATGGCCTTGAAATTTGATGTTGAATTTTGTTGCCATCTATTATCGTTTTACGGCCATGTTTCATCCAAATGAAGCCATATTGCACTATTTGAATGGCCTTGAAATTTGATGTTGAGTTTTTTTGCCATCTATTATCGTTGTTACGGCCATGTTTCATCCAAATGAAGCCATTTTGCACTATTTGAATGGCCTTGAAATTTGATGTTGAGTTTTTTTGCCATCTATTATCGTTGATACGGCCATGTTTCATCCAAATGAAGCCATATGCTCTATTTGAATGTCCTTGAAATTTGGTGATGAGTTTTGTTGCCATCTATTATCGTTGTTACGGCCATGTTTCATCCAAATGAAGCCATATGCACTATTTGAATGTCCTTGAAATTTGATGATGAGTTTTTTTGCCATCTTTTATCGTTGTTACGCCCATGTTTCATCCAAATGAAGCCATATGCACTATTTGAATGTCCTTGAAATTTGTTGATGAGTTTTTTTGCCATCTATTATCGTTGTTACGGCCATGTTTCA
The DNA here is from genome assembly GCF_943734735.2 of Anopheles gambiae. NCBI lineage: Eukaryota > Metazoa > Arthropoda > Insecta > Diptera > Culicidae > Anopheles > Anopheles gambiae. Next base: position 817,536 of record NW_026902715.1, read on the forward strand.
TCCAAATGAAGCCATCTTGCTTTATTTGAATGGCCTCGAAATTTGATGTTGAATTTTGTTGCCATCTATTATCGTTGTTACGGCCATGTTTCATTCAAATAAAGGCATCTTGCACTAATTCAATGGCCTTGAAATTTGATGTTGAATTTTGTTGCCATCTATCATCGTTGTTACGGCCATGTTTCATCCAAATGAAGCCATCTTGCACTATTTGAATGGCCTTGAAATTTGATGTTGAATTTTGTTGCCATCTATTTTCTTTGTTTCGGTCATGTTTCATCCAAATGAAGCCATCTTGCACTATTTGAATGGCCTTGAAATTGAATGTTGAATTTTGTTGCCATCTATTATCGTTGTTACGGCCATGTTTCATCCAAATGAAACCATCTTGCACTATTTGAATGGCCTTGAAATTTGATGTTGAGTTTTGTTGCCATCTATTATCGTTGTTACGGCCATGTTTCATCCAAATAAAGGCATCTTGCACTAATTCATTGGCCTTGAAATTTGATGTTGAATTTTGTCGCCGTCTATTATCGTTGTTACGGCCATGTTTCATCCAAATGAAGCCATCTTGCTTTATTTGAATGGCCTTGAAATTTGATGTTGAATTTTGTTGCCATCTATTATCGTTGTTACGGCCATGTTTCATCCAAATGAAGCCATATGCACTATTTGAATGTCCTTGAAATTTGATGTTGAGTTTTTTTGCCATCTATTATCGTTGTTACGGGCATGTTTCATCCAAATGAAGCCATCTTGCACTATTTGAATGTCCTTGAAATTTGATGTTGAATTTTGTTGCCATCTATTTTCGTTGTTACGGCCATGTTTCATCCAAATGAAGCCATCTTGCACTATTTGAATGGCCTTGAAATTTGATGTTGAGTTTTTTTTGCCATCTATTATCGTTGTTACGGCCATGTTTCATCCAAATAAAGGCATCTTGCACTATTTCATTGGCCTTGAAATTTGATGTTGAATTTTGTTGCCATCTATTATCGTTGTTACGGCCATGTTTCATCCAAATGAAGCCATCTTGCTTTATTTGAATGGCCTTGAAATTTGATGTTGAATTTTGTTGCCATCTATTATCGTTGTTAACGTACTTAACAACATGCCCGTCATGGGTTCAAGCCCCGAATAGACCGTGCTCCCATACGTAGGACTGACTATCCTGTTATGGTAACAATAAGTCACTGAAAGCCAAGCTCACTTCACTAGTGGGTACTTGGCAGGCCCTTGACCGACAGTGGTTGTTGTGCAAAAGAAAAAAAAATATCGTTGTTACGGCCATGTTACATCCAAATAAAGGCATCTTGCACTATTTGAATGGCCTTGAAATTTGATGTTGAATTTTGTTGCCATCTATTATCGTTGTTACGGCCATGTTTCGTCCAAATGAAGCCATCTTGCACTATTTGAATGGCCTTGAAATTTGATGTTGAATTTTGTTGCCATCTATTATCGTTGTTACGGCCATGTTTTATCCAAATGAAGCCATCTTGCACTATTTGAATGGCCTTGAAATTTGATGTTGAGTTTTTTTGCCATCTATTATCCTTGTTACGGCCATGTTTCATCCAAATGAAGCCATCTTGCACTATTTGAATGGCCTTGAAATTTGATGTTGAGTTTTGTTGCCATCTATTATCGTTGTTACGGCCATGTTTCATCCAAATGAAGCCATCTTGCACTTTTTGAATGTCCTTGAAATTTGATGTTGAATTTTGTTGCCATCTATTATCGTTGTTACGACCATGTTTTATCCATATTAAGCCATCTTGCACTATTTGAAAGGCCTTGAAATTTGATGTTGAATTTTGTTGCCATCTATTATCGTTGTTACGGCCATGTTTTATCCAAATGAAGCCATCTTGCTTTATTTCAATGGCCTTGAAATTTGATGTTGAGTTTGTTGCCATCTATTATCGTTGTTACGGCCATGTTTCATCCAAATGAAGCCATCTTGCACTATTTGAATGGCCTTGAAATTTGATGTTGAATTTTGTTGCCATCTATTATCGTTGTTAACGTACTTAACAACATGCCCGTCATGGGTTCAAGCCCCGAATAGACCGTGCTCCCATACGTAGGACTGACTATCCTGCTATGGTAACAATAAGTCACTGAAAGCCAAGCTCACTTCACTAGTGGGTACTTGGCAGGCCCTTGACCGACAGTGGTTGTTGTGCAAAAGAAAAAAAAATATCGTTGTTACGGCCATGTTACATCCAAATAAAGGCATCTTGCACTATTTCAATGGCCTTGAAATTTAATGTTGAATTTTGTTGCCATCTATTATCGTTGTTACGGCCATGTTTCGTACAAATGAAGCCATCTTGCACTATTTGAATGGCCTTGAAATTTGATGTTGAATTTTGTTGCCATCTATTATCGTTGTTTTGGCCATGTTTTATCCAAATGAAGCCATATTGCACTATTTGAATGGCCTTGAAATTTGATGTTGAGTTTTTTTGCCATCTATTATCGTTGTTACGGCCATGTTTCATCCAAATGAAGCCATCTTGCACTAATTCAATGGCCTTGAAATTTGATGTTGAATTTTGTTGCCATCTATTATCGTTGTTACGGCCATGTTTCAACCCAATGAAGCCATCTTGCACTATTTGAATGGCTTTGAAATTTGATGTTGAATTTTGTTGCCATCTATTATCGTTGTTACGGCCATGTTTCATCCAAATGAAGCCATCTTGCACTAATTCAATGGCCTTGAAATTTGATGTTGAGTTTTTTTGCCATCTATTATCGTTGTTACGGCCATGTTTCATCCAAATGAAGCCATCTTGCACTTATTTGAATGGCCTTGAAATTTGATGTTGAGTTTTGTTGCCATCTATTATCGTTGTTACGGCTATGTTTCATCCAAATAAAGGCATCTTGCACTATTTGAATGGCCTTGAAATTTGATGTTGAATTTTGTTGCCATCTATTATCGTTGTTACGGCCATGTTTTATCCAAATGAAGCCATTTTGCACTATTTCAATGGCCTTGAAATTTGATGTTGAGTTTGTTGCCATCTATTATCGTTGTTACGGGCATGTTTCATCCAAATGAAGCCATCTTGCACTATTTGAATGGCCTTGAAATTTGATGTTGAATTTTGTTGCCATCTATTATCGTTGTTACGGCCATGTTTCATCCAAATGAAGCCATCTTGCACTATTTGAATGGCCTTGAAATATGATGTTGAATTTTGTTGCCATCTATTATCGTTGTTACGGCCATGTTTCATCCAAATAAAGGCATCTTGCACTAATTCATTGGCCTTGAAATTTGATGTTGAATTTTGTTGCCATCTATTATCGTTGTTACGGCCATGTTTCATCCAAATGAAGCCATCTTGCTTTATTTGAATGGCCTTGAAATTTGATGTTGAATTTTGTTGCCATCTATTATTGTTGTTAACGTACTTAACAACATGCCCGTCATGGGTTCAAGCCCCGAATAGACCGTGCTCCCATACGTAGGACTGACTATCCTGCTATGGTAACAATAAGTCACTGAAAGCCAAGCTCACTTCACTAGTGGGTACTTGGCAGGCCCTTGACCGACAGTGGTTGTTGTGCAAAAGAAAAAAAAATATCGTTGTTACGGCCATGTTACATCCAAATAAAGGCATCTTGCACTATTTGAATGGCCTTGAAATTTGATGTTGAATTTTGTTGCCATCTATTATCGTTGTTACGGGCATGTTTCATCCAAATGAAGCCATCTTGCACTATTTGAATGGCCTTGAAATTTGATGTTGAATTTTGTTGCCATCTATTATCGTTGTTACGGGCATGTTTCATCCAAATGAAGCCATCTTGCACTATTTGAATGGCCTTGAAATTTGATGTTGAATTTTGTTGCCATCTATTATCGTTGTTACGGCCATGTTTCATCCAAATGAAGCCATCTTGCTTTATTTGAATGGCCTTGAAATTTGATGTTGAATTTTGTTGCCATCTATTATCGTTGTTAACGTACTTAACAACATGCCCGTCATGGGTTACAGCCCCGAATAGACCGTGCTCCAATACGTAGGACTGACTATCCTGTTATGGTAACAATAAGTCACTGAAAGCCAAGCTCACTTCACTAGTGGGTACTTGGCAGGCCCTTGACCGACAGTGGTTGTTGTGCAAAAGAAAAAAAAATATCGTTGTTACGGCCATGTTACATCCAAATAAAGGCATCTTGCACTATTTGAATGGCCTTGAAATTTGATGTTGAATTTTGTTGCCATCTATTATCGTTGTTACGGCCATGTTTCGTCCAAATGAAGCCATCTTGCACTATTTGAATGGCCTTGAAATTTGATGTTGAATTTTGTTGCCATCTATTATCGTTGTTACGGCCATGTTTTATCCAAATGAAGCCATATTGCACTATTTGAATGGCCTTAAAATTTGATGTTGAGTTTTTTTGCCATCTATTATCCTTGTTACGGCCATGTTTCATCCAAATGAAGCCATCTTGCACTATTTGAATGGCCTTGAAATTTGATGTTGAGTTTTTTTTTGCCATCTATTATCGTTGTTACGGCCATGTTTCATCCAAATGAAGCCATATTGCACTATTTGAATGTCCTTGAAATTTGATGTTGAATTTTGTTGCCATCTATTATCGTTGTTTTGGCCATGTTTTATCCAAATGAAGCCATCTTGCACTATTTCAATGGCCTTGAAATTTGATGTTGAATTTTGTTGCCATCTATTATCGTTGTTACGGCCATGTTTTATCCAAATGAAGCCATCTTGCTTTATTTCAATGGCCTTGAAATTTGATGTTGAGTTTGTTGCCATCTATTATCGTTGTTACGGCCATGTTTCATCCAAATGAAGCCATCTTGCACTATTTGAATGGCCTTGAAATTTGATGTTGAATTTTGTTGCCATCTATTATTGTTGTTAACGTACTTAACAACATGCCCGTCATGGGTTCAAGCCCCGAATAGACCGTGCTCCCATACGTAGGACTGACTATCCTGCTATGGTAACAATAAGTCACTGAAAGCCAAGCTCACTTCACTAGTGGGTACTTGGCAGGCCCTTGACCGACAGTGGTTGTTGTGCCAAAGAAAAAAAAATTATCGTTGTTAACGTACTTAACGTACTTACTCATGTGTTCAAGCCCCAAATATACCGTGCTCCCATATGTAGGACTGACTATTCTGCTATGGTAACAATAAGTCACTGAAAGCCAAGCTCACTTCACTAGTGGGTACTTGGCAGGCCCTTGACCGACAGTGGTTGTTGTGCCAACGAAAACAAAAATTATCGTTGTTACGGCCATGTTTCATCCAAATGAAGCCATCTTGCACTATTTGAATGGCCTTGAAATTTGATGTTGAATTTTGTTGCCATCTATTATCGTTGTTAACGTACTTAACAACATGCCCGTCATGGGTTCAAGCCCCGAATAGACCGTGCTCCCATACGTAGGACTGACTATCCTGCTATGGTAACAATAAGTCACTGAAAGCCAAGCTCACTTCACTAGTGGGTACTTGGCAGGCCCTTGACCGACAGTGGTTGTTGTGCCAAAGAAAACAAAAATTATCGTTGTTACGGCCATGTTTCATCCAAATAAAGGCATCTTGCACTATTTGAATGGCCTTGAAATTTGATGTTGAATTTTGTTGCCATCTATTATCGTTGTTACGGCCATGTTTCATCCAAATGAAGCCATTTTGCACTATTTGAATGACCTTGAAATTTGATGTTGAATTTTGTTGCCATCTATTATCGTTGTTACGGCCATGTTTCATCCAAATGAAGCCATTTTGTACTAATTCAATGGCCTTGAAATTTGATGTTGAATTTTGTTGCCATCTATTATCGTTGTTAACGTACTTAACAACATGCCCGTCATGGGTTCAAGCCCCGAATAGACCGTGCTCCCATACGTAGAACTGAATATCCTGCTATGGTAACAATAAGTCACTGAAAGCCAAGCTCACTTCACTAGTGGGTACTTGGCAGGCCCTTGACCGACAGTGGTTGTTGTGCCAAAGAAAAAAAAAATTATCGTTGTTACGGCCATGTTACATCCAAATAAAGGCATCTTGCACTAATTCAATGGCCTTGAAATTTGATGTTGAATTTTGTTGCCATCTATCATCGTTCTTACGGCCATGTTTCATCCAAATGAAGCCATCTTGCACTATTTGAATGGCCTTGAAATTTGATGTTGAATTTTGTTGCCATCTATTATCGTTGTTACGGCCATGTTTCATCCAAATGAAGCCATCTTGCACTAATTCAATGGCCTTGAAATTTGATGTTGAGTTTTTTTGCCATATATTATCGTTGTTACGGTCATGTTACATCCAAATGAAGCCATCTTGCACTATTTGAATGGCCTTGAAATTTGATGTTGAGTTTTTTTGCCATCTATTATCGTTGTTACGGCCATGTTTTATCCAAATAAAGGCATCTTGCACTATTTGAATGGCCTTGAAATTTGATGTTGAATTTTGTTGCCATTTATTATCGTTGTTACGGCCATGTTACATCCAAATGAAGCCATTTTGCACTATTTCAATGGCCTTGAAATTTGATGTTGAGTTTGTTGCCATCTATTATCGTTGTTACGGCCATGTTTCATCCAAATGAAGCCATCTTGCACTATTTCAATGGCCTTGAAATTTGATGTTGAATTTTGTTGCCATCTATTATCGTTGTTAACGTACTTAACAACATGCCCGTCATGGGTTCAAGCCCCGAATAGACCGTGCTCCCATACGTAGGACTGACTATCCTGCTATGGTAACAATAAGTTACTGAAAGCCAAGCTCACTTCACTAGTGGGTACTTGGCAGGCCCTTCACCGACAGTGGTTGTTGTGCCAAAGAAAAAAAAATTATCGTTGTTACGGCCATGTTACATCCAAATAAAGGCATCTTGCACTAATTCAATGGCCTTGAAATTTGATGTTGAATTTTGTTGCCATCTATTATCGTTGTTACGGCCATGTTTCATCCAAATGAAGCCATCTTGCACTATTTGAATGGCCTTGAAATTTGATGTTGAATTTTGTTGCCATCTATTATCGTTGTTAACGTACTTAACAACATGCCCGTCATGGGTTCAAGCCCCGAATAGACCGTGCTCCCATACGAAGGACTGACTATCCTGCTATGGTAACAATAAGTCACTGAAAGCCAAGCTCACTTCACTAGTGGGTACTTGGCAGGCCCTTGACCGACAGTGGTTGTTGTGCCAAAAAAAAAAAAATTATCGTTGTTACGGCCATGTTACATCCAAATAAAGGCATCTTGCACTAATTCATTGGCCTTGAAATTTGATGTTGAATTTTGTTGCCATCTATCATCGTTGTTACGGCCATGTTTCATCCAAATGAAACCATCTTGCACTATTTGAATGGCCTTGAAATTTGATGTTGAATTTTGTTGCCATCTATTATCGTTGTTTCGGCCATGTTTCATCCAAATGAAGCCATCTTGCACTATTTGAATGGCCTTGAAATTTGATGTTGAGTTTTGTTGCCATCTATTATCGTTGTTACGGCCATGTTTCATCCAAATGAAGCCATCTTGCACTATTTGAATGGCCTTGAAATTTGATGTTGAATTTTGTTGCCATTTATTATCGTTGTTACGGCCATGTTTTATCCAAATGAAGCCATTTTGCACTATTTCAATGGCCTTGAAATTTGATGTTGAGTTTGTTGCCATCTATTATCGTTGTTACGGCCATGTTACATCCAAATAAAGGCATCTTGCACTAATTCAATGGCCTTGAAATTTAATGTTGAATTTTGTTGCCATCTATTATCGTTGTTACGGCCATGTTTTATCCAAATGAAGCCATTTTGCACTATTTGAATGACCTTGAAATTTGATGTTGAGTTTGTTGCCATCTATTATCGTTGTTACGGCCATGTTTCATCCAAATGAAACCATCTTGCACTTTTTCAATGGCCTTGAAATTTGATGTTGAATTTTGTTGCCATCTATTATCGTTGTTACGGCCATGTTACATCCAAATGAAGCCATTTTGCACTATTTGAATGGCCTTGAAATTTGATGTTGAGTTTGTTGCCATCTATTATCGTTGTTTTGGCCATGTTTCATCCAAATGAAGCCATCTTGCACTATTTGAATGGCCTTGAAATTTGATGTTGAATTTTGTTGCCATCTATTATCGTTGTTAACGTACTTAACAACATGCCCGTCATGGGTTCAAGCCCCGAATAGACCGTGCTCCCATACGTAGGACTGACTATCCTGCTATGGTAACAATAAGTCACTGAAAGCCAAGCTCACTTCACTAGTGGGTACTTGGCAGGCCCTTGACCGACAGTGGTTGTTGTGCCAAAGAAAAAAAAAATTATCGTTGTTACGGCCATGTTTCATCCAAATAAAGGCATCTTGCACTATTTGAATGGCCTTGAAATTTGATGTGGAATTTTGTTGCCATCTATTATCGTTGTTACGGCCATGTTTCATCCAAATGAAGCCATTTTGCACTATTTGAATGACCTTGAAATTTGATGTTGAATTTTGTTGCCATCTATTATCGTTGTTACGGCCATGTTACATCCAAATGAAGCCATTTTGCACTAATTCAATGGCCTTGAAATTTGATGTTGAATTTTGTTGCCATCTATTATCGTTGTTAACGTACTTAACAACATGCCCGTCATGGGTTCAAGCCCCGAATAGACCGTGCTCCCATACGAAGGACTGACTATCCTGCTATGGTAACAATAAGTCACTGAAAGCCAAGCTCACTTCACTAGTGGGTACTTGGCAGGCCCTTGACCGACAGTGGTTGTTGTGCCAAAGAAAAAAAAAATTATCGTTGTTACGGCCATGTTACATCCAAATAAAGGCATCTTGCACTAATTCAATGGCCTTGAAATTTGATGTTGAGTTTGTTGCCATATATTATCGTTGTTACGGCCATGTTTCATCCAAATGAAGCCATCTTGCACTATTTGAATGGCCTTGAAATTTGATGTTGAATTTTGTTGCCATCTATTATCGTTGTTACGGCCATGTTTCATCCAAATGAAGCCATCTTGCACTATTTGAATGGCCTTGAAATTTGATGTTGAGTTTGTTGCCATCTATTATCGTTGTTACGGCCATGTTACATCCAAATGAAGCCATCTTGCACTATTTGAATGGCCTTGAAATTTGATGTTGAGTTTTTTGCCATCTATTATCGTTGTTACGGCCATGTTTTATCCAAATAAAGGCATCTTGCACTATTTCAATGGCCTTGAAATTTGATGTTGAATTTTGTTGCCATCTATTATCGTTGTTACGGCCATGTTTTATCCAAATGAAGCCATTTTGCACTATTTCAATGGCCTTGAAATTTGATGTTGAGTTTGTTGCCATCTATTATCGTTGTTACGGCCATGTTTCATCCAAATGAAGCCATCTTGCACTATTTGAATGGCCTTGAAATTTGATGTTGAATTTTGTTGGCATCTATTATCGTTTTACGGCCTTGTTTCATCCAAATGAAGCCATATTGCACTATTTGAATGGCCTTGAAATTTGATGTTGAGTTTTTTTGCCATCTGTTATCGTTGTTACGGCCATGTTTCATCCAAATGAAGCCATCTTGCACTATTTGAATGGCCTTGAAATTTGATGTTGAGTTTTGTTGCCATCTATTATCGTTGTTACGGCCATGTTTCATCCAAATGAAGCCATATTGCACTATTTGAATGTCCTTGAAATTTGATGTTGAATTTTGTTGCCATCTATTATCGTTGTTTTGGCCATGTTTTATCCAAATTAAGCCATCTTGCACTATTTGAATAGCCTTGAAATTTGATGTTGAATTTTGTTGCCATCTATTATCGTTGTTACGGCCATGTTTTATCCAAATGAAGCCATCTTGCTTTATTTCAATGGCCTTGAAATGTGATGTTGAGTTTGTTGCCATCTATTATCGTTGTTACGGCCATGTTTCATCCAAATGAAGCCATCTTGCACTATTTGAATGGCCTTGAAATTTGATGTTGAATTTTGTTGCCATCTATTATCGTTGTTACGGCCATGTTTCATCCAAATGAAGCCATCTTGCACTAATTCAATGGCCTTGAAATTTGATGTTGAGTTTTTTTGCCATCTATTATCGTTGTTACGGCCATGTTTCATCCAAATGAAGCCATCTTGCACTATTTGAATGGCCTTGAAATTTGATGTTGAATTTTGTTGCCATCTATTATCGTTGTTACGGTTATGTTTCATCCAAATAAAGGCATCTTGCACTATTTGAATGGCCTTGAAATTTGATGTTGAATTTTGTTGCCATCTATTATCGTTGTTACGGCCATTGTTGTGTCTCTAGCGGTGGACTGTAACTTGAGGGGGTGGGGTAGTAGGTTTTCTTTTACCATAAATCGGGAGCCCTCACGGACAAGACGATCTTTCTTCGTTGATGTCGCATGCAAGACTAAAGTTCATTTATTATTACTTCAATGTGTGCGTGTCGCACTCCGAATTCTACTGTCACAAAAAATGCAAACCCAAGTGACAAACTCAATCTCTGACTGACATATGTCAGTTTGCCCAAGCAGCAAACGCAATGCGCAACTCGCACAACATCCTCCCCGGCGTTGAAATGTCATTTCAATTTTCATCCTCGTCTAACGGTAGAAAACAGACCTCAGTTACCGCACGCTTGAATTCCGCTCCATTCGCTGTCTTAACGGTAACGACACGAATTGTACCATCGTCTCCAGGGTGTACGGCAACGATTCTGGCAAGTGGCCACTGCAGTAGTGGCGCATTCTGGTCAGCTAGTAGCACAAGTGATCCTACTTTAATCACCTTTCGCTTCAGCCATTTCGATCGATTCTGCAGCTCCGGCAGATATTCGGCGGTCCATCGTTTCCAGAAGTGTTGCAGCATGGACTGCACTAACTGCCATCGTGAGAGATGATTTTCCTTCAAAGTAGAGTAGTCAGGTTCAGGAACCGTCTGCATCTCACGTCCGATCAGGAAATGTGCAGGCGTGATCGCAGTGTAGTCGGATGGGTCATCTGAACTCGGTACCAAGGGACGAGAGTTCAGTACTGCTTCTATCTGGGTCAATGTCGTGTAAAGCTCCTCGTAAGAGAGCTTCCTATCGCCAACAATACGTTTTAGATGGTATTTGACCTGCTTCACACCAGCCTCCCAAATGCCACCAAAGTGTGGGCTTCGTGGTGGTATGAACGACTAGTCAATACCCTTGTCGACACAAAAGTTGGTGATCTTTTTCGTAGCGCAATCGTTCTGGAACATACACCAAAGTTCATGTAGCTCGGTTTTAGCTCCGACAAAATTAGTCGCGTTGTCAGAGAGTATCGTTTTTGGGCATCCACGTCGACTGATGAACCGTCTCAAACTCGCTAGAAAGGCGTCTGTCGTCAAGTCTGAAACCAATTCCAAGTGAACCGCCCGAGTCTGCAAACACACAAACAAGCACACGTACGCCTTGGTGATTTGCGGTTTGCGAGAAGTCGTTGATTTTATCCAGAAGGGACCGGCGTAGTCCACACCGGTATTCGAAAAGACGGGGGCTGGCTGGACGCGATACGACGGTAGGTCACCCATCAGTTGCGTCGTCTTCAACGGGTTTGCCTTGAAACACACGATGCACTTCCGTATCACCTTTCGAATAGTATTCTTCACATTCAGTGGCCAGTACCGTTGACGTACAACTGCAAGCAAACCTCTTTGCCCGATGTGTAGGTTGTCGATGTGTAGTTCGCGAACGAGAGCTTCAGTGATTGGATGCTTAGCCGGCAACAGCATCTGATGTCGACTGTCGAAAGGTATGAAGGCTCGCTTGATCCTGCCTCCAACTCGTATGATCCCATCGTCAGGATCCAAAAACGCTTGTAGTCCATTAAGTCGATGTTTTGTATTCGCACCGTCCATAAGTGCGATGATTTCGGGCTGGAAAGTCTCGCGTTGAACTAGTCGTACTATTAGGAGCGTCGCTGTACGCACTTCCTTCGCTGTCAGTCGGCCCTTTACCACCTCCCTTTTGCGTGACTTGATGAACCTAGCTAGTCGCACCAAGTAGGCCATACTCCTTACAATCTGTGTGTAACTGCTCAACCTGTCAAAGATCGGAAAACGTTCGATCGGAACAGTCATGGCTAAAGCCACTCCAGCTCGCATTTCCGGTAGCTCATTATCCGGAATTTCCACTTCGTCCTCATCCTTCATGAGGTGCTGTGTTGGTTGGGGCCGCCACCAAATAGTTGAACCAATCAATTTCCTCGGTGTAACTCCACGCGAAATCAAATCGGCCGGGTTGTCATGTGTGGAAATGTAATACCAGTGGAAGGATTGGCTAAGCTGCTGGATCTCGCTTACCCGATTTGATACGTATGTCTGCAGTAGTTCTGGCGTTTTCTTGACCCAAGCCAAGACGATTTTTGAGTCGCTCCAAAGATGTACTGATTCAAACTTAAGCTCCGTAGCGTTCAGGAACTTCACGACCATTCGAGCCAGTAACAGTGCCGCTAACAGTTCGGCTCGAGGGGTCGTGATGGCCTTCTCCTTCGGACTTCGTTTTTTCGGTAGGATCCGAGACTTGCTGCAAACAAGCTGCATCTTGGACTCCTCGTCGGTGAAAGTGCCCTGCACGTACAAGTAGGCACCGTAGGCTTGGTCGGATGCGTCAGCGAACCCTTGTAGTTTCAGCTGGAACACATCCTTCCAGGAAATCCATCTCGGAACTCGGATTTCCCTCAGTGATGTCATCTCGGTCCGAAAGTTTCGCCACTTCTCGTCGATTTCGGTTGGGATGGAGTCGTCCCAATCGATTTGTAGTTCACCTACTTCTCGCAAGATCAGCTTCGCGTAGGTGATTACTGGGCCAAAGAATCCAAGTGGGTCGAAGATTTTGGCCAGTTGACTCAGAAGTTTCCTTCGAGTCATTCCTTCTGGGTTGTCAAAGTCAGGAACGGACACCGAGAACCAGTCCTCCAACGGGTTCCATGTCACGCCCAGTGTCTTAACGATGGTCTTCGAGGTGTCGTCCGTAACCTCAAAAGTGTCTCCTCGTTGTTCTTCAGCTACACCTAAAACGATATCTGAATGGTTGGCGCACCACTTGTGAGTGCTGAAGCAGGCTTTCGCTAGTAGTCCAGTCACATCTCGCTGTAGTTGGCAAGCCTCAGCCAGGGTATCGGCACCAGTCAGGATATCATCCATGTATGTCTCCCTATTGACCACCTCTGCGGCCCTTGGGAACTCATCGTGATGATCTTCTGCAGCTTGCTTCAGAGCCATGGTTGCTTGAAACGGGGAAGGTCCCAAGCCATACGTAACTGTCAGCAGCTCTCGCACCGTAAGTGGGTCGTTCCGATTGTACCTCCAAAAGATTCGCTGGTACCTTGTGTCATCCGGATGGACCACTACTTGACGAAACATCTTCGGAATGTCGAGTGTGAAGACGTACTGAAATCCTCTGAAACGAAGCAAAATTGCAGTAAGATCGTTCTGAACCGTCGGTCCAGTCATCAAAACGTCGTTGATCGAGACGCCGGTTGACGTCTTCGCTGATCCATCAAACACGACTCGCAGCTTGGTTGTCGTGCTCGTAGGCCGCAGCACGCAGTGGTGCGGTAGATAAAACACCGATCCTGGGTCGTCATTCGGTGTTTCCACAATCTCGCGCATGTGTCCGAGATCCTCATATTCTCGGATGAACCGCGAATATTGCTCCTTTAAGTCCGGCTGCTTGTCGAGTTTACGCTCCAAAGCCAGAAAACGTCGCAGCGCTGTGTCTCGCGAGCCACCAAGCTCGCGTTTACGTTCGTTGAACGGATATCGTACTACATACCGTCCCTCCTCAGTTCGCTCGTGTGTGCGCCGGAAGTGTTCCAGGCACGCTTCGTCATCCGCCTTCGGGGAAGGGCGGAGCTCGTCGCAGGATTCTACCTTGTAGAAGTTCCTCAGCAGTTCGATGAGCGGCACATCGTCAGCAGTTTGGCAAAGTGTACGCGCAACGACCGTCGTGTCGCTCGCAATCACACCTCCAGCGATCCAACCCAGCTTTGTGTATCGCAGCGTAGGTCGGTTCGGGCCGAGTTCACAACGGCCGTCAAGCATCAGGTTCCAAAAACTTCCAGCGCCAATCAGCATATCGACAGGTCCTCTTCTGTTGAAGGTAGGGTCGGCCAGCACCTGTTCGCTCGAGATGGGCCACTGTGATATGTCGAAAGACTTCGTCGGAAGTTCCCCAGTGATTCGTGGTGTCACTAGGAAGTCTAACTCAGCTGTAAAGTCACTGGCACGAGACCTGATCGTCGTGCGCAGTTTACGGCAAAGACGAGTTCTATTGCCGTTCAGACCACTGACCGTGACGTCAGCGGGTTTTGTCTTAAGGGAGAGAAGGTTTGCAAATCGCTCGGTGACAAAGTTCATCTGCGAAGCAGAGTCTAATACCACTCTACAAGGGTAGGGAGAATCGCACAAACCATCCACTAAAACAATGGCAGTCGAAAGGACGGTCTGCTTCTCCGGTTCCACGTCACTCGCGCACAGGGTTGTCGGTGTTTCAGTTTGTACGTTGGCTGTTTGGGATTCTTCTATCACTGATTCACTAGATGTCGTTTGACCTACGTTAGTTGCAACCTGACTTGGGGAATCTTCATGGAGTAACCTATGATGTTTCTTACCGCAACGACGGCAAGAACTGGATAAACATGCTCGCAATTGATGGCCTTTGGAGAGACAATTGAAGCAAACACCGCACCGTTTTGCAATCTCGAACCTTTCCTTAACACCTTTAGCCCTGAAAAGTTCACAAGCTCGGAGTTCATTAGCCGCACTGCATACTGGACACTTCGCTAACGGTTTAGGTTCACTCACTACCAGGCTCCTTGCCACTGTTTTCGGCTTTGTACCTTCCGTCGATGTTTTCACGCTGGTATCGAGCTTCTCAGAAATTCGACACTGCTCCTCCAAAAACTCCATCATAGCGGCGTAGGAAGAAAGTAAGTTCTTCCTTTGTTTCGTCTCCCAAGCCACTCGCAACTTCTTGTCTAACTTACCAGCTATAAGGTTGACCAACATTTGCTCACCGAGACCACCTACCGGAAGGTTCTGATTCTTCAACGCCTCAACGTTTTTGGTGCAGGTGTCAATCACTTTACGAAGGCTCGAAGCATTGTCCTGGTTGATCTTGGGTAAGCTGAAAAGGTTTTCAATGTGCTTATCCACAACCACTCTTTTGTCTTCATACCGCTGAGTGAGAACCTTCCAGGCAGCTTCGTAGTCGTTGTTGTTTACCAGCTCATCGTCGATGATACCAGCCGCCTTTCCGACAAGGCAGTTTCGCAAATGAAAAAGCTTCAGGGCCGGTTCTTCTTCCTGGTTTCGGTACATCACCGTGGTGAACATCGCCTTGAACGAATACCACTTTTCGTATGACCCATCAAAGGTCGGTAGGGGCACTTGCAACGGAGGGAGGTAGGGCTGAGCCTGCTGCTGGGTCAGTGGGAGAGCAGGTGGAACGGCTACTTCAACTTTCGTTACGGCATCGAAACACGCGGTCAGTTTCAACGAAACGTCATTGAAACTTGTCTCAAATTCGATGTATTTGTCATTCTGCTCTTTGTCTTGGTCATCGTGCAGCGTTAACTCGTAGATTTTGTTCTGTATTTCGTTGCACTCACTATAGATGTTTTCTAAAGCCTTTTCCTGGAGTTGAAGGAAGCGCACGTTTTTTACGTTGAGGTTAGGCTGCTCTGCACTGTCACACAAAGCTGCACACACACGACTAAGCTTTCCACACACTGCTTCCCGTTGCTTCTCCAACACTTTCAGCTGTGCCTCCATTTCGTCGGAATTGTCTTCTACTAGCTGTTGTTGTGATGATGTTGGTTTCGGTGATGTCGTCCCACGCTTAACTGGTGTTCGTTTTAGCTTTTTCGATCGAGTAAATGGTGATGGCATCGTTCGTCACACATGCACACACACCATCAACGTCGTATCGAGCCTTTGCACAAGAATCCGCGCCAAGCTAAGCTGTCACACACACACGCGCATACACGTACACGTACATTCGCTTGCGCCACTGCGCAATTGCACACGAACCGATACCAAGCTGAACGCACTAACACACATTCACTTGCGCCGGCACGCCATTTGCAACCGCTAAAACCCAAGCCAAACACTTCTCCTGAAAAGAACACTTTTCCCTTCTTGTTGTCTGGAATGCCCTCAGGCAGCATCCGTCGAACGGCACTGACCGAAAACACTCGCGTTTACGGATACTGTTCGATCTGTTTGTCAGTAGTAACGCATCAAAAGTCACGTCACTGTAGGGCGTCTAGAGCCCTTAACACCCGATCTCGGATGTTCCTTTGTACCGACTTTACGCGAGAAAGACAAACCACTTATCACAACACTGGGTAACTTTATCCGGTTCCATAGGACCACAATGTTGTGTCTCTAGCGGTGGACTGTAACTTGAGGGGGTGGGGTAGTAGGTTTTCTTTCACCATAAATCGGGAGCCCTCACGGACAAGACGATCTTTCTTCGTTGATGTCGCATGCAAGACTAAAGTTCATTTATTATTACTTCAATGTGTGCGTGTCGCACTCCGAATTCTACTGTCACAAAAAATGCAAACCCAAGTGACAAACTCAATCTCTGACTGACATATGTCAGTTTGCCCAAGCAGCAAACGCAATGCGCAACTCGCACAACAGCCATGTTTTATCCAAATGAAGCCATTTTGCACTATTTCAATGGCCTTGAAATTTGATGTTGAGTTTGTTGCCATCTATTATCGTTGTTACGGCCATGTTTCATCCAAATGAAGCCATCTTGCACTATTTGAATGGCCTTGAAATTTGATGTTGAATTTTGTTGCCATCTATTATCGTTGTTACGGCTATGTTTCATCCAAATAAAGGCATCTTGCACTATTTGAATGGCCTTGAAATTTGATGTTGAATTTTGTTGCCATCTATTATCGTTGTTACGGCCATGTTTTATCCAAATGAAGCCATCTTGCACTATTTCAATGGCCTTGAAATTTGATGATGAGGTTTTTTACCATCTATTATCGTTGTCACGGGCATGTTTCATCCAAATGAAGCCATCTTGCACTATTTGAATGGCCTTGAAATTTGATGTTGAATTTTGTTGCCATCTATTATCGTTGTTACGGCCATGTTTCATCCAAATGAAGCCATCTTGCACTATTTGAATGGCCTTGAAATTTGATGTTGAATTTTGTTGCCATCTATTATCGTTGTTACGGCCATGTTTCATCCAAATGAAGCCATCTTGCTTTATTTGAATGGCCTTGAAATTTGATGTTGAATTTTGTTGCCATCTATTATCGTTGTTACGGCCATGTTTCATCCAAATGAAGCCATCTTGCACTATTTGAATGTCCTTGAAATTTGATGTTGAATTTTGTTGCCATCTATTTTCGTTGTTACGGCCATGTTTCATCCAAATGAAGCCATCTTGCACTATTTGAATGGCCTTGAAATTTGATGTTGAGTTTTGTTGCCATCTATTATCGTTGTTACGGCCATGTTTCATCCAAATAAAGGCATCTGGCACTAATTCATTGGGCTTGAAATTTGATGTTGAATTTTGTTGCCATCTATTATCGTTGTTACGGCCATGTTTCATCCAAATGAAGCCATCTTGCTTTATTTGAATGGCCTTGAAATTTGATGTTGAATTTTGTTGCCATCTATTATCGTTGTTAACGTACTTAACAACATGCCCGTCATGGGTTCAAGCCCCGAATAGACCGTGCTCCCATACGAAGGACTGACTATCCTGTTATGGTAACAATAAGTCACTGAAAGCCAAGCTCACTTCACTAGTGGGTACTTGGCAGGCCCTTGACCGACAGTGGTTGTTGTGCAAAAGAAAAAAAAATATCGTTGTTACGGCCATGTTACATCCAAATAAAGGCATCTTGCACTATTTGAATGGCCTTGAAATTTGATGTTGAATTTTGTTGCCATCTATTATCGTTGTTACGGCCATGTTTCATCCAAATGAAGCCATATGCACTATTTGAATGTCCTTGAAATTTGATGATGAGTTTTTTTGCCATCTATTATCGTTGTTACGGCCATGTTTCATCCAAATGAAGCCATCTTGCACTATTTGAATGGCCTTGAAATTTGATGTTGAATTTTGTTGCCATCTATTATCGTTGTTACGGGCATGTTTCATCCAAATGAAGCCATCTTGCACTATTTGAATGGCCTTGAAATTTGATGTTGAATTTTGTTGCCATCTACTATCGTTGTTAAGGTATTTAACAACATGCCCGTCATGGGTTCTAGCCTTTAATAGACCGTGCTCCCATACGTAGGACTGACTATCCTGCTATGGTAACAATAAGTCACTGAAAGCCAAGCTCACTTCACTAGTGGGTACTTGGCAGGCCCTTGACCGACAGTGGTTGTTGTGCCAAAGAAAAAAAAATTATCGTTGTTAACGTACTTAACAACATGCCCGTCATGGGTTCAAGCCCCAAATAGACCGTGCTCCCATACGTAGGACTGACTATTCTGCTATGGTAACAATAAGTCACTGAAAGCCAAGCTCACTTCACTAGTGGGTACTTGGCAGGCCCTTGACCGACAGTGGTTGTTGTGCCAAAGAAAAAAAAATTATCGTTGTTACGGCCATGTTATATCCAAATAAAGGCATCTTGCACTAATTCATTGGCCTTGAATTTTGATGTTGAAGACTAAATAAATAGACCGTGCTCCCATACGTCGGACTGACTATCCTGCTATGGTAACAATAAGTCACTGAAAGCCAAGCTCACTTCACTAGTGGGTACTTGGCAGGCCCTTGACCGACAGTGGTTGTTGTGCCAAAGAAAACAAAAATTATCGTTGTTACGGACATGTTTCATCCAAATAAAGGCATCTTGCACTATTTGAATGGCCTTGAAATTTGATGTTGAATTTTGTTGCCATCTATTATCGTTGTTACGGCCATGTTTCATCCAAATGAAACCATCTTGCACTTTTTCAATGGCCTTGAAATTTGATGTTGAATTTTGTTGCCATCTATTATCGTTGTTACGGCCATGTTTTATCCAAATGAAGCCATTTTGCACTATTTGAATGGCCTTGAAATTTGATGTTGAGTTTGTTGCCATCTATTATCGTTGTTTTGGCCATGTTTCATCCAAATGAAGCCATCTTGCACTATTTGAATGGCCTTGAAATTTGATGTTGAATTTTGTTGCCATCTATTATCGTTGTTAACGTACTTAACAACATGCCCGTCATGGGTTCAAGCCCCGAATAGACCGTGCTCCCATACGTAGGACTGACTATCCTGCTATGGTAACAATAAGTCACTGAAAGCCAAGCTCACTTCACTAGTGGGTACTTGGCAGGCCCTTGACCGACAGTGGTTGTTGTGCCAAAGAAAAAAAAAATTATCGTTGTTACGGCCATGTTTCATCCAAATAAAGGCATCTTGCACTATTTGAATGGCCTTGAAATTTGATGTTGAATTTTGTTGCCATCTATTATCGTTGTTACGGCCATGTTTCATCCAAATGAAGCCATTTTGCACTATTTGAATGACCTTGAAATTTGATGTTGAATTTTGTTGCCATCTATTATCGTTGTTACGGCCATGTTACATCCAAATGAAGCCATTTTGCACTAATTCAATGGCCTTGAAATTTGATGTTGAATTTTGTTGCCATCTATTATCGTTGTTACGGCCATGTTTCATCCAAATGAAGCCATCTTGCACTAATTCAATGGCCTTGAAATTTGATGTTGAGTTTTTTTTGCCATATATTATCGTTGTTACGGCCATGTTACATCCAAATGAAGCCATCTTGCACTATTTGAATGGCCTTGAAATTTGATGTTGAGTTTTTTTTGCCATCTATTATCGTTGTTACGGCCATGTTTTATCCAAATAAAGGCATCTTGCACTATTTGAATGGCCTTGAAATTTGATGTTGAATTTTGTTGCCATCTATTATCGTTGTTACGGCCATGTTTTATCCAAATGAAGCCATTTTGCACTATTTCAATGGCCTTGAAATTTGATGTTGAGTTTGTTGCCATCTATTATCGTTGTTACGGCCATGTTTCATCCAAATGAAGCCATCTTGCACTATTTGAATGGCCTTGAAATTTGATGTTGAATTTTGTTGCCATCTATTATCGTTGTTAACGTACTTAACAACATGCCCGTCATGGGTTCAAGCCCCGAATAGACCGTGCTCCCATACGTAGGACTGACTATCCTGGTATGGTAACAATAAGTCACTGAAAGCCAAGCTCACTTCACTAGTGGGTACTTGGCAGGCCCTTGACCAACAGTGGTTGTTGTGCCAAAGAAAAAAAAATTATCGTTGTTACGGCCATGTTACATCCAAATGAAGCCATCTTGCACTATTTGAATGGCCTTGAAATTTGATGTTGAATTTTGTTGCCATCTATTATCGTTTTACGGCCATGTTTCATCCAAATGAAGCCATATTGCACTATTTGAATGGCCTTGAAATTTGATGTTGAATTTTGTTGCCATCTATTATCGTTGTTACGGCCATGTTTTATCCAAATGAAGCCATTTTGCACTATTTGAATGGCCTTGAAATTTGATGTTGAGTTTTTTTGCCATCTATTATCGTTGTTACGGCCATGTTTCATCCAAATAAAGGCATCTTGCACTATTTGAATGTCCTTGAAATTTGGTGATGAGTTTTTTTGCCATCTATTATCGTTGTTACGGCCATGTTTCATCCAAATGAAGCCATATGCACTATTTGAATGTCCTTGAAATTTGATGATGAGTTTTTTTGCCATCTATTATCGTTGTTACGGCCATGTTTCATCCAAATGAAGCCATATGCACTATTTGAATGTCCTTGAAATTTGGTGATGAGTTTTTTTGCCATCTATTATCGTTGTTACGGCCATGTTTCATCCAAATGAAGCCATCTTGCTTTATTTGAATGGCCTTGAAATTTGATGTTGAATTTTGTTGCCATCTATTATCGTTGTTACGGCCATGTTACATCCAAATAAAGGCATCTTGCACTATTTGAATGGCCTTGAAATTTGATGTTGAGTTTGATGCCATCTATTATCGTTGTTACGGCCATGTTTCATCCAAATGAAGCCATCTTGCACTATTTGAATGTCCTTGAAATTTGGTGATGAGTTTTTTTGCCATCTATTATCGTTGTTACGGCCATGTTTCATCCAAATGAAGCCATATGCACTATTTGAATGTCCTTGAAATTTGATGATGAGTTTTTTTGCCATCTATTATCGTTGTTACGGCCATGTTTCATCCAAATGAAGCCATATGCACTATTTGAATGTCCTCGAATTTTTTATGTTGAATTTTGTTGCCATCTATTATCGTTGTTACGGCCATGTTTTATCCAAATGAAGCCATTTTGCACTATTTGAATGGCCTTGAAATTTGATGTTGAGTTTTTTTGCCATCTATTATCGTTGTTACGGCCATGTTTCATCCAAATAAAGGCATCTTGCACTATTTGAATGTCCTTGAAATTTGGTGATGAGTTTTTTTGCCATCTATTATCGTTGTTACGGCCATGTTTCATCCAAATGAAGCCATATGCACTATTTGAATGTCCTTGAAATTTGATGATGAGTTTTTTTGCCATCTATTATCGTTGTTACGGCCATGTTTCATCCAAATGAAGCCATATGCACTATTTGAATGTCCTTGAAATTTGGTGATGAGTTTTTTTGCCATCTATTATCGTTGTTACGGCCATGTTTCATCCAAATGAAGCCATCTTGCTTTATTTGAATGGCCTTGAAATTTGATGTTGAATTTTGTTGCCATCTATTATCGTTGTTACGGCTATGTTACATCCAAATAAAGGCATCTTGCACTATTTGAATGGCCTTGAAATTTGATGTTGAGTTTGATGCCATCTATTATCGTTGTTACGGCCATGTTTCATCCAAATGAAGCCATATTGCACTATTTGAATGGCCTTGAAATTTGATGTTGAGTTTTGTTGCCATCTATTATCGTTGTTACGGCCATGTTTCATCCAAATGAAGCCATTTTGCACTATTTGAATGGCCTTGAAATTTGATGTTGAGTTTTTTTGCCATCTATTATCGTTGTTACGGCCATGTTTCATCCAAATGAAGCCATATGCACTATTTGAATGTCCTTGAAATTTGGTGATGAGTTTTTTTGCCATCTATTATCGTTGTTACGGCCATGTTTCATCCAAATGAAGCCATATGCACTATTTGAATGTCCTTGAAATTTGATGATGAGTTTTTTTGCCATCTATTATCGTTGTTACGGCCATGTTTCTTCCAAATGAAGCCATATGCACTATTTGAATGTCCTTGAAATTTGGTGATGAGTTTTTTTGCCATCTATTATCGTTGTTACGGCCATGTTTCATCCAAATGAAGCCATCTTGCTTTATTTGAATGGCCTTGAAATTTGATGTTGAATTTTGTTGCCATCTATTATCGTTGTTACGGCCATGTTACATCCAAATAAAGGCATCTTGCACTATTTGAATGGCCTTGAAATTTGATGTTGAATTTTGTTGCCATCTATTATCGTTGTTACGGCCATGTTTCGTCCAAATGAAGCCATCTTGCACTATTTGAATGGCCTTGAAATTTGATGTTGAATTTTGTTGCCATCTATTATCGTTGTTACGGCCATGTTTTATCCAAATGAAGCCATCTTGCACTATTTGAATGGCCTTGAAATTTGATGTTGAGTTTTTTTGCCATCTATTATCCTTGTTACGGCCATGTTTCATCCAAATGAAGCCATCTTGCACTATTTGAATGGCCTTGAAATTTGATGTTGAGTTTTGTTTCCATCTATTATCGTTGTTACGGCCATGTTTTATCCAAATGAAGCCATATTGCACTTTTTGAATGTCCTTGAAATTTGATGTTGAATTTTGTTGCCATCTATTATCGTTGTTTTGGCCATGTTTTATCCAAATTAAGCCATCTTGCACTATTTGAATGGCCTTGAAATTTGATGTTGAATTTTGTTGCCATCTATTATCGTTGTTACGGCCATGTTTTATCCAAATGAAGCCATCTTGCTTTATTTCAATGGCCTTGAAATTTGATGTTGAGTTTTGTTGCCATCTATTATCGTTGTTACGGCCATGTTTCATCCAAATGAAGCCATCTTGCACTATTTGAATGGCCTTGAAATTTGATGTTGAATTTTGTTGCCATCTATTATCGTTGTTAACGTACTTAACAACATGCCCGTCATGGGTTCAAGCCCCGAATAGACCGTGCTCCCATACGTAGGACTGACTATCCTGCTATGGTAACAATAAGTCACTGAAAGCCAAGCTCACTTCACTAGTGGGTACTTGGCAGGCCCTTGACCGACAGTGGTTGTTGTGCAAAAGAAAAAAAAAATATCGTTGTTACAGCCATGTTACATCCAAATAAAGGCATCTTGCACTATTTCAATGGCCTTGAAATTTAATGTTGAATTTTGTTGCCATCTATTATCGTTGTTACGGCCATGTTTCGTCCAAATGAAGCCATCTTGCACTATTTGAATGGCCTTGAAATTTGATGTTGAATTTTGTTGCCATCTATTATCGTTGTTTTGGCCATGTTTTATCCAAATGAAGCCATATTGCACTATTTGAATGGCCTTGAAATTTGATGTTGAATTTTGTTGCCATCTATTATCGTTGTTACGGCCATGTTTCATCCAAATGAAGCCATCTTGCACTAATTCAATGGCCTTGAAATTTGATGTTGAATTTTGTTGCCATCTATTATCGTTGTTACGGCCATGTTTCATCCTAATGAAGCCATCTTGCACTATTTGAATGGCTTTGAAATTTGATGTTGAATTTTGTTGCCATATATTATCGTTGTTACGGCCATGTTTCATCCAAATGAAGCCATCTTGCACTAATTCAATGGCCTTGAAATTTGATGTTGAATTTTGTTGCCATCTATTATCGTTGTTACGGCCATGTTTTATCCAAATGAAGCCATTTTGCACTATTTCAATGGCCTTGAAATTTGATGTTGAGTTTGTTGCCATCTATTATCGTTGTTACGGCCATGTTTCATCCAAATGAAGCCATCTTGCACTATTTGAATGGCCTTGAAATTTGATGTTGAATTTTGTTGCCATCTATTATCGTTGTTACGGCTATGTTTCATCCAAATAAAGGCATCTTGCACTATTTGAATGGCCTTGAAATTTGATGTTGAGTTTGTTGCCATCTATTATCGTTGTTACGGCCATGTTTTATCCAAATGAAGCCATCTTGCACTATTTCAATGGCCTTAAAATTTGATGATGAGGTTTTTTACCATCTATTATCGTTGTTACGGGCATGTTTCATCCAAATGAAGCCATCTTGCACTATTTGAATGGCCTTGAAATTTGATGTTGAATTTTGTTGCCATCTA
The DNA here is from genome assembly GCF_943734735.2 of Anopheles gambiae. Lineage (NCBI taxonomy): Eukaryota > Metazoa > Arthropoda > Insecta > Diptera > Culicidae > Anopheles > Anopheles gambiae. The sequence goes on from NW_026902715.1 coordinate 841,991, forward strand.
TTATCGTTGTTACGGCCATGTTTCATCCAAATGAAGCCATCTTGCACTATTTGAATGGCCTTGAAATTTGATGTTGAGTTTTTTTGCCATCTATTATCGTTGTTACGGCCATGTTTCATCCAAATGAAGCCATATGCACTATTTGAATGTCCTTGAAATTTGATGATGAGTTTTTTTGCCATCTATTATCGTTGTTACGGCCATGTTTCATCCAAATGAAGCTATCTTGCACTATTTGAATGTCCTTGAAATTTGATGTTGAATTTTGTTGCCATCTATTTTCGTTGTTACGGCCATGTTTCATCCAAATGAAGCCATCTTGCACTATTTGAATGGCCTTGAAATTTGATGTTGAGTTTTGTTGCCATCTATTATCGTTGTTACGGCCATTTTTCATCCAAATAAAGGCATCTTGCACTAATTCATTGGCCTTGAAATTTGATGTTGAATTTTTTTGCCATCTATTATCGTTGTTACGGCCATGTTTCATCCAAATGAAGCCATCTTGCTTTATTTGAATGGCCTTGAAATTTGATGTTGAATTTTGTTGCCATCTATTATCGTTGTTAACGTACTTAACAACATGCCCGTCATGGGTTCAAGCCCCGAATAGACCGTGCTCCCATACGTAGAACTGACTATCCTGGTATGGTAACAATAAGTCACTGAAAGCCAAGCTCACTTCACTAGTGGGTACTTGGCAGGCCCTTGACCGACAGTGGTTGTTGTGCAAAAGAAAAAAAAAATATCGTTGTTACTGCCATGTTACATCCAAATAAAGGCATCTTGCACTATTTGAATGGCCTTGAAATTTGATGTTGAATTTTGTTGCCATCTATTATCGTTGTTACGGCCATGTTTCGTCCAAATGAAGCCATCTTGCACTATTTGAATGGCCTTGAAATTTGATGTTGAATTTTGTTGCCATCTATTATCGTTGTTACGGCCATGTTTTATCCAAATGAAGCCATATTGCACTATTTGAATGGCCTTGAAATTTGATGTTGAGTTTTTTTGCCATCTATTATCGTTGTTACGGCCATGTTTCATCCAAATGAAGCCATCTTGCACTATTTGAATGGCCTTGAAATTTGATGTTGAGTTTTTTTTGCCATCTATTATCGTTGTTACGGCCATGTTTCATCCAAATGAAGCCATATTGCACTATTTGAATGTCCTTGAAATTTGATGTTGAAGTTTGTTGCCATCTATTATCGTTGTTTTGGCCATGTTTTATCCAAATTAAGCCATCTTGCACTATTTGAATGGCCTTGAAATTTGATGTTGAATTTTGTTGCCATCTATTATCGTAGTTACGGCCATGTTTTATCCAAATGAAGCCATCTTGCTTTATTTCAATGGCCTTGAAATTTGATGTTGAGTTTGTTGCCATCTATTATCGTTGTTACGGCCATGTTTCATCCAAATGAAGCCATCTTGCACTATTTGAGTGGCCTTGAAATTTGATGTTGAATTTTGTTGCCATCTATTATCGTTGTTAACGTACTTAACAACATGCCCGTCATGGGTTCAAGCCCCGAATAGACCGTGCTCCCATACGTAGGACTGACTATCCTGCTATGGTAACAATAAGTCACTGAAAGCCAAGCTCACTTCACTAGTGGGTACTTGGCAGGCCCTTGACCGACAGTGGTTGTTGTGCAAAAGAAAAAAAAATATCGTTGTTACGGCCATGTTACATCCAAATAAAGGCATCTTGCACTAATTCAATGGCCTTGAAATTTGATGTTGAATTTTGTTGCCATCTATTATCGTTGTTACGGCCATGTGTCGTCCAAATGAAGCCATCTTGCACTATTTGAATGGCCTTGAAATTTGATGTTGAATTTTGTTGCCATCTATTATCGTTGTTACGGCCATGTTTTATCCAAATGAAGCCATATTGCACTATTTGAATGGCCTTGAAATTTGATGTTGAGTTTTTTTGCCATCTATTATCGTTGTTACGGCCATGTTTCATCCAAATGAAGCCATCTTGCACTAATTCAATGGCCTTGAAATTTGATGTTGAATTTTGTTGCCATCGATTATCGTTGTTACGGCCATGTTTCATCCAAATGAAGCCATCTTGCACTATTTGAATGGCCTTGAAATTTGATGTTGAATTTTGTTGCCATCTATTATCGTTGTTACGGCCATGTTTCATCCAAATAAAGGCATCTTGCACTATTTGAATGGCCTTGAAATTTGATGTTGAATTTTGTTGCCATCTATTATCGTAGTTACGGCCATGTTTTATCCAAATGAAGCCATCTTGCACTATTTGAATGGCCTTGAAATTTGATGTTGAATTTTGTTGCCATCTACTATCGTTGTTAAGGTATTTAACAACATGCCCGTCATGGGTTCTAGCCTTTAATAGACCGTGCTCCCATACGTAGGACTGACTATCCTGCTATGGTAACAATAAGTCACTGAAAGCCAAGCTCACTTCACTAGTGGGTACTTGGCAGGCCCTTGACCGACAGTGGTTGTTGTGCCAAAGAAAAAAAAATTATCGTTGTTAACGTACTTAACAACATGCCCGTCATGTGTTCAAGCCCCAAATATACCGTGCTCCCATACGTAGGACTGACTATTCTGCTATGGTAACAATAAGTCACTGAAAGCCAAGCTCACTTCACTAGTGGGTACTTGGCAGGCCCTTGACCGACAGTGGTTGTTGTGCCAAAGAAAAAAAAAATTATCGTTGTTACGGCCATGTTACATCCAAATAAAGGCATCTTGCACTAATTCAATGGCCTTGAAATTTGATGTTGAATTTTGTTGCCATCTATCATCGTTGTTACGGCCATGTTTCATCCAAATGAAGCCATCTTGCACTATTTGAATGGCCTTGAAATTTGATGTTGAATTTTGTTGCCATCTATTATCGTTGTTACGGCCATGTTTCATCCAAATGAAGCCATCTTGCACTATTTGAATGGCCTTGAAATTTGATGTTGAGTTTGTTGCCATATATTATCGTTGTTACGGCCATGTTACATCCAAATGAAGCCATCTTGCACTATTTGAATGGCCTTGAAATTTGATGTTGAGTTTTTTGCCATCTATTATCGTTGTTACGGCCATGTTTTATCCAAATAAAGGCATCTTGCACTATTTCAATGGCCTTGAAATTTGATGTTGAATTTTGTTGCCATCTATTATCGTTGTTACGGCCATGTTTTATCCAAATGAAGCCATTTTGCACTATTTCAATGGCCTTGAAATTTGATGTTGAGTTTGTTGCCATCTATTATCGTTGTTACGGCCATGTTTCATCCAAATGAAGCCATCTTGCACTATTTGAATGGCCTTGAAATTTGATGTTGAATTTTGTTGGCATCTATTATCGTTTTACGGCCTTGTTTCATCCAAATGAAGCCATATTGCACTATTTGAATGGCCTTGAAATTTGATGTTGAGTTTTTTTGCCATCTATTATCGTTGTTACGGCCATGTTTCATCCAAATGAAGCCATCTTGCACTATTTGAATGGCCTTGAAATTTGATGTTGAGTTTTGTTGCCATCTATTATCGTTGTTACGGCCATGTTTCATCCAAATGAAGCCATATTGCACTATTTGAATGTCCTTGAAATTTGATGTTGAATTTTGTTGCCATCTATTATCGTTGTTTTGGCCATGTTTTATCCAAATTAAGCCATCTTGCACTATTTGAATAGCCTTGAAATTTGATGTTGAATTTTGTTGCCATCTATTATCGTTGTTACGGCCATGTTTTATCCAAATGAAGCCATCTTGCTTTATTTCAATGGCCTTGAAATGTGATGTTGAGTTTGTTGCCATCTATTATCGTTGTTACGGCCATGTTTCATCCAAATGAAGCCATCTTGCACTATTTGAATGGCCTTGAAATTTGATGTTGAATTTTGTTGCCATCTATTATCGTTGTTACGGCCATGTTTCATCCAAATGAAGCCATCTTGCACTAATTCAATGGCCTTGAAATTTGATGTTGAGTTTTTTTGCCATCTATTATCGTTGTTACGGCCATGTTTCATCCAAATGAAGCCATCTTGCACTATTTGAATGGCCTTGAAATTTGATGTTGAATTTTGTTGCCATCTATTATCGTTGTTACGGTTATGTTTCATCCAAATAAAGGCATCTTGCACTATTTGAATGGCCTTGAAATTTGATGTTGAATTTTGTTGCCATCTATTATCGTTGTTACGGCCATTGTTGTGTCTCTAGCGGTGGACTGTAACTTGAGGGGGTGGGGTGGTAGGTTTTCTTTTACCATAAATCGGGAGCCCTCACGGACAAGACGATCTTTCTTCGTTGATGTCGCATGCAAGACTAAAGTTCATTTATTATTACTTCAATGTGTGCGTGTCGCACTCCGAATTCTACTGTCACAAAAAATGCAAACCCAAGTGACAAACTCAATCTCTGACTGACATATGTCAGTTTGCCCAAGCAGCAAACGCAATGCGCAACTCGCACAACATCCTCCCCGGCGTTGAAATGTCATTTCAATTTTCATCCTCGTCTAACGGTAGAAAACAGACCTCAGTTACCGCACGCTTGAATTCCGCTCCATTCGCTGTCTTAACGGTAACGACACGAATTGTACCATCGTCTCCAGGGTGTACGGCAACGATTCTGGCAAGTGGCCACTGCAGTAGTGGCGCATTCTGGTCAGCTAGTAGCACAAGTGATCCTACTTTAATCACCTTTCGCTTCAGCCATTTCGATCGATTCTGCAGCTCCGGCAGATATTCGGCGGTCCATCGTTTCCAGAAGTGTTGCAGCATGGACTGCACTAACTGCCATCGTGAGAGATGATTTTCCTTCAAAGTAGAGTAGTCAGGTTCAGGAACCGTCTGCATCTCACGTCCGATCAGGAAATGTGCAGGCGTGATCGCAGTGTAGTCGGATGGGTCATCTGAACTCGGTACCAAGGGACGAGAGTTCAGTACTGCTTCTATCTGGGTCAATGTCGTGTAAAGCTCCTCGTAAGAGAGCTTCCTATCGCCAACAATACGTTTTAGATGGTATTTGACCTGCTTCACACCAGCCTCCCAAATGCCACCAAAGTGTGGGCTTCGTGGTGGTATGAACGACTAGTCAATACCCTTGTCGACACAAAAGTTGGTGATCTTTTTCGTAGCGCAATCGTTCTGGAACATACACCAAAGTTCATGTAGCTCGGTTTTAGCTCCGACAAAATTAGTCGCGTTGTCAGAGAGTATCGTTTTTGGGCATCCACGTCGACTGATGAACCGTCTCAAACTCGCTAGAAAGGCGTCTGTCGTCAAGTCTGAAACCAATTCCAAGTGAACCGCCCGAGTCTGCAAACACACAAACAAGCACACGTACGCCTTGGTGATTTGCGGTTTGCGAGAAGTCGTTGATTTTATCCAGAAGGGACCGGCGTAGTCCACACCGGTATTCGAAAAGACGGGGGCTGGCTGGACGCGATACGACGGTAGGTCACCCATCAGTTGCGTCGTCTTCAACGGGTTTGCCTTGAAACACACGATGCACTTCCGTATCACCTTTCGAATAGTATTCTTCACATTCAGTGGCCAGTACCGTTGACGTACAACTGCAAGCAAACCTCTTTGCCCGATGTGTAGGTTGTCGATGTGTAGTTCGCGAACGAGAGCTTCAGTGATTGGATGCTTAGCCGGCAACAGCATCTGATGTCGACTGTCGAAAGGTATGAAGGCTCGCTTGATCCTGCCTCCAACTCGTATGATCCCATCGTCAGGATCCAAAAACGCTTGTAGTCCATTAAGTCGATGTTTTGTATTCGCACCGTCCATAAGTGCGATGATTTCGGGCTGGAAAGTCTCGCGTTGAACTAGTCGTACTATTAGGAGCGTCGCTGTACGCACTTCCTTCGCTGTCAGTCGGCCCTTTACCACCTCCCTTTTGCGTGACTTGATGAACCTAGCTAGTCGCACCAAGTAGGCCATACTCCTTACAATCTGTGTGTAACTGCTCAACCTGTCAAAGATCGGAAAACGTTCGATCGGAACAGTCATGGCTAAAGCCACTCCAGCTCGCATTTCCGGTAGCTCATTATCCGGAATTTCCACTTCGTCCTCATCCTTCATGAGGTGCTGTGTTGGTTGGGGCCGCCACCAAATAGTTGAACCAATCAATTTCCTCGGTGTAACTCCACGCGAAATCAAATCGGCCGGGTTGTCATGTGTGGAAATGTAATACCAGTGGAAGGATTGGCTAAGCTGCTGGATCTCGCTTACCCGATTTGATACGTATGTCTGCAGTAGTTCTGGCGTTTTCTTGACCCAAGCCAAGACGATTTTTGAGTCGCTCCAAAGATGTACTGATTCAAACTTAAGCTCCGTAGCGTTCAGGAACTTCACGACCATTCGAGCCAGTAACAGTGCCGCTAACAGTTCGGCTCGAGGGGTCGTGATGGCCTTCTCCTTCGGACTTCGTTTTTTCGGTAGGATCCGAGACTTGCTGCAAACAAGCTGCATCTTGGACTCCTCGTCGGTGAAAGTGCCCTGCACGTACAAGTAGGCACCGTAGGCTTGGTCGGATGCGTCAGCGAACCCTTGTAGTTTCAGCTGGAACACATCCTTCCAGGAAATCCATCTCGGAACTCGGATTTCCCTCAGTGATGTCATCTCGGTCCGAAAGTTTCGCCACTTCTCGTCGATTTCGGTTGGGATGGAGTCGTCCCAATCGATTTGTAGTTCACCTACTTCTCGCAAGATCAGCTTCGCGTAGGTGATTACTGGGCCAAAGAATCCAAGTGGGTCGAAGATTTTGGCCAGTTGACTCAGAAGTTTCCTTCGAGTCATTCCTTCTGGGTTGTCAAAGTCAGGAACGGACACCGAGAACCAGTCCTCCAACGGGTTCCATGTCACGCCCAGTGTCTTAACGATGGTCTTCGAGGTGTCGTCCGTAACCTCAAAAGTGTCTCCTCGTTGTTCTTCAGCTACACCTAAAACGATATCTGAATGGTTGGCGCACCACTTGTGAGTGCTGAAGCAGGCTTTCGCTAGTAGTCCAGTCACATCTCGCTGTAGTTGGCAAGCCTCAGCCAGGGTATCGGCACCAGTCAGGATATCATCCATGTATGTCTCCCTATTGACCACCTCTGCGGCCCTTGGGAACTCATCGTGATGATCTTCTGCAGCTTGCTTCAGAGCCATGGTTGCTTGAAACGGGGAAGGTCCCAAGCCATACGTAACTGTCAGCAGCTCTCGCACCGTAAGTGGGTCGTTCCGATTGTACCTCCAAAAGATTCGCTGGTACCTTGTGTCATCCGGATGGACCACTACTTGACGAAACATCTTCGGAATGTCGAGTGTGAAGACGTACTGAAATCCTCTGAAACGAAGCAAAATTGCAGTAAGATCGTTCTGAACCGTCGGTCCAGTCATCAAAACGTCGTTGATCGAGACGCCGGTTGACGTCTTCGCTGATCCATCAAACACGACTCGCAGCTTGGTTGTCGTGCTCGTAGGCCGCAGCACGCAGTGGTGCGGTAGATAAAACACCGATCCTGGGTCGTCATTCGGTGTTTCCACAATCTCGCGCATGTGTCCGAGATCCTCATATTCTCGGATGAACCGCGAATATTGCTCCTTTAAGTCCGGCTGCTTGTCGAGTTTACGCTCCAAAGCCAGAAAACGTCGTAGCGCTGTGTCTCGCGAGCCACCAAGCTCGCGTTTACGTTCGTTGAACGGATATCGTACTACATACCGTCCCTCCTCAGTTCGCTCGTGTGTGCGCCGGAAGTGTTCCAGGCACGCTTCGTCATCCGCCTTCGGGGAAGGGCGGAGCTCGTCGCAGGATTCTACCTTGTAGAAGTTCCTCAGCAGTTCGATGAGCGGCACATCGTCAGCAGTTTGGCAAAGTGTACGCGCAACGACCGTCGTGTCGCTCGCAATCACACCTCCAGCGATCCAACCCAGCTTTGTGTATCGCAGCGTAGGTCGGTTCGGGCCGAGTTCACAACGGCCGTCAAGCATCAGGTTCCAAAAACTTCCAGCGCCAATCAGCATATCGACAGGTCCTCTTCTGTTGAAGGTAGGGTCGGCCAGCACCTGTTCGCTCGAGATGGGCCACTGTGATATGTCGAAAGACTTCGTCGGAAGTTCCCCAGTGATTCGTGGTGTCACTAGGAAGTCTAACTCAGCTGTAAAGTCACTGGCACGAGACCTGATCGTCGTGCGCAGTTTACGGCAAAGACGAGTTCTATTGCCGTTCAGACCACTGACCGTGACGTCAGCGGGTTTTGTCTTAAGGGAGAGAAGGTTTGCAAATCGCTCGGTGACAAAGTTCATCTGCGAAGCAGAGTCTAATACCACTCTACAAGGGTAGGGAGAATCGCACAAACCATCCACTAAAACAATGGCAGTCGAAAGGACGGTCTGCTTCTCCGGTTCCACGTCACTCGCGCACAGGGTTGTCGGTGTTTCAGTTTGTACGTTGGCTGTTTGGGATTCTTCTATCACTGATTCACTAGATGTCGTTTGACCTACGTTAGTTGCAACCTGACTTGGGGAATCTTCATGGAGTAACCTATGATGTTTCTTACCGCAACGACGGCAAGAACTGGATAAACATGCTCGCAATTGATGGCCTTTGGAGAGACAATTGAAGCAAACACCGCACCGTTTTGCAATCTCGAACCTTTCCTTAACACCTTTAGCCCTGAAAAGTTCACAAGCTCGGAGTTCATGAGCCGCACTGCATACTGGACACTTCGCTAACGGTTTAGGTTCACTCACTACCAGGCTCCTTGCCACTGTTTTCGGCTTTGTACCTTCCGTCGATGTTTTCACGCTGGTATCGAGCTTCTCAGAAATTCGACACTGCTCCTCCAAAAACTCCATCATAGCGGCGTAGGAAGAAAGTAAGTTCTTCCTTTGTTTCGTCTCCCAAGCCACTCGCAACTTCTTGTCTAACTTACCAGCTATAAGGTTGACCAACATTTGCTCACCGAGACCACCTACCGGAAGGTTCTGATTCTTCAACGCCTCAACGTTTTTGGTGCAGGTGTCAATCACTTTACGAAGGCTCGAAGCATTGTCCTGGTTGATCTTGGGTAAGCTGAAAAGGTTTTCAATGTGCTTATCCACAACCACTCTTTTGTCTTCATACCGCTGAGTGAGAACCTTCCAGGCAGCTTCGTAGTCGTTGTTGTTTACCAGCTCATCGTCGATGATACCAGCCGCCTTTCCGACAAGGCAGTTTCGCAAATGAAAAAGCTTCAGGGCCGGTTCTTCTTCCTGGTTTCGGTACATCACCGTGGTGAACATCGCCTTGAACGAATACCACTTTTCGTATGACCCATCAAAGGTCGGTAGGGGCACTTGCAACGGAGGGAGGTAGGGCTGAGCCTGCTGCTGGGTCAGTGGGAGAGCAGGTGGAACGGCTACTTCAACTTTCGTTACGGCATCGAAACACGCGGTCAGTTTCAACGAAACGTCATTGAAACTTGTCTCAAATTCGATGTATTTGTCATTCTGCTCTTTGTCTTGGTCATCGTGCAGCGTTAACTCGTAGATTTTGTTCTGTATTTCGTTGCACTCACTATAGATGTTTTCTAAAGCCTTTTCCTGGAGTTGAAGGAAGCGCACGTTTTTTACGTTGAGGTTAGGCTGCTCTGCACTGTCACACAAAGCTGCACACACACGACTAAGCTTTCCACACACTGCTTCCCGTTGCTTCTCCAACACTTTCAGCTGTGCCTCCATTTCGTCGGAATTGTCTTCTACTAGCTGTTGTTGTGATGATGTTGGTTTCGGTGATGTCGTCCCACGCTTAACTGGTGTTCGTTTTAGCTTTTTCGATCGAGTAAATGGTGATGGCATCGTTCGTCACACATGCACACACACCATCAACGTCGTATCGAGCCTTTGCACAAGAATCCGCGCCAAGCTAAGCTGTCACACACACACGCGCATACACGTACACGTACATTCGCTTGCGCCACTGCGCAATTGCACACGAACCGATACCAAGCTGAACGCACTAACACACATTCACTTGCGCCGGCACGCCATTTGCAACCGCTAAAACCCAAGCCAAACACTTCTCCTGAAAAGAACACTTTTCCCTTCTTGTTGTCTGGAATGCCCTCAGGCAGCATCCGTCGAACGGCACTGACCGAAAACACTCGCGTTTACGGATACTGTTCGATCTGTTTGTCAGTAGTAACGCATCAAAAGTCACGTCACTGTAGGGCGTCTAGAGCCCTTAACACCCGATCTCGGATGTTCCTTTGTACCGACTTTACGCGAGAAAGACAAACCACTTATCACAACACTGGGTAACTTTATCCGGTTCCATAGGACCACAATGTTGTGTCTCTAGCGGTGGACTGTAACTTGAGGGGGTGGGGTAGTAGGTTTTCTTTCACCATAAATCGGGAGCCCTCACGGACAAGACGATCTTTCTTCGTTGATGTCGCATGCAAGACTAAAGTTCATTTATTATTACTTCAATGTGTGCGTGTCGCACTCCGAATTCTACTGTCACAAAAAATGCAAACCCAAGTGACAAACTCAATCTCTGACTGACATATGTCAGTTTGCCCAAGCAGCAAACGCAATGCGCAACTCGCACAACAGCCATGTTTTATCCAAATGAAGCCATTTTGCACTATTTCAATGGCCTTGAAATTTGATGTTGAGTTTGTTGCCATCTATTATCGTTGTTACGGCCATGTTTCATCCAAATGAAGCCATCTTGCACTATTTGAATGGCCTTGAAATTTGATGTTGAATTTTGTTGCCATCTATTATCGTTGTTACGGCTATGTTTCATCCAAATAAAGGCATCTTGCACTATTTGAATGGCCTTGAAATTTGATGTTGAATTTTGTTGCCATCTATTATCGTTGTTACGGCCATGTTTTATCCAAATGAAGCCATCTTGCACTATTTCAATGGCCTTGAAATTTGATGATGAGGTTTTTTACCATCTATTATCGTTGTCACGGGCATGTTTCATCCAAATGAAGCCATCTTGCACTATTTGAATGGCCTTGAAATTTGATGTTGAATTTTGTTGCCATCTATTATCGTTGTTACGGCCATGTTTCATCCAAATGAAGCCATCTTGCACTATTTGAATGGCCTTGAAATTTGATGTTGAATTTTGTTGCCATCTATTATCGTTGTTACGGCCATGTTTCATCCAAATGAAGCCATCTTGCTTTATTTGAATGGCCTTGAAATTTGATGTTGAATTTTGTTGCCATCTATTATCGTTGTTACGGCCATGTTTCATCCAAATGAAGCCATCTTGCACTATTTGAATGTCCTTGAAATTTGATGTTGAATTTTGTTGCCATCTATTTTCGTTGTTACGGCCATGTTTCATCCAAATGAAGCCATCTTGCACTATTTGAATGGCCTTGAAATTTGATGTTGAGTTTTGTTGCCATCTATTATCGTTGTTACGGCCATGTTTCATCCAAATAAAGGCATCTGGCACTAATTCATTGGGCTTGAAATTTGATGTTGAATTTTGTTGCCATCTATTATCGTTGTTACGGCCATGTTTCATCCAAATGAAGCCATCTTGCTTTATTTGAATGGCCTTGAAATTTGATGTTGAATTTTGTTGCCATCTATTATCGTTGTTAACGTACTTAACAACATGCCCGTCATGGGTTCAAGCCCCGAATAGACCGTGCTCCCATACGAAGGACTGACTATCCTGTTATGGTAACAATAAGTCACTGAAAGCCAAGCTCACTTCACTAGTGGGTACTTGGCAGGCCCTTGACCGACAGTGGTTGTTGTGCAAAAGAAAAAAAAATATCGTTGTTACGGCCATGTTACATCCAAATAAAGGCATCTTGCACTATTTGAATGGCCTTGAAATTTGATGTTGAATTTTGTTGCCATCTATTATCGTTGTTACGGCCATGTTTCATCCAAATGAAGCCATATGCACTATTTGAATGTCCTTGAAATTTGATGATGAGTTTTTTTGCCATCTATTATCGTTGTTACGGCCATGTTTCATCCAAATGAAGCCATCTTGCACTATTTGAATGGCCTTGAAATTTGATGTTGAATTTTGTTGCCATCTATTATCGTTGTTACGGGCATGTTTCATCCAAATGAAGCCATCTTGCACTATTTGAATGGCCTTGAAATTTGATGTTGAATTTTGTTGCCATCTACTATCGTTGTTAAGGTATTTAACAACATGCCCGTCATGGGTTCTAGCCTTTAATAGACCGTGCTCCCATACGTAGGACTGACTATCCTGCTATGGTAACAATAAGTCAATGAAAGCCAAGCTCACTTCACTAGTGGGTACTTGGCAGGCCCCTATTATCGTTGTTAACGTACTTAACAACATGCCCGTCATGGGTTCAAGCCCCAAATAGACCGTGCTCCCATACGTAGGACTGACTATCCTGCTATGGTAACAATAAGTCACTGAAAGCCAAGCTCACTTCACTAGTGGGTACTTGGCAGGCCCTTGACCGACAGTGGTTGTTGTGCCAAAGAAAAAAAAATTATCGTTGTTACGGCCATGTTATATCCAAATAAAGGCATCTTGCACTAATTCATTGGCCTTGAAATTTGATGTTGAAGACTAAATAAATAGACCGTGCTCCCATACGTCGGACTGACTATCCTGCTATGGTAACAATAAGTCACTGAAAGCCAAGCTCACTTCACTAGTGGGTACTTGGCAGGCCCTTGACCGACAGTGGTTGTTGTGCCAAAGAAAACAAAAATTATCGTTGTTACGGACATGTTTCATCCAAATAAAGGCATCTTGCACTATTTGAATGGCCTTGAAATTTGATGTTGAATTTTGTTGCCATCTATTATCGTTGTTACGGCCATGTTTCATCCAAATGAAACCATCTTGCACTTTTTCAATGGCCTTGAAATTTGATGTTGAATTTTGTTGCCATCTATTATCGTTGTTACGGCCATGTTTTATCCAAATGAAGCCATTTTGCACTATTTGAATGGCCTTGAAATTTGATGTTGAATTTTGTTGCCATCTATTATCGTTGTTTTGGCCATGTTTCATCCAAATGAAGCCATCTTGCACTATTTGAATGGCCTTGAAATTTGATGTTGAATTTTGTTGCCATCTATTATCGTTGTTAACGTACTTAACAACATGCCCGTCATGGGTTCAAGCCCCGAATAGACCGTGCTCCCATACGTAGGACTGACTATCCTGCTATGGTAACAATAAGTCACTGAAAGCCAAGCTCACTTCACTAGTGGGTACTTGGCAGGCCCTTGACCGACAGTGGTTGTTGTGCCAAAGAAAAAAAAAATTATCGTTGTTACGGCCATGTTTCATCCAAATAAAGGCATCTTGCACTATTTGAATGGCCTTGAAATTTGATGTTGAATTTTGTTGCCATCTATTATCGTTGTTACGGCCATGTTTCATCCAAATGAAGCCATTTTGCACTATTTGAATGACCTTGAAATTTGATGTTGAATTTTGTTGCCATCTATTATCGTTGTTACGGCCATGTTACATCCAAATGAAGCCATTTTGCACTAATTCAATGGCCTTGAAATTTGATGTTGAATTTTGTTGCCATCTATTATCGTTGTTAACGTACTTAACAACATGCCCGTCATGGGTTCAAGCCCCGAATAGACCGTGCTCCCATACGAAGGACTGACTATCCTGCTATGGTAACAATAAGTCACTGAAAGCCAAGCTCACTTCACTAGTGGGTACTTGGCAGGCCCTTGACCGACAGTGGTTGTTGTGCCAAAGAAAAAAAAAATTATCGTTGTTACGGCCATGTTACATCCAAATAAAGGCATCTTGCACTAATTCAATGGCCTTGAAATTTGATGTTGAATTTTGTTGCCATCTATCATCGTTGTTACGGCCATGTTTCATCCAAATGAAGCCATCTTGCACTATTTGAATGGCCTTGAAATTTGATGTTGAATTTTGTTGCCATCTATTATCGTTGTTACGGCCATGTTTCATCCAAATGAAGCCATCTTGCACTAATTCAATGGCCTTGAAATTTGATGTTGAGTTTTTTTTGCCATATATTATCGTTGTTACGGCCATGTTACATCCAAATGAAGCCATCTTGCACTATTTGAATGGCCTTGAAATTTGATGTTGAGTTTTTTTTGCCATCTATTATCGTTGTTACGGCCATGTTTTATCCAAATAAAGGCATCTTGCACTATTTCAATGGCCTTGAAATTTGATGTTGAATTTTGTTGCCATCTATTATCGTTGTTACGGCCATGTTTTATCCAAATGAAGCCATTTTGCACTATTTCAATGGCCTTGAAATTTGATGTTGAGTTTGTTGCCATCTATTATCGTTGTTACGGCCATGTTTCATCCAAATGAAGCCATCTTGCACTATTTGAATGGCCTTGAAATTTGATGTTGAATTTTGTTGCCATCTATTATCGTTGTTAACGTACTTAACAACATGCCCGTCATGGGTTCAAGCCCCGAATAGACCGTGCTCCCATACGTAGGACTGACTATCCTGGTATGGTAACAATAAGTCACTGAAAGCCAAGCTCACTTCACTAGTGGGTACTTGGCAGGCCCTTGACCAACAGTGGTTGTTGTGCCAAAGAAAAAAAAATTATCGTTGTTACGGCCATGTTACATCCAAATGAAGCCATCTTGCACTATTTGAATGGCCTTGAAATTTGATGTTGAATTTTGTTGCCATCTATTATCGTTTTACGGCCATGTTTCATCCAAATGAAGCCATATTGCACTATTTGAATGGCCTTGAAATTTGATGTTGAATTTTGTTGCCATCTATTATCGTTGTTACGGCCATGTTTTATCCAAATGAAGCCATTTTGCACTATTTGAATGGCCTTGAAATTTGATGTTGAGTTTTTTTGCCATCTATTATCGTTGTTACGGCCATGTTTCATCCAAATAAAGGCATCTTGCACTATTTGAATGTCCTTGAAATTTGGTGATGAGTTTTTTTGCCATCTATTATCGTTGTTACGGCCATGTTTCATCCAAATGAAGCCATATGCACTATTTGAATGTCCTTGAAATTTGATGATGAGTTTTTTTGCCATCTATTATCGTTGTTACGGCCATGTTTCATCCAAATGAAGCCATATGCACTATTTGAATGTCCTTGAAATTTGGTGATGAGTTTTTTTGCCATCTATTATCGTTGTTACGGCCATGTTTCATCCAAATGAAGCCATCTTGCTTTATTTGAATGGCCTTGAAATTTGATGTTGAATTTTGTTGCCATCTATTATCGTTGTTACGGCCATGTTACATCCAAATAAAGGCATCTTGCACTATTTGAATGGCCTTGAAATTTGATGTTGAGTTTGATGCCATCTATTATCGTTGTTACGGCCATGTTTCATCCAAATGAAGCCATCTTGCACTATTTGAATGTCCTTGAAATTTGGTGATGAGTTTTTTTGCCATCTATTATCGTTGTTACGGCCATGTTTCATCCAAATGAAGCCATATGCACTATTTGAATGTCCTTGAAATTTGATGATGAGTTTTTTTGCCATCTATTATCGTTGTTACGGCCATGTTTCATCCAAATGAAGCCATATGCACTATTTGAATGTCCTTGAAATTTGATGTTGAATTTTGTTGCCATCTATTATCGTTGTTACGGCCATGTTTTATCCAAATGAAGCCATTTTGCACTATTTGAATGGCCTTGAAATTTGATGTTGAGTTTTTTTGCCATCTATTATCGTTGTTACGGCCATGTTTCATCCAAATAAAGGCATCTTGCACTATTTGAATGTCCTTGAAATTTGGTGATGAGTTTTTTTGCCATCTATTATCGTTGTTACGGCCATGTTTCATCCAAATGAAGCCATATGCACTATTTGAATGTCCTTGAAATTTGATGATGAGTTTTTTTGCCATCTATTATCGTTGTTACGGCCATGTTTCATCCAAATGAAGCCATATGCACTATTTGAATGTCCTTGAAATTTGGTGATGAGTTTTTTTTGCCATCTATTATCGTTGTTACGGCCATGTTTCATCCAAATGAAGCCATCTTGCTTTATTTGAATGGCCTTGAAATTTGATGTTGAATTTTGTTGCCATCTATTATCGTTGTTACGGCTATGTTACATCCAAATAAAGGCATCTTGCACTATTTGAATGGCCTTGAAATTTGATGTTGAGTTTGATGCCATCTATTATCGTTGTTACGGCCATGTTTCATCCAAATGAAGCCATATTGCACTATTTGAATGGCCTTGAAATTTGATGTTGAGTTTTGTTGCCATCTATTATCGTTGTTACGGCCATGTTTCATCCAAATGAAGCCATTTTGCACTATTTGAATGGCCTTGAAATTTGATGTTGAGTTTTTTTGCCATCTATTATCGTTGTTACGGCCATGTTTCATCCAAATGAAGCCATATGCACTATTTGAATGTCCTTGAAATCTGGTGATGAGTTTTTTTGCCATCTATTATCGTTGTTACGGCCATGTTTCATCCAAATGAAGCCATATGCACTATTTGAATGTCCTTGAAATTTGATGATGAGTTTTTTTGCCATCTATTATCGTTGTTACGGCCATGTTTCATCCAAATGAAGCCATATGCACTATTTGAATGTCCTTGAAATCTGGTGATGAGTTTTTTTGCCATCTATTATCGTTGTTACGGCCATGTTTCATCCAAATGAAGCCATCTTGCTTTATTTGAATGGCCTTGAAATTTGATGTTGAATTTTGTTGCCATCTATTATCGTTGTTACGGCCATGTTACATCCAAATAAAGGCATCTTGCACTATTTGAATGGCCTTGAAATTTGATGTTGAATTTTGTTGCCATCTATTATCGTTGTTACGGCCATGTTTCGTCCAAATGAAGCCATCTTGCACTATTTGAATGGCCTTGAAATTTGATGTTGAATTTTGTTGCCATCTATTATCGTTGTTACGGCCATGTTTTATCCAAATGAAGCCATCTTGCACTATTTGAATGGCCTTGAAATTTGATGTTGAGTTTTTTTGCCATCTATTATCCTTGTTACGGCCATGTTTCATCCAAATGAAGCCATCTTGCACTATTTGAATGGCCTTGAAATTTGATGTTGAGTTTTGTTTCCATCTATTATCGTTGTTACGGCCATGTTTTATCCAAATGAAGCCATATTGCACTTTTTGAATGTCCTTGAAATTTGATGTTGAATTTTGTTGCCATCTATTATCGTTGTTTTGGCCATGTTTTATCCAAATTAAGCCATCTTGCACTATTTGAATGGCCTTGAAATTTGATGTTGAATTTTGTTGCCATCTATTATCGTTGTTACGGCCATGTTTTATCCAAATGAAGCCATCTTGCTTTATTTCAATGGCCTTGAAATTTGATGTTGAGTTTTGTTGCCATCTATTATCGTTGTTACGGCCATGTTTCATCCAAATGAAGCCATCTTGCACTATTTGAATGGCCTTGAAATTTGATGTTGAATTTTGTTGCCATCTATTATCGTTGTTAACGTACTTAACAACATGCCCGTCATGGGTTCAAGCCCCGAATAGACCGTGCTCCCATACGTAGGACTGACTATCCTGCTATGGTAACAATAAGTCACTGAAAGCCAAGCTCACTTCACTAGTGGGTACTTGGCAGGCCCTTGACCGACAGTGGTTGTTGTGCAAAAGAAAAAAAAAATATCGTTGTTACAGCCATGTTACATCCAAATAAAGGCATCTTGCACTATTTCAATGGCCTTGAAATTTAATGTTGAATTTTGTTGCCATCTATTATCGTTGTTACGGCCATGTTTCGTCCAAATGAAGCCATCTTGCACTATTTGAATGGCCTTGAAATTTGATGTTGAATTTTGTTGCCATCTATTATCGTTGTTTTGGCCATGTTTTATCCAAATGAAGCCATATTGCACTATTTGAATGGCCTTGAAATTTGATGTTGAATTTTGTTGCCATCTATTATCGTTGTTACGGCCATGTTTCATCCAAATGAAGCCATCTTGCACTAATTCAATGGCCTTGAAATTTGATGTTGAATTTTGTTGCCATCTATTATCGTTGTTACGGCCATGTTTCATCCTAATGAAGCCATCTTGCACTATTTGAATGGCTTTGAAATTTGATGTTGAATTTTGTTGCCATATATTATCGTTGTTACGGCCATGTTTCATCCAAATGAAGCCATCTTGCACTAATTCAATGGCCTTGAAATTTGATGTTGAATTTTGTTGCCATCTATTATCGTTGTTACGGCCATGTTTTATCCAAATGAAGCCATTTTGCACTATTTCAATGGCCTTGAAATTTGATGTTGAGTTTGTTGCCATCTATTATCGTTGTTACGGCCATGTTTCATCCAAATGAAGCCATCTTGCACTATTTGAATGGCCTTGAAATTTGATGTTGAGTTTTTTTGCCATCTATTATCGTTGTTACGGCCATGTTTCATCCAAATGAAGCCATATGCACTATTTGAATGTCCTTGAAATTTGATGATGAGTTTTTTTGCCATCTATTATCGTTGTTACGGCCATGTTTCATCCAAATGAAGCTATCTTGCACTATTTGAATGTCCTTGAAATTTGATGTTGAATTTTTTTGCCATCTATTTTCGTTGTTACGGCCATGTTTCATCCAAATGAAGCCATCTTGCACTATTTGAATGGCCTTGAAATTTGATGTTGAGTTTTGTTGCCATCTATTATCGTTGTTACGGCCATTTTTCATCCAAATAAAGGCATCTTGCACTAATTCATTGGCCTTGAAATTTGATGTTGAATTTTTTTGCTATCTATTATCGTTGTTACGGCCATGTTTCATCCAAATGAAGCCATCTTGCTTTATTTGAATGGCCTTGAAATTTGATGTTGAATTTTGTTGCCATCTATTATCGTTGTTAACGTACTTAACAACATGCCCGTCATGGGTTCAAGCCCCGAATAGACCGTGCTCCCATACGTAGAACTGACTATCCTGGTATGGTAACAATAAGTCACTGAAAGCCAAGCTCACTTCACTAGTGGGTACTTGGCAGGCCCTTGACCGACAGTGGTTGTTGTGCAAAAGAAAAAAAAAATATCGTTGTTACTGCCATGTTACATCCAAATAAAGGCATCTTGCACTATTTGAATGGCCTTGAAATTTGATGTTGAATTTTGTTGCCATCTATTATCGTTGTTACGGCCATGTTTCGTCCAAATGAAGCCATCTTGCACTATTTGAATGGCCTTGAAATTTGATGTTGAATTTTGTTGCCATCTATTATCGTTGTTACGGCCATGTTTTATCCAAATGAAGCCATATTGCACTATTTGAATGGCCTTGAAATTTGATGTTGAGTTTTTTTGCCATCTATTATCGTTGTTACGGCCATGTTTCATCCAAATGAAGCCATCTTGCACTATTTGAATGGCCTTGAAATTTGATGTTGAGTTTTTTTTGCCATCTATTATCGTTGTTACGGCCATGTTTCATCCAAATGAAGCCATATTGCACTATTTGAATGTCCTTGAAATTTGATGTTGAAGTTTGTTGCCATCTATTATCGTTGTTTTGGCCATGTTTTATCCAAATTAAGCCATCTTGCACTATTTGAATGGCCTTGAAATTTGATGTTGAATTTTGTTGCCATCTATTATCGTAGTTACGGCCATGTTTTATCCAAATGAAGCCATCTTGCTTTATTTCAATGGCCTTGAAATTTGATGTTGAGTTTGTTGCCATCTATTATCGTTGTTACGGCCATGTTTCATCCAAATGAAGCCATCTTGCACTATTTGAGTGGCCTTGAAATTTGATGTTGAATTTTGTTGCCATCTATTATCGTTGTTAACGTACTTAACAACATGCCCGTCATGGGTTCAAGCCCCGAATAGACCGTGCTCCCATACGTAGGACTGACTATCCTGCTATGGTAACAATAAGTCACTGAAAGCCAAGCTCACTTCACTAGTGGGTACTTGGCAGGCCCTTGACCGACAGTGGTTGTTGTGCAAAAGAAAAAAAAATATCGTTGTTACGGCCATGTTACATCCAAATAAAGGCATCTTGCACTAATTCAATGGCCTTGAAATTTGATGTTGAATTTTGTTGCCATCTATTATCGTTGTTACGGCCATGTGTCGTCCAAATGAAGCCATCTTGCACTATTTGAATGGCCTTGAAATTTGATGTTGAATTTTGTTGCCATCTATTATCGTTGTTACGGCCATGTTTTATCCAAATGAAGCCATATTGCACTATTTGAATGGCCTTGAAATTTGATGTTGAGTTTTTTTGCCATCTATTATCGTTGTTACGGCCATGTTTCATCCAAATGAAGCCATCTTGCACTAATTCAATGGCCTTGAAATTTGATGTTGAATTTTGTTGCCATCGATTATCGTTGTTACGGCCATGTTTCATCCAAATGAAGCCATCTTGCACTATTTGAATGGCCTTGAAATTTGATGTTGAATTTTGTTGCCATCTATTATCGTTGTTACGGCCATGTTTCATCCAAATAAAGGCATCTTGCACTATTTGAATGGCCTTGAAATTTGATGTTGAATTTTGTTGCCATCTATTATCGTAGTTACGGCCATGTTTTATCCAAATGAAGCCATTTTGCACTATTTCAATGGCCTTGAAATTTGATGTTGAATTTTGTTGCCATCTATTATCGTTGTTACGGCCATGTTTCATCCAAATGAAGCCATCTTGCACTATTTGAATGGCCTTGAAATTTGATGTTGAATTTTGTTGCCATCTATTATCGTTGTTAACGTACTTAACAACATGCCCGTCATGGGTTCAAGCCCCGAATAGACCGTGCTCCCATACGTAGGACTGACTTTCCTGCTATGGTAACAATAAGTCACTGAAAGCCAAGCTCACTTCACTAGTGGGTACTTGGCAGGCCCTTGACCGACAGTGGTTGTTGTGCCAAAGAAAACAAAAATTATCGTTGTTACGGCCATGTTTCATCCAAATAAAGGCATCTTGCACTATTTGAATGGCCTTGAAATTTGATGTTGAATTTTGTTGCCATCTATTATCGTTGTTACGGCCATGTTTCATCCAAATGAAGCCATTTTGCACTATTTGAGTGACCTTGAAATTTGATGTTGAATTTTGTTGCCCTCTATTATCGTTGTTACGGCCATGTTACATCCAAATGAAGCCATTTTGCACTAATTCAATGGCCTTGAAATTTGATGTTGAATTTTGTTGCCATCTATTATCGTTGTTAACGTACTTAACAACATGCCCGTCATGGGTTCAAGCCCCGAATAGACCGTGCTCCCATACGAAGGACTGACTATCCTGCTATGGTAACAATAAGTCACTGAAAGCCAAGCTCACTTCACTAGTGGGTACTTGGCAGGCCCTTGACCGACAGTGGTTGTTGTGCAAAAGAAAAAAAAATTATCGTTGTTACGGCCATGTTACATCGAAATAAAGGCATCTTGCACTAATTCAATGGCCTTGAAATTTGATGTTGAATTACGTTGCCATCTATCATCGTTGTTACGGCCATGTTTCATCCAAATGAAGCCATCTTGCACTATTTGAATGGCCTTGAAATTTGATGTTGAATTTTGTTGCCATCTATTATCGTTGTTACGGCCATGTTTCATCCAAATGAAGCCATCTTGCACTAATTCAATGGCCTTGAAATTTGATGTTGTGTTTTTTTTGCTATATATTATCGTTGTTACGGCCATGTTACATCCAAATGAAGCCATCTTGCACTATTTGAATGGCCTTGAAATTTGATGTTGAGTTTTTTTGCCATCTATTATCGTTGTTACGGCCATGTTTTATCCAAATAAAGGCATCTTGCACTATTTGAATGGCCTTGAAATTTGATGTTAAATTTTGTTGCCATCTATTATCGTTGTTACGGCCATGTTACATCCAAATGAAGCCATTTTGCACTATTTCAATGGCCTTGAAATTTGATGTTGAGTTTGTTGCCATCTATTATCGTTGTTACGGCCATGTTTCATCCAAATGAAGCCATCTTGCACTATTTGAATGGCCTTGAAATTTGATGTTGAATTTTGTTGCCATCTATTATCGTTGTTAACGTACTTAACAACATGCCCGTCATGGGTTCAAGCCCCGAATAGACCGTGCTCCCATACGTAGGACTGACTATCCTGTTATGGTAACAATAAGTCACTGAAAGCCAAGCTCACTTCACTAGTGGGTACTTGGCAGGCCCTTGACCGACAGTGGTTGTTGTGCCAAAGAAAACAAAAATTATCATTGTTACGGCCATGTTTCATCCAAATAAAGGCATCTTGCACTAATTCAATGGCCTTGAAATTTGATGTTGAATTTTGTTGCCATCTATTATTGTTGTTACGGCCATGTTTCATCCAAATGAAGCCATCTTGCACTATTTGAATGGCCTTGAAATTTGATGTTGAATTTTGTTGCCATCTATTATCGTTGTTAACGTACTTAACAACATGCCCGTCATGGGTTCAAGCCCCGAATAGACCGTGCTCCCATACGAAGGACTGACTATCCTGCTATGGTAACAATAAGTCACTGAAAGCCAAGCTCACTTCACTAGTGGGTACTTGGCAGGCCCTTGACCGACAGTGGTTGTTGTGCCAAAGAAAAAAAAATTATCGTTGTTACGGCCATGTTACATCCAAATAAAGGCATCTTGCACTAATTCATTGGCCTTGAAATTTGATGTTGAATTTTGTTGCCATCTATTATCGTTGTTACGGCCATGTTTCATCCAAATGAAACCATCTTGCACTATTTTAATGGCCTTGAAATTTGATGTTGAATTTTGTTGCCATCTATTATCGTTGTTACGGTCATGTTTTATCCAAATGAAGCCATTTTGCACTATTTCAATGGCCTTGAAATTTGATGTTGAGTTTTTTGCCATCTATTATCGTTGTTACGGCCATGTTTCATCCAAATGAAGCCATCTTGCACTATTTGAATGGCCTTGAAATTTGATGTTGAATTTTGTTGCCATCTATTATCGTTGTTACGGTCATGTTTCATCCAAATGAAGCCATTTTGCGCTATTTGAATGACCTTGAAATTTGATGTTGAGTTTGTTGCCATCTATTATCGTTGTTACGGCCATGTTTCATCCAAATGAAGCCATCTTGCACTATTTGAATGGCCTTGAAATTTGATGTTGAATTTTGTTGCCATCTATTATCGTTGTTAACGTACTTAACAACATGCCCATCATGGGTTCAAGCCCTAAATAGACCGTGCTCCCATACGAAGGACTGACTATCCTGCTATGGTAACAATAAGTCACTGAAAGCCAAGCTCACTTCACTAGTGGGTACTTGGCAGGCCCTTGACCGACAGTGGTTGTTGTGCCAAAGAAAAAAAAATTATCGTTGTTACGGCCATGTTACATCCAAATAAAGGCATCTTGCACTAATTCAATGGCCTTGAAATTTAATGTTGAATTTTGTTGCCATCTATTATCGTTGTTACGGCCATGTTTTATCCAAATGAAGCCATTTTGCACTATTTGAATGACCTTGAAATTTGATGTTGAGTTTGTTGCCATCTATTATCGTTGTTACGGCCATGTTTCATCCAAATGAAGCCATCTTGCACTATTTGAATGGCCTTGAAATTTGATGTTGAATTTTGTTGCCATCTATTATCGTTGTTAACGTACTTAACAACATGCCCGTCATGGGTTCAAGCCCCGAATAGACCGTGCTCCCATACGTAGGACTGACTATCCTGCTATGGTAACAATAAGTCACTGAAAGCCAAGTTCACTTCACTAGTGGGAACTTGGCAGGCCCTTGACCGACAGTGGTTGTTGTGCCAAAGAAAAAAAAAATATCGTTGTTACGGCCATGTTACATCCAAATAAAGGCATCTTGTACGAATTCATTGGCCTTGAAATTTGATGTTGAATTTTGTTGCCATCGATTATCGTTGTTACGGCCATGTTTCATCCAAATGAAGCCATCTTGCACTATTTGAATGGCCTTGAAATTTGATGTTGAATTTTGTTGCCATCTATTATCGTTGTTACGGCTATGTTTCATCCAAATAAAGGCATCTTGCACTATTTGAATGGCCTTGAAATTTGATGTTGAATTTTGTTGCCATCTATTATCGTTGTTACGGCCATGTTTTATCCAAATGAAACCATCTTGCACTTTTTCAATGGCCTTGAAATTTGATGTTGAATTTTGTTGCCATCTATTATCGTTGTTACGGCCATGTTTTATCCAAATGAAGCCATTTTGCACTATTTCAATGGCCTTGAAATTTGATGTTGAGTTTGTTGCCATCTATTATCGTTGTTACGGGCATGTTTCATCCAAATGAAGCCATCTTGCACTATTTGAATGGCCTTGAAATTTGATGTTGAATTTTGTTGCCATCTACTATCGTTGTTAAGGTATTTAACAACATGCCCGTCATGGGTTCTAGCCTTTAATAGACCGTGCTCCCATACGTAGGACTGACTATTCTGCTATGGTAACAATAAGTCACTGAAAGCCAAGCTCACTTCACTAGTGGGTACTTGGCAGGCCCTTGACCGACAGTGGTTGTTGTGCCAAAGAAAAAAAAATTATCGTTGTTACGGCCATGTTATATCCAAATAAAGGCATCTTGCACTAATTCATTGGCCTTGAAATTTGATGTTGAAGACTAAATAAATAGACCGTGCTCCCATACGTCGGACTGACTATCCTGCTATGGTAACAATAAGTCACTGAAAGCCAAGCTCACTTCACTAGTGGGTACTTGGCAGGCCCTTGACCGACAGTGGTTGTTGTGCCAAAGAAAACAAAAATTATCGTTGTTACGGACATGTTTCATCCAAATAAAGGCATCTTGCACTATTTGAATGGCCTTGAAATTTGATGTTGAATTTTGTTGCCATCTATTATCGTTGTTACGGCCATGTTTCATCCAAATGAAACCATCTTGCACTTTTTCAATGGCCTTGAAATTTGATGTTGAATTTTGTTGCCATCTATTATCGTTGTTACGGCCATGTTTTATCCAAATGAAGCCATTTTGCACTATTTGAATGGCCTTGAAATTTGATGTTGAGTTTGTTGCCATCTATTATCGTTGTTTTGGCCATGTTTCATCCAAATGAAGCCATCTTGCACTATTTGAATGGCCTTGAAATTTGATGTTGAATTTTGTTGCCATCTATTATCGTTGTTAACGTACTTAACAACATGCCCGTCATGGGTTCAAGCCCCGAATAGACCGTGCTCCCATACGTAGGGCTGACTATCCTGCTATGGTAACAATAAGTCACTGAAAGCCAAGCTCACTTCACTAGTGGGTACTTGGCAGGCCCTTGACCGACAGTGGTTGTTGTGCCAAAGAAAAAAAAAATTATCGTTGTTACGGCCATGTTTCATCCAAATAAAGACATCTTGCACTATTTGAATGGCCTTGAAATTTGATGTTGAATTTTGTTGCCATCTATTATCGTTGTTACGGCCATGTTTCATCCAAATGACGCCATTTTGCACTATTTGAATGACCTTGAAATATGATGTTGAATTTTGTTGCCATCTATTATCGTTGTTACGGCCATGTTACATCCAAATGAAGCCATTTTGCAATAATTCAATGGCCTTGAAATTTGATGTTGAGTTTTGTTGCCATCTATTATCGTTGTTAACGTACTTAACAACATGCCCGTCATGGGTTCAAGCCCCGAATAGACCGTGCTCCCATACGAAGGACTGACTATCCTGCTATGGTAACAATAAGTCACTGAAAGCCAAGCTCACTTCACTAGTGGGTACTTGGCAGGCCCTTGACCGACAGTGGTTGTTGTGCCAAAGAAAAAAAAAATTATCGTTGTTACGGCCATGTTACATCCAAATAAAGGCATCTTGCACTAATTCAATGGCCTTGAAATTTGATGTTGAATTACGTTGCCATCTATCATCGTTGTTACGGCCATGTTTCATCCAAATGAAGCCATCTTGCACTATTTGAATGGCCTTGAAATTTGATGTTGAATTTTGTTGCCATCTATTATCGTTGTTTCGGCCATGTTTCATCCAAATGAAGCCATCTTGCACTAATTCAATGGCCTTGAAATTTGATGTTGAGTTTTTTTTGCCATATATTATCGTTGTTACGGCCATGTTACATCCAAATGAAGCCATCTTGCACTATTTGAATGGCCTTGAAATTTGATGTTGAGTTTTTTTGCCATCTATTATCGTTGTTACGGCCATGTTTTATCCAAATAAAGGCATCTTGCACTATTTCAATGGCCTTGAAATTTGATGTTGAATTTTTTTGCCATCTATTATCGTTGTTACGGCCATGTTTTATCCAAATGAAGCCATTTTGCACTATTTCAATGGCCTTGAAATTTGATGTTGAGTTTGTTGCCATCTATTATCGTTGTTACGGCCATGTTTCATCCAAATGAAGCCATCTTGCACTATTTGAATGGCCTTGAAATTTGATGTTGAATTTTGTTGCCATCTATTATCGTTGTTACGGCCATGTTTCATCCAAATGAAGCCATATGCACTATTTGAATGTCCTTGAAATTTGGTGATGAGTTTTTTTTGCCATCTATTATCGTTGTTACGGCCATGTTTCATCCAAATGAAGCCATATGCACTATTTGAATGTCCTTGAAATTTGGTGATGAGTTTTTTTGCCATCTATTATCGTTGTTACGGCCATGTTTCATCCAAATGAAGCCATCTTGCTTTATTTGAATGGCCTCGAAATTTGATGTTGAATTTTGTTGCCATCTATTATCGTTGTTACGGCCATGTTTCATTCAAATAAAGGCATCTTGCACTAATTCAATGGCCTTGAAATTTGATGTTGAATTTTGTTGCCATCTATTATCGTTGTTACGGCCATGTTTCATCCAAATGAAGCCATCTTGCTTTATTTGAATGGCCTTGAAATTTGATGTTGAATTTTGTTGGCATCTATTTTCTTTGTTTCGGTCATGTTTCATCCAAATGAAGCCATCTTGCACTATTTGAATGGCCTTGAAATTGAATGTTGAATTTTGTTGCCATCTATTATCGTTGTTACGGCCATGTTTCATCCAAATGAAACCATCTTGCACTATTTGAATGGCCTTGAAATTTGATGTTGATTTTTGTTGCCATCTATTATCGTTGTTACGGCCATGTTTCATCCAAATAAAGCCATCTTGCACTAATTCATTGGCCTTGAAATTTGATGTTGAATTTTGTTGCCATCTATTATCGTTGTTACGGCCATGTTTCATCCAAATGAAGCCATCTTGCTTTATTTGAATGGCCTTGAAATTTGATGTTGAATTTTGTTGCCATCTATTATCGTTGTTACGGCCATGTTTCATCCAAATGAAGCCATCTTGTACTATTTGAATGGCCTTGAAATTTGATGTTGAATTTTGTTGCCATCTATTATCGTTGTTACGGCTATGTTTCATCCAAATGAAGCCATCTTGCACTATTTGAATGTCCTTGAAATTTGATGTTGAATTTTGTTGCTATCTATTTTCGTTGTTACGGCCATGTTTCATCCAAATGAAGCCATCTTGCACTATTTGAATGGCCTTGAAATTTGATGTTGAGTTTTGTTGCCATCTATTATCGTTGTTACGGCCATGTTTCATCCAAATAAAGGCATCTTGCACTAATTCATTAGCCTTGAAATTTGATGTTGAATTTTGTTGCCATCTATTATCGTTGTTACGGCCATGTTTCATCCAAATGAAGCCATCTTGCTTTATTTGAATGGCCTTGAAATTTGATGTTGAATTTTGTTGCCATCTATTATCGTTGTTAACGTACTTAACAACATGCCCGTCATGGGTTCAAGCCCCGAATAGACCGTGCTCCCATACGTAGGACTGACTATCCTGTTATGGTAACAATAAGTCACTGAAAGCCAAGCTCACTTCACTAGTGGGTACTTGGCAGGCCCTTGACCGACAGTGGTTGTTGTGCAAAAGGAAAAAAAATATCGTTGTTACGGCCATGTTACATCCAAATAAAGGCATCTTGCACTATTTGAATGGCCTTGAAATTTGATGTTGAATTTTGTTGCCATCTATTATCGTTGTTACGGCCATGTTTCGTCCAAATGAAGCCATCTTGCACTATTTGAATGGCCTTGAAATTTGATGTTGAATTTTGTTGCCATCTATTATCGTTGTTACGGCCATGTTTCATCCAAATGAAGCCATCTTGCTTTATTTGAATGGCCTTGAAATTTGATGTTGAATTTTGTTGCCATCTATTATCGTTGTTAACGTACTTAACAACATGCCCGTCATGTGTTCAAGCCCCGAATAGACCGTGCTCCCATACGTAGGACTGACTATCCTGTTATGGTAACAATAAGTCACTGAAAGCCAAGCTCACTTCACTAGTGGGTACTTGGCAGGCCCTTGACCGACAGTGGTTGTTGTGCCAAAGAAAAAAAAAAAATTATCGTTGTTACGGCCATGTTACATCCAAATAAAGGCATCTTGCACTATTTCAATGGCCTTGAAATTTGATGTTGAATTACGTTGCCATCTATCATCGTTGTTACGGCCATGTTTCGTCCAAATGAAGCCATCTTGCACTATTTGAATGGCCTTGAAATTTGATGTTGAA
Source organism: Anopheles gambiae (assembly GCF_943734735.2). NCBI lineage: Eukaryota > Metazoa > Arthropoda > Insecta > Diptera > Culicidae > Anopheles > Anopheles gambiae. The sequence continues at coordinate 870,571 of NW_026902715.1, forward strand.
TTTTGTTGCCATCTATTATCGTTGTTACGGCCATGTGTCATCCAAATGAAGCCATCTTGCACTAATTCAATGGCCTTGAAATTTGATGTTGAGTTTTTTTTTGCCATATATTATCGTTGTTACGGCCATGTTACATCCAAATGAAGCCATCTTGCACTATTTGAATGGCCTTGAAATTTGATGTTGAGTTTTTTTGCCATCTATTATCGTTGTTACGGCCATGTTTTATCCAAATAAAGGCATCTTGCACTATTTGAATGGCCTTGAAATTTGATGTTGAATTTTGTTGCCATCTATTATCGTTGTTACGGCCATGTTTTATCCAAATGAAGCCATTTTGCACTATTTCAATGGCCTTGAAATTTGATGTTGAGTTTGTTGCCATCTATTATCGTTGTTACGGCCATGTTTCATCCAAATGAAGCCATCTTGCACTATTTGAATGGCCTTGAAATTTGATGTTGAATTTTGTTGCCATCTATTATCGTTGTTAACGTACTTAACAACATGCCCGTCATGGGTTCAAGCCCCGAATAGACCGTGCTCCCATACGTAGGACTGACTATCCTGCTATGGTAACAATAAGTCACTGAAAGCCAAGCTCACTTCACTAGTGGGTACTTGGCAGGCCCTTGACCAACAGTGGTTGTTGTGCCAAAGAAAAAAAAATTATCGTTGTTACGGCCATGTTACATCCAAATGAAGCCATCTTGCACTATTTGAATGGCCTTGAAATTTGATGTTGAATTTTGTTGCCATCTGTTATCGTTTTACGGCCATGTTTCATCCAAATGAAGCCATATTGCACTATTTGAATGGCCTTGAAATTTGATGTTGAGTTTTTTTGCCATCTATTATCGTTGTTACGGCCATGTTTCATCCAAATGAAGCCATTTTGCACTATTTGAATGGCCTTGAAATTTGATGTTGAATTTTTTTGCCATCTATTATCGTTGTTACGGCCATGTTTCATCCAAATGAAGCCATCTTGCACTATTTGAATGTCCTTGAAATTTGATGATGAGTTTTTTTGCCATCTATTATCGTTGTTACGGCCATGTTTCATCCAAATGAAGCCATATGCACTATTTGAATGTCCTTGAAATTTGGTGATGAGTTTTTTTGCCATCTATTATCGTTGTTACGGCGATGTTTCATCCAAATGAAGCCTTCTTGCTTTATTTGAATGGCCTTGAAATTTGATGTTGAATTTTGTTGCCATCTATTATCGTTGTTACGGCCATGTTACATCCAAATAAAGGCATCTTGCACTATTTGAATGGCCTTGAAATTTGATGTTGAGTTTGTTGCCATCTATTATCGTTGTTACGGCCATGTTTCATCCAAATGAAGCCATCTTGCACTATTTGAATGGCCTTGAAATTTGATGTTGAATTTTGTTGCCATCTATTATCGTTGTTAACGTACTTAACAACATGCCCGTCATGGGTTCAAGCCCCGAATAGACCGTGCTCCCATACGTAGGACTGACTATCCTGCTATGGTAACAATAAGTCACTGAAAGCCAAGCTCACTTCACTAGTGGGTACTTGGCAGGCCCTTGACCGACAGTGGTTGTTGTGCCAAAGAAAAAAAAATTATCGTTGTTACGGCCATGTTTCATCCAAATAAAGCCATCTTGCACTATTTGAATGGCCTTGAAATTTGATGTTGAATTTTGTTGCCATCTATTATCGTTGTTACGGCCATGTTTCATCCAAATGAAGCCATATTGCACTATTTGAATGGCCTTGAAATTTGATGTTGAGTTTTTTTGCCATCTATTATCGTTGTTACGGCCATGTTTCATCCAAATGAAGCCATTTTGCACTATTTGAATGGCCTTGAAATTTGATGTTGAGTTTTTTTGCCATCTATTATCGTTGTTACGGCCATGTTTCATCCAAATGAAGCCATATGCACTATTTGAATGTCCTTGAAATTTGGTGATGAGTTTTTTTGCCATCTATTATCGTTGTTACGGCCATGTTTCATCCAAATGAAGCCATATGCACTATTTGAATGTCCTTGAAATTTGATGATGAGTTTTTTTGCCATCTATTATCGTTGTTACGGCCATGTTTCATCCAAATGAAGCCATATGCACTATTTGAATGTCCTTGAAATTTGGTGATGAGTTTTTTTGTCATCTATTATCGTTGTTACGGCCATGTTTCATCCAAATGAAGCCATCTTGCTTTATTTGAATGGCCTTGAAATTTGATGTTGAATTTTGTTGCCATCTATTATCGTTGTTACGGCTATGTTACATCCAAATAAAGGCATCTTGCACTATTTGAATGGCCTTGAAATTTGATGTTGAATTTTGTTGCCATCTATTATCGTTGTTACGGCCATGTTTCGTCCAAATGAAGCCATCTTGCACTATTTGAATGGCCTTGAAATTTGATGTTGAATTTTGTTGCCATCTATTATCGTTGTTACGGCCATGTTTTATCCAAATGAAGCCATCTTGCACTATTTGAATGGCCTTGAAATTTGATGTTGAGTTTTTTTGCCATCTATTATCCTTGTTACGGCCATGTTTCATCCAAATGAAGCCATCTTGCACTATTTGAATGGCCTTGAAATTTGATGTTGAGTTTTGTTTCCATCTATTATCGTTGTTACGGCCATGTTTCATCCAAATGAAGCCATATTGCACTATTTGAATGTCCTTGAAATTTGATGTTGAATTTTGTTGCCATCTATTATCGTTGTTTTGGCCATGTTTTATCCAAATTAAGCCATCTTGCACTATTTGAATGGCCTTGAAATTTGATGTTGAATTTTGTTGCCATCTATTATCGTTGTTACGGCCATGTTTTATCCAAATGAAGCCATCTTGCTTTATTTCAATGGCCTTGAAATTTGATGTTGAGTTTGTTGCCATCTATTATCGTTGTTACGGCCATGTTTCATCCAAATGAAGCCATCTTGCACTGTTTGAATGGCCTTGAAATTTGATGTTGAATTTTGTTGCCATCTATTATCGTTGTTAACGTACTTAACAACATGCCCGTCATGGGTTCAAGCCCCGAATAGACCGTGCTCCCATACGTAGGACTGACTATCCTGCTATGGTAACAATAAGTCACTGAAAGCCAAGCTCACTTCACTAGTGGGTACTTGGCAGGCCCTTGACCGACAGTGGTTGTTGTGCAAAAGAAAAAAAAATATCGTTGTTACGGCCATGTTACATCCAAATAAAGGCATCTTGCACTATTTCAATGGCCTTGAAATTTAATGTTGAATTTTGTTGCCATCTATTATCGTTGTTACGGCCATGTTTCGTCCAAATGAAGCCATCTTGCACTATTTGAATGGCCTTGAAATTTGATGTTGAATTTTGTTGCCATCTATTATCGTTGTTTTGGCCATGTTTTATCCAAATGAAGCCATATTGCACTATTTGAATGGCCTTGAAATTTGATGTTGAATTTTGTTGCCATCTATTATCGTTGTTACGGCCATGTTTCATCCAAATGAAGCCATCTTGCACTAATTCAATGGCCTTGAAATTTGATGTTGAATTTTGTTGCCATCTATTATCGTTGTTACGGCCATGTTTCATCCTAATGAAGCCATCTTGCACTATTTGAATGGCTTTGAAATTTGATGTTGAATTTTGTTGCCATCTATTATCGTTGTTACGGCCATGTTTCATCCAAATGAAGCCATCTTGCACTAATTCAATGGCCTTGAAATTTGATGTTGAATTTTGTTGCCATCTATTATCGTTGTTACGGCCATGTTTTATCCAAATGAAGCCATTTTGCACTATTTCAATGGCCTTGAAATTTGATGTTGAATTTTGTTGCCATCTATTATCGTTGTTACGGCCATGTTTCATCCAAATGAAGCCATCTTGCACTATTTGAATGGCCTTGAAATTTGATGTTGAATTTTGTTGCCATCTATTATCGTTGTTACGGCTATTTTTCATCTAAATAAAGGCATCTTGCACTATTTGAATGGCCTTGAAATTTGATGTTGAGTTTGTTGCCATCTATTATCGTTGTTACGGCCATGTTTTATCCAAATGAAGCCATCTTGCACTATTTCAATGGCCTTGAAATTTGATGATGAGGTTTTTTACCATCTATTATCGTTGTTACGGGCATGTTTCATCCAAATGAAGCCATCTTGCACTATTTGAATGGCCTTGAAATTTGATGTTGAATTTTGTTGCCATCTATTATCGTTGTTACGGCCATGTTTCATCCAAATGAAGCCATCTTGCACTATTTGAATGGCCTTGAAATTTGATGTTGAGTTTTTTTGCCATCTATTATCGTTGTTACGGCCATGTTTCATCCAAATGAAGCCATATGCACTATTTGAATGTCCTTGAAATTTGATGATGAGTTTTTTTGCCATCTATTATCGTTGTTACGGCCATGTTTCATCCAAATGAAGCTATCTTGCACTATTTGAATGTCCTTGAAATTTGATGTTGAATTTTGTTGCCATCTATTTTCGTTGTTACGGCCATGTTTCATCCAAATGAAGCCATCTTGCACTATTTGAATGGCCTTGAAATTTGATGTTGAGTTTTGTTGCCATCTATTATCGTTGTTACGGCCATTTTTCATCCAAATAAAGGCATCTTGCACTAATTCATTGGCCTTGAAATTTGATGTTGAATTTTGTTGCCATCTATTATCGTTGTTACGGCCATGTTTCATCCAAATGAAGCCATCTTGCTTTATTTGAATGGCCTTGAAATTTGATGTTGAATTTTGTTGCCATCTATTATCGTTGTTAACGTACTTAACAACATGCCCGTCATGGGTTCAAGCCCCGAATAGACCGTGCTCCCATACGTAGGACTGACTATCCTGTTATGGTAACAATAAGTCACTGAAAGCCAAGCTCACTTCACTAGTGGCTACTTGGCAGGCCCTTGACCGACAGTGGTTGTTGTGCAAAAGAAAAAAAAAATATCGTTGTTACTGCCATGTTACATCCAAATAAAGGCATCTTGCACTATTTGAATGGCCTTGAAATTTGATGTTGAATTTTGTTGCCATCTATTATCGTTGTTACGGCCATGTTTCGTCCAAATGAAGCCATCTTGCACTATTTGAATGGCCTTGAAATTTGATGTTGAATTTTGTTGCCATCTATTATCGTTGTTACGGCCATGTTTTATCCAAATGAAGCCATATTGCACTATTTGAATGGCCTTGAAATTTGATGTTGAGTTTTTTTGCCATCTATTATCGTTGTTACGGCCATGTTTCATCCAAATGAAGCCATCTTGCACTATTTGAATGGCCTTGAAATTTGATGTTGAGTTTTTTTTGCCATCTATTATCGTTGTTACGGCCATGTTTCATCCAAATGAAGCCATATTGCACTATTTGAATGTCCTTGAAATTTGATGTTGAATTTTGTTGCCATCTATTATCGTTGTTTTGGCCATGTTTTATCCAAATTAAGCCATCTTGCACTATTTGAATGGCCTTGAAATTTGATGTTGAATTTTGTTGCCATCTATTATCGTAGTTACGGCCATGTTTTATCCAAATGAAGCCATCTTGCTTTATTTCAATGGCCTTGAAATTTGATGTTGAGTTTGTTGCCATCTATTATCGTTGTTACGGCCATGTTTCATCCAAATGAAGCCATCTTGCACTAATTCAATGGCCTTGAAATTTGATGTTGAGTTTTTTTGCCATCTATTATCGTTGTTACGGCCATGTTTCATCCAAATGAAGCCATCTTGCACTATTTGAATGGCCTTGAAATTTGATGTTGAATTTTGTTGCCATCTATTATCGTTGTTACGGCCATGTTTCATCCAAATGAAGCCATCTTGCACTATTTGAATGGCCTTGAAATTTGATGTTGAATTTTGTTGCCATCTATTATCGTTGTTACGGCCATGTTTCATCCAAATAAAGGCATCTTGCACTATTTGAATGGCCTTGAAATTTGATGTTGAATTTTGTTGCCATCTATTATCGTTGTTTTGGCCATGTTTTATCCAAATTAAGCCATCTTGCACTATTTGAATGGCCTTGAAATTTGATGTTGAATTTTGTTGCCATCTATTATCGTAGTTACGGCCATGTTACATCCAAATAAAGGCATCTTGCACTATTTGAATGGCCTTGAAATTTGATGTTGAATTTTGTTGCCATCTATTATCGTTGTTACGGCCATGTTTTATCCAAATGAAGCCATATTGCACTATTTGAATGGCCTTGAAATTTGATGTTGAGTTTTTTTGCCATCTATTATCGTTGTTACGGCCATGTTTCATCCAAATGAAGCCATCTTGCACTAATTCAATGGCCTTGTTACGGTCATGTTTTATCCAAATGAAGCCATTTTGCACTATTTCAATGGCCTTGAAATTTGATGTTGAGTTTGTTGCCATCTATTATCGTTGTTACGGCCATGTTTCATCCAAATGAAGCCATCTTGCACTATTTGAATGGCCTTGAAATTTGATGTTGAATTTTGTTGCCATCTATTATCGTTGTTACGGCCATGTTTCATCCAAATGAAGCCATTTTGCGCTATTTGAATGACCTTGAAATTTGATGTTGAGTTTGTTGCCATCTATTATCGTTGTTACGGCCATGTTTCATCCAAATGAAGCCATCTTGCACTATTTGAATGGCCTTGAAATTTGATGTTGAATTTTGTTGCCATCTATTATCGTTGTTAACGTACTTAACAACATGCCCATCATGGGTTCAAGCCCTAAATAGACCGTGCTCCCATACGAAGGACTGACTATCCTGCTATGGTAACAATAAGTCACTGAAAGCCAAGCTCACTTCACTAGTGGGTACTTGGCAGGCCCTTGACCGACAGTGGTTGTTGTGCCAAAGAAAAAAAAATTATCGTTGTTACGGCCATGTTACATCCAAATAAAGGCATCTTGCACTAATTCAATGGCCTTGAAATTTAATGTTGAATTTTGTTGCCATCTATTATCGTTGTTACGGCCATGTTTTATCCAAATGAAGCCATTTTGCACTATTTCAATGGCCTTGAAATTTGATGTTGAGTTTGTTGCCATCTATTATCGTTGTTACGGCCATGTTTCATCCAAATGAAGCCATCTTGCACTATTTGAATGGCCTTGAAATTTGATGTTGAATTTTGTTGCCATCTATTATCGTTGTTAACGTACTTAACAACATGCCCGTCATGGGTTCAAGCCCCGAATAGACCGTGCTCCCATACGTAGGACTGACTATCCTGCTATGGTAACAATAAGTCACTGAAAGCCAAGCTCACTTCACTAGTGGGTACTTGGCAGGCCCTTGACCGACAGTGGTTGTTGTGCCAAAGAAAACAAAAATTATCATTGTTACGGCCATGTTTCATCCAAATAAAGGCATCTTGCACTAATTCAATGGCCTTGAAATTTGATGTTGAATTTTGTTGCCATCTATTATCGTTGTTACGGCCATGTTTTATCCAAATGAAGCCATCTTGCACTATTTGAATGGCCTTGAAATTTGATGTTGATTTTTGTTGCCATCTATTATCGTTGTTACGGCCATGTTTCATCCAAATGAAGCCATCTTGCACTATTTGAATGGCCTTGAAATTTGATGTTGAATTTTGTTGCCATCTATTATCGTTGTTACGGCCATGTTTCATACAAATGAAACCATCTTGCACTTTTTCAATGGCCTTGAAATTTGATGTTGAATTTTGTTGCCATCTATTATCGTTGTTACGGCCATGTTTCATCCAAATGAAGCCATTTTGCACTATTTGAATGACCTTGAAATTTGATGTTGAATTTTGTTGCCCTCTATTATCGTTGTTACGGCCATGTTACATCCAAATGAAGCCATTTTGCACTAATTCAATGGCCTTGAAATTTGATGTTGAATTTTGTTGCCATCTATTATCGTTGTTAACGTACTTAACAACATGCCCGTCATGGGTTCAAGCCCGGAATAGACCGTGCTCCCATACGAAGGACTGACTATCCTGCTATGGTAACAATAAGTCACTGAAAGCCAAGCTCACTTCACTAGTGGGTACTTGGCAGGCCCTTGACCGACAGTGGTTGTTGTGCCAAAGAAAAAAAAATTATCGTTGTTACGGCCATGTTACATCGAAATAAAGGCATCTTGCACTAATTCAATGGCCTTGAAATTTGATGTTGAATTACGTTGCCATCTATCATCGTTGTTACGGCCATGTTTCATCCAAATGAAGTCATCTTGCACTATTTGAATGGCCTTGAAATTTGATGTTGAATTTTGTTGCCATCTATTATCGTTGTTACGGCCATGTTTCATCCAAATGAAGCCATCTTGCACTAATTCAATGGCCTTGAAATTTGATGTTGTGTTTTTTTTGCCATATATTATCGTTGTTACGGCCATGTTACATCCAAATGAAGCCATCTTGCACTATTTCAATGGCCTTGAAATTTGATGTTGAGTTTTTTTGCCATCTATTATCGTTGTTACGGCCATGTTTTATCCAAATAAAGGCATCTTGCACTATTTGAATGGCCTTGAAATTTGATGTTGAATTTTGTTGCCATCTATTATCGTTGTTACGGCCATGTTACATCCAAATGAAGCCATTTTGCACTATTTCAATGGCCTTGAAATTTGATGTTGAGTTTGTTGCCATCTATTATCGTTGTTACGGCCATGTTTCATCCAAATGAAGCCATCTTGCACTATTTGAATGGCCTTGAAATTTGATGTTGAATTTTGTTGCCATCTATTATCGTTGTTAACGTACTTAACAACATGCCCGTCATGGGTTCAAGCCCCGAATAGACCGTGCTCCCATACGTAGGACTGACTATCCTGCTATGGTAACAATAAGTCACTGAAAGCCAAGCTCACTTCACTAGTGGGTACTTGGCAGGCCCTTGACCGACAGTGGTTGTTGTGCCAAAGAAAACAAAAATTATCATTGTTACGGCCATGTTTCATCCAAATAAAGGCATCTTGCACTAATTCAATGGCCTTGAAATTTGATGTTGAATTTTGTTGCCATCTATTATCGTTGTTACGGCCATGTTTCATCCAAATGAAGCCATCTTGCACTATTTGAATGGCCTTGAAATTTGATGTTGAGTTTTGTTGCCATCTATTATCGTTGTTAACGTACTTAACAACATGCCCGTCATGGGTTCAAGCCCCGAATAGACCGTGCTCCCATACGAAGGACTGACTATCCTGCTATGGTAACAATAAGTCACTGAAAGCCAAGCTCACTTCACTAGTGGGTACTTGGCAGGCCCTTGACCGACAGTGGTTGTTGTGCCAAAGAAAAAAAAAATTATCGTTGTTACGGCCATGTTACATCCAAATAAAGGCATCTTGCACTAATTCATTGGCCTTGAAATTTGATGTTGAATTTTGTTGCCATCTATTATCGTTGTTACGGCCATGTTTCATCCAAATGAAACCATCTTGCACTATTTTAATGGCCTTGAAATTTGATGTTGAATTTTGTTGCCATCTATTATCGTTGTTACGGTCATGTTTTATCCAAATGAAGCCATTTTGCACTATTTCAATGGCCTTGAAATTTGATGTTGAGTTTGTTGCCATCTATTATCGTTGTTACGGCCATGTTTCATCCAAATGAAGCCATCTTGCACTATTTGAATGGCCTTGAAATTTGATGTTGAATTTTGTTGCCATCTATTATCGTTGTTACGGCCATGTTTCATCCAAATGAAGCCATTTTGCGCTATTTGAATGACCTTGAAATTTGATGTTGAGTTTGTTGCCATCTATTATCGTTGTTACGGCCATGTTTCATCCAAATGAAGCCATCTTGCACTATTTGAATGGCCTTGAAATTTGATGTTGAATTTTGTTGCCATCTATTATCGTTGTTAACGTACTTAACAACATGCCCATCATGGGTTCAAGCCCTAAATAGACCGTGCTCCCATACGAAGGACTGACTATCCTGCTATGGTAACAATAAGTCACTGAAAGCCAAGCTCACTTCACTAGTGGGTACTTGGCAGGCCCTTGACCGACAGTGGTTGTTGTGCCAAAGAAAAAAAAATTATCGTTGTTACGGCCATGTTACATCCAAATAAAGGCATCTTGCACTAATTCAATGGCCTTGAAATTTAATGTTGAATTTTGTTGCCATCTATTATCGTTGTTACGGCCATGTTTTATCCAAATGAAGCCATTTTGCACTATTTGAATGACCTTGAAATTTGATGTTGAGTTTGTTGCCATCTATTATCGTTGTTACGGCCATGTTTCATCCAAATGAAGCCATCTTGCACTTTTGAATGGCCTTGAAATTTGATGTTGAATTTTGTTGCCATCTATTATCGTTGTTAACGTACTTAACAACATGCCCGTCATGGGTTCAAGCCCCGAATAGACCGTGCTCCCATACGTAGGACTGACTATCCTGCTATGGTAACAATAAGTCATTGAAAGCCAAGTTCACTTCACTAGTGGGAACTTGGCAGGCCCTTGACCGACAGTGGTTGTTGTGCCAAAGAAAAAAAAAATATCGTTGTTACGGCCATGTTACATCCAAATAAAGGCATCTTGTACGAATTCATTGGCCTTGAAATTTGATGTTGAATTTTGTTGCCATCGATTATCGTTGTTACGGCCATGTTTCATCCAAATGAAGCCATCTTGCACTATTTGAATGGCCTTGAAATTTGATGTTGAATTTTGTTGCCATCTATTATCGTTGTTAACGTACTTAACAACATGCCCGTCATGGGTTCAAACCCCGAATAGACCGTGCTCCCATACGTAGGACTGACTATCCTGCTATGGTAACAATAAGTCACTGAAAGCCAAGCTCACTTCACTAGTGGGTACTTGGCAGGCCCTTGACCGACAGTGGTTGTTGTGCCAAAGAAAAAAAAAATTATCGTTGTTACGGCCATGTTACATCCAAATAAAGGCATCTTGCACTAATTCAATGGCCTTGAAATTTGATGTTGAATTTTGTTGCCATCTATTATCGTTGTTACGGCCATGTTTCATCCAAATGAAGCCATCTTGCACTATTTGAATGGCCTTGAAATTTGATGTTGAATTTTGTTGCCATCTATTATCGTTGTTACGGCTATGTTTCATCCAAATAAAGGCATCTTGCACTATTTGAATGGCCTTGAAATTTGATGTTGAATTTTGTTGCCATCTATTATCGTTGTTACGGCCATGTTTTATCCAAATGAAGCCATTTTGCACTATTTCAATGGCCTTGAAATTTGATGTTGAGTTTGTTGCCATCTATTATCGTTGTTACGGCCATGTTTCATCCAAATGAAGCCATCTTGCACTATTTGGCCTTGAAATTTGATGTTGAATTTTGTTGCCATCTATTATCGTTGTTACGGCCATGTTTCATCCAAATGAAGCCATCTTGCACTATTTGAATGGCCTTGAAATTTGATGTTGAATTTTGTTGCCATCTACTATCATTGTTATTTATTATTATTTATTATACGACAGTGGTTGTTGTGCCAAAGAAAAAAAAATTATCGTTGTTAACGTACTTAACAACATGCCCGTCATGTGTTCAAGCCCCAAATATACCGTGCTCCCATACGTAGGACTGACTATTCTGCTATGGTAACAATAAGTCACTGAAAGCCAAGTTCACTTCACTAGTGGGTACTTGGCAGGCCCTTGACCGACAGTGGTTGTTGTGCCAAAGAAAAAAAAATTATCGTTGTTACGGCCATGTTACATCCAAATAAAGGCATCTTGCACTAATTCATTGGCCTTGAAATTTGATGTTGAATTTTGTTGCCATCTATTATCGTTGTTACGGCCATGTTTCATCCAAATGAAACCATCTTGCACTTTTTCAATGGCCTTGAAATTTGATGTTGAATTTTGTTGCCATCTATTATCGTTGTTACGGCCATGTTTTATCCAAATGAAGCAATTTTGCACTATTTGAATGGCCTTGAAATTTGATGTTGAATTTTGTTGCCATCTATTATCGTTGTTACGGCCATGTTTCATCCAAATGAAGCCATATTGCACTATTTAAATGGCCTTGAAATTTGATGTTGAGTTTTGTTGCCATCTATTATCGTTGTTTTGGCCATGTTTTATCCAAATTAAGCCATCTTGCACTATTTGAATGGCCTTGAAATTTGATGTTGAATTTTGTTGCCATCTATTATCGTTGTTACGGCCATGTTTCATCCAAATGAAGCCATATTGCACTATTTAAATGGCCTTGAAATTTGATGTTGAGTTTGTTGCCATCTATTATCGTTGTTACGGCCATGTTTCATCCAAATGAAGCCATCTTGCACTATTTGAATGGCCTTGAAATTTGATGTTGAATTTTGTTGCCATCTATTATCGTTGTTAACGTACTTAACAACATGCCCGTCATGGGTTCAAGCCCCGAATAGACCGTGCTCCCATACGTAGGACTGACTATCCTGCTATGGTAACAATAAGTCACTGAAAGCCAAGCTCACTTCACTAGTGGGTACTTGGCAGGCCCTTGACCGACAGTGGTTGTTGTGCAAAAGAAAAAAAAATATCGTTGTTACGGCCATGTTACATCCAAATAAAGGCATCTTGCACTATTTCAATGGCCTTGAAATTTAATGTTGAATTTTGTTGCCATCTATTATCGTTGTTACGGCCATGTTTCGTCCAAATGAAGCCATCTTGCACTATTTGAATGGCCTTGAAATTTGATGTTGAATTTTGTTGCCATCTATTATCGTTGTTTTGGCCATGTTTTATCCAAATGAAGCCATATTGCACTATTTGAATGGCCTTGAAATTTGATGTTGAGTTTTGTTGCCATCTATTATCGTTGTTACGGCCATGTTTCATCCAAATGAAGCCATCTTGCACTAATTCAATGGCCTTGAAATTTGATGTTGAATTTTGTTGCCATCTATTATCGTTGTTACGGCCATGTTTCATCCCAATGAAGCCATCTTGCACTATTTGAATGGCTTTGAAATTTGATGTTGAATTTTGTTGCCATCTATTATCGTTGTTACGGCCATGTTTCATCCAAATGAAGCCATCTTGCACTAATTCAATGGCCTTGAAATTTGATGTTGAATTTTGTTGCCATCTATTATCGTTGTTACGGCCATGTTTTATCCAAATGAAGCCATTTTGCACTATTTCAATGGCCTTGAAATTTGATGTTGAGTTTGTTGCCATCTATTATCGTTGTTACGGCCATGTTTCATCCAAATGAAGCCATCTTGCACTATTTGAATGGCCTTGAAATTTGATGTTGAATTTTGTTGCCATCTATTATCGTTGTTAACGTACTTAACAACATGCCCGTCATGGGTTCAAGCCCCGAATAGACCGTGCTCCCATACGTAGGACTGACTATCCTGCTATGGTAACAATAAGTCACTGAAAGCCAAGTTCACTTCACTAGTGGGAACTTGGCAGGCCCTTGACCGACAGTGGTTGTTGTGCCAAAGAAAAAAAAAATATCGTTGTTACGGCCATGTTACATCCAAATAAAGGCATCTTGTACGAATTCATTGGCCTTGAAATTTGATGTTGAATTTTGTTGCCATCGATTATCGTTGTTACGGCCATGTTTCATCCAAATGAAGCCATCTTGCACTATTTGAATGGCCTTGAAATTTGATGTTGAATTTTGTTGCCATATATTATCGTTGTTAACGTACTTAACAACATGCCCGTCATGGGTTCAAACCCCGAATAGACCGTGCTCCCATACGTAGGACTGACTATCCTGCTATGGTAACAATAAGTCACTGAAAGCCAAGCTCACTTCACTAGTGGGTACTTGGCAGGCCCTTGACCGACAGTGGTTGTTGTGCCAAAGAAAAAAAAAATTATCGTTGTTACGGCCATGTTACATCCAAATAAAGGCATCTTGCACTAATTCAATGGCCTTGAAATTTGATGTTGAATTTTGTTGCCATCTATTATCGTTGTTACGGCCATGTTTCATCCAAATGAAGCCATCTTGCACTATTTGAATGGCCTTGAAATTTGATGTTGAATTTTGTTGCCATCTATTATCGTTGTTACGGCTATGTTTCATCCAAATTAAGGCATCTTGCACTATTTGAATGGCCTTGAAATTTGATGTTGAATTTTGTTGCCATCTATTATCGTTGTTACGGCCATGTTTTATCCAAATGAAGCCATTTTGCACTATTTCAATGGCCTTGAAATTTGATGTTGAGTTTGTTGCCATCTATTATCGTTGTTACGGCCATGTTTCATCCAAATGAAGCCATCTTGCACTATTTGGCCTTGAAATTTGATGTTGAATTTTGTTGCCATCTATTATCGTTGTTACGGCCATGTTTCATCCAAATGAAGCCATCTTGCACTATTTGAATGGCCTTGAAATTTGATGTTGAATTTTGTTGCCATCTACTATCATTGTTATTTATTATTATTTATTATACGACAGTGGTTGTTGTGCCAAAGAAAAAAAAATTATCGTTGTTAACGTACTTAACAACATGCCCGTCATGTGTTCAAGCCCCAAATATACCGTGCTCCCATACGCAGGACTGACTATTCTGCTATGGTAACAATAAGTCACTGAAAGCCAAGTTCACTTCACTAGTGGGTACTTGGCAGGCCCTTGACCGACAGTGGTTGTTGTGCCAAAGAAAAAAAAATTATCGTTGTTACGGCCATGTTACATCCAAATAAAGGCATCTTGCACTAATTCATTGGCCTTGAAATTTGATGTTGAATTTTGTTGCCATCTATTATCGTTGTTACGGCCATGTTTCATCCAAATGAAACCATCTTGCACTTTTTCAATGGCCTTGAAATTTGATGTTGAATTTTGTTGCCATCTATTATCGTTGTTACGGCCATGTTTTATCCAAATGAAGCCATTTTGCACTATTTGAATGGCCTTGAAATTTGATGTTGAGTTTGTTGCCATCTATTATCGTTGTTTTGGCCATGTTTCATCCAAATGAAGCCATCTTGCACTATTTGAATGGCCTTGAAATTTGATGTTGAATTTTGTTGCCATCTATTATCGTTGTTAACGTACTTAACAACATGCCCGTCATGGGTTCAAGCCCCGAATAGACCGTGCTCCCATACGTAGGACTGACTATCCTGCTATGGTAACAATAAGTCACTGAAAGCCAAGCTCACTTCACTAGTGGGTACTTGGCAGGCCCTTGACCGACAGTGGTTGTTGTGCAAAAGAAAAAAAAATATCGTTGTTACGGCCATGTTACATCCAAATAAAGGCATCTTGCACTATTTCAATGGCCTTGAAATTTAATGTTGAATTTTGTTGCCATCTATTATCGTTGTTACGGCCATGTTTCGTCCAAATGAAGCCATCTTGCACTATTTGAATGGCCTTGAAATTTGATGTTGAATTTTGTTGCCATCTATTATCGTTGTTTTGGCCATGTTTTATCCAAATGAAGCCATATTGCACTATTTGAATGGCCTTGAAATTTGATGTTGAGTTTTGTTGCCATCTATTATCGTTGTTACGGCCATGTTTCATCCAAATGAAGCCATCTTGCACTAATTCAATGGCCTTGAAATTTGATGTTGAATTTTGTTGCCATCTGTTATCGTAGTTACGGCCATGTTTCATCCCAATGAAGCCATCTTGCACTATTTGAATGGCTTTGAAATTTGATGTTGAATTTTGTTGCCATCTATTATCGTTGTTACGGCCATGTTTCATCCAAATGAAGCCATCTTGCACTAATTCAATGGCCTTGAAATTTGATGTTGAATTTTGTTGCCATCTATTATCGTTGTTACGGCCATGTTTTATCCAAATGAAGCCATTTTGCACTATTTGAATGGCCTTGAAATTTGATGTTGAGTTTGTTGCCATCTATTATCGTTGTTACAGCCATGTTTCATCCAAATGAAGCCATCTTGCACTATTTGAATGGCCTTGAAATTTGATGTTGAATTTTGTTGCCATCTATTATCGTTGTTACGGCTATGTTTCATCCAAATAAAGGCATCTTGCACTATTTGAATGGCCTTGAAATTTGATGTTGAGTTTGTTGCCATCTATTATCGTTGTTACGGCCATGTTTTATCCAAATGAAGCCATCTTGCACTATTTGAATGGCCTTGAAATTTGATGATGAGGTTTTTTACCATCTATTATCGTTGTTACGGGCATGTTTCATCCAAATGAAGCCATCTTGCACTATTTGAATGGCCTTGAAATTTGATGTTGAATTTTGTTGCCATCTATTATCGTTGTTACGGCCATGTTTCATCCAAATGAAGCCATCTTGCACTATTTGAATGGCCTTGAAATTTGATGTTGAGTTTTGTTGCCATCTATTATCGTTGTTACGGCCATGTTTCATCCAAATGAAGCCATATGCACTATTTGAATGTCCTTGAAATTTGATGACGAGTTTTTTTGCCATCTATTATCGTTGTTACGGCCATGTTTCATCCAAATGAAGCTATCTTGCACTATTTGAATGTCCTTGAAATTTGATGTTGAATTTTGTTGCCATCTATTTTCGTTGTTACGGCCATGTTTCATCCAAATGAAGCCATCTTGCACTATTTGAATGGCCTTGAAATTTGATGTTGAGTTTTGTTGCCATCTATTATCGTTGTTACGGCCATTTTTCATCCAAATAAAGGCATCTTGCACTAATTCATTGGCCTTGAAATTTGATGTTGAATTTTGTTGCCATCTTTTATCGTTGTTACGGCCATGTTTCATCCAAATGAAGCCATCTTGCTTTATTTGAATGGCCTTGAAATTTGATGTTGAATTTTGTTGCCATCTATTATCGTTGTTAACGTACTTAACAACATGCCCGTCATGGGTTCAAGCCCCGAATAGACCGTGCTCCCATACGTAGGACTGACTATCCTGTTATGGTAACAATAAGTCACTGAAAGCCAAGCTCACTTCACTAGTGGGTACTTGGCAGGCCCTTGACCGACAGTGGTTGTTGTGCCAAAGAAAAAAAAATTATCGTTGTTACGGCCATGTTATATCCAAATAAAGGCATCTTGCACTAATTCATTGGCCTTGAAATTTGATGTTGAAGACTAAATAAATAGACCGTGCTCCCATACGTCGGACTGACTATCCTGCTATGGTAACAATAAGTCACTGAAAGCCAAGCTCACTTCACTAGTGGGTACTTGGCAGGCCCTTGACCGACAGTGGTTGTTGTGCCAAAGAAAACAAAAATTATCGTTGTTACGGACATGTTTCATCCAAATGAAGCCATCTTGCACTATTTGAATGGCCTTGAAATTTGATGTTGAATTTTGTTGCCATCTATTATCGTTGTTACGGCCATGTTTCATCCAAATGAAACCATCTTGCACTTTTTCAATGGCCTTGAAATTTGATGTTGAATTTTGTTGCCATCTATTATCGTTGTTACGGCCATGTTTCATCCAAATGAAGCCATCTTGCACTATTTGAATGGCCTTGAAATTTGATGTTGAGTTTTTTTGCCATCTATTATCGTTGTTACGGCCATGTTTCATCCAAATGAAGCCATATGCACTATTTGAATGTCCTTGAAATTTGATGATGAGTTTTATTGCCATCTATTATCGTTGTTACGGCCATGTTTCATCCAAATGAAGCTATCTTGCACTATTTGAATGTCCTTGAAATTTGATGTTGAATTTTGTTGCCATCTATTTTCGTTGTTACGGCCATGTTTCATCCAAATGAAGCCATCTTGCACTATTTGAATGGCCTTGAAATTTGATGTTGAGTTTTGTTGCCATCTATTATCGTTGTTACGGCCATGTTTCATCCAAATAAAGGCATCTTGCACTAATTCATTGGCCTTGAAATTTGATGTTGAATTTTTTTGCCATCTATTATCGTTGTTACGGCCATGTTTCATCCAAATGAAGCCATCTTGCTTTATTTGAATGGCCTTGAAATTTGATGTTGAATTTTGTTGCCATCTATTATCGTTGTTAACGTACTTAACAACATGCCCGTCATGGGTTCAAGCCCCGAATAGACCGTGCTCCCATACGTAGGACTGACTATCCTGTTATGGTAACAATAAGTCACTGAAAGCCAAGCTCACTTCACTAGTGGGTACTTGGCAGGCCCTTGACCGACAGTGGTTGTTGTGCAAAAGAAAAAAAAAATATCGTTGTTACTGCCATGTTACATCCAAATAAAGGCATCTTGCACTATTTGAATGGCCTTGAAATTTGATGTTGAATTTTGTTGCCATCTATTATCGTTGTTACGGCCATGTTTCGTCCAAATGAAGCCATCTTGCACTATTTGAATGGCCTTGAAATTTGATGTTGAATTTTGTTGCCATCTATTATCGTTGTTACGGCCATGTTTTATCCAAATGAAGCCATATTGCACTATTTGAATGGCCTTGAAATTTGATGTTGAGTTTTTTTGCCATCTATTATCGTTGTTACGGCCATGTTACATCCAAATGAAGCCATCTTGCACTATTTGAATGGCCTTGAAATTTGATGTTGAGTTTTTTTTTGCCATCTATTATCGTTGTTACGGCCATGTTTCATCCAAATGAAGCCATATTGCACTATTTGAATGTCCTTGAAATTTGATGTTGAGTTTTTTTGCCATCTATTATCGTTGTTACGGCCATGTTTTATCCAAATTAAGCCATCTTGCACTATTTGAATGGCCTTGAAATTTGATGTTGAATTTTGTTGCCATCTATTATCGTAGTTACGGCCATGTTTTATCCAAATGAAGCCATCTTGCTTTATTTCAATGGCCTTGAAATTTGATGTTGAGTTTGTTGCCATCTATTATCGTTGTTACGGCCATGTTTCATCCAAATGAAGCCATCTTGCACTATTTGAGTGGCCTTGAAATTTGATGTTGAATTTTGTTGCCATCTATTATCGTTGTTAACGTACTTAACAACATGCCCGTCATGGGTTCAAGCCCCGAATAGACCGTGCTCCCATACGTAGGACTGACTATCCTGCTATGGTAACAATAAGTCACTGAAAGCCAAGCTCACTTCACTAGTGGGTACTTGGCAGGCCCTTGACCGACAGTGGTTGTTGTGCAAAAGAAAAAAAAAATATCGTTGTTACGGCCATGTTACATCCAAATAAAGGCATCTTGCACTAATTCAATGGCCTTGAAATTTGATGTTGAATTTTGTTGCCATCTATTATCGTTGTTACGGCCATGTGTCGTCCAAATGAAGCCATCTTGCACTATTTGAATGGCCTTGAAATTTGATGTTGAATTTTGTTGCCATCTATTATCGTTGTTACGGCCATGTTTTATCCAAATGAAGCCATCTTGCACTATTTGAATGGCCTTGAAATTTGATGTTGAGTTTTTTTGCCATCTATTATCGTTGTTACGGCCATGTTTCATCCAAATGAAGCCATCTTGCACTAATTCAATGGCCTTGAAATTTGATGTTGAGTTTTTTTGCCATCTATTATCGTTGTTACGGCCATGTTTCATCCAAATGAAGCCATCTTGCACTATTTGAATGGCCTTGAAATTTGATGTTGAATTTTGTTGCCATCTATTATCGTTGTTACGGCCATGTTTCATCCAAATAAAGGCATCTTGCACTATTTGAATGGCCTTGAAATTTGATGTTGAATTTTGTTGCCATCTATTATCGTAGTTACGGCCATGTTTTATCCAAATGAAGCCATTTTGCACTATTTCAATGGCCTTGAAATTTGATGTTGAGTTTGTTGCCATCTATTATCGTTGTTACGGCCATGTTTCATCCAAATGAAGCCATCTTGCACTATTTGAATGGCCTTGAAATTTGATGTTGAATTTTGTTGCCATCTATTATCGTTGTTAACGTACTTAACAACATGCCCGTCATGGGTTCAAGCCCCGAATAGACCGTGCTCCCATACGTAGGACTGACTATCCTGCTATGGTAACAATAAGTCACTGAAAGCCAAGCTCACTTCACTAGTGGGTACTTGGCAGGCCCTTGACCGACAGTGGTTGTTGTGCCAAAGAAAACAAAAATTATCGTTGTTACGGCCATGTTTCATCCAAATAAAGGCATCTTGCACTATTTGAATGGCCTTGAAATTTGATGTTGAATTTTGTTGCCATCTATTATCGTTGTTACGGCCATGTTTCATCCAAATGAAGCCATTTTGCACTATTTGAATGACCTTGAAATTTGATGTTGAATTTTGTTGCCCTCTATTATCGTTGTTACGGCCATGTTACATCCAAATGAAGCCATTTTGCACTAATTCAATGGCCTTGAAATTTGATGTTGAATTTTGTTGCCATCTATTATCGTTGTTAACGTACTTAACAACATGCCCGTCATGGGTTCAAGCCCCGAATAGACCGTGCTCCCATACGAAGGACTGACTATCCTGCTATGGTAACAATAAGTCACTGAAAGCCAAGCTCACTTCACTAGTGGGTACTTGGCAGGCCCTTGACCGACAGTGGTTGTTGTGCAAAAGAAAAAAAAAATATCGTTGTTACGGCCATGTTACATCGAAATAAAGGCATCTTGCACTAATTCAATGGCCTTGAAATTTGATGTTGAATTACGTTGCCATCTATCATCGTTGTTACGGCCATGTTTCATCCAAATGAAGCCATCTTGCACTATTTGAATGGCCTTGAAATTTGATGTTGAATTTTGTTGCCATCTATTATCGTTGTTACGGCCATGTTTCATCCAAATGAAGCCATCTTGCACTAATTCAATGGCCTTGAAATTTGATGTTGTGTTTTTTTTGCCATATATTATCGTTGTTACGGCCATGTTACATCCAAATGAAGCCATCTTGCACTATTTGAATGGCCTTGAAATTTGATGTTGAGTTTTTTTGCCATCTATTATCGTTGTTACGGCCATGTTTTATCCAAATAAAGGCATCTTGCACTATTTGAATGGCCTTGAAATTTGATGTTGAATTTTGTTGCCATCTATTATCGTTGTTACGGCCATGTTTCATCCAAATGAAGCCATCTTGCACTATTTGAATGGCCTTGAAATTTGATGTTGAATTTTGTTGCCATCTATTATCGTTGTTAACGTACTTAACAACATGCCCGTCATGGGTTCAAGCCCCGAATAGACCGTGCTCCCATACGTAGGACTGACTATCCTGCTATGGTAACAATAAGTCACTGAAAGCCAAGTTCACTTCACTAGTGGGAACTTGGCAGGCCCTTGACCGACAGTGGTTGTTGTGCCAAAGAAAAAAAAATATCGTTGTTACGGCCATGTTACATCCAAATAAAGGCATCTTGTACGAATTCATTGGCCTTGAAATTTGATGTTGAATTTTGTTGCCATCGATTATCGTTGTTACGGCCATGTTTCATCCAAATGAAGCCATCTTGCACTATTTGAATGGCCTTGAAATTTGATGTTGAATTTTGTTGCCATCTATTATCGTTGTTAACGTACTTAACAACATGCCCGTCATGGGTTCAAACCCCGAATAGACCGTGCTCCCATACGTAGGACTGACTATCCTGCTATGGTAACAATAAGTCACTGAAAGCCAAGCTCACTTCACTAGTGGGTACTTGGCAGGCCCTTGACCGACAGTGGTTGTTGTGCCAAAGAAAAAAAAAATTATCGTTGTTACGGCCATGTTACATCCAAATAAAGGCATCTTGCACTAATTCAATGGCCTTGAAATTTGATGTTGAATTTTGTTGCCATCTATTATCGTTGTTACGGCCATGTTTCATCCAAATGAAGCCATCTTGCACTATTTGAATGGCCTTGAAATTTGATGTTGAATTTTGTTGCCATCTATTATCGTTGTTACGGCCATGTTTCATCCAAATAAAGGCATCTTGCACTATTTGAATGGCCTTGAAATTTGATGTTGAATTTTGTTGCCATCTATTATCGTTGTTACGGCCATGTTTTATCCAAATGAAGCCATTTTGCACTATTTCAATGGCCTTGAAATTTGATGTTGAGTTTGTTGCCATCTATTATCGTTGTTACGGCCATGTTTCATCCAAATGAAGCCATCTTGCACTATTTGGCCTTGAAATTTGATGTTGAATTTTGTTGCCATCTATTATCGTTGTTACGGCCATGTTTCATCCAAATGAAGCCATCTTGCACTATTTGAATGGCCTTGA
This sequence comes from Anopheles gambiae, assembly GCF_943734735.2. NCBI lineage: Eukaryota > Metazoa > Arthropoda > Insecta > Diptera > Culicidae > Anopheles > Anopheles gambiae. The sequence continues at coordinate 892,648 of NW_026902715.1, forward strand.
AATTTGATGTTGAATTTTGTTGCCATCTACTATCGTTGTTAAGGTATTTAACAACATGCCCGTCATGGGTTCTAGCCTTTAATAGACCGTGCTCCCATACGTAGGACTGACTATCCTGCTATGGTAACAATAAGTCACTGAAAGCCAAGCTCACTTCACTAGTGGGTACTTGGCAGGCCCTTGACCGACAGTGGTTGTTGTGCCAAAGAAAAAAAAATTATCGTTGTTAACGTACTTAACAACATGCCCGTCATGTGTTCAAGCCCCAAATATACCGTGCTCCCATACGTTGGACTGACTATTCTGCTATGGTAACAATAAGTCACTGAAAGCCAAGCTCACTTCACTAGTGGGTACTTGGCAGGCCCTTGACCGACAGTGGTTGTTGTGCCAAAGAAAAAAAAATTATCGTTGTTACGGCCATGTTATATCCAAATAAAGGCATCTTGCACTAATTCATTGGCCTTGAAATTTGATGTTGAAGACTAAATAAATAGACCGTGCTCCCATACGTCGGACTGACTATCCTGCTATGGTAACAATAAGTCACTGAAAGCCAAGCTCACTTCACTAGTGGGTACTTGGCAGGCCCTTGACCGACAGTGGTTGTTGTGCCAAAGAAAACAAAAATTATCGTTGTTACGGACATGTTTCATCCAAATAAAGGCATCTTGCACTATTTGAATGGCCTTGAAATTTGATGTTGAATTTTGTTGCCATCTATTATCGTTGTTACGGCCATGTTTCATCCAAATGAAACCATCTTGCACTTTTTCAATGGCCTTGAAATTTGATGTTGAATTTTGTTGCCATCTATTATCGTTGTTACGGCCATGTTTCATCCAAATGAAGCCATTTTGCACTATTTGAATGACCTTGAAATATGATGTTGAATTTTGTTGCCATCTATTATCGTTGTTACGGCCATGTTACATCCAAATGAAGCCATTTTGCACTAATTCAATGGCCTTGAAATTTGATGTTGAATTTTGTTGCCATCTATTATCGTTGTTAACGTACTTAACAACATGCCCGTCATGGGTTCAAGCCCCGAATAGACCGTGCTCCCATACGAAGGACTGACTATCCTGCTATGGTAACAATAAGTCACTGAAAGCCAAGCTCACTTCACTAGTGGGTACTTGGCAGGCCCTTGACCGACAGTGGTTGTTGTGCCAAAGAAAAAAAAAATTATCGTTGTAACGGCCATGTTACATCCAAATAAAGGCATCTTGCACTAATTCAATGGCCTTGAAATTTGATGTTGAATTACGTTGCCATCTATCATCGTTGTTACGGCCATGTTTCATCCAAATGAAGCCATCTTGCACTATTTGAATGGCCTTGAAATTTGATGTTGAATTTTGTTGCCATCTATTATCGTTGTTACGGCCATGTTTCATCCAAATGAAGCCATCTTGCACTAATTCAATGGCCTTGAAATTTGATGTTGAGTTTTTTTTGCCATATATTATCGTTGTTACGGTCATGTTACATCCAAATGAAGCCATCTTGCACTATTTGAATGGCCTTGAAATTTGATGTTGAGTTTTTTTGCCATCTATTATCGTTGTTACGGCCATGTTTTATCCAAATAAAGGCATCTTGCACTATTTCAATGGCCTTGAAATTTGATTTTGAATTTTGTTGCCATCTATTATCGTTGTTACGGCCATGTTTTATCCAAATGAAGCCATTTTGCACTATTTCAATGGCCTTGAAATTTGATGTTGAGTTTGTTGCCATCTATTATCATTGTTACGGCCATGTTTCATCCAAATGAAGCCATCTTGCACTATTTGAATGGCCTTGAAATTTGATGTTGAATTTTGTTGCCATCTATTATCGTTGTTACGGCCATGTTTCATCCAAATGAAGCCATATGCACTATTTGAATGTCCTTGAAATTTGGTGATGAGTTTTTTTTGCCATCTATTATCGTTGTTACGGCCATGTTTCATCCAAATGAAGCCATATGCACTATTTGAATGTCCTTGAAATTTGGTGATGAGTTTTTTTGCCATCTATTATCGTTGTTACGGCCATGTTTCATCCAAATGAAGCCATCTTGCTTTATTTGAATGGCCTCGAAATTTGATGTTGAATTTTGTTGCCATCTATTATCGTTGTTACGGCCATGTTTCATTCAAATAAAGGCATCTTGCACTAATTCAATGGCCTTGAAATTTGATGTTGAATTTTGTTGCCATCTATTATCGTTGTTACGGCCATGTTTCATCCAAATGAAGCCATCTTGCTTTATTTGAATGGCCTTGAAATTTGATGTTGAATTTTGTTGGCATCTATTTTCTTTGTTTCGGTCATGTTTCATCCAAATGAAGCCATCTTGCACTATTTGAATGGCCTTGAAATTGAATGTTGAATTTTGTTGCCATCTATTATCGTTGTTACGGCCATGTTTCATCCAAATGAAACCATCTTGCACTATTTGAATGGCCTTGAAATTTGATGTTGAGTTTTGTTGCCATCTATTATCGTTGTTACGGCCATGTTTCATCCAAATAAAGGCATCTTGCACTAATTCATTGGCCTTGAAATTTGATGTTGAATTTTGTTGCCATCTATTATCGTTGTTACGGCCATGTTTCATCCAAATGAAGCCATCTTGCTTTATTTGAATGGCCTTGAAATTTGATGTTGAATTTTGTTGCCATCTATTATCGTTGTTACGGCCATGTTTCATCCAAATGAAGCCATCTTGTACTATTTGAATGGCCTTGAAATTTGATGTTGAATTTTGTTGCCATCTATTATCGTTGTTACGGCTATGTTTCATCCAAATGAAGCCATCTTGCACTATTTGAATGTCCTTGAAATTTGATGTTGAATTTTGTTGCTATCTATTTTCGTTGTTACGGCCATGTTTCATCCAAATGAAGCCATCTTGCACTATTTGAATGGCCTTGAAATTTGATGTTGAGTTTTGTTGCCATCTATTATCGTTGTTACGGCCATGTTTCATCCAAATAAAGGCATCTTGCACTCATTCATTAGCCTTGAAATTTGATGTTGAATTTTGTTGCCATCTATTATCGTTGTTACGGCCATGTTTCATCCAAATGAAGCCATCTTGCTTTATTTGAATGGCCTTGAAATTTGATGTTGAATTTTGTTGCCATCTATTATCGTTGTTAACGTACTTAACAACATGCCCGTCATGGGTTCAAGCCCCGAATAGACCGTGCTCCCATACGTAGGACTGACTATCCTGTTATGGTAACAATAAGTCACTGAAAGCCAAGCTCACTTCACTAGTGGGTACTTGGCAGGCCCTTGACCGACAGTGGTTGTTGTGCAAAAGGAAAAAAAATATCGTTGTTACGGCCATGTTACATCCAAATAAAGGCATCTTGCACTATTTGAATGGCCTTGAAATTTGATGTTGAATTTTGTTGCCATCTATTATCGTTGTTACGGCCATGTTTCGTCCAAATGAAGCCATCTTGCACTATTTGAATGGCCTTGAAATTTGATGTTGAATTTTGTTGCCATCTATTATCGTTGTTACGGCCATGTTTCATCCAAATGAAGCCATCTTGCTTTATTTGAATGGCCTTGAAATTTGATGTTGAATTTTGTTGCCATCTATTATCGTTGTTAACGTACTTTAACAACATGCCCGTCATGGGTTCAAGCCCCGAATAGACCGTGCTCCCATACGTAGGACTGACTATCCTGTTATGGTAACAATAAGTCACTGAAAGCCAAGCTCACTTCACTAGTGGGTACTTGGCAGGCCCTTGACCGACAGTGGTTGTTGTGCCAAAGAAAAAAAAAATTATCGTTGTTACGGCCATGTTACATCCAAATAAAGGCATCTTGCACTATTTCAATGGCCTTGAAATTTGATGTTGAATTACGTTGCCATCTATCATCGTTGTTACGGCCATGTTTCATCCAAATGAAGCCATCTTGCACTATTTGAATGGCCTTGAAATTTGATGTTGAATTTTGTTGCCATCTATTATCGTTGTTACGGCCATGTGTCATCCAAATGAAGCCATCTTGCACTAATTCAATGGCCTTGAAATTTGATGTTGAGTTTTTTTTGCCATATATTATCGTTGTTACGGCCATGTTACATCCAAATGAAGCCATCTTGCACTATTTGAATGGCCTTGAAATTTGATGTTGAGTTTTTTTGCCATCTATTATCGTTGTTACGGCCATGTTTTATCCAAATAAAGGCATCTTGCACTATTTGAATGGCCTTGAAATTTGATGTTGAATTTTGTTGCCATCTATTATCGTTGTTACGGCCATGTTTTATCCAAATGAAGCCATTTTGCACTATTTCAATGGCCTTGAAATTTGATGTTGAGTTTGTTGCCATCTATTATCGTTGTTACGGCCATGTTTCATCCAAATGAAGCCATCTTGCACTATTTGAATGGCCTTGAAATTTGATGTTGAATTTTGTTGCCATCTATTATCGTTGTTAACGTACTTAACAACATGCCCGTCATGGGTTCAAGCCCCGAATAGACCGTGCTCCCATACGTAGGACTGACTATCCTGTTATGGTAACAATAAGTCACTGAAAGCCAAGCTCACTTCACTAGTGGGTACTTGGCAGGCCCTTGACCAACAGTGGTTGTTGTGCCAAAGAAAAAAAAATTATCGTTGTTACGGCCATGTTACATCCAAATGAAGCCATCTTGCACTATTTGAATGGCCTTGAAATTTGATGTTGAGTTTTGTTGCCATCTATTATCGTTTTACGGCCATGTTTCATCCAAATGAAGCCATATTGCACTATTTGAATGGCCTTGAAATTTGATGTTGAATTTTGTTGCCATCTATTATCGTTTTACGGCCATGTTTCATCCAAATGAAGCCATCTTGCTTTATTTGAATGGCCTTGAAATTTGATGTTGATTTTTGTTGCCATCTATTATCGTTGTTACGGCCATGTTACATCCAAATAAAGGCATCTTGCACTATTTGAATGGCCTTGAAATTTGATGTTGAGTTTGTTGCCATCTATTATCGTTGTTACGGCCATGTTTCATCCAAATGAAGCCATCTTGCACTATTTGAATGGCCTTGAAATTTGATGTTGAATTTTGTTGCCATCTATTATCGTTGTTAACGTACTTAACAACATGCCCGTCATGGGTTCAAGCCCCGAATAGACCGTGCTCCCATACGTAGGACTGACTATCCTGCTATGGTAACAATAAGTCACTGAAAGCCAAGCTCACTTCACTAGTGGGTACTTGGCAGGCCCTTGACCGACAGTGGTTGTTGTGCCAAAGAAAAAAAAATTATCGTTGTTACGGCCATGTTTCATCCAAATGAAGCCATCTTGCACTATTTGAATGGCCTTGAAATTTGATGTTGAGTTTTGTTGCCATCTATTATCGTTTTACGGCCATGTTTCATCCAAATGAAGCCATATTGCACTATTTGAATGGCCTTGAAATTTGATGTTGAGTTTTTTTGCCATCTATTATCGTTGTTACGGCCATGTTTCATCCAAATGAAGCCATTTTGCACTATTTGAATGGCCTTGGAATTTGATGTTGAGTTTTTTTGCCATCTATTATCGTTGTTACGGCCATGTTTCATCCAAATGAAGCCATATGCACTATTTGAATGTCCTTGAAATTTGGTGATGAGTTTTTTTGCCATCTATTATCGTTGTTACGGCCATGTTTCATCCAAATGAAGCCATATGCACTATTTGAATGTCCTTGAAATTTGATGATGAATTTTTTTTGCCATCTATTATCGTTGTTACGGCCATGTTTCATCCAAATGAAGCCATATGCACTATTTGAATGTCCTTGAAATTTGGTGATGAGTTTTTTTGCCATCTATTATCGTTGTTACGGCCATGTTTCATCCAAATGAAGCCATCTTGCTTTATTTGAATGGCCTTGAAATTTGATGTTGAATTTTGTTGCCATCTATTATCGTTGTTACGGCCATGTTACATCCAAATAAAGGCATCTTGCACTATTTGAATGGCCTTGAAATTTGATGTTGAATTTTGTTGCCATCTATTATCGTTGTTACGGCCATGTTTCGTCCAAATGAAGCCATCTTGCACTATTTGAATGGCCTTGAAATTTGATGTTGAATTTTGTTGCCATCTATTATCGTTGTTACGGCCATGTTTTATCCAAATGAAGCCATCTTGCACTATTTGAATGGCCTTGAAATTTGATGTTGAGTTTTTTTGCCATCTATTATCCTTGTTACGGCCATGTTTCATCCAAATGAAGCCATATGCACTATTTGAATGGCCTTGAAATTTGATGTTGAGTTTTGTTTCCATCTATTATCGTTGTTACGGCCATGTTTCATCCAAATGAAGCCATATTGCACTATTTGAATGTCCTTGAAATTTGATGTTGAATTTTGTTGCCATCTATTATCGTTGTTTTGGCCATGTTTTATCCAAATTAAGCCATCTTGCACTATTGGAATGGCCTTGAAATTTGATGTTGAATTTTGTTGCCATCTATCATCGTTGTTACGGCCATGTTTTATCCAAATGAAGCCATCTTGCTTTATTTCAATGGCCTTGAAATTTGATGTTGAGTTTGTTGCCATCTATTATCGTTGTTACGGCCATGTTTCATCCAAATGAAGCCATCTTGCACTATTTGAATGGCCTTGAAATTTGATGTTGAATTTTGTTGCCATCTATTATCGTTGTTAACGTACTTAACAACATGCCCGTCATGGGTTCAAGCCCCGAATAGACCGTGCTCCCATACGTAGGACTGACTATCCTGCTATGGTAACAATAAGTCACTGAAAGCCAAGCTCACTTCACTAGTGGGTACTTGGCAGGCCCTTGACCGACAGTGGTTGTTGTGCAAAAGAAAAAAAAATATCGTTGTTACGGCCATGTTACATCCAAATAAAGGCATCTTGCACTATTTCAATGGCCTTGAAATTTAATGTTGAATTTTGTTGCCATCTATTATCGTTGTTACGGCCATGTTTCATCCAAATGAAGCCATCTTGCACTATTTGAATGGCCTTGAAATTTGATGTTGAATTTTGTTGCCATCTATTATCGTTGTTTTGGCCATGTTTTATCCAAATGAAGCCATATTGCACTATTTGAATGGCCTTGAAATTTGATGTTGAATTTTGTTGCCATCTATTATCGTTGTTACGGCCATGTTTCATCCAAATGAAGCCATCTTGCACTAATTCAATGGCCTTGAAATTTGATGTTGAATTTTGTTGCCATCTATTATCGTTGTTACGGCCATGTTTCATCCTAATGAAGCCATCTTGCACTATTTGAATGGCTTTGAAATTTGATGTTGAATTTTGTTGCCATCTATTATCGTTGTTACGGCCATGTTTCATCCAAATGAAGCCATCTTGCACTAATTCAATGGCCTTGAAATTTGATGTTGAATTTTGTTGCCATCTATTATCGTTGTTACGGCCATGTTTTATCCAAATGAAGCCATTTTGCACTATTTCAATGGCCTTGAAATTTGATGTTGAGTTTGTTGCCATCTATTATCGTTGTTACGGCCATGTTTCATCCAAATGAAGCCATCTTGCACTATTCGAATGTCCTTGAAATTTGATGTTGAATTTTGTTGCCATCTATTATCGTTGTTACGGCTATGTTTCATCTAAATAAAGGCATCTTGCACTATTTGAATGGCCTTGAAATTTGATGTTGAGTTTGTTGCCATCTATTATCGTTGTTACGGCCATGTTTTATCCAAATGAAGCCATCTTGCACTATTTCAATGGCCTTGAAATTTGATGATGAGGTTTTTTACCATCTATTATCGTTGTTACGGGCATGTTTCATCCAAATGAAGCCATCTTGCACTATTTGAATGGCCTTGAAATTTGATGTTGAATTTTGTTGCCATCTATTATCGTTGTTACGGCCATGTTTCATCCAAATGAAGCCATCTTGCACTATTTGAATGGCCTTGAAATTTGATGTTGAGTTTTTTTGCCATCTATTATCGTTGTTACGGCCATGTTTCATCCAAATGAAGCCATATGCACTATTTGAATGTCCTTGAAATTTGATGATGAGTTTTTTTGCCATCTATTATCGTTGTTACGGCCATGTTTCATCCAAATGAAGCTATCTTGCACTATTTGAATGTCCTTGAAATTTGATGTTGAATTTTGTTGCCATCTATTATCGTTGTTACGGCCATGTTTCATCCAAATGAAGCCATCTTGCACTATTTGAATGGCCTTGAAATTTGATGTTGAGTTTTGTTGCCATCTATTATCGTTGTTACGGCCATTTTTCATCCAAATAAAGGCATCTTGCACTAATTCATTGGCCTTGAAATTTGATGTTGAATTTTGTTGCCATCTATTATCGTTGTTACGGCCATGTTTCATCCAAATGAAGCCATCTTGCTTTATTTGAATGGCCTTGAAATTTGATGTTGAATTTTGTTGCCATCTATTATCGTTGTTAACGTACTTAACAACATGCCCATGCCCGTCATGGGTTCAAGCCCCGAATAGACCGTGCTCCCATACGTAGGACTGACTATCCTATTATGGTAACAATAAGTCACTGAAAGCCAAGCTCACTTCACTAGTGGGTACTTGGCAGGCCCTTGACCGACAGTGGTTGTTGTGCAAAAGAAAAAAAAAATATCGTTGTTACTGCCATGTTACATCCAAATAAAGGCATCTTGCACTATTTGAATGGCCTTGAAATTTGATGTTGAATTTTGTTGCCATCTATTATCGTTGTTACGGCCATGTTTCGTCCAAATGAAGCCATCTTGCACTATTTGAATGGCCTTGAAATTTGATGTTGAATTTTGTTGCCATCTATTATCGTTGTTACGGCCATGTTACATCCAAATAAAGGCATCTTGCACTATTTGAATGGCCTTGAAATTTGATGTTGAATTTTGTTGCCATCTATTATCGTTGTTACGGCCATGTTTTATCCAAATGAAGCCATATTGCACTATTTGAATGGCCTTGAAATTTGATGTTGAGTTTTTTTGCCATCTATTATCGTTGTTACGGCCATGTTTCATCCAAATGAAGCCATCTTGCACTAATTCAATGGCCTTGAAATTTGATGTTGAGTTTTTTTGCCATCTATTATCGTTGTTACGGCCATGTTTCATCCAAATGAAGCCATCTTGCACTATTTGAATGGCCTTGAAATTTGATGTTGAATTTTGTTGCCATATTATCGTTGTTACGGCCATGTTTCATCCAAATAAAGGCATCTTGCACTATTTGAATGGCCTTGAAATTTGATGTTGAATTTTGTTGCCATCTATTATCGTTGTTACGGCCATGTTTTATCCAAATGAAGCCATTTTGCACTATTTCAATGGCCTTGAAATTTGATGTTGAGTTTGTTGCCATCTATTATCGTTGTTACGGCCATGTTTCATCCAAATGAAGCCATCTTGCACTATTTGAATGGCCTTGAAATTTGATGTTGAATTTTGTTGCCATCTATTATCGTTGTTAACGTACTTAACAACATGCCCGTCATGGGTTCAAGCCCCGAATAGACCGTGCTCCCATACGTAGGACTGACTATCCTGCTATGGTAACAATAAGTCACTGAAAGCCAAGCTCACTTCACTAGTGGGTACTTGGCAGGCCCTTGACCGACAGTGGTTGTTGTGCCAAAGAAAACAAAAATTATCGTTGTTACGGCCATGTTTCATCCAAATAAAGGCATCTTGCACTATTTGAATGGCCTTGAAATTTGATGTTGAATTTTGTTGCCATCTATTATCGTTGTTACGGCCATGTTTCATCCAAATGAAGCCATTTTGCACTATTTGAATGACCTTGAAATTTGATGTTGAATTTTGTTGCCCTCTATTATCGTTGTTACGGCCATGTTACATCCAAATGAAGCCATTTTGCACTAATTCAATGGCCTTGAAATTTGATGTTGAATTTTGTTGCCATCTATTATCGTTGTTAACGTACTTAACAACATGCCCGTCATGGGTTCAAGCCCCGAATAGACCGTGCTCCCATACGAAGGACTGACTATCCTGCTATGGTAACAATAAGTCACTGAAAGCCAAGCTCACTTCACTAGTGGGTACTTGGCAGGCCCTTGACCGACAGTGGTTGTTGTGCCAAAGAAAAAAAAATTATCGTTGTTACGGCCATGTTACATCGAAATAAAGGCATCTTGCACTAATTCAATGGCCTTGAAATTTGATGTTGAATTACGTTGCCATCTATCATCGTTGTTACGGCCATGTTTCATCCAAATGAAGCCATCTTGCACTATTTGAATGGCCTTGAAATTTGATGTTGAATTTTGTTGCCATCTATTATCGTTGTTACGGCCATGTTTCATCCAAATGAAGCCATCTTGCACTAATTCAATGGCCTTGAAATTTGATGTTGTGTTTTTTTTGCCATATATTATCGTTGTTACGGCCATGTTACATCCAAATGAAGCCATCTTGCACTATTTGAATGGCCTTGAAATTTGATGTTGAGTTTTTTTGCCATCTATTATCGTTGTTACGGCCATGTTTTATCCAAATAAAGGCATCTTGCACTATTTGAATGGCCTTGAAATTTGATGTTGAATTTTGTTGCCATCTATTATCGTTGTTACGGCCATGTTTTATCCAAATGAAGCCATTTTGCACTATTTCAATGGCCTTGAAATTTGATGTTGAGTTTGTTGCCATCTATTATCGTTGTTACGGCCATGTTTCATCCAAATGAAGCCATCTTGCACTATTTGAATGGCCTTGAAATTTGATGTTGAATTTTGTTGCCATCTATTATCGTTGTTAACGTACTTAACAACATGCCAGTCATGGGTTCAAGCCCCGAATAGACCGTGCTCCCATACGTAGGACTGACTATCCTGCTATGGTAACAATAAGTCACTGAAAGCCAAGCTCACTTCACTAGTGGGTACTTGGCAGGCCCTTGACCGACAGTGGTTGTTGTGCCAAAGAAAACAAAAATTATCATTGTTACGGCCATGTTTCATCCAAATAAAGGCATCTTGCACTAATTCAATGGCCTTGAAATTTGATGTTGAATTTTGTTGCCATCTATTATCGTTGTTACGGCCATGTTTCATCCAAATGAAGCCATCTTGCACTATTTGAATGGCCTTGAAATTTGATGTTGATTTTTGTTGCCATCTATTATCGTTGCTAACGTACTTAACAACATGCCCGTCATGGGTTCAAGCCCCGAATAGACCGTGCTCCCATACGAAGGACTGACTATCCTGCTATGGTAACAATAAGTCACTGAAAGCCAAGCTCACTTCACTAGTGGGTACTTGGCAGGCCCTTGACCGACAGTGGTTGTTGTGCCAAAGAAAAAAAAAATTATCGTTGTTACGGCCATGTTACATCCAAATAAAGGCATCTTGCACTAATTCATTGGCCTTGAAATTTGATGTTGAATTTTGTTGCCATCTATTATCGTTGTTACGGCCATGTTTCATCCAAATGAAACCATCTTGCACTATTTTAATGGCCTTGAAATTTGATGTTGAATTTTGTTGCCATCTATTATCGTTGTTACGGTCATGTTTTATCCAAATGAAGCCATTTTGCACTATTTCAATGGCCTTGAAATTTGATGTTGAGTTTGTTGCCATCTATTATCGTTGTTACGGCCATGTTTCATCCAAATGAAGCCATCTTGCACTATTTGAATGGCCTTGAAATTTGATGTTGAATTTTGTTGCCATCTATTATCGTTGTTACGGCCATGTTTCATCCAAATGAAGCCATTTTGCGCTATTTGAATGACCTTGAAATTTGATGTTGAGTTTGTTGCCATCTATTATCGTTGTTACGGCCATGTTTCATCCAAATGAAGCCATCTTGCACTATTTGAATGGCCTTGAAATTTGATGTTGAATTTTGTTGCCATCTATTATCGTTGTTAACGTACTTAACAACATGCCCATCATGGGTTCAAGCCCTAAATAGACCGTGCTCCCATACGAAGGACTGACTATCCTGCTATGGTAACAATAAGTCACTGAAAGCCAAGCTCACTTCACTAGTGGGTACTTGGCAGGCCCTTGACCGACAGTGGTTGTTGTGCCAAAGAAAAAAAAATTATCGTTGTTACGGCCATGTTACATCCAAATAAAGGCATCTTGCACTAATTCAATGGCCTTGAAATTTAATGTTGAATTTTGTTGCCATCTATTATCGTTGTTACGGCCATGTTTTATCCAAATGAAGCCATTTTGCACTATTTGAATGACCTTGAAATTTGATGTTGAGTTTGTTGCCATCTATTATCGTTGTTACGGCCATGTTTCATCCAAATGAAGCCATCTTGCACTATTTGAATGGCCTTGAAATTTGATGTTGAATTTTGTTGCCATCTATTATCGTTGTTAACGTACTTAACAACATGCCCGTCATGGGTTCAAGCCCCGAATAGACCGTGCTCCCATACGTAGGACTGACTATCCTGCTATGGTAACAATAAGTCACTGAAAGCCAAGTTCACTTCACTAGTGGGAACTTGGCAGGCCCTTGACCGACAGTGGTTGTTGTGCCAAAGAAAAAAAAATATCGTTGTTACGGCCATGTTACATCCAAATAAAGGCATCTTGTACGAATTCATTGGCCTTGAAATTTGATGTTGAATTTTGTTGCCATCGATTATCGTTGTTACGGCCATGTTTCATCCAAATGAAGCCATCTTGCACTATTTGAATGGCCTTGAAATTTGATGTTGAATTTTGTTGCCATCTATTATCGTTGTTAACGTACTTAACAACATGCCCGTCATGGGTTCAAACCCCGAATAGACCGTGCTCCCATACGTAGGACTGACTATCCTGCTATGGTAACAATAAGTCACTGAAAGCCAAGCTCACTTCACTAGTGGGTACTTGGCAGGCCCTTGACCGACAGTGGTTGTTGTGCCAAAGAAAAAAAAAATTATCGTTGTTACGGCCATGTTACATCCAAATAAAGGCATCTTGCACTAATTCAATGGCCTTGAAATTTGATGTTGAATTTTGTTGCCATCTATTATCGTTGTTACGGCCATGTTTCATCCAAATGAAGCCATCTTGCACTATTTGAATGGCCTTGAAATTTGATGTTGAATTTTGTTGCCATCTATTATCGTTGTTACGGCTATGTTTCATCCAAATAAAGGCATCTTGCACTATTTGAATGGCCTTGAAATTTGATGTTGAATTTTGTTGCCATCTATTATCGTTGTTACGGCCATGTTTTATCCAAATGAAGCCATTTTGCACTATTTCAATGGCCTTGAAATTTGATGTTGAGTTTGTTGCCATCTATTATCGTTGTTACGGCCATGTTTCATCCAAATGAAGCCATCTTGCACTATTTGGCCTTGAAATTTGATGTTGAATTTTGTTGCCATCTATTATCGTTGTTACGGCCATGTTTCATCCAAATGAAGCCATCTTGCACTATTTGAATGGCCTTGAAATTTGATGTTGAATTTTGTTGCCATCTACTATCATTGTTATTTATTATTATTTATTATACGACAGTGGTTGTTGTGCCAAAGAAAAAAAAATTATCGTTGTTAACGTACTTAACAACATGCCCGTCATGTGTTCAAGCCCCAAATATACCGTGCTCCCATACGTAGGACTGACTATTCTGCTATGGTAACAATAAGTCACTGAAAGCCAAGTTCACTTCACTAGTGGGTACTTGGCAGGCCCTTGACCGACAGTGGTTGTTGTGCCAAAGAAAAAAAAATTATCGTTGTTACGGCCATGTTACATCCAAATAAAGGCATCTTGCACTAATTCATTGGCCTTGAAATTTGATGTTGAATTTTGTTGCCATCTATTATCGTTGTTACGGCCATGTTTCATCCAAATGAAACCATCTTGCACTTTTTCAATGGCCTTGAAATTTGATGTTGAATTTTGTTGCCATCTATTATCGTTGTTACGGCCATGTTTTATCCAAATGAAGCCATTTTGCACTATTTGAATGGCCTTGAAATTTGATGTTGGGTTTGTTGCCATCTATTATCATTGTTTTGGCCATGTTTCATCCAAATGAAGCCATCTTGCACTATTTGAATGGCCTTGAAATTTGATGTTGAATTTTGTTGCCATCTATTATCGTTGTTAACGTACTTAACAACATGCCCGTCATGGGTTCAAGCCCCGAATAGACCGTGCTCCCATACGTAGGACTGACTATCCTGCTATGGTAACAATAAGTCACTGAAAGCCAAGCTCACTTCACTAGTGGGTACTTGGCAGGCCCTTGACCGACAGTGGTTGTTGTGCAAAAGAAAAAAAAAATATCGTTGTTACTGCCATGTTACATCCAAATAAAGGCATCTTGCACTATTTGAATGGCCTTGAAATTTGATGTTGAATTTTGTTGCCATCTATTATCGTTGTTACGGCCATGTTTCGTCCAAATGAAGCCATCTTGCACTATTTGAATGGCCTTGAAATTTGATGTTGAATTTTGTTGCCATCTATTATCGTTGTTACGGCCATGTTTCATCCAAATGAAGCCATATTGCACTATTTGAATGGCCTTGAAATTTGATGTTGAGTTTTTTTGCCATCTATTATCGTTGTTACGGCCATGTTTCATCCAAATGAAGCCATCTTGCACTATTTGAATGGCCTTGAAATTTGATGTTGAGTTTTTTTTGCCATCTATTATCGTTGTTACGGCCATGTTTCATCCAAATGAAGCCATATTGCACTATTTGAATGGCCTTGAAATTTGATGTTGAATTTTGTTGCCATCTATTATCGTTGTTTTGGCCATGTTTTATCCAAATTAAGCCATCTTGCACTATTTGAATGGCCTTGAAATTTGATGTTGAATTTAATTGCCATCTATTATCGTAGTTACGGCCATGTTTTATCCAAATGAAGCCATCTTGCTTTATTTCAATGGCCTTGAAATTTGATGTTGAGTTTGTTGCCATCTATTATCGTTGTTACGGCCATGTTTCATCCAAATGAAGCCATCTTGCACTATTTGAGTGGCCTTGAAATTTGATGTTGAATTTTGTTGCCATCTATTATCGTTGTTAACGTACTTAACAACATGCCCGTCATGGGTTCAAGCCCCGAATAGACCGTGCTCCCATACGTAGGACTGACTATCCTGCTATGGTAACAATAAGTCACTGAAAGCCAAGCTCACTTCACTAGTGGGTACTTGGCAGGCCCTTGACCGACAGTGGTTGTTGTGCAAAAGAAAAAAAAAATATCGTTGTTACGACCATGTTACATCGAAATAAAGGCATCTTGCACTAATTCAATGGCCTTGAAATTTGATGTTGAATTACGTTGCCATCTATCATCGTTGTTACGGCCATGTTTCATCCAAATGAAGCCATCTTGCACTATTTGAATGGCCTTGAAATTTGATGTTGAATTTTGTTGCCATCTATTATCGTTGTTACGGCCATGTTTCATCCAAATGAAGCCATCTTGCACTATTTCAATGGCCTTGAAATTTGATGTTGTGTTTTTTTTGCCATATATTATCGTTGTTACGGCCATGTTACATCCAAATGAAGCCATCTTGCACTATTTGAATGGCCTTGAAATTTGATGTTGAGTTTTTTTGCCATCTATTATCGTTGTTACGGCCATGTTTTATCCAAATAAAGGCATCTTGCACTATTTGAATGGCCTTGAAATTTGATGTTGAATTTTGTTGCCATCTATTATCGTTGTTACGGCCATGTTACATCCAAATGAAGCCATTTTGCACTATTTCAATGGCCTTGAAATTTGATGTTGAGTTTGTTGCCATCTATTATCGTTGTTACGGCCATGTTTCATCCAAATGAAGCCATCTTGCACTATTTGAATGGCCTTGAAATTTGATGTTGAATTTTGTTGCCATCTATTATCGTTGTTAACGTACTTAACAACATGCCCGTCATGGGTTCAAGCCCCGAATAGACCGTGCTCCCATACGTAGGACTGACTATCCTGCTATGGTAACAATAAGTCACTGAAAGCCAAGCTCACTTCACTAGTGGGTACTTGGCAGGCCCTTGACCGACAGTGGTTGTTGTGCCAAAGAAAAAAAAAATTATCGTTGTTACGGCCATGTTACATCCAAATAAAGGCATCTTGCACTAATTCAATGGCCTTGAAATTTGATGTTGAATTTTGTTGCCATCTATTATCGTTGTTACGGCCATGCTTCATCCAAATGAAGCCATCTTGCACTATTTGAATGGCCTTGAAATTTGATGTTGAATTTTGTTGCCATCTATTATCGTTGTTAACGTACTTAACAACATGTCCGTCATGGGTTCAAGCCCCGAATAGACCGTGCTCCCATACGAAGGACTGACTATCCTGCTATGGTAACAATAAGTCACTGAAAGCCAAGCTCACTTCACTAGTGGGTACTTGGCAGGCCCTTGACCGACAGTGGTTGTTGTGCCAAAGAAAAAAAAATTATCGTTGTTACGGCCATGTTTTATCCAAATGAAGGCATCTTGCACTAATTCATTGGCCTTGAAATTTGATGTTGAATTTAGTTGCCATCTATTATCGTTGTTACGGCCATGTTTCATCCAAATGAAACCATCTTGCACTATTTTAATGGCCTTGAAATTTGATGTTGAATTTTGTTGCCAACTATTATCGTTGTTACGGTCATGTTTTATCCAAATGAAGCCATTTTGCACTATTTCAATGGCCTTGAAATTTGATGTTGAGTTTGTTGCCATCTATTATCGTTGTTACGGCCATGTTTCATCCAAATGAAGCCATCTTGCACTATTTGAATGGCCTTGAAATTTGATGTTGAATTTTGTTGCCATCTATTATCGTTGTTACGGCCATGTTTCATCCAAATGAAGCCATTTTGCGCTATTTGAATGACCTTGAAATTTGATGTTGAGTTTGTTGCCATCTATTATCGTTGTTACGGCCATGTTTCATCCAAATGAAGCCATCTTGCACTATTTGAATGGCCTTGAAATTTGATGTTGAATTTTGTTGCCATCTATTATCGTTGTTAACGTACTTAACAACATGCCCATCATGGGTTCAAGCCCTAAATAGACCGTGCTCCCATACGAAGGACTGACTATCCTGCTATGGTATCAATAAGTCACTGAAAGCCAAGCTCACTTCACTAGTGGGTACTTGGCAGGCCCTTGACCGACAGTGGTTGTTGTGCCAAAGAAAAAAAAATTATCGTTGTTACGGCCATGTTACATCCAAATAAAGGCATCTTGCACTAATTCAATGGGCTTGAAATTTAATGTTGAATTTTGTTGCCATCTATTATCGTTGTTACGGCCATGTTTTATCCAAATGAAGCCATTTTGCACTATTTGAATGACCTTGAAATTTGATGTTGAGTTTGTTGCCATCTATTATCGTTGTTACGGCCATGTTTCATCCAAATGAAGCCATCTTGCACTATTTGAATGGCCTTGAAATTTGATGTTGAATTTTGTTGCCATCTATTATCGTTGTTAACGTACTTAACAACATGCCCGTCATGGGTTCAAGCCCCGAATAGACCGTGCTCCCATACGTAGGACTGACTATCCTGCTATGGTAACAATAAGTCACTGAAAGCCAAGTTCACTTCACTAGTGGGAACTTGGCAGGCCCTTGACCGACAGTGGTTGTTGTGCCAAAGAAAAAAAAAATATCGTTGTTACGGCCATGTTACATCCAAATAAAGGCATCTTGTACGAATTCATTGGCCTTGAAATTTGATGTTGAATTTTGTTGCCATCGATTATCGTTGTTACGGCCATGTTTCATCCAAATGAAGCCATCTTGCACTATTTGAATGGCCTTGAAATTTGATGTTGAATTTTGTTGCCATCTATTATCGTTGTTAACGTACTTAACAACATGCCCGTCATGGGTTCAAACCCCGAATAGACCGTGCTCCCATACGTAGGACTGACTATCCTGCTATGGTAACAATAAGTCACTGAAAGCCAAGCTCACTTCACTAGTGGGTACTTGGCAGGCCCTTGACCGACAGTGGTTGTTGTGCCAAAGAAAAAAAAAAATTATCGTTGTTACGGCCATGTTACATCCAAATAAAGGCATCTTGCACTAATTCAATGGCCTTGAAATTTGATGTTGAATTTTGTTGCCATCTATTATCGTTGTTACGGCCATGTTTCATCCAAATGAAGCCATCTTGCACTATTTGAATGGCCTTGAAATTTGATGTTGAATTTTGTTGCCATCTATTATCGTTGTTACGGCTATGTTTCATCCAAATAAAGGCATCTTGCACTATTTGAATGGCCTTGAAATTTGATGTTGAATTTTGTTGCCATCTATTATCGTTGTTACGGCCATGTTTTATCCAAATGAAGCCATCTTGCACTATTTCAATGGCCTTGAAATTTGATGTTGAGTTTGTTGCCATCTATTATCGTTGTTACGGCCATGTTTCATCCAAATGAAGCCATCTTGCACTATTTGGCCTTGAAATTTGATGTTGAATTTTGTTGCCATCTATTATCGTTGTTACGGCCATGTTTCATCCAAATGAAGCCATCTTGCACTATTTGAATGGCCTTGAAATTTGATGTTGAATTTTGTTGCCATCTACTATCATTGTTATTTATTATTATTTATTATACGACAGTGGTTGTTGTGCCAAAGAAAAAAAAATTATCGTTGTTAACGTACTTAACAACATGCCCGTCATGTGTTCAAGCCCCAAATATACCGTGCTCCCATACGTAGGACTGACTATTCTGCTATGGTAACAATAAGTCACTGAAAGCCAAGTTCACTTCACTAGTGGGTACTTGGCAGGCCCTTGACCGACAGTGGTTGTTGTGCCAAAGAAAAAAAAATTATCGTTGTTACGGCCATGTTACATCCAAATAAAGGCATCTTGCACTAATTCATTGGCCTTGAAATTTGATGTTGAATTTTGTTGCCATCTATTATCGTTGTTACGGCCATGTTTCATCCAAATGAAACCATCTTGCACTTTTTCAATGGCCTTGAAATTTGATGTTGAATTTTGTTGCCATCTATTATCGTTGTTACGGCCATGTTTTATCCAAATGAAGCCATTTTGCACTATTTGAATGGCCTTGAAATTTGATGTTGAGTTTGTTGCCATCTATTATCGTTGTTTTGGCCATGTTTCATCCAAATGAAGCCATCTTGCACTATTTGAATGGCCTTGAAATTTGATGTTGAATTTTGTTGCCATCTATTATCGTTGTTAACGTACTTAACAACATGCCCGTCATGGGTTCAAGCCCCGAATAGACCGTGCTCCCATACGTAGGACTGACTATCCTGCTATGGTAACAATAAGTCACTGAAAGCCAAGCTCACTTCACTAGTGGGTACTTGGCAGGCCCTTGACCGACAGTGGTTGTTGTGCAAAAGAAAAAAAAATATCGTTGTTACGGCCATGTTACATCCAAATAAAGGCATCTTGCACTATTTGAATGGCCTTGAAATTTGATGTTGAATTTTGTTGCCATCTATTATCGTTGTTACGGCCATGTTTCATCCAAATGAAGCCATTTTGCACTATTTGAATGACCTTGAAATTTGATGTTGAATTTTGTTGCCATCTATTATCGTTGTTACGGCCATGTTACATCCAAATGAAGTCATCTTGCACTATTTGAATGGCCTTGAAATTTGATGTTGAATTTTGTTGCCATCTATTATCGTTGTTACGGCCATGTTTCATCCAAATGAAGCCATATTGCACTATTTAAATGGCCTTGAAATTTGATGTTGAGTTTTGTTGCCATCTATTATCGTTGTTTTGGCCATGTTTTATCCAAATTAAGCCATCTTGCACTATTTGAATGGCCTTGAAATTTGATGTTGAATTTTGTTGCCATCTATTATCGTTGTTACGGCCATGTTTTATCCAAATGAAGCCATCTTGCTTTATTTCAATGGCTGTGAAATTTGATGTTGAGTTTGTTGCCATCTATTATCGTTGTTACGGCCATGTTTCATCCAAATGAAGCCATCTTGCACTATTTGAATGGCCTTGAAATTTGATGTTGAATTTTGTTGCCATCTATTATCGTTGTTAACGTACTTAACAACATGCCCGTCATGGGTTCAAGCCCCGAATAGACCGTGCTCCCATACGTAGGACTGACTATCCTGCTATGGTAACAATAAGTCACTGAAAGCCAAGCTCACTTCACTAGTGGGTACTTGGCAGGCCCTTGACCGACAGTGGTTGTTGTGCAAAAGAAAAAAAATATCGTTGTTACGGCCATGTTACATCCAAATAAAGGCATCTTGCACTATTTCAATGGCCTTGAAATTTAATGTTGAATTTTGTTGCCATCTATTATCGTTGTTACGGCCATGTTTCGTCCAAATGAAGCCATCTTGCACTATTTGAATGGCCTTGAAATTTGATGTTGAATTTTGTTGCCATCTATTATCGTTGTTTTGGCCATGTTTTATCCAAATGAAGCCATATTGCACTATTTGAATGGCCTTGAAATTTGATGTTGAGTTTTGTTGCCATCTATTATCGTTGTTACGGCCATGTTTCATCCAAATGAAGCCATCTTGCACTAATTCAATGGCCTTGAAATTTGATGTTGAAATTTGTTGCCATCTATTATCGTTGTTACGGCCATGTTTCATCCAAATGAAGCCATATTGCACTATTTGAATGGCCTTGAAATTTGATGTTGAGTTTTTTTGCCATCTATTATCGTTGTTACGGCCATGTTTCATCCAAATGAAGCCATCTTGCACTATTTGAATGGCCTTGAGATTTGATGTTGAATTTTGTTGCCATCTATTATCGTTGTTACGGCCATGTTTCATCCAAATGAAGCCATCTTGCACTATTTGAATGGCCTTGAAATTTGATGTTGAATTTTGTTGCCATCTATTATCGTTGTTACGACCATTTTTCATCCAAATGAAGCCATATTGCACTATTTGAATGGCCTTGAAATTTGATGTTGAATTTTGTTTCCATCTATTATCGTTGTTACGGCCATGTTTCATCCAAATGAAGCCATCTTGCACTATTTGAATGGCCTTGAAATTTGATGTTGAATTTTGTTGCCATCTATTATCGTTGTTAACGTACTTAACAACATGCCCGTCATGGGTTCAAGCTCTAAATAGACCGTGCTCCCATACGTAGGACTGACTATCCTGTTATGGTAACAATAAGTCACTGAAAGCCAAGCTCACTTCACTAGTGGGTACTTGGCAGGCCCTTGACCGACAGTGGTTGTTGTGCCAAAGAAAAAAAAAATTATCGTTGTTACGGCCATGTTACATCCAAATAAAGGCATCTTGCACTAATTCATTGGCCTTGAAATTTGATGTTGAATTTTGTTGCCATCTATTATCGTTGTAACGGCCATGTTTCATCCAAATGAAGCCATCTTGCACTATTTGAATGTCTTTGAAATTTGATCTTGAGTTTTTTTGCCATCTATTATCGTTGTTACGGCCATGTTTCATCCAAATGAAGCCATCTTGCACTATTTGAATGGCCTTGAAATTTGATGTTGAAATTTGTTGCCATCTATTATCGTTGTTACGGCCATGTTTCATCCAAATGAAGCCATCTTGCACTATTTGAATGGCCTTGAAATTTGATGTTTAGTTGTTTTGCCATCTATTATCGTTGTTACGGCCATGTTTCATCCAAATGAAGCCATCTTGCACTACTTCAATGTGCTTGAAATTTGATGTTGAGTTTTTTTGCCATCTATTATCGTTGTTACGGCCATGTTTCATCCAAATGAAGCCATCTTGCACTATTTGAATGGCCTTGAAATTTGATGTTGAATTTTGTTGCCATCTATTATCGTTGTTACGGCCATGTTTCATCCAAATAAAGGCATCTTGCACTAATTCAATGGCCTTGAAATTTGATGTTGAATTTTGTTGCCATCTATTATCGTTGTTAACGTACTTAACAACATGCCCGTCATGGGTTCAAGCCCCTAATAGACCGTGCTCCCATACGTAGGACTGACTATCCTGCTATGGTAACAATAAGTCACTGAAAGCCAAGCTCACTTCACTAGTGGGAACTTGGCAGGCCCTTGACCGACAGTGGTTGTTGTGCCAAAGAAAAAAAAAATATTGTTGTTACGGCCATGTTACATCCAAATAAAGGCATCTTGCACTAATTCATTGGCCTTGAAATTTGATGTTGAATTTTGTTGCCATCTATTATCGTTGTTACGGCCATGTTACATCCAAATAAAGGCATCTTGCACTATCAATGGCCTTGAAATTTGATGTTGAATTTTGTTGCCATCTATTATCGTTGTTACGGCCATGTTACATCCAAATGAAGCCATTTTGCACTATTTCAATGGCCTTGATATTTGATGTTGAGTATGTTGCCATCTATTATCGTTGTTACGGCCATGTTGCATCCAAATGAAGCCATCTTGCACTATTTGAATGGCCTTGAAATTTGATGTTGAATTTTGTTGCCATCTATTATCGTTGTTAACGTACTTAACAACATGCCCGTCATGGGTTCAAGCCCTAAATAGACCGTGCTCCCATACGTAGGACTGACTATCCTGTTATGGTAACAATAAGTCACTGAAAGCCTAGCTCACTTCACTAGTGGGTACTTGGCAGGCCCTTGACCGACAGTGGTTGTTGTGCCAAAGCGTGAAAAAAAAATTATCGTTGTTACGGCCATGTTACATCCAAATAAAGGCATCTTGCACTAATTCATTGGCCTTGAAATTTGATGTTGAATTTTGTTGCCATCTATTATCGTTGTTACGGCCATGTTTCATCCAAATAAAGGCATCTTGCACTATTTGAATGGCCTTGAAATTTTATGTTGAATTTTGTTGCCATCTATTATCGTTGTTAACGTACTTAACAACATGCCCGTCATGGGTTCAAGCCCTAAATAGACCGTGCTCCCATACGTAGGACTGACTATCCTGTTATGGTAACAATAAGTCACTGAAAGCCTAGCTCACTTCACTAGTGGGTACTTGGCAGGCCCTTGACCGACAGTGGTTGTTGTGCCAAAGAAAAAAAAATTATCGTTGTTACGGCCATGTTTCATCCAAATGAAGCCATCTTGCACTATTTGAATGGCCTTGAAATTTGATGTTGAATTTTGTTGCCATCTATTATCGTTGTTACGGCCATGTTTCATCCAAATGAAGCCATATTGCACTTTTTGAATGGACTTGAAATTTGATGTTGAGTTGTTTTGCCATCTATTATCGTTGTTACGACCATTTTTCATCCAAATGAAGCCATATTGCACTATTTGAATGGCCTTGAAATTTGATGTTGAGTTTTTTTGCCATCTATTATCGTTGTTACGGCCATGTTTCATCCAAATGAAGCCATCTTGCACTATTTGAATGGCCTTGAAATTTGATGTTGAATTTTGTTGCCATCTCTTATCGTTGTTAACGTACTTAACAACATGCCCGTCATGGGTTCAAGCCCTAAATAGACCGTGCTCCCATACGTAGGACTGACTATCCTGTTATGGTAACAATAAGTCACTGAAAGCCTAGCTCACTTCACTAGTGGGTACTTGGCAGGCCCTTGACCGACAGTGGTTGTTGTGCCAAAGAAAAAAAAATTATCGTTGTTACGGCCATGTTACATCCAAATAAAGGCATCTTGCACTAATTCATTGGCCTTGAAATTTGATGTTGAATTTTGTTGCCATCTATTATCGTTGTTACGGCCATGTTTCATCCAAATGAAGCCATTTTGCACTATTTGAATGTCTTTGAAATTTGATGTTGAGTTTTTTTGCCATCTATTATCGTTGTTACGGCCATGTTTCATCCAAATGAAGCCATCTTGCACTATTTGAATGGCCTTGAAATTTGATGTTGAGTTTTGTTGCCATCTATTATCGTTGTTACGGCCATGTTTCATCCAAATGAAGCCATATTGCACTTTTTGAATGGACTTGAAATTTGATGTTGAGTTGTTTTGCCATCTATTATTGTTGTTGCGGCCATGTTTCATCCAAATGAAGCCATCTTGCACTACTTCAATGTGCTTGAAATTTGATGTTGAGTTTTTTTGCCCTCTATTATCGTTGTTACGGCCATGTTTCATCCAAATGAAGCCATCTTGCACTATTTGAATGGCCTTGAAATTTGATGTTGAATTTTGTTGCCATCTATTATCGTTGTTACGGCCATGTTTCATCCAAATGAAGCCATATTGCACTATTTGAATGGCCTTGAAATTTGATATTGAGTTTTTTGCCATCTATTATCGTTGTTACGGCCATGTTTCTTCCAAATGAAGCCATCTTGTACTATTTGAATGGCCTTGAAATTTGATGTTGAATTTTGTTGCCATCTATTATCGTTGTTACGGCCATGTTTCATCCAAATGAAGCCATCTTGCACTATTTGAATGGCCTTGAAATTTGATGTTGAGTTTTTTTGCCATCTATTATCGTTGTTACGGCCATGTTTCATCCAAATAAAGGCATCTTTCACTATTTCAATGGCCATGAAATTTGATGTTGAATTTTGTTGCCATCTATTATCGTTGTTACGGCCATGTTCCATCCAAAAAAAGGCATCTTGCACTAATTCATTGGCCTTGAAATTTTATGTTGAATTTTGTTGCCATCTATTATCGTTGTTACGGCCATGTTACATCCAAAAAAAGGCATCTTGCACTATCAATGGCCTTGAAATTTGATGTTGAATTTTGTTGCCATCTATTATCGTTGTTACGGCCATGTTACATCCAAATAAAGCCATTTTGCACTATTTCAATGGCCTTGATATTTGATGTTGAGTTTGTTGCCATCTATTATCGTTGTTACGGCCATGTTGCATCCAAATGAAGCCATCTTGCACTATTTGAATGGCCTTGAAATTTGATGTTGAATTTTGTTGCCATCTATTATCGTTGTTAACGTACTTAACAACATGCCCGTCATGGGTTCAAGCCCCGAATAGGCCGTGCTCCCATACGTAGGACTGACTATCCTGCTATGGTAACAATAAGTCACTGAAAGCCAAGCTCACTTCACTAGTGGGTACTTGGCAGGCCCTTGACCGACAGTGGTTGTTGTGCCAAAGAAAAAAAAAATATTGTTGTTACGGCCATGTTACATCCAAATAAAGGCATCTTGCACTAATTCATTGGCCTTGAAATTTGATGTTGAATTTTGTTGCCATCTATTATCGTTGTTACGGCCATGTTTCATCCAAATAAAGGCATCTTGCACTATTTGAATGTCTTTGAAATTTGATCTTGAGTTTTTTTGCCATCTATTATCGTTGTTACGGCCATGTTTCATCCAAATGAAGCCATATTGCACTATTTGAATGGCCTTGAAATTTGATGTTGAATTTTGTTTCCATCTATTATCGTTGTTACGGCCATGTTTCATCCAAATGAAGCCATCTTGCACTATTTGAATGGCCTTGAAATTTGATGTTGAATTTTGTTGCCATCTATTATCGTTGTTAACGTACTTAACAACATGCCCGTCATGGGTTCAAGCTCTAAATAGACCGTGCTCCCATACGTAGGACTGACTATCCTGTTATGGTAACAATAAGTCACTGAAAGCCAAGCTCACTTCACTAGTGGGTACTTGGCAGGCCCTTGACCGACAGTGGTTGTTGTGCCAAAGAAAAAAAAAATTATCGTTGTTACGGCCATGTTACATCCAAATAAAGGCATCTTGCACTAATTCATTGGCCTTGAAATTTGATGTTGAATTTTGTTGCCATCTATTATCGTTGTAACGGCCATGTTTCATCCAAATGAAGCCATCTTGCACTATTTGAATGTCTTTGAAATTTGATCTTGAGTTTTTTTGCCATCTATTATCGTTGTTACGGCCATGTTTCATCCAAATGAAGCCATCTTGCACTATTTGAATGGCCTTGAGATTTGATGTTGAATTTTGTTGCCATCTATTATCGTTGTTACGGCCATGTTTCATCCAAATGAAGCCATCTTGCACTATTTGAATGGCCTTGAAATTTGATGTTGAATTTTGTTGCCATCTATTATCGTTGTTACGACCATTTTTCATCCAAATGAAGCCATATTGCACTATTTGAATGGCCTTGAAATTTGATGTTGAATTTTGTTTCCATCTATTATCGTTGTTACGGCCATGTTTCATCCAAATGAAGCCATCTTGCACTATTTGAATGGCCTTGAAATTTGATGTTGAATTTTGTTGCCATCTATTATCGTTGTTAACGTACTTAACAACATGCCCGTCATGGGTTCAAGCTCTAAATAGACCGTGCTCCCATACGTAGGACTGACTATCCTGTTATGGTAACAATAAGTCACTGAAAGCCAAGCTCACTTCACTAGTGGGTACTTGGCAGGCCCTTGACCGACAGTGGTTGTTGTGCCAAAGAAAAAAAAAATTATCGTTGTTACGGCCATGTTACATCCAAATAAAGGCATCTTGCACTAATTCATTGGCCTTGAAATTTGATGTTGAATTTTGTTGCCATCTATTATCGTTGGTACGGCCATGTTTCATCCAAATGAAGCCATCTTGCACTATTTGAATGTCTTTGAAATTTGATCTTGAGTTTTTTTGCCATCTATTATCGTTGTTACGGCCATGTTTCATCCAAATGAAGCCATCTTGCACTATTTGAATGGCCTTGAAATTTGATGTTGAAATTTGTTGCCATCTATTATCGTTGTTACGGCCATGTTTCATCCAAATGAAGCCATCTTGCACTATTTGAATGGCCTTGAAATTTGATGTTTAGTTGTTTTGCCATCTATTATCGTTGTTACGGCCATGTTTCATCCAAATGAAGCCATCTTGCACTACTTCAATGTGCTTGAAATTTGATGTTGAGTTTTTTTGCCATCTATTATCGTTGTTACGGCCATGTTTCATCCAAATGAAGCCATCTTGCACTATTTGAATGGCCTTGAAATTTGATGTTGAATTTTGTTGCCATCTATTATCGTTGTTACGGCCATGTTTCATCCAAATAAAGGCATCTTGCACTAATTCAATGGCCTTGAAATTTGATGTTGAATTTTGTTGCCATCTATTATCGTTGTTAACGTACTTAACAACATGCCCGTCATGGGTTCAAGCCCCTAATAGACCGTGCTCCCATACGTAGGACTGACTATCCTGCTATGGTAACAATAAGTCACTGAAAGCCAAGCTCACTTCACTAGTGGGAACTTGGCAGGCCCTTGACCGACAGTGGTTGTTGTGCCAAAGAAAAAAAAAATATTGTTGTTACGGCCATGTTACATCCAAATAAAGGCATCTTGCACTAATTCATTGGCCTTGAAATTTGATGTTGAATTTTGTTGCCATCTATTATCGTTGTTACGGCCATGTTACATCCAAATAAAGGCATCTTGCACTATCAATGGCCTTGAAATTTGATGTTGAATTTTGTTGCCATCTATTATCGTTGTTACGGCCATGTTACATCCAAATGAAGCCATTTTGCACTATTTCAATGGCCTTGATATTTGATGTTGAGTATGTTGCCATCTATTATCGTTGTTACGGCCATGTTGCATCCAAATGAAGCCATCTTGCACTATTTGAATGGCCTTGAAATTTGATGTTGAATTTTGTTGCCATCTATTATCGTTGTTAACGTACTTAACAACATGCCCGTCATGGGTTCAAGCCCCGAATAGACCGTGCTCCCATACGTAGGACTGACTATCCTGCTATGGTAACAATAAGTCACTGAAAGCCAAGCTCACTTCACTAGTGGGTACTTGGCAGGCCCTTGACCGACAGTGGTTGTTGTGCCAAAGCGTGAAAAAAAAATTATCGTTGTTACGGCCATGTTACATCCAAATAAAGGCATCTTGCGCTAATTCATTGGCCTTGAAATTTGATGTTGAATTTTGTTGCCATCTATTATCGTTGTTACGGCCATGTTTCATCCAAATAAAGGCATCTTGCACTATTTGAATGGCCTTGAAATTTTATGTTGAATTTTGTTGCCATCTATTATCGTTGTTAACGTACTTAACAACATGCCCGTCATGGGTTCAAGCCCTAAATAGACCGTGCTCCCATACGTAGGACTGACTATCCTGTTATGGTAACAATAAGTCACTGAAAGCCTAGCTCACTTCACTAGTGGGTACTTGGCAGGCCCTTGACCGACAGTGGTTGTTGTGCCAAAGAAAAAAAAATTATCGTTGTTACGGCCATGTTTCATCCAAATGAAGCCATCTTGCACTATTTGAATGGCCTTGAAATTTGATGTTGAATTTTGTTGCCATCTATTATCGTTGTTACGGCCATGTTTCATCCAAATGAAGCCATATTGCACTTTTTGAATGGACTTGAAATTTGATGTTGAGTTGTTTTGCCATCTATTATCGTTGTTACGACCATTTTTCATCCAAATGAAGCCATATTGCACTATTTGAATGGCCTTGAAATTTGATGTTGAGTTTTTTTGCCATCTATTATCGTTGTTACGGCCATGTTTCATCCAAATGAAGCCATCTTGCACTATTTGAATGGCCTTGAAATTTGATGTTGAATTTTGTTGCCATCTCTTATCGTTGTTAACGTACTTAACAACATGCCCGTCATGGGTTCAAGCCCTAAATAGACCGTGCTCCCATACGTAGGACTGACTATCCTGTTATGGTAACAATAAGTCACTGAAAGCCTAGCTCACTTCACTAGTGGGTACTTGGCAGGCCCTTGACCGACAGTGGTTGTTGTGCCAAAGAAAAAAAAATTATCGTTGTTACGGCCATGTTACATCCAAATAAAGGCATCTTGCACTAATTCATTGGCCTTGAAATTTGATGTTGAATTTTGTTGCCATCTATTATCGTTGTTACGGCCATGTTTCATCCAAATGAAGCCATTTTGCACTATTTGAATGTCTTTGAAATTTGATGTTGAGTTTTTTTGCCATCTATTATCGTTGTTACGGCCATGTTTCATCCAAATGAAGCCATCTTGCACTATTTGAATGGCCTTGAAATTTGATGTTGAATTTTGTTGCCATCTATTATCGTTGTTACGGCCATGTTTCATCCAAATGAAGCCATATTGCACTTTTTGAATGGACTTGAAATTTGATGTTGAGTTGTTTTGCCATCTATTATTGTTGTTGCGGCCATGTTTCATCCAAATGAAGCCATCTTGCACTACTTCAATGTGCTTGAAATTTGATGTTGAGTTTTTTTGCCCTCTATTATCGTTGTTACGGCCATGTTTCATCCAAATGAAGCCATCTTGCACTATTTGAATGGCCTTGAAATTTGATGTTGAATTTTGTTGCCATCTATTATCGTTGTTACGGCCATGTTTCATCCAAATGAAGCCATATTGCACTATTTGAATGGCCTTGAAATTTGATATTGAGTTTTTTGCCATCTATTATCGTTGTTACGGCCATGTTTCTTCCAAATGAAGCCATCTTGTACTATTTGAATGGCCTTGAAATTTGATGTTGAATTTTGTTGCCATCTATTATCGTTGTTACGGCCATGTTTCATCCAAATGAAGCCATCTTGCACTATTTGAATGGCCTTGAAATTTGATGTTGAGTTTTTTTGCCATCTATTATCGTTGTTACGGCCATGTTTCATCCAAATAAAGGCATCTTTCACTATTTCAATGGCCATGAAATTTGATGTTGAATTTTGTTGCCATCTATTATCGTTGTTACGGCCATGTTCCATCCAAAAAAAGGCATCTTGCACTAATTCATTGGCCTTGAAATTTTATGTTGAATTTTGTTGCCATCTATTATCGTTGTTACGGCCATGTTACATCCAAAAAAAGGCATCTTGCACTATCAATGGCCTTGAAATTTGATGTTGAATTTTGTTGCCATCTATTATCGTTGTTACGGCCATGTTACATCCAAATAAAGCCATTTTGCACTATTTCAATGGCCTTGATATTTGATGTTGAGTTTGTTGCCATCTATTATCGTTGTTACGGCCATGTTGCATCCAAATGAAGCCATCTTGCACTATTTGAATGGCCTTGAAATTTGATGTTGAATTTTGTTGCCGTCTATTATCGTTGTTAACGTACTTAACAACATGCCCGTCATGGGTTCAAGCCCCGAATAGGCCGTGCTCCCATACGTAGGACTGACTATCCTGCTATGGTAACAATAAGTCACTGAAAGCCAAGCTCACTTCACTAGTGGGTACTTGGCAGGCCCTTGACCGACAGTGGTTGTTGTGCCAAAGAAAAAAAAAAATTATCGTTGTTACGGCCATGTTACATCCAAATAAAGGCATCTCGCACTAATTCATTGGCCTTGAAATTTGATGTTGAATTTTGTTGCCATCTATTATCGTTGTTACGGCTATGTTTCATCCAAATGAAGCCATCTTGCACTATTTGAATGGCCTTGAAATTTGATGTTGAATTTTGTTCCCATCTATTATCGTTGTTACGGCCATGTTTTATCCAAATGAAGGCATTTTGCACTATTTGAATGACATTGAAATTTGATGTTGAGATTGTTGCCATCTATTATCGTTGTTACGGCCATGTTTCATCCAAATGAAGCCATCTTGCACTATTTGAAAGGCCTTGAAATTTGATGTTGAGTTTTGTTGCCATCTATTATCGTTGTTACGGCCATGTTTCATCCAAATGAAACCATCTTGCACTATTTGAATGGCCTTTAAATTTGATGTTGAATTTTGTTGCCATCTATTATCGTTATTACGGCCATGTTTCATCCAAAAAAAGGCATCTTGGACTAATTCAATGGCCTTGAAATTTGATGTTGAATTTTGTTGCCATCTATTATCGTTGTGAACGTACTTAACAACATGCCCGTCATGGGTTCAAGCCCCGAATAGACCGTGCTCCCATACGTAGGACTGACTATCCTGCTATGGTAACAATAAGTCACTGAAAGCCAAGCTCACTTCACTAGTGGGAACTTGGCAGGCCCTTGACCGACAGTGGTTGTTGTGCCAAAGAAAAAAAAATTATCGTTGTTACGGCCATGTTACATCCAAATAAAGGCATCTTGCACTAATTCATTGGCCTTGAAATTTGATGTTGAATTTTGTTGCCATCTATTATCGTTGTTACGGCCATGTTTCATCCAAATAAAGGCATCTTGCACTATTTGAATGGCCTTGAAATTTGATGTTGAATTTTGTTGCCATCTATTATTGTTGTTACGGCCATGTTACATTAAAATGAAGCCATTTTGCACTATTTCAATGACCTTGAAATTTGATGTTGAGTTTGTTGCCATCTATTATCGTTGTTACGGCCATGTTTCATCCAAATGAAGCCATCTTGCACTATTTGAATGGCCTTGAAATTTGATGTTGAATTTTGTTGCCATCTATTATCGTTGTTACGGCCATGTTTCATCCAAATGAAGCCATCTTGCACTATTTGAATGGCCTTGAAATTTGATGTTGAGTTTTTTGGCCATCTATTATCGTTGTTACGGCTATGTTTCATCCAAATGAAGCCATCTTGCACTATTTGAATGGCCTTGAAATTTGATGTTGAATGTTGTTGCCATCTATTATCGTTGTTACGACCATTTTTCATCCAAATGAAGCCATATTGCACAATTTGAATGAACTTGAAATTTGATGTTGAGTTTTTTTGCCATCTATTATCGTTGTTACGGCCATGTTTCATCCAAATAAAGGCATCTTTCACTATTTCAATGGCCATGAAATTTGATGTTGAATTTTGTTGCCATCTATTATCGTTGTTACGGCCATGTTACATCCAAATAAAGGCATCTTGCACGAATTCATTTTCCTTGAAATTTGATGTTGAATTTTGTTGCCATCTATTATCGTTGTTACGGCCATGTTACATCCAAAAAAAGGCATCTTGCACTATCAATGGCCTTGAAATTTGATGTTGAATTTTGTTGCCATCTATTATCGTTGTTACGGCCATGTTACATCCAAATGAAGCCATTTTGCACTATTTCAATGGCCTTGACATTTGATGTTGAGTTTGTTGCCATCTATTATCGTTGTTACGGCCATGTTGCATCCAAATGAATCCATCTTGCACTATTTGAATGGCCTTGAAATTTGATGTTGAATTTTGTTGCCATCTATTATCGTTGTTAACGTACTTAACAACATGCCCGTCATGGGTTCAAGCCCCGAATAGACCGTGCTCCCATACGTAGGACTGACTATCCTGCTATGGTAACAATAAGTCACTGAAAGCCAAGCTCACTTCACTAGTGGGTACTTGGCAGGCCCTTGACCGACAGTGGTTGTTGTGCCAAAGAAAAAAAAATTATCGTTGTTACGGCCATGTTACATCCAAATAAAGGCATCTCGCACTAATTCATTGGCCTTGAAATTTGATGTTGAATTTTGTTGCCATCTATTATCGTTGTTACGGCTATGTTTCATCCAAATGAAGCCATCTTGCACTATTTGAATGGCCTTGAAATTTGATGTTGAATTTTGTTCCCATCTATTATCGTTGTTACGGCCATGTTTTATCCAAATGAAGCAATTTTGCACTATTTGAATGGCATTGAAATTTGATGTTGAGATTGTTGCCATCTATTATCGTTGTTACGGCCATGTTTCATCCAAATGAAGCCATCTTGCACTATTTGAAAGGCCTTGAAATTTGATGTTGAGTTTTGTTGCCATCTATTATCGTTGTTACGGCCATGTTTCATCCAAATGAAACCATCTTGCACTATTTGAATGGCCTTGAAATTTGATGTTGAATTTTGTTGCCATCTATTATCGTTGTTACGGCCATGTTTCATCCAAATAAAGGCATCTTGCACTAATTCAATGGCCTTGAAATTTGATGTTGAATTTTGTTGCCATCTATTATCGTTGTGAACGTACTTAACAACATGCCCGTCATGGGTTCAAGCCCCGAATAGACCGTGCTCCCATACGTAGGACTGACTATCCTGTTATGGTAACAATAAGTCACTGAAAGCCAAGCTCACTTCACTAGTGGGTACTTGGCAGGCCCTTGACCGACAGTGGTTGTTGTGCCAAAGAAAAAAAAATTATCGTTGTTACGGCCATGTTACATCCAAATAAAGGCATCTTGCACTAATTCATTGGCCATGAAATTTGATGTTGAATTTTGTTGCCATCTATTATCGTTGTTACGGCCATGTTACATCCAAATAAAGGCATCTTGCACTAATTCATTTTCCTTGAAATTTGATGTTGAATTTTGTTGCCATCTATTATCGTTGTTACGGCCATGTTTCATCCAAATAAAGGCATCTTGCACTAATTCAATGGCCTTGAAATTTGATGTTGAATTTTGTTGCCATCTATTATCGTTGTGAACGTACTTAACAACATGCCCGTCATGGGTTCAAGCCCTAAATAGACCGTGCTCCCATACGTAGGACTGACTATCCTGCTATGGTAACAATAAGTCACTGAAAGCCAAGCTCACTTCACTAGTGGGAACTTGGCAGGCCCTTGACCGACAGTGGTTGTTGTGCCAAAGCGTGAAAAAAAAATTATCGTTGTTACGGCCATGTTACATCCAAATAAAGGCATCTTGCACTAATTCATTGGCCTTGAAATTTGATGTTGAATTTTGTTGCCATCTATTATCGTTGTTACGGCCATGTTTCATCCAAATAAAGGCATCTTGCACTATTTGAATGGCCTTGAAATTTGATGTTGAAGTTTGTTGCCATCTATTATCGTTGTTACGGCCATGTTTTATCCAAATGAAGCCTTTTGCACTATTTCAATGACCTTGAAATTTGATGTTGAGTTTGTTGCCATCTATTATCGTTGTTACGGCCATGTTTCATCCAAATGAAGCCATCTTGCACTATTTGAATGGCCTTGAAATTTTATGTTGAATTTTGTTGCCATCTATTA
This sequence comes from Anopheles gambiae, assembly GCF_943734735.2. Classification (NCBI taxonomy): domain Eukaryota; kingdom Metazoa; phylum Arthropoda; class Insecta; order Diptera; family Culicidae; genus Anopheles; species Anopheles gambiae. The sequence goes on from NW_026902715.1 coordinate 926,477, forward strand.
TCGTTGTTACGGCCATGTTTCATCCAAATGAAGCCATATTGCACTATTTGAATGGCCTTGAAATTTGATGTTGAGTTTTTTTGCCATCTATTATCGTTGTTACGGCCATGTTTCATCCAAATGAAGCCATCTTGCACTATTTGAATGGCCTTGAAATTTGATGTTGAGTTTTTTGGCCATCTATTATCGTTGTTACGGCCATGTTTCATCCAAATGAAGCCATCTTGCACTATTTGAATGGCCTTGAAATTTGATGTTGAATTTTGTTGCCATCTATTATCGTTGTTACGACCATTTTTCATCCAAATGAAGCCATATTGCACTATTTGAATGGCCTTGAAATTTGATGTTGAGTTTTTTTGCCATCTATTATCGTTGTTACGGCCATGTTTCATCCAAATGAAGCCATCTTGCACTATTTGAATGGCCTTGAAATTTGATGTTGAATTTTGTTGCCATCTATTATCGTTGTTAACGTACTTAACAACATGCCCGTCATGGGTTCAAGCCCTAAATAGACCGTGCTCCCATACGTAGGACTGACTATCCTGTTATGGTAACAATAAGTCACTGAAAGCCAAGCTCACTTCACTAGTGGGTACTTGGCAGGCCCTTGACCGACAGTGGTTGTTGTGCCAAAGAAAAAAAAATTATCGTTGTTACGGCCATGTTACATCCAAATAAAGGCATCTTGCACTAATTCATTGGCCTTGAAATTTGATGTTGAATTTTGTTGCCATCTATTATCGTTGGTACGGCCATGTTTCATCCAAATGAAGCCATTTTGCACTATTTGAATGTCTTTGAAATTTGATGTTGAGTTTTTTTGCCATCTATTATCGTTGTTACGGCCATGTTTCATCCAAATGAAGCCATCTTGCACTATTTGAATGGCCTTGAAATTTGATGTTGAAATTTGTTGCCATCTATTATCGTTGTTACGGCCATGTTTCATCCAAATGAAGCCATATTGCACTTTTTGAATGGACTTGAAATATGATGTTGAGTTGTTTTGCCATCTATTATTGTTGTTGCGGCCATGTTTCATCCAAATGAAGCCATCTTGCACTACTTCAATGTGCTTGAAATTTGATGTTGAGTTTTTTTGCCATCTATTATCGTTGTTACGGCCATGTTTCATCCAAATGAAGCCATCTTGCACTATTTGAATGGCCTTGAAATTTGATGTTGAATTTTGTTGCCATCTATTATCGTTGTTACGGCCATGTTTCATCCAAATGAAGCCATATTGCACTATTTGAATGGCCTTGAAATTTGATATTGAGTTTTTTGCCATCTATTATCGTTGTTACGGCCATGTTTCTTCCAAATGAAGCCATCTTGTACTATTTGAATGGCCTTGAAATTTGATGTTGAATTTTGTTGCCATCTATTATCGTTGTTACGGCCATGTTTCATCCAAATGAAGCCATCTTGCACTATTTGAATGGCCTTGAAATTTGATGTTGAGTTTTTTGGCCATCTATTATCGTTGTTACGGCCATGTTTCATCCAAATAAAGGCATCTTTCACTATTTCAATGGCCATGAAATTTGATGTTGAATTTTGTTGCCATCTATTATCGTTGTTACGGCCATGTTCCATCCAAAAAAAGGCATCTTGCACTAATTCATTGGCCTTGAAATTTTATGTTGAATTTTGTTGCCATCTATTATCGTTGTTACGGCCATGTTACATCCAAAAAAAGGCATCTTGCACTATCAATGGCCTTGAAATTTGATGTTGAATTTTGTTGCCATCTATTATCGTTGTTACGGCCATGTTACATCCAAATGAAGCCATTTTGCACTATTTCAATGGCCTTGATATTTGATGTTGAATTTTGTTGCCATCTATTATCGTTGTTACGGCCATGTTGCATCCAAATGAAGCCATCTTGCACTATTTGAATGGCCTTGAAATTTGATGTTGAATTTTGTTGCTATCTATTATCGTTGTTAACGTACTTAACAACATGCCCGTCATGGGTTCAAGCCCCGAATAGACCGTGCTCCCATACGTAGGACTGACTATCCTGCTATGGTAACAATAAGTCACTGAAAGCCAAGCTCACTTCACTAGTGGGTACTTGGCAGGCCCTTGACCGACAGTGGTTGTTGTGCCAAAGAAAAAAAAATTATCGTTGTTACGGCCATGTTACATCCAAATAAAGGCATCTCGCACTAATTCATTGGCCTTGAAATTTGATGTTGAATTTTGTTGCCATCTATTATCGTTGTTACGGCTATGTTTCATCCAAATGAAGCCATCTTGCACTATTTGAATGGCCTTGAAATTTGATGTTGAATTTTGTTCCCATCTATTATCGTTGTTACGGCCATGTTTTATCCAAATGAAGCCATTTTGCACTATTTGAATGGCATTGAAATTTGATGTTGAGATTGTTGCCATCTATTATCGTTGTTACGGCCATGTTTCATCCAAATGAAGCCATCTTGCACTATTTGAATGGCCTTGAAATTTGATGTTGAAATTTGTTGCCATCTATTATCGTTGTTACGGCCATGTTTCATCCAAATAAAGGCATCTTGCACTAATTCAATGGCCTTGAAATTTGATGTTGAATTTTGTTGCCATCTATTATTGTTGTGAACGTACTTAACAACATGCCCGTCATGGGTTCAAGCCCCGAATAGACCGTGCTCCCATACGTAGGACTGACTATCCTGCTATGGTTACAATAAGTCACTGAAAGCCAAGCTCACTTCACTAGTGGGAACTTGGCAGGCCCTTGACCGACAGTGGTTGTTGTGCCAAAGAAAAAAAAAATATCGTTGTTACGGCCATGTTACATCCAAATAAAGGCATCTTGCACTAATTCATTGGCCTTGAAATTTGATGTTGAATTTTGTTGCCATCTATTATCGTTGTTACGGCCATGTTTCATCCAAAAAAAGGCATCTTGCACTATTTGAATGGCCTTGAAATTTGATGTTGAGTTTGTTGCCATCTATTATCGTTGTTACGGCCATGTTTCATCCAAATGAAGCCATCTTGCACTATTTGAATGGCCTTGAAATTTGATGTTGAATTTTGTTGCCATCTATTATTGTTGTTACGGCCATGTTACATCCAAATGAAGCCATTTTGCACTATTTCAATGACCTTGAAATTTGATGTTGAGTTTGTTGCCATCTATTATCGTTGTTACGGCCATGTTTCATCCAAATGAAGCCATCTTGCACTATTTGAATGGCCTTGAAATTTGATGTTGAATTTTGTTGCCATCTATTATCGTTGTTACGGCCATGTTTCATCCAAATGAAGCCATATTGCACTTTTTAAATGGACTTGAAATTTGATGTTGAGTTGTTTTGCCATCTATTATTGTTGTTGCGGCCATGTTTCATCCATATGAAGCTATCTTGCACTACTTCAATGTGCTTGAAATTTGATGTTGAGTTTTTTTTGCCATCTATTATCGTTGTTACGGCCATGTTTCATCCAAATGAAGCCATTTTGCACTATTTGAATGTCTTTGAAATTTGATGTTGAGTTTTTTTGCCATCTATTATCGTTGTTACGGCCATGTTTCATCCAAATGAAGCCATCTTGCACTATTTGAATGGCCTTGAAATTTGATGTTGAAATTTGTTGCCTTCTATTATCGTTGTTACGGCCATGTTTCATCCAAATGAAGCCATATTGCACTTTTTAAATGGACTTGAAATTTGATGTTGAGTTGTTTTGCCATCTATTATTGTTGTTGCGGCCATGTTTCATCCAAATGAAGCTATCTTGCACTACTTCAATGTGCTTGAAATTTGATGTTGAGTTTTTTTTTGCCATCTATTATCGTTGTTACGGCCATGTTTCATCCAAATGAAGCCATCTTGCACTATTTGAATGGCCTTGAAATTTGATGTTGAATTTTGTTGCCATCTATTATCGTTGTTACGGCCATGTTTCATCCAAATGAAGCCATATTGCACTATTAGAATGACCTTGAAATTTGATATTGAGTTTTTTTGCCATCTATTATCGTTGTTACGGCCATGTTTCTTCCAAATGAAGCCATCTTGTACTATTTGAATGGCCTTGAAATTTGATGTTGAATTTTGTTGCCATCTATTATCGTTGTTACGGCCATGTTTCATCCAAATGAAGCCATCTTGCACTATTTGAATGGCCTTGAAATTTGATGTTGAGTTTTTTTGCCATCTATTATCGTTGTTACGGCCATGTTTCATCCAAATAAAGGCATCTTTCACTATTTCAATGGCCATGAAATTTGATGTTGAATTTTGTTGCCACCTATTATCGTTGTTACGGCCATGTTTCATCCAAATAAAGGCATCTTGCACTAATTCATTGGCCTTGAAATTTGATGTTGAATTTTGTTGCCATCTATTATCGTTGTTACGGCCATGTTTCATCCAAATGAAGCCATCTTGCACTATTTGAAAGGCCTTGAAATTTGATGTTGAATTTTGTTGCCATCTATTATCATTGTTACGGCCATGTTTCATCCAAATGAAGCTATCTTGCACTATTTGAATGGCCTTGAAATTTGATGTTGAAATTTGTTGCCATCTATTATCGTTGTTACGGCCATGTTTCATCCAAATGAAGCCATCTTGCACTATTTGAATGGCCTTGAAATTTGATGTTGAATTTTGTTGCCATCTATTATCGTTGTTAACGTACTTAACAACATGCCCGTCATGGGTTCAAGCCCCGAATAGACCGTGCTCCCATACGTAGGACTGACTATCCTGCTATGGTAACAATAAGTCACTGAAAGCCAAGCTCACTTCACTAGTGGGTACTTGGCAGGCCCTTGACCGACAGTGGTTGTTGTGCCAAAGAAAAAAAAATTATCGTTGTTACGGCCATGTTACATCCAAATAAAGGCATCTTGCACTAATTCATTGGCCTTGAAATTTGATGTTGAATTTTGTTGCCATCTATTATCGTTGTTACGGCTATGTTTCATCCAAATGAAGCCATCTTGCACTATTTGAATGGCCTTGAAATTTGATGTTGAATTTTGTTCCCATCTATTATCGTTGTTACGGCCATGTTTTACCCAAATGAAGCCATTTTGCACTATTTGAATGGCATTGAAATTTGATGTTGAGATTGTTGCCATCTATTATCGTTGTTACGGCCATGTTGCATCCAAATGAAGCCATCTTGCACTATTTGAAAGGCCTTGAAATTTGATGTTGAGTTTTGTTGCCATCTATTATCGTTGTTACGGCCATGTTTCATCCAAATGAAACCATCTTGCACTATTTGAATGGCCTTGAAATTTGATGTTGAATTTTGTTGCCATCTATTATCGTTGTTACGGCCATGTTTCATCCAAATAAAGGCATCTTGCACTAATTCAATGGCCTTGAAATTTGATGTTGAATTTTGTTGCCATCTATTATCGTTTTGAACGTACTTAACAACATGCCCGTCATGGGTTCAAGCCCCGAATAGACCGTGCTCCCATACGTAGGACTGACTATCCTGCTATGGTAACAATAAGTCACTGAAAGCCAAGCTCACTTCACTAGTGGGAACTTGGCAGGCCCTTGACCGACAGTGGTTGTTGTGCCAAAGAAAAAAAAAATTATCGTTGTTACGGCCATGTTACATCCAAATAAAGGCATCTTGCACTAATTCATTGGCCTTGAAATTTGATGTTGAATTTTGTTGCCATCTATTATCGTTGTTACGGCCATGTTTCATCCAAATAAAGGCATCTTGCACTAATTCAATGGCCTTGAAATTTGATGTTGAATTTTGTTGCCATCTATTATCGTTGTTACGGCCATGTTTTATCCAAATGAAGCCATTTTGCACTATTTCAATGACCTTGAAATTTGATGTTGAGTTTGTTGCCATCTATTATCGTTGTTACGGCCATGTTTCATCCAAATGAAGCCATCTTGCACTATTTGAAAGGCCTTGAAATTTGATGTTGAGTTTTGTTGCCATCTATTATCGTTGTTACGGCCATGTTTCATCCAAATAAAGGCATCTTGCACTATTTCAATGACCTTGAAATTTGATGTTGAGTTTGTTGCCATCTATTATCGTTGTTACGGCCATGTTTCATCCAAATGAAGCCATCTTGCACTATTTGAATGGCCTTGAAATTTGATGTTGAATTTTGTTGCCATCTATTATCGTTGTTACGGCCATGTTTCATCCAAATAAAGGCATCTTGCACTATTTGAATGGCCTTGAAATTTGATGTTGAATTTTGTTGCCATCTATTATCGTTGTTAACGTACTTAACAACATGCCCGTCATGGGTTCAAGCCCCGAATAGACCGTGCTCCCATACGTAGGACTGACTATCCTGCTATGGTAACAGTAAGTCACTGAAAGCCAAGCTCACTTCACTAGTAAGAACTTGGCAGGCCCTTGACCGACAGTGGTTGTTGTGCCAAAGAAAAAAAAATTATCGTTGTTACGGCCATGTTACATCCAAATAAAGGCATCTTGCACTAATTCATTGGCCTTGAAATTTGATGTTGAATCTTGTTGCCATCTATTATCGTTGTTACGGCCATGTTACATCCAAAAAAAGGCATCTTGCACTATCAATGGCCTTGAAATTTGATGTTGAATTTTGTTGCCATCTATTATCGTTGTTACGGCCATGTTACATCCAAATGAAGCCATTTTGCACTATTTGAATGGCCTTGATATTTGATGTTGAGTTTGTTGCCATCTATTATCGTTGTTACGGCCATGTTGCATCCAAATGAAGCCATCTTGCACTATTTGAAAGGCCTTGAAATTTGATGTTGAGTTTTGTTGCCATCTATTATCGTTGTTACGGCCATGTTTCATCCAAATGAAACCATCTTGCACTATTTGAATGGCCTTGAAATTTGATGTTGAATTTTGTTGCCATCTATTATCGTTGTTACGGCCATGTTTCATCCAAATGAAGCCATCTTGCACTATTTGAATGGCCTTGAAATTTGATGTTGAATTTTGTTGCCATCTATTATCGTTGTTACGGCCATGTTTCATCCAAATAAAGGCATCTTGCACTATTTGAATGGCCTTGAAATTTGATGTTGAATTTTGTTGCCATCTATTATCGTTGTTAACGTACTTAACAACATGCCCGTCATGGGTTCAAGCCCCGAATAGACCGTGCTCCCATACGTAGGACTGACTATCCTGCTATGGTAACAGTAAGTCACTGAAAGCCAAGCTCACTTCACTAGTAAGAACTTGGCAGGCCCTTGACCGACAGTGGTTGTTGTGCCAAAGAAAAAAAAATTATCGTTGTTACGGCCATGTTACATCCAAATAAAGGCATCTTGCACTAATTCATTGGCCTTGAAATTTGATGTTGAATCTTGTTGCCATCTATTATCGTTGTTACGGCCATGTTACATCCAAAAAAAGGCATCTTGCACTATCAATGGCCTTGAAATTTGATGTTGAATTTTGTTGCCATCTATTATCGTTGTTACGGCCATGTTACATCCAAATGAAGCCATTTTCCACTATTTGAATGGCCTTGATATTTGATGTTGAGTTTGTTGCCATCTATTATCGTTGTTACGGCCATGTTGCATCCAAATGAAGCCATCTTGCACTATTTGAAAGGCCTTGAAATTTGATGTTGAGTTTTGTTGCCATCTATTATCGTTGTTACGGCCATGTTTCATCCAAATGAAACCATCTTGCACTATTTGAATGGCCTTGAAATTTGATGTTGAATTTTGTTGCCATCTATTATCGTTGTTACGGCCATGTTTCATCCAAATAAAGGCATCTTGCACTAATTCAGTGGCCTTGAAATTTGATGTTGAATTTTGTTGCCATCTATTATCGTTGTTACGGCCATGTTTCATCCAAATGAAGCCATCTTGCACTATTTGAATGGCCTTGAAATTTGATGTTGAATTTTGTTGCCATCTATTATCGTTGTTACGGCCATGTTTCATCCAAATAAAGCCATCTTGCACTATTTGAATGGCCTTGAAATTTGATGTTGAATTTTGTTGCCATCTATTATCGTTGTTACGGCCATGTTTTATCCAAATAAAGCCATTTTGCACTATTTCAATGACCTTGAAATTTGATGTTGAATTTTGTTGCCATCTATTATCGTTGTTACGGCCATGTTTCATCCAAATGAAGCCATCTTGCACTATTTGAATGGCCTTGAAATTTGATGTTGAATTTTGTTGCCATCTATTATCGTTGTTACGGCCATGTTTCATCCAAATGAAGCCATCTTGCACTATTTGAATGGACTTGAAATTTGATGTTGAGTTTTTTTGCCATCTATTATCGTTGTTACGGCCATGTTTCATCCAAATGAAGCCATCTTGCACTATTTGAATGGCCTTGAAATTTGATGTTGAGTTTTTTGGCCATCTATTATCGTTGTTACGGCCATGTTTCATCCAAATAAAGCCATCTTGCACTATTTGAATGGCCTTGAAATTTGATGTTGAATTTTGTTGCCATCTATTATCGTTGTTACGACCATTTTTCATCCAAATGAAGCCATATTGCACTATTTGAATGGCCTTGAAATTTGATGTTGAGTTTTTTTGCCATCTATTATCGTTGTTACGGCCATGTTTCATCCAAATTAAGCCATCTTGCACTATTTGAATGGCCTTGAAATTTGATGTTGAATTTTGTTGCCATCTATTATCGTTGTTAACGTACTTAACAACATGCCCGTCATGGGTTCAAGCCCCAAATAGACCGTGCTCCCATACGTAGGACTGACTATCCTGTTATGGTAACAATAAGTCACTGAAAGCCAAGCTCACTTCACTAGTGGGTACTTGGCAGGCCCTTGACCGACAGTGGTTGTTGTGCCAAAGAAAAAAAAATTTTCGTTGTTACGGCCATGTTACATCCAAATAAAGGCATCTTGCACTAATTCATTGGCCTTGAAATTTGATGTTGAATTTTGTTGCCATCTATTATCGTTGTTACGGCCATGTTTCATCCAAATGAAGCCATTTTGCACTATTTGAATGTCTTTGAAATTTGATGTTGAGTTTTTTTGCCATCTATTATCGTTGTTACGGCCATGTTTCATCCAAAAAAAGGCATCTTGCTCTATCAATGGCCTTGAAATTTGATGTTGAATTTTGTTGCCATCTATTATCGTTGTTACGGCCATGTTACATCCAAATGAAGCCATTTTGCACTATTTCAATGGCCTTGATATTTGATGTTGAGTTTGTTGCCATCTATTATCGTTGTTACGGCCATGTTGCATCCAAATGAAGCCATCTTGCACTATTTGAATGGCCTTGAAATTTGATGTTGAATTTTGTTGCCATCTATTATCGTTGTTAACGTACTTAACAACATGCCCGTCATGGGTTCAAGCCCCGAATAGACCGTGCTCCCATACGTAGGACTGACTATCCTGCTATGGTAACAATAAGTCACTGAAAGCCAAGCTCACTTCACTAGTAAGAACTTGGCAGGCCCTTGACCGACAGTGGTTGTTGTGCCAAAGAAAAAAAAAATTATCGTTGTTACGGCCATGTTACATCCAAATAAAGGCATCTTGCACTAATTCATTGGCCTTGAAATTTGATGTTGAATCTTGTTGCCATCTATTATCGTTGTTACGGCCATGTTACATCCAAAAAAAGGCATCTTGCACTATCAATGGCCTTGAAATTTGATGTTGAATTTTGTTGCCATCTATTATCGTTGTTACGGCCATGTTACATCCAAATGAAGCCATTTTGCACTATTTCAATGGCCTTGATATTTGATGTTGAGTTTGTTGCCATCTATTATCGTTGTTACGGCCATGTTGCATCCAAATGAAGCCATCTTGCACTATTTGAATGGCCTTGAAATTTGATGTTGAGTTTTGTTGCCATCTATTATCGTTGTTAACGTACTTAACAACATGCCCGTCATGGGTTCAAGCCCCGAATAGACCGTGCTCCCATACGTAGGACTGACTATCCTGCTATGGTAACAATAAGTCACTGAAAGCCAAGCTCACTTCACTAGGGGGTACTTGGCAGGCCCTTGACCGACAGTGGTTGTTGTGCCAAAGAAAAAAAAATTATCGTTGTTACGGCCATGTTACATCCAAATAAAGGCATCTCGCAATAATTCATTGGCCTTGAAATTTGATGTTGAATTTTGTTGCCATCTATTATCGTTGTTACGGCTATGTTTCATCCAAATGAAGCCATCTTGCACTATTTGAATGGCCTTGAAATTTGATGTTGAATTTTGTTGCCATCTATTATCGTTGTTACGGCCATGTTTTACCCAAATGAAGCCATTTTGCACTATTTGAATGGCATTGAAATTTGATGTTGAGATTGTTGCCATCTATTATCGTTGTTACGGCCATGTTTCATCCAAATGAAGCCATCTTGCACTATTTGAATGGCCTTGAAATTTGATGTTGAGTTTTGTTGCCATCTATTATCGTTGTTACGGCCATGTTTCATCCAAATGAAACCATCTTGCACTATTTGAATGGCCTTGAAATTTGATGTTGAATTTTGTTGCCATCTATTATCGTTGTTACGGCCATGTTTCATCCAAATAAAGGCATCTTGCACTAATTCAATGGCCTTGAAATTTGATGTTGAATTTTGTTGCCATCTATTATCGTTGTTACAGCCATGTTTCATCCAAATGAAGCCATCTTGCACTATTTGAATGGCCTTGAAATTTGATGTTAATTTTTGTTGCCATCTATTATCGTTGTTACGGCCATGTTTCATCCAAATAAAGGCATCTTGCACTATTTGAATGGCCTTGAAATTTGATGTTGAATTTTGTTGCCATCTATTATCGTTGTTACGGCCATGTTTTATCCAAATAAAGCCATTTTGCACTATTTCAATGACCTTGAAATTTGATGTTGAGTTTGTTGCCATCTATTATCGTTGTTACGGCCATGTTTCATCCAAAAAAAGGCATCTCGCACTATTTGAATGGCCTTGAAATTTGATGTTGAATTTTGTTGCCATCTATTATCGTTGTTACGGCCATGTTTCATCCAAATGAAGCCATCTTGCACTATTTGAATGGACTTGAAATTTGATGTTGAGTTTTTTTGCCATCTATTATCGTTGTTACGGCCATGTTTCATCCAAATGAAGCCATCTTGTACTATTTGAATGGCCTTGAAATTTGATGTTGAGTTTTTTGGCCATCTATTATCGTTGTTACGGCCATGTTTCATCCAAATGAAGCCATCTTGCACTATTTGAATGGCCTTGAAATTTGATGTTGAATTTTGTTGCCATCTATTATCGTTGTTACGACCATTTTTCATCCAAATGAAGCCATATTGCACTATTTGAATGGCCTTGAAATTTGATGTTGAGTTTTTTTGCCATCTATTATCGTTGTTACGGCCATGTTTCATCCAAATTAAGCCATCTTGCACTATTTGAATGGCCTTGAAATTTGATGTTGAATTTTGTTGCCATCTATTATCGTTGTTAACGTACTTAACAACATGCCCGCCATGGGTTCAAGCCCTAAATAGACCGTGCTCCCATACGTAGGACTGACTATCCTGTTATGGTAACAATAAGTCACTGAAAGCCAAGCTCACTTCACTAGTGGGTACTTGGCAGGCCCTTGACCGACAGTGGTTGTTGTGCCAAAGAAAAAAAAATTATCGTTGTTACGGCCATGTTACATCCAAATAAAGGCATCTTGCACTAATTCATTGGCCTTGAAATTTGATGTTGAATTTTGTTGCCATCTATTATCGTTGTTACGGCCATGTTTCATCCAAATGAAGCCATTTTGCACTATTTGAATGTCTTTGAAATTTGATGTTGAGTTTTTTTGCCATCTATTATCGTTGTTACGGCCATGTTTCATCCAAAAAAAGGCATCTCGCACTAAGTCATTGGCCTTGAAATTTGATGTTGAATTTTGTTGCCATCTATTATCGTTGTTACGGCCATGTTACATCCAAAAAAAGGCATCTTGCACTATCAATGGGCTTGAAATTTGATGTTGAATTTTGTTGCCATCTATTATCGTTGTTACGGCCATGTTACATCCAAATGAAGCCATTTTGCACTATTTCAATGGCCTTGATATTTGATGTTGAGTTTGTTGCCATCTATTATCGTTGTTACGGCCATGTTTCATCCAAATTAAGCCATCTTGCACTATTTGAATGGCCTTGAAATTTGATGTTGAATTTTGTTGCCATCTATTATCGTTGTTAACGTACTTAACAACATGCCCGTCATGGGTTCAAGCCCCGAATAGACCGTGCTCCCATACGTAGGACTGACTATCCTGCTATGGTAACAATAAGTCACTGAAAGCCAAGCTCACTTCACTAGTGGGTACTTGGCAGGCCCTTGACCGACAGTGGTTGTTGTGCCAAAGAAAAAAAAAATTATCGTTGTTACGGCCATGTTACATCCAAATAAAGGCATCTCGCACTAATTCATTGGCCTTGAAATTTGATGTTGAATTTTGTTGCCATCTATTATCGTTGTTACGGCCATGTTTCATCCAAATGAAGCCATCTTGCACTATTTGAATGGCCTTGAAATTTGATGTTGAGATTGTTGCCATCTATTATCGTTGTTACGGCCATGTTTCATCCAAATCAAGCCATCTTGCACTATTTGAAAGGCCTTGAAATTTGATGTTGAGTTTTGTTGCCATCTATTATCGTTGTTACGGCCATGTTTCATCCAAATGAAACCATCTTGCACTATTTGAATGGCCTTGAAATTTGATGTTGAATTTTGTTGCCATCTATTATCGTTGTTACGGCCATGTTTCATCCAAATAAAGGCATCTTGCACTAATTCAATGGCCTTGAAATTTGATGTTGAATTTTGTTGCCATCTATTATCGTTGTTACGGCTATGTTTCATCCAAATGAAGCCATCTTGCACTATTTGAATGGCCTTGAAATTTGATGTTGAATTTTGTTGCCATCTATTATCGTTGTTACGGCCATGTTTCATCCAAATAAAGGCATCTTGCACTATTTGAATGGCCTTGAAATTTGATGTTGAATTTTGTTGCCATCTATTATCGTTGTTACGGCCATGTTTTATCCAAATAAAGCCATTTTGCACTATGTCAGTGACCTTGAAATTTGATGTTGAGTTTGTTGCCATCTATTATCGTTGTTACGGCCATGTTTCATCCAAAAAAAGGCATCTCGCACTATTTGAATGGCCTTGAAATTTGATGTTGAATTTTGTTGCCATCTATTATCGTTGTTACGGCCATGTTTCATCCAAATGAAGCCATCTTGCACTATTTGAATGGACTTGAAATTTGATGTTGAGTTTTTTTGCCATCTATTATCGTTGTTACGGCCATGTTTCATCCAAATGAAGCCATCTTGCACTATTTGAATGGCCTTGAAATTTGATGTTGAGTTTTTTGGCCATCTATTATCGTTGTTACGGCCATGTTTCATCCAAATGAAGCCATCTTGCACTATTTGAATGGCCTTGAAATTTGATGTTGAGATTGTTGCCATCTATTATCGTTGTTACGGCCATGTTTCATCCAAATGAAGCCATCTTGCACTATTTGAAAGGCCTTGAAATTTGATGTTGAGTTTTGTTGCCATCTATTATCGTTGTTACGGCCATGTTTCATCCAAATGAAACCATCTTGCACTATTTGAATGGCCTTGAAATTTGATGTTGAATTTTGTTGCCATCTATTATCGTTGTTACGGCCATGTTTCATCCAAATAAAGGCATCTTGCACTAATTCAATGGCCTTGAAATTTGATGTTGAATTTTGTTGCCATCTATTATCTTTGTTACGGCTATGTTTCATCCAAATAAAGGCATCTTGCACTATTTGAATGGCCTTGAAATTTGATGTTGAATTTTGTTGCCATCTATTATCGTTGTTACGGCCATGTTTTATCCAAATAAAGCCATTTTGCACTATGTCAGTGACCTTGAAATTTGATGTTGAGTTTGTTGCCATCTATTATCGTTGTTACGGCCATGTTTCATCCAAAAAAAGGCATCTCGCACTATTTGAATGGCCTTGAAATTTGATGTTGAATTTTGTTGCCATCTATTATCGTTGTTACGGCCATGTTTCATCCAAATGAAGCCATCTTGCACTATTTGAATGGACTTGAAATTTGATGTTGAGTTTTTTTGCCATCTATTATCGTTGTTACGGCCATGTTTCATCCAAATGAAGCCATCTTGCACTATTTGAATGGCCTTGAAATTTGATGTTGAGTTTTTTGGCCATCTATTATCGTTGTTACGGCCATGTTTCATCCAAATAAAGCCATCTTGCACTATTTGAATGGCCTTGAAATTTGATTTTGAATTTTGTTGCCATCTATTATCGTTGTTACGACCATTTTTCATCCAAATGAAGCCATATTGCACTATTTGAATGGCCTTGAAATTTGATGTTGAGTTTTTTTGCCATCTATTATCGTTGTTACGGCCATGTTTCATCCAAATTAAGCCATCTTGCACTATTTGAATGGCCTTGAAATTTGATGTTGAATTTTGTTGCCATCTATTATCGTTGTTAACGTACTTAATGGGTTCAAGCCCCAAATAGACCGTGCTCCCATACGTAGGACTGACTATCCTGTTATGGTAACAATAAGTCACTGAAAGCCAAGCTCACTTCACTAGTGGGTACTTGGCAGGCCCTTGACCGACAGTGGTTGTTGTGCCAAAGAAAAAAAAATTATCGTTGTTACGGCCATGTTACATCCAAATAAAGGCATCTTGCACTAATTCATTGGCCTTGAAATTTGATGTTGAATTTTGTTGCCATCTATTATCGTTGTTACGGCCATGTTTCATCCAAATGAAGCCATTTTGCACTATTTGAATGTCTTTGAAATTTGATGTTGAGTTTTTTTGCCATCTATTATCGTTGTTACGGCCATGTTTCATCCAAAAAAAGGCATCTTGCTCTATCAATGGCCTTGAAATTTGATGTTGAATTTTGTTGCCATCTATTATCGTTGTTACGGCCATGTTACATCCAAATGAAGCCATTTTGCACTATTTCAATGGCCTTGATATTTGATGTTGAGTTTGTTGCCATCTATTATCGTTGTTACGGCCATGTTGCATCCAAATGAAGCCATCTTGCACTATTTGAATGGCCTTGAAATTTGATGTTGAATTTTGTTGCCATCTATTATCGTTGTTAACGTACTTAACAACATGCCCGTCATGGGTTCAAGCCCCGAATAGACCGTGCTCCCATACGTAGGACTGACTATCCTGCTATGGTAACAATAAGTCACTGAAAGCCAAGCTCACTTCACTAGTAAGAACTTGGCAGGCCCTTGACCGACAGTGGTTGTTGTGCCAAAGAAAAAAAAAATTATCGTTGTTACGGCCATGTTACATCCAAATAAAGGCATCTTGCACTAATTCATTGGCCTTGAAATTTGATGTTGAATCTTGTTGCCATCTATTATCGTTGTTACGGCCATGTTACATCCAAAAAAAGGCATCTTGCACTATCAATGGCCTTGAAATTTGATGTTGAATTTTGTTGCCATCTATTATCGTTGTTACGGCCATGTTACATCCAAATGAAGCCATTTTGCACTATTTCAATGGCCTTGATATTTGATGTTGAGTTTGTTGCCATCTATTATCGTTGTTACGGCCATGTTGCATCCAAATGAAGCCATCTTGCACTATTTGAATGGCCTTGAAATTTGATGTTGAGTTTTGTTGCCATCTATTATCGTTGTTAACGTACTTAACAACATGCCCGTCATGGGTTCAAGCCCCGAATAGACCGTGCTCCCATACGTAGGACTGACTATCCTGCTATGGTAACAATAAGTCACTGAAAGCCAAGCTCACTTCACTAGGGGGTACTTGGCAGGCCCTTGACCGACAGTGGTTGTTGTGCCAAAGAAAAAAAAATTATCGTTGTTACGGCCATGTTACATCCAAATAAAGGCATCTCGCACTAATTCATTGGCCTTGAAATTTGATGTTGAATTTTGTTGCCATCTATTATCGTTGTTACGGCTATGTTTCATCCAAATGAAGCCATCTTGCACTATTTGAATGGCCTTGAAATTTGATGTTGAATTTTGTTGCCATCTATTATCGTTGTTACGGCCATGTTTTACCCAAATGAAGCCATTTTGCACTATTTGAATGGCATTGAAATTTGATGTTGAGATTGTTGCCATCTATTATCGTTGTTACGGCCATGTTTCATCCAAATGAAGCCATCTTGCACTATTTGAATGGCCTTGAAATTTGATGTTGAGTTTTGTTGCCATCTATTATCGTTGTTACGGCCATGTTTCATCCAAATGAAACCATCTTGCACTATTTGAATGGCCTTGAAATTTGATGTTGAATTTTGTTGCCATCTATAATCGTTGTTACGGCCATGTTTCATCCAAATAAAGGCATCTTGCACTGATTCAATGGCCTTGAAATTTGATGTTGAATTTTGTTGCCATCTATTATCGTTGTTACAGCCATGTTTCATCCAAATGAAGCCATCTTGCACTATTTGAATGGCCTTGAAATTTGATGTTAATTTTTGTTGCCATCTATTATCGTGGCTACGGCCATGTTTTATCCAAATAAAGGCATCTTGCACTATTTGAATGGCCTTGAAATTTGATGTTGAATTTTGTTGCCATCTATTATCGTTGTTACGGCCATGTTTTATCCAAATAAAGCCATTTTGCACTATTTCAATGACCTTGAAATTTGATGTTGAGTTTGTTGCCATCTATTATCGTTGTTACGGCCATGTTTCATCCAAAAAAAGGCATCTCGCACTATTTGAATGGCCTTGAAATTCGATGTTGAATTTTGTTGCCATCTATTATCGTTGTTACGGCCATGTTTCATCCAAATGAAGCCATCTTGCACTATTTGAATGGACTTGAAATTTGATGTTGAGTTTTTTTGCCATCTATTATCGTTGTTACGGCCATGTTTCATCCAAATGAAGCCATCTTGCACTATTTGAATGGCCTTGAAATTTGATGTTGAGTTTTTTGGCCATCTATTATCGTTAATACGGCCATGTTTCATCCAAATGAAGCCATCTTGCACTATTTGAATGGCCTTGAAATTTGATGTTGAATTTTGTTGCCATCTATTATCGTTGTTACGACCATTTTTCATCCAAATGAAGCCATATTGCACTATTTGAATGGCCTTGAAATTTGATGTTGAGTTTTTTTGCCATCTATTATCGTTGTTACGGCCATGTTTCATCCAAATTAAGCCATCTTGCACTATTTGAATGGCCTTGAAATTTGATGTTGAATTTTGTTGCCATCTATTATCGTTGTTAACGTACTTAACAACATGCCCGCCATGGGTTCAAGCCCTAAATAGACCGTGCTCCCATACGTAGGACTGACTATCCTGTTATGGTAACAATAAGTCACTGAAAGCCAAGCTCACTTCACTAGTGGGTACTTGGCAGGCCCTTGACCGACAGTGGTTGTTGTGCCAAAGAAAAAAAAATTATCGTTGTTACGGCCATGTTACATCCAAATAAAGGCATCTTGCACTAATTCATTGGCCTTGAAATTTGATGTTGAATTTTGTTGCCATCTATTATCGTTGTTACGGCCATGTTTCATCCAAATGAAGCCATTTTGCACTATTTGAATGTCTTTGAAATTTGATGTTGAGTTTTTTTGCCATCTATTATCGTTGTTACGGCCATGTTTCATCCAAAAAAAGGCATCTCGCACTAAGTCATTGGCCTTGAAATTTGATGTTGAATTTTGTTGCCATCTATTATCGTTGTTACGGCCATGTTACATCCAAAAAAAGGCATCTTGCACTATCAATGGCCTTGAAATTTGATGTTGAATTTTGTTGCCATCTATTATCGTTGTTACGGCCATGTTACATCCAAATGAAGCCATTTTGCACTATTTCAATGGCCTTGATATTTGATGTTGAGTTTGTTGCCATCTATTATCGTTGTTACGGCCATGTTTCATCCAAATTAAGCCATCTTGCACTATTTGAATGGCCTTGAAATTTGATGTTGAATTTTGTTGCCATCTATTATCGTTGTTAACGTACTTAACAACATGCCCGTCATGGGTTCAAGCCCCGAATAGACCGTGCTCCCATACGTAGGACTGACTATCCTGCTATGGTAACAATAAGTCACTGAAAGCCAAGCTCACTTCACTAGTGGGTACTTGGCAGGCCCTTGACCGACAGTGGTTGTTGTGCCAAAGAAAAAAAAAATTATCGTTGTTACGGCCATGTTACATCCAAATAAAGGCATCTCGCACTAATTCATTGGCCTTGAAATTTGATGTTGAATTTTGTTGCCATCTATTATCGTTGTTACGGCTATGTTTCATCCAAATGAAGCCATCTTGCACTATTTGAATGGCCTTGAAATTTGATGTTGAGATTGTTGCCATCTATTATCGTTGTTACGGCCATGTTTCATCCAAATCAAGCCATCTTGCACTATTTGAAAGGCCTTGAAATTTGATGTTGAGTTTTGTTGCCATCTATTATCGTTGTTACGGCCATGTTTCATCCAAATGAAACCATCTTGCACTATTTGAATGGCCTTGAAATTTGATGTTGAATTTTGTTGCCATCTATTATCGTTGTTACGGCCATGTTTCAACCAAATAAAGGCATCTTGCACTAATTCAATGTCCTTGAAATTTGATGTTGAGTTTTTTTGCCATCTATTATCGTTGTTACGGCTATGTTTCATCCAAATGAAGCCATCTTGCACTATTTGAATGGCCTTGAAATTTGATGTTGAATTTTGTTGCCATCTATTATCGTTGTTACGGCCATGTTTCATCCAAATAAAGGCATCTTGCACTATTTGAATGGCCTTGAAATTTGATGTTGAATTTTGTTGCCATCTATTATCGTTGTTACGGCCATGTTTTATCCAAATAAAGCCATTTTGCACTATGTCAGTGACCTTGAAATTTGATGTTGAGTTTGTTGCCATCTATTATCGTTGTTACGGCCATGTTTCATCCAAAAAAAGGCATCTCGCACTATTTGAATGGCCTTGAAATTTGATGTTGAATTTTGTTGCCATCTATTATCGTTGTTACGGCCATGTTTCATCCAAATGAAGCCATCTTGCACTATTTGAATGGACTTGAAATTTGATGTTGAGTTTTTTTGCCATCTATTATCGTTGTTACGGCCATGTTTCATCCAAATGAAGCCATCTTGCACTATTTGAATGGCCTTGAAATTTGATGTTGAGTTTTTTGGCCATCTATTATCGTTGTTACGGCCATGTTTCATCCAAATGAAGCCATCTTGCACTATTTGAATGGCCTTGAAATTTGATGTTGAGATTGTTGCCATCTATTATCGTTGTTACGGCCATGTTTCATCCAAATGAAGCCATCTTGCACTATTTGAAAGGCCTTGAAATTTGATGTTGAGTTTTGTTGCCATCTATTATCGTTGTTACGGCCATGTTTCATCCAAATGAAACCATCTTGCACTATTTGAATGGCCTTGAAATTTGATGTTGAATTTTGTTGCCATCTATTATCGTTGTTACGGCCATGTTTCATCCAAATAAAGGCATCTTGCACTAATTCAATGGTTTTGAAATTTGATGTTGAATTTTGTTGCCATCTATTATCTTTGTTACGGCTATGTTTCATCCAAATAAAGGCATCTTGCACTATTTGAATGGCCTTGAAATTTGATGTTGAATTTTGTTGCCATCTATTATCGTTGTTACGGCCATGTTTTATCTAAATAAAGCCATTTTGCACTATGTCAGTGACCTTGAAATTTGATGTTGAGTTTGTTGCCATCTATTATCGTTGTTACGGCCATGTTTCATCCAAAAAAAGGCATCTCGCACTATTTGAATGGCCTTGAAATTTGATGTTGAATTTTGTTGCCATCTATTATCGTTGTTACGGCCATGTTTCATCCAAATGAAGCCATCTTGCACTATTTGAATGGACTTGAAATTTGATGTTGAGTTTTTTTGCCATCTATTATCGTTGTTACGGCCATGTTTCATCCAAATGAAGCCATCTTGTACTATTTGAATGGCCTTGAAATTTGATGTTGAGTTTTTTGGCCATCTATTATCGTTGTTACGGCCATGTTTCATCCAAATGAAGCCATCTTGCACTATTTGAATGGCCTTGAAATTTGATGTTGAATTTTGTTGCCATCTATTATCGTTGTTACGACCATTTTTCATCCAAATGAAGCCATATTGCACTATTTGAATGGCCTTGAAATTTGATGTTGAGTTTTTTTGCCATCTATTATCGTTGTTACGGCCATGTTTCATCCAAATGAAGCCATCTTGCACTATTTGAATGGCCTTGAAATTTGATGTTGAATTTTGTTGCCATCTATTATCGTTGTTAACGTACTTAACAACATGCCCGTCATGGGTTCAAGCCCTAAATAGACCGTGCTCCCATACGTAGGACTGACTATCCTGTTATGGTAACAATAAGTCACTGAAAGCCAAGCTCACTTCACTAGTGGGTACTTGGCAGGCCCTTGACCGACAGTGGTTGTTGTGCCAAAGAAAAAAAAATTATCGTTGTTACGGCCATGTTACATCCAAATAAAGGCATCTTGCACTAATTCATTGGCCTTGAAATTTGATGTTGAATTTTGTTGCCATCTATTATCGTTGTTACGGCCATGTTTCATCCAAATGAAGCCATTTTGCACTTTTTGAATGTCTTTGAAATTTGATGTTGAGTTTTGTTGCCATCTATTATCGTTGTTACGGCCATGTTTCATCCAAAAAAAGGCATCTCGCACTAAGTCATTGGCCTTGAAATTTGATGTTGAATTTTGTTGCCATCTATTATCGTTGTTACGGCCATGTTACATCCAAAAAAAGGCATCTGTACAAGATGTGCCAAGATAGTGCATATCAATGGCCTTGAAATTTGATGTTGAATTTTGTTGCCATCTATTATCGTTGTTACGGCCATGTTTCATCCAAATGAAGCCATTTTGCACTATTTCAATGGCCTTGATATTTGATGTTGAGTTTGTTGCCATCTATTATCGTTGTTACGGCCATGTTGCATCCAAATGAAGCCATCTTGCACTATTTGAATGGCCTTGAAATTTGATGTTGAATTTTGTTGCCATCTATTATCGTTGTTACGGCCATGTTTCATCCAAATGAAACCATCTTGCACTATTTGAATGGCCTTGAAATTTGATGTTGAATTTTGTTCCCATCTATTATCGTTGTTACGGCCATGTTTCATCCAAATAAAGGCATCTTGCACTAATTCAATGGCCTTGAAATTTGATGTTGAATTTTGTTGCCATCTATTATCGTTGTGAACGTACTTAACAACATGCCCGTCATGGGTTCAAGCCCCGAATAGACCGTGCTCCCATACGTAGGACTGACTATCCTGCTATGGTAACAATAAGTCACTGAAAGCCAAGCTCACTTCACTAGTGGGAACTTGGCAGGCCCTTGACCGACAGTGGTTGTTGTGCCAAAGAAAAAAAAATTATCGTTGTTACGGCCATGTTTCATCCAAATGAAGCCATCTTGCACTATTTGAATGGCCTTGAGATTTGATGTTGAATTTTGTTGCCATCTATTATCGTTGTTACGGCCATGTTTCATCCAAATGAAGCCATCTTGCACTATTTGAATGGCCTTGAAATTTGATGTTGAATTTTGTTCCCATCTATTATCGTTGTTACGGCCATGTTTTATCCAAATGAAGCCATTTTGCACTATTTGAATGGCATTGAAATTTGATGTTGAGATTGTTGCCATCTATTATCGTTGTTACGGCCATGTTTCATCCAAATGAAGCCATCTTGCACTATTTGAAAGGCCTTGAAATTTGATGTTGAGTTTTGTTGCCATCTATTATCGTTGTTACGGCCATGTTTCATCCAAATGAAACCATCTTGCACTATTTGAATGGCCTTGAAATTTGATGTTGAATTTTGTTGCCATCTATTATCGTTGTTACGGCCATGTTTCATCCAAATAAAGGCATCTTGCACTAATTCAATGGCCTTGAAATTTGATGTTGAATTTTGTTGCCATCTATTATCGTTGTGAACGTACTTAACAACATGCCCGTCATGGGTTCAAGCCCCGAATAGACCGTGCTCCCATACGTAGGACTGACTATCCTGCTATGGTAACAATAAGTCACTGAAAGCCAAGCTCACTTCACTAGTGGGAACTTGGCAGGCCCTTGACCGACAGTGGTTGTTGTGCCAAAGAAAAAAAATTATCGTTGTTACGGCCATGTTACATCCAAATAAAGGCATCTTGCACTAATTCATTGGCCTTGAAATTTGATGTTGAATTTTGTTGCCATCTATTATCGTTGTTACGGCCATGTTACATCCAAAAAAAGGCATCTTGCACTATCAATGGCCTTGAAATTTGATGTTGCATTTTGTTGCCATCTATTATCGTTGTTACGGCCATGTTACATCCAAATGAAGCCATTTTGCACTATTTCAATGGCCTTGATATTTGATGTTGAATTTTGTTGCCATCTATTATCGTTGTTACGGCCATGTTTCATCCAAATAAAGGCATCTTGCACTAATTCAATGGCCTAGAAATTTGATGTTGAATTTTGTTGCCATCTATTATCGTTTTTACGGCCATGTTACATCCAAATAAAGGCATCTTGCACTAATTCATTGGCCTTGAATTTGATGTTGAATTTTGTTGCCATCTATTATCGTTGTTACGGCCATGTTTCATCCAAATGAAGCCATTTTGCACTATTTGAATGTCTTTGAAATTTGATGTTGAGTTTTTTTGCCATCTATTATCGTTGTTACGGCCATGTTTCATCCAAATTAAGCCATCTTGCACTAATTCAATTGCCTTGAAATTTGATGTTGAATTTTGTTGCCATCTATTATCGTTGTGAACGTACTTAACAACATGCCCGTCATGGGTTCAAGCCCCGAATAGACCGTGCTCCCATACGTAGGACTGACTATCCTGCTATGGTAACAATAAGTCACTGAAAGCCAAGCTCACTTCACCAGTGGGAACTTGGCAGGCCCTTGACCGACAGTGGTTGTTGTGCCAAAGAAAAAAAAATTATCGTTGTTACGACCATGTTACATCCAAATAAAGGCATCTTGCACTAATTCATTGGCCTTGAAATTTGATGTTGAATTTTGTTGCCATCTATTATCGTTGTTACGGCCATGTTACATCCAAAAAAAGGCATCTTGCACTATCAATGGCCTTGAAATTTGATGTTGAATTTTGTTGCCATCTATTATCGTTGTTACGGCCATGTTTCATCCAAATGAAACCATCTTGCACGATTTGAATGGCCTTGAAATTTGATGTTGAATTTTGTTGCCATCTATTATCGTTGTTACGGCCATGTTTCATCCAAATAAAGGCATCTTGAACTAATTCAATGGCCTTGAAATTTGATGTTGAATTTTGTTGCCATCTATTATCGTTGTGAACGTACTTAACAACATGCCCGTCATGGGTTCAAGCCCCGAATAGACCGTGCTCCCATACGTAGGACTGACTATCCTGCTATGGTAACAATAAGTCACTGAAAGCCAAGCTCACTTCACTAGTGGGAACTTGGCAGGCCCTTGACCGACAGTGGTTGTTGTGCCAAAGAAAAAAAATTATCGTTGTTACGGCCATGTTACATCCAAATAAAGGCATCTTGCACTAATTCATTGGCCTTGAAATTTGATGTTGAATTTTGTTGCCATCTATTATCGTTGTTACGGCCATGTTACATGCAAAAAAAGGCATCTTGCACTATCAATGACCTTGAAATTTGATGTTGCATTTTGTTGCCATCTATTATCGTTGTTACGGCCATGTTGCATCCAAATGAAGCCATCTTGCACTATTTGAATGACCTTGAAATTTGATGTTGAATTTTGTTGCCATCTATTATCGTTGTTAACGTACTTAACAACATGCCCGTCATGGGTTCAAGCCCCGAATAGACCGTGCTCCCATACGTAGGACTGACTATCCTGCTATGGTAACAATAAGTCACTGAAAGCCAAGCTCACTTCACTAGTGGGTACTTGGCAGGCCCTTGACCGACAGTGGTTGTTGTGCCAAAGAAAAAAAAAATTATTGTTGTTACGGCCATGTTACATCCAAATAAAGGCATCTCGCACTAATTCATTGGCCTTGAAATTTGATGTTGAATTTTGTTGCCATCTATTATCGTTGTTACGGCCATGTTTCATCCAAATGAAGCCATCTTGCACTATTTGAATGGCCTTGAAATTTGATGTTGAATTTTGTTCCCATCTATTATCGTTGTTACGGCCATGTTTTATCCAAATGAAGCCATTTTGCACTATTTGAATGGCATTGAAATTTGATGTTGAGATTGTTGCCATCTATTATCGTTGTTACGGCCATGTTTCATCCAAATGAAGCCATCTTGCACTATTTGAATGGCCTTGAAATTTGATGTTGAATTTTGTTGCCATCTATTATCGTTGTTACGGCCATGTTAGGCAGCGGTCTAATCTTGTTGCGCGCAACATTGTTGCTCGGCAACATATCGCTGAGGTGGTCTATGAATGTTGCTGGCAACATTTCGCTTTGACATTGTTTAGCGTAAAAAAAATTGCCAATTAACAGCTCAGAGTTTATTTTTTATTATTCACTTGTTGAATGAAGTGTTGAAAATTTTGTTTCTACACCAAAAAGTGTTTTATAAATGCTTAAAATCCAAATTTAGCGGATGTCAACAAAACGCACACTGCTGCTGTGTCATTTCATACACCCGATTACCATGGCCAAGGTAAATAGAAAATGTTGCCAGACAAAAAACAATTGGTTTGATTTTGGCCGGCAACAAAGTTGCGCTAGCTGTCAAAATCCATACATTTTGCCAGCAACAATGTTGCGCGCAACAAGATTAGACCATTGCCTTACATGCAAAAAAAGGCATCTTGCACTATCAATGACCTTGAAATTTGATGTTGCATTTTGTTGCCATTTATTATCGTTGTTACGGCCATGTTGCATCCAAATGAAGCCATCTTGCACTATTTGAATGACCTTGAAATTTGATGTTGAATTTTGTTGCCATCTATTATCGTTGTTAACGTACTTAACAACATGCCCGTCATGGGTTCAAGCCCCGAATAGACCGTGCTCCCATACGTAGGACTGACTATCCTGCTATGGTAACAATAAGTCACTGAAAGCCAAGCTCACTTCACTAGTGGGAACTTGGCAGGCCCTTGACCGACAGTGGTTGTTGTGCCAAAGAAAAAAAAATTATCGTTGTTACGGCCATGTTACATCCAAATGAAGCCATCTTGCACTATTTGAAAGGCCTTGAAATTTGATGTTGAGATTGTTGCCATCTATTATCGTTGTTACGGCCATGTTTCATCCAAATGAAGCCATCTTGCACTATTTGAAAGGCCTTGAAATTTGATGTTGAGTTTTTTGGCCATCTATTATCGTTGTTACGGCCATGTTTCATCCAAATGAAGCCATCTTGCACTATTTGAATGGCCTTGAAATTTGATGTTGAGATTGTTGCCATCTATTATCGTTGTTACGGCCATGTTTCATCCAAATGAAGCCATCTTGCACTATTTGAAAGGCCTTGAAATTTGATGTTGAGTTTTGTTGCCATCTATTATCGTTGTTACGGCCATGTTTCATCCAAATGAAACCATCTTGCACTATTTGAATGGCCTTGAAATTTGATGTTGAATTTTGTTGCCATCTATTATCGTTGTTACGGCCATGTTTCATCCAAATAAAGGCATCTTGCACTAATTCAATGGTTTTGAAATTTGATGTTGAATTTTGTTGCCATCTATTATCTTTGTTACGGCTATGTTTCATCCAAATAAAGGCATCTTGCACTATTTGAATGGCCTTGAAATTTGATGTTGAATTTTGTTGCCATCTATTATCGTTGTTACGGCCATGTTTTATCTAAATAAAGCCATTTTGCACTATGTCAGTGACCTTGAAATTTGATGTTGAGTTTGTTGCCATCTATTATCGTTGTTACGGCCATGTTTCATCCAAAAAAAGGCATCTCGCACTATTTGAATGGCCTTGAAATTTGATGTTGAATTTTGTTGCCATCTATTATCGTTGTTACGGCCATGTTTCATCCAAATGAAGCCATCTTGCACTATTTGAATGGACTTGAAATTTGATGTTGAGTTTTTTTGCCATCTATTATCGTTGTTACGGCCATGTTTCATCCAAATGAAGCCATCTTGCACTATTTGAATGGCCTTGAAATTTGATGTTGAGTTTTTTGGCCATCTATTATCGTTGTTACGGCCATGTTTCATCCAAATGAAGCCATCTTGCACTATTTGAATGGCCTTGAAATTTGATGTTGAATTTTGTTGCCATCTATTATCGTTGTTACGACCATTTTTCATCCAAATGAAGCCATATTGCACTATTTGAATGGCCTTGAAATTTGATGTTGAGTTTTTTTGCCATCTATTATCGTTGTTACGGCCATGTTTCATCCAAAAAAAGGCATCTCGCACTAAGTCATTGGCCTTGAAATTTGATGTTGAATTTTGTTGCCATCTATTATCGTTGTTACGGCCATGTTACATCCAAAAAAAGGCATCTGTACAAGATGTGCCAAGATAGTGCATATCAATGGCCTTGAAATTTGATGTTGAATTTTGTTGCCATCTATTATCGTTGTTACGGCCATGTTTCATCCAAATGAAGCCATTTTGCACTATTTCAATGGCCTTGATATTTGATGTTGAGTTTGTTGCCATCTATTATCGTTGTTACGGCCATGTTGCATCCAAATGAAGCCATCTTGCACTATTTGAATGGCCTTGAAATTTGATGTTGAATTTTGTTGCCATCTATTATCGTTGTTAACGTACTTAACAACATGCCCGTCATGGGTTCAAGCCCTAAATAGACCGTGCTCCCATACGTAGGACTGACTATCCTGTTATGGTAACAATAAGTCACTGAAAGCCAAGCTCACTTCACTAGTGGGTACTTGGCAGGCCCTTGACCGACAGTGGTTGTTGTGCCAAAGAAAAAAAAATTATCGTTGTTACGGCCATGTTACATCCAAATAAAGGCATCTTGCACTAATTCATTGGCCTTGAAATTTGATGTTGAATTTTGTTGCCATCTATTATCGTTGTTACGGCCATGTTTCATCC
Source organism: Anopheles gambiae (assembly GCF_943734735.2). Lineage (NCBI taxonomy): Eukaryota > Metazoa > Arthropoda > Insecta > Diptera > Culicidae > Anopheles > Anopheles gambiae. The sequence goes on from NW_026902715.1 coordinate 953,635, forward strand.
AAATGAAGCCATTTTGCACTTTTTGAATGTCTTTGAAATTTGATGTTGAGTTTTGTTGCCATCTATTATCGTTGTTACGGCCATGTTTCATCCAAAAAAAGGCATCTCGCACTAAGTCATTGGCCTTGAAATTTGATGTTGAATTTTGTTGCCATCTATTATCGTTGTTACGGCCATGTTACATCCAAAAAAAGGCATCTGTACAAGATGTGCCAAGATAGTGCATATCAATGGCCTTGAAATTTGATGTTGAATTTTGTTGCCATCTATTATCGTTGTTACGGCCATGTTACATCCAAATAAAGCCATTTTGCACTATTTCAATGGCCTTGATATTTGATGTTGAGTTTGTTGCCATCTATTATCGTTGTTACGGCCATGTTGCATCCAAATGAAGCCATCTTGCACTATTTGAATGGCCTTGAAATTTGATGTTGAATTTTGTTGCCATCTATTATCGTTGTTACGGCCATGTTTCATCCAAATGAAACCATCTTGCACTATTTGAATGGCCTTGAAATTTGATGTTGAATTTTGTTCCCATCTATTATCGTTGTTACGGCCATGTTTCATCCAAATAAAGGCATCTTGCACTAATTCAATGGCCTTGAAATTTGATGTTGAATTTTGTTGCCATCTATTATCGTTGTGAACGTACTTAACAACATGCCCGTCATGGGTTCAAGCCCCGAATAGACCGTGCTCCCATACGTAGGACTGACTATCCTGCTATGGTAACAATAAGTCACTGAAAGCCAAGCTCACTTCACTAGTGGGAACTTGGCAGGCCCTTGACCGACAGTGGTTGTTGTGCCAAAGAAAAAAAAATTATCGTTGTTACGGCCATGTTACATCCAAATGAAGCCATCTTGCACTATTTGAATGGCCTTGAGATTTGATGTTGAATTTTGTTGCCATCTATTATCGTTGTTACGGCCATGTTTCATCCAAATGAAGCCATCTTGCACTATTTGAATGGCCTTGAAATTTGATGTTGAATTTTGTTCCCATCTATTATCGTTGTTACGGCCATGTTTTATCCAAATGAAGCCATTTTGCACTATTTGAATGGCATTGAAATTTGATGTTGAGATTGTTGCCATCTATTATCGTTGTTACGGCCATGTTTCATCCAAATGAAGCCATCTTGCACTATTTGAAAGGCCTTGAAATTTGATGTTGAGTTTTGTTGCCATCTATTATCGTTGTTACGGCCATGTTTCATCCAAATGAAACCATCTTGCACTATTTGAATGGCCTTGAAATTTGATGTTGAATTTTGTTGCCATCTATTATCGTTGTTACGGCCATGTTTCATCCAAATAAAGGCATCTTGCACTAATTCAATGGCCTTGAAATTTGATGTTGAATTTTGTTGCCATCTATTATCGTTGTGAACGTACTTAACAACATGCCCGTCATGGGTTCAAGCCCCGAATAGACCGTGCTCCCATACGTAGGACTGACTATCCTGCTATGGTAACAATAAGTCACTGAAAGCCAAGCTCACTTCACTAGTGGGAACTTGGCAGGCCCTTGACCGACAGTGGTTGTTGTGCCAAAGAAAAAAAATTATCGTTGTTACGGCCATGTTACATCCAAATAAAGGCATCTTGCACTAATTCATTGGCCTTGAAATTTGATGTTGAATTTTGTTGCCATCTATTATCGTTGTTACGGCCATGTTACATCCAAAAAAAGGCATCTTGCACTATCAATGGCCTTGAAATTTGATGTTGCATTTTGTTGCCATCTATTATCGTTGTTACGGCCATGTTACATCCAAATGAAGCCATTTTGCACTATTTCAATGGCCTTGATATTTGATGTTGAATTTTGTTGCCATCTATTATCGTTGTTACGGCCATGTTTCATCCAAATAAAGGCATCTTGCACTAATTCAATGGCCTTGAAATTTGATGTTGAATTTTGTTGCCATCTATTATCGTTTTTACGGCCATGTTACATCCAAATAAAGGCATCTTGCACTAATTCATTGGCCTTGAATTTGATGTTGAATTTTGTTGCCATCTATTATCGTTGTTACGGCCATGTTTCATCCAAATGAAGCCATTTTGCACTATTTGAATGTCTTTGAAATTTGATGTTGAGTTTTTTTGCCATCTATTATCGTTGTTACGGCCATGTTTCATCCAAATTAAGCCATCTTGCACTAATTCAATTGCCTTGAAATTTGATGTTGAATTTTGTTGCCATCTATTATCGTTGTGAACGTACTTAACAACATGCCCGTCATGGGTTCAAGCCCCGAATAGACCGTGCTCCCATACGTAGGACTGACTATCCTGCTATGGTAACAATAAGTCACTGAAAGCCAAGCTCACTTCACCAGTGGGAACTTGGCAGGCCCTTGACCGACAGTGGTTGTTGTGCCAAAGAAAAAAAAATTATCGTTGTTACGACCATGTTACATCCAAATAAAGGCATCTTGCACTAATTCATTGGCCTTGAAATTTGATGTTGAATTTTGTTGCCATCTATTATCGTTGTTACGGCCATGTTACATCCAAAAAAAGGCATCTTGCACTATAAATGGCCTTGAAATTTGATGTTGAATTTTGTTGCCATCTATTATCGTTGTTACGGCCATGTTTCATCCAAATGAAACCATCTTGCACGATTTGAATGGCCTTGAAATTTGATGTTGAATTTTGTTGCCATCTATTATCGTTGTTACGGCCATGTTTCATCCAAATAAAGGCATCTTGAACTAATTCAATGGCCTTGAAATTTGATGTTGAATTTTGTTGCCATCTATTATCGTTGTGAACGTACTTAACAACATGCCCGTCATGGGTTCAAGCCCCGAATAGACCGTGCTCCCATACGTAGGACTGACTATCCTGCTATGGTAACAATAAGTCACTGAAAGCCAAGCTCACTTCACTAGTGGGAACTTGGCAGGCCCTTGACCGACAGTGGTTGTTGTGCCAAAGAAAAAAAATTATCGTTGTTACGGCCATGTTACATCCAAATAAAGGCATCTTGCACTAATTCATTGGCCTTGAAATTTGATGTTGAATTTTGTTGCCATCTATTATCGTTGTTACGGCCATGTTACATGCAAAAAAAGGCATCTTGCACTATCAATGACCTTGAAATTTGATGTTGCATTTTGTTGCCATCTATTATCGTTGTTACGGCCATGTTGCATCCAAATGAAGCCATCTTGCACTATTTGAATGACCTTGAAATTTGATGTTGAATTTTGTTGCCATCTATTATCGTTGTTAACGTACTTAACAACATGCCCGTCATGGGTTCAAGCCCCGAATAGACCGTGCTCCCATACGTAGGACTGACTATCCTGCTATGGTAACAATAAGTCACTGAAAGCCAAGCTCACTTCACTAGTGGGTACTTGGCAGGCCCTTGACCGACAGTGGTTGTTGTGCCAAAGAAAAAAAAAATTATTGTTGTTACGGCCATGTTACATCCAAATAAAGGCATCTCGCACTAATTCATTGGCCTTGAAATTTGATGTTGAATTTTGTTGCCATCTATTATCGTTGTTACGGCCATGTTTCATCCAAATGAAGCCATCTTGCACTATTTGAATGGCCTTGAAATTTGATGTTGAATTTTGTTCCCATCTATTATCGTTGTTACGGCCATGTTTTATCCAAATGAAGCCATTTTGCACTATTTGAATGGCATTGAAATTTGATGTTGAGATTGTTGCCATCTATTATCGTTGTTACGGCCATGTTTCATCCAAATGAAGCCATCTTGCACTATTTGAATGGCCTTGAAATTTGATGTTGAATTTTGTTGCCATCTATTATCGTTGTTACGGCCATGTTAGGCAGCGGTCTAATCTTGTTGCGCGCAACATTGTTGCTCGGCAACATATCGCTGAGGTGGTCTATGAATGTTGCTGGCAACATTTCGCTTTGACATTGTTTAGCGTAAAAAAAATTGCCAATTAACAGCTCAGAGTTTATTTTTTATTATTCACTTGTTGAATGAAGTGTTGAAAATTTTGTTTCTACACCAAAAAGTGTTTTATAAATGCTTAAAATCCAAATTTAGCGGATGTCAACAAAACGCACACTGCTGCTGTGTCATTTCATACACCCGATTACCATGGCCAAGGTAAATAGAAAATGTTGCCAGACAAAAAACAATTGGTTTGATTTTGGCCGGCAACAAAGTTGCGCTAGCTGTCAAAATCCATACATTTTGCCAGCAACAATGTTGCGCGCAACAAGATTAGACCATTGCCTTACATGCAAAAAAAGGCATCTTGCACTATCAATGACCTTGAAATTTGATGTTGCATTTTGTTGCCATTTATTATCGTTGTTACGGCCATGTTGCATCCAAATGAAGCCATCTTGCACTATTTGAATGACCTTGAAATTTGATGTTGAATTTTGTTGCCATCTATTATCGTTGTTAACGTACTTAACAACATGCCCGTCATGGGTTCAAGCCCCGAATAGACCGTGCTCCCATACGTAGGACTGACTATCCTGCTATGGTAACAATAAGTCACTGAAAGCCAAGCTCACTTCACTAGTGGGAACTTGGCAGGCCCTTGACCGACAGTGGTTGTTGTGCCAAAGAAAAAAAATTATCGTTGTTACGACCATGTTACATCCAAATAAAGGCATCTTGCACTAATTCATTGGCCTTGAAATTTGATGTTGAATTTTGTTGCCATCTATTATCGTTGTTACGGCCATGTTACATCCAAATAAAGGCATCTTGCACTATCAATGGCCTTGAAATTTGATGTTGAATTTTGTTGCCATCTATTATCGTTGTTACGGCCATGTTTCATCCAAATGAAACCATCTTGCACTATTTCAATGGCCTTGAAATTTGATGTTGAATTTTGTTGCCATCTATTATCGTTGTTACGGCCATGTTTCATCCAAATAAAGGCATCTTGCACTAATTCAATGGCCTTGAAATTTGATGTTGAATTTTGTTGCCATCTATTATCGTTGTGAACGTACTTAACAACATGCCCGTCATGGGTTCAAGCCCCGAATAGACCGTGCTCCCATACGTAGGACTGACTATCCTGCTATGGTAACAATAAGTCACTGAAAGCCAAGCTCACTTCACTAGTGGGAACTTGGCAGGCCCTTGACCGACAGTGGTTGTTGTGCCAAAGAAAAAAAAAATTATCGTTGTTACGGCCATGTTACATCCAAATAAAGGCATCTTGCACTAATTCATTGGCCTTGAAATTTGATGTTGAATTTTGTTGCCATCTATTATCGTTGTTACGGCCATGTTACATCCAAAAAAAGGCATCTTGCACTATCAATGGCCTTGAAATTTGATGTTGAATTTTGTTGCCATCTGTTATCGTTGTTACGGCCATGTTACATCCAAATGAAGCCATTTTGCACTATTTCAATGGCCTTGATATTTGATGTTGAGTTTGTTGCCATCTATTATCGTTGTTAACGTACTTAACAACATGCCCGTCATGGGTTCAAGCCCTAGATAGACCGTGCTCCCATACGTAGGACTGACTATCCTGTTATGGTAACAATAAGTCACTGAAAGCCAAGCTTACTTCACTGGTGGGTACTTGGCAGGCCCTTGACCGACAGTGGTTGTTGTGCCAAAGAAAAAAAAAATTTTCGTTGTTACGGCCATGTTACATCCAAATAAAGGCATCTTGCACTAATTCATTGGCCTTGAAATTTGATGTTGAATTTTGTTGCCATCTATTATCGTTGTTACGGCCATGTTTCATCCAAATGAAGCCATTTTGCACTATTTGAATGGCCTTGAAATTTGATGTTGAGTTTTTTTGTCATCTATTATCGTTGTTACGGCCATGTTTCATCCAAAAAAAGGCATCTCGCACTAATTCATTGGCCTTGAAATTTGATGTTGAATTTTGTTGCCATCTATTATCGTTGTTACGGCCATGTTACATCCAAAAAAGGCATCTTGCACTATCAATGGCCTTGAAATTTGATGTTGAATTTTGTTGCCATCTATTATCGTTGTTACGGCCATGTTTCATCCAAATGAAGCCATCTTGCACTATTTGAAAGGCCTTGAAATTTGATGTTGAGTTTTGTTGCCATCTATTATCGTTGTTACGGCCATGTTTTATCCAAATGAAGCCATTTTGCACTATTTGAATGGCATTGAAATTTGATGTTGAGATTGTTGCCATCTATTATCGTTGTTACGGCCATGTTACATCCAAATAAAGGCATCTTGCACTAATTCAATGGCCTTGAAATTTGATGTTGAATTTTGTTGCCATCTATTATCGTTGTTACGGCCATGTTTCATCCAAATGAAGCCATCTTGCACTATTTGAATGGCCTTGAAATTTGATGTTGAATTTTGTTCCCATCTATTATCGTTGTTACGGCCATGTTTTATCCAAATGAAGCCATTTTGCACTATTTGAATGGCCTTGAAATTTGATGTTGAGATTGTTGCCATCTATTATCGTTGTTACGGCCATGTTTCATCCAAATGAAGCCATCTTGCACTATTTGAAAGGCCTTGAAATTTGATGTTGAGTTTTGTTGCCATCTATTATCGTTGTTACGGCCATGTTTCATCCAAATGAAACCATCTTGCACTATTTGAATGGCCTTGAAATTTGATGTTGAATTTTGTTGCCATCTATTATCGTTGTTACGGCCATGTTTTATCCAAATGAAGCCATTTTGCACTATTTGAATGGCCTTGAAATTTGATGTTGAGATTGTTGCCATCTATTATCGTTGTTACGGCCATGTTTCATCCAAATGAAGCCATCTTGCACTATTTGAAAGGCCTTGAAATTTGATGTTGAGTTTTGTTGCCATCTATTATCGTTGTTACGGCCATGTTTCATCCAAATGAAACCATCTTGCACTATTTGAATGGCCTTGAAATTTGATGTTGAATTTTGTTGCCATCTATTATCGTTGTTACGGCCATGTTTCATCCAAATGAAACCATCTTGCACTATTTGAATGGCCTTGAAATTTGATGTTGAATTTTGTTGCCATCTATTATCGTTGTGAACGTACTTAACAACATGCCCGTCATGGGTTCAAGCCCCGAATAGACCGTGCTCCCATACGTAGGACTGACTATCCTGCTATGGTAACAATAAGTCACTGAAAGCCAAGCTCACTTCACTAGTGGGAACTTGGCAGGCCCTTGACCGACAGTGGTTGTTGTGCCAAAGAAAAAAAAATTATCGTTGTTACGACCATGTTACATCCAAATAAAGGCATCTTGCACTAATTCATTGGCCTCGAAATTTGATGTTGAATTTTGTTGCCATCTATTATCGTTGTTACGGCCATGTTACATCCAAAAAAAGACATCTTGCACTATCAATGGCCTTGAAATTTGATGTTGAATTTTGTTGCCATCTATTATCGTTGTTACGGCCATGTTACATCCAAATGAAGCCATTTTGCACTATTTCAATGGCCTTGATATTTGATGTTGAGTTTGTTGCCATCTATTATCGTTGTTACGGCCATGTTGCATCCAAATGAAGCCATCTTGCACTATTTGAATGGCCTTGAAATTTGATGTTGAATTTTGTTGCCATCTATTATCGTTGTTAACGTACTTAACAACATGCCCGTCATGGGTTCAAGCCCCGAATAGACCGTGCTCCCATACGTAGGACTGACTATCCTGCTATGGTAACAATAAGTCACTGAAAGCCAAGCTCACTTCACTAGTGGGTACTTGGCAGGCCCTTGACCGACAGTGGTTGTTGTGCCAAAGAAAAAAAAAATTATCGTTGTTACGGCCATGTTACATCCAAATAAAGGCATCTCGCACTAATTCATTGGCCTTGAAATTTGATGTTGAATTTTGTTGCCATCTATTATCGTTGTTACGGCTATGTTTCATCCAAATGAAGCCATCTTGCACTATTTGAATGGCCTTGAAATTTGATGTTGAATTTTGTTCCCATCTATTATTGTTGTTACGGCCATGTTTTATCCAAATGAAGCCATTTTGCACTATTTGAATGGCATTGAAATTTGATGTTGAGATTGTTGCCATCTATTATCGTTGTTACGGCCATGTTTCATCCAAATCAAGCCATCTTGCACTATTTGAATGTCCTTGAAATTTGATGTTGAGTTTTGTTGCCATCTATTATCGTTGTTACGGCCATGTTTCATCCAAATGAAGCCATATTGCACTAATTCAATTGCCTTGAAATTTGATGTTGAATTTTGTTCCCATCTATTATCGTTGTTACGGCCATGTTTTATCCAAATGAAACCATCTTGCACTATTTGAATGGCATTGAAATTTGATGTTGAATTTTGTTGCCATCTATTATCGTTGTGAACGTACTTAACAACATGCCCGTCATGGGTTCAAGCCCCGAATAGACCGTGCTCCCATACGTAGGACTGACTATCCTGCTATGGTAACAATAAGTCACTGAAAGCCAAGCTCACTTCACTAGTGGGAACTTGGCAGGCCCTTGACCGACAGTGGTTGTTGTGCCAAAGAAAAAAAAATTATCGTTGTTACGACCATGTTACATCCAAATAAAGGCATCTTGCACTAATTCATTGGCCTTGAAATTTGATGTTGAATTTTGTTGCCATCTATTATCGTTGTTACGGCCATGTTACATCCAAAAAAAGGCATCTTGCACTATCAATGGCCTTGAAATTTGATGTTGAATTTTGTTGCCATCTATTATCGTTGTTACGGCCATGTTTCATCCAAATGAAACCATTTTGCACTATTTGAATGGCCTTGAAATTTGATGTTGAATTTTGTTGCCATCTATTATCGTTGTTAACGTACTTAACAACATGCCCGTCATGGGTTCAAGCCCCGAATAGACCGTGCTCCCATACGTAGGACTGACTATCCTGCTATGGTAACAATAAGTCACTGAAAGCCAAGCTCACTTCACTAGTGGGAACTTGGCAGGCCCTTGACCGACAGTGGTTGTTGTGCCAAAGAAAAAAAAATTATCGTTGTTACGGCCATGTTACATCCAAATAAAGGCATCTTGCACTAATTCATTGGCCTCGAAATTTGATGTTGAATTTTGTTGCCATCTATTATCGTTGTTACGGCCATGTTACATCCAAAAAAAGACATCTTGCACTATCAATGGCCTTGAAATTTGATGTTGAATTTTGTTGCCATCTATTATCGTTGTTACGGCCATGTTACATCCAAATGAAGCCATTTTGCACTATTTCAATGGCCTTGATATTTGATGTTGAGTTTGTTGCCATCTATTATCGTTGTTACGGCCATGTTGCATCCAAATGAAGCCATCTTGCACTATTTGAATGGCCTTGAAATTTGATGTTGAATTTTGTTGCCATCTATTATCGTTGTGAACGTACTTAACAACATGCCCGTCATGGGTTCAAGCCCCGAATAGACCGTGCTCCCATACGTAGGACTGACTATCCTGCTATGGTAACAATAAGTCACTGAAAGCCAAGCTCACTTCACTAGTGGGTACTTGGCAGGCCCTTGACCGACAGTGGTTGTTGTGCCAAAGAAAAAAAAATTATCGTTGTTACGGCCATGTTACATCCAAATAAAGGCATCTCGCACTAATTCATTGGCCTTGAAATTTGATGTTGAATTTTGTTGCCATCTATTATCGTTGTTACGGCTATGTTTCATCCAAATGAAGCCATCTTGCACTATTTGAATGGCCTTGAAATTTGATGTTGAATTTTGTTCCCATCTATTATTGTTGTTACGGCCATGTTTTATCCAAATGAAGCCATTTTGCACTATTTGAATGGCATTGAAATTTGATGTTGAGATTGTTGCCATCTATTATCGTTGTTACGGCCATGTTTCATCCAAATCAAGCCATCTTGCACTATTTGAATGTCCTTGAAATTTGATGTTGAGTTTTGTTGCCATCTATTATCGTTGTTACGGCCATGTTTCATCCAAATGAAGCCATCTTGCACTATTTGAATGGCCTTGAAATTTGATGTTGAATTTTGTTCCCATCTATTATCGTTGTTACGGCCATGTTTTATCCAAATGAAGCCATCTTGCACTATTTGAATAGCATTGAAATTTGATGTTGAATTTTGTTGCCATCTATTATCGTTGTGAACGTACTTAACAACATGCCCGTCATGGGTTCAAGCCCCGAATAGACCGTGCTCCCATACGTAGGACTGACTATCCTGCTATGGTAACAATAAGTCACTGAAAGCCAAGCTCACTTCACTAGTGGGAACTTGGCAGGCCCTTGACCGACAGTGGTTGTTGTGCCAAAGAAAAAAAAATTATCGTTGTTACGACCATGTTACATCCAAATAAAGGCATCTTGCACTAATTCATTGGCCTTGAAATTTGATGTTGAATTTTGTTGCCATCTATTATCGTTGTTACGGCCATGTTACATCCAAAAAAAGGCATCTTGCACTATCAATGGCCTTGAAATTTGATGTTGAATTTTGTTGCCATCTATTATCGTTGTTACGGCCATGTTTCATCCAAATGAAACCATCTTGCACTATTTGAATGGCCTTGAAATTTGATGTTGAATTTTGTTGCCATCTATTATCGTTGTTAACGTACTTAACAACATGCCCGTCATGGGTTCAAGCCCCGAATAGACCGTGCTCCCATACGTAGGACTGACTATCCTGCTATGGTAACAATAAGTCACTGAAAGCCAAGCTCACTTCACTAGTGGGTACTTGGCAGGCCCTTGACCGACAGTGGTTGTTGTGCCAAAGAAAAAAAAATTTATCGTTGTTACGGCCATGTTACATCCAAATAAAGGCATCTCGCACTAATTCATTGGCCTTGAAATTTGATGTTGAATTTTGTTGCCATCTATTATCGTTGTTACGGCCATGTTTCATCCAAATGAAGCCATCTTGCACTATTTGAATGGCCTTGAAATTTGATGTTGAATTTTGTTCCCATCTATTATTGTTGTTACGGCCATGTTTTATCCAAATGAAGCCATTTTGCACTATTTGAATGGCATTGAAATTTGATGTTGAGATTGTTGCCATCTATTATCGTTGTTACGGCCATGTTTCATCCAAATCAAGCCATCTTGCACTATTTGAATGTCCTTGAAATTTGATGTTGAGTTTTGTTGCCATCTATTATCGTTGTTACGGCCATGTTTCATCCAAATGAAGCCATATTGCACTAATTCAATTGCCTTGAAATTTGATGTTGAATTTTGTTCCCATCTATTATCGTTGTTACGGCCATGTTTTATCCAAATGAAACCATCTTGCACTATTTGAATGGCATTGAAATTTGATGTTGAATTTTGTTGCCATCTATTATCGTTGTGAACGTACTTAACAACATGCCCGTCATGGGTTCAAGCCCCGAATAGACCGTGCTCCCATACGTAGGACTGACTATCCTGCTATGGTAACAATAAGTCACTGAAAGCCAAGCTCACTTCACTAGTGGGAACTTGGCAGGCCCTTGACCGACAGTGGTTGTTGTGCCAAAGAAAAAAAAATTATCGTTGTTACGACCATGTTACATCCAAATAAAGGCATCTTGCACTAATTCATTGGCCTTGAAATTTGATGTTGAATTTTGTTGCCATCTATTATCGTTGTTACGGCCATGTTACATCCAAAAAAAGGCATCTTGCACTATCAATGGCCTTGAAATTTGATGTTGAATTTTGTTGCCATCTATTATCGTTGTTACGGCCATGTTTCATCCAAATGAAACCATTTTGCACTATTTGAATGGCCTTGAAATTTGATGTTGAATTTTGTTGCCATCTATTATCGTTGTTAACGTACTTAACAACATGCCCGTCATGGGTTCAAGCCCCGAATAGACCGTGCTCCCATACGTAGGACTGACTATCCTGCTATGGTAACAATAAGTCACTGAAAGCCAAGCTCACTTCACTAGTGGGAACTTGGCAGGCCCTTGACCGACAGTGGTTGTTGTGCCAAAGAAAAAAAAATTATCGTTGTTACGGCCATGTTACATCCAAATAAAGGCATCTTGCACTAATTCATTGGCCTCGAAATTTGATGTTGAATTTTGTTGCCATCTATTATCGTTGTTACGGCCATGTTACATCCAAAAAAAGACATCTTGCACTATCAATGGCCTTGAAATTTGATGTTGAATTTTGTTGCCATCTATTATCGTTGTTACGGCCATGTTACATCCAAATGAAGCCATTTTGCACTATTTCAATGGCCTTGATATTTGATGTTGAGTTTGTTGCCATCTATTATCGTTGTTACGGCCATGTTGCATCCAAATGAAGCCATCTTGCACTATTTGAATGGCCTTGAAATTTGATGTTGAATTTTGTTGCCATCTATTATCGTTGTGAACGTACTTAACAACATGCCCGTCATGGGTTCAAGCCCCGAATAGACCGTGCTCCCATACGTAGGACTGACTATCCTGCTATGGTAACAATAAGTCACTGAAAGCCAAGCTCACTTCACTAGTGGGTACTTGGCAGGCCCTTGACCGACAGTGGTTGTTGTGCCAAAGAAAAAAAAATTATCGTTGTTACGGCCATGTTACATCCAAATAAAGGCATCTCGCACTAATTCATTGGCCTTGAAATTTGATGTTGAATTTTGTTGCCATCTATTATCGTTGTTACGGCTATGTTTCATCCAAATGAAGCCATCTTGCACTATTTGAATGGCCTTGAAATTTGATGTTGAATTTTGTTCCCATCTATTATTGTTGTTACGGCCATGTTTTATCCAAATGAAGCCATTTTGCACTATTTGAATGGCATTGAAATTTGATGTTGAGATTGTTGCCATCTATTATCGTTGTTACGGCCATGTTTCATCCAAATCAAGCCATCTTGCACTATTTGAATGTCCTTGAAATTTGATGTTGAGTTTTGTTGCCATCTATTATCGTTGTTACGGCCATGTTTCATCCAAATGAAGCCATCTTGCACTATTTGAATGGCCTTGAAATTTGATGTTGAATTTTGTTCCCATCTATTATCGTTGTTACGGCCATGTTTTATCCAAATGAAGCCATCTTGCACTATTTGAATAGCATTGAAATTTGATGTTGAATTTTGTTGCCATCTATTATCGTTGTGAACGTACTTAACAACATGCCCGTCATGGGTTCAAGCCCCGAATAGACCGTGCTCCCATACGTAGGACTGACTATCCTGCTATGGTAACAATAAGTCACTGAAAGCCAAGCTCACTTCACTAGTGGGAACTTGGCAGGCCCTTGACCGACAGTGGTTGTTGTGCCAAAGAAAAAAAAATTATCGTTGTTACGACCATGTTACATCCAAATAAAGGCATCTTGCACTAATTCATTGGCCTTGAAATTTGATGTTGAATTTTGTTGCCATCTATTATCGTTGTTACGGCCATGTTACATCCAAAAAAAGGCATCTTGCACTATCAATGGCCTTGAAATTTGATGTTGAATTTTGTTGCCATCTATTATCGTTGTTACGGCCATGTTTCATCCAAATGAAACCATCTTGCACTATTTGAATGGCCTTGAAATTTGATGTTGAATTTTGTTGCCATCTATTATCGTTGTTAACGTACTTAACAACATGCCCGTCATGGGTTCAAGCCCCGAATAGACCGTGCTCCCATACGTAGGACTGACTATCCTGCTATGGTAACAATAAGTCACTGAAAGCCAAGCTCACTTCACTAGTGGGTACTTGGCAGGCCCTTGACCGACAGTGGTTGTTGTGCCAAAGAAAAAAAAATTTATCGTTGTTACGGCCATGTTACATCCAAATAAAGGCATCTCGCACTAATTCATTGGCCTTGAAATTTGATGTTGAATTTTGTTGCCATCTATTATCGTTGTTACGGCCATGTTTCATCCAAATGAAGCCATCTTGCACTATTTGAATGGCCTTGAAATTTGATGTTGAATTTTGTTCCCATCTATTATCGTTGTTACGGCCATGTTTTATCCAAATGAAGCCATTTTGCACTATTTGAATGGCATTGAAATTTGATGTTGAGATTGTTGCCATCTATTATCGTTGTTACGGCCATGTTTCATCCAAATGAAGCCATCTTGCACTATTTGAAAGGCCTTGAAATTTGATGTTGAGTTTTGTTGCCATCTATTATCGTTGTTACGGCCATGTTTCATCCAAATGAAACCATCTTGCACTATTTGAATGGCCTTGAAATTTGATGTTGAATTTTGTTGCCATCTATTATCGTTGTTACGGCCATGTTTCATCCAAATGAAGCCATCTTGCACTATTTGAATGGCCTTGAAATTTGATGTTGAATTTTGTTGCCATCTATTATCGTTGTGAACGTACTTAACAACATGCCCGTCATGGGTTCAAGCCCCGAATAGACCGTGCTCCCATACGTAGGACTGACTATCCTGCTATGGTAACAATAAGTCACTGAAAGCCAAGCTCACTTCACTAGTGGGAACTTGGCAGGCCCTTGACCGACAGTGGTTGTTGTGCCAAAGAAAAAAAAAATATCGTTGTTACGACCATGTTACATCCAAATAAAGGCATCTTGCACTAATTCATTGGCCTTGAAATTTGATGTTGAATTTTGTTGCCATCTATTATCGTTGTTACGGCCATGTTTTATCCAAATGAAGCCATTTTGCACTATTTGAATGGCATTGAAATTTGATGTTGAGATTGTTGCCATCTATTATCGTTGTTACGGCCATGTTTCATCCAAATGAAGCCATCTTGCACTATTTGAAAGGCCTTGAAATTTGATGTTGAGTTTTGTTGCCATCTATTATCGTTGTTACGGCCATGTTTCATCCAAATGAAACCATCTTGCACTATTTGAATGGCCTTGAAATTTGATGTTGAATTTTGTTGCCATCTATTATCGTTGTTACGGCCATGTTTCATCCAAATTAAGCCATCTTGCACTAATTCAATGGCCTTGAAATTTGATGTTGAGATTGTTGCCATCTATTATCGTTGTTACGGCCATGTTTCATCCAAATGAAGCCATCTTGCACTATTTGAAAGGCCTTGAAATTTGATGTTGAGTTTTGTTGCCATCTATTATCGTTGTTACGGCCATGTTTCATCCAAATGAAACCATCTTGCACTATTTGAATGGCCTTGAAATTTGATGTTGAATTTTGTTGCCATCTATTATCGTTGTTACGGCCATGTTTCATCCAAATTAAGCCATCTTGCACTATTTGAATGGCCTTGAAATTTGATGTTGAATTTTGTTCCCATCTATTATCGTTGTTACGGCCATGTTTTATCCAAATGAAGCCATTTTGCACTATTTGAATGGCATTGAAATTTGATGTTGAGATTGTTGCCATCTATTATCGTTGTTACGGCCATGTTTCATCCAAATGAAGCCATCTTGCACTATTTGAAAGGCCTTGAAATTTGATGTTGAGTTTTGTTGCCATCTATTATCGTTGTTACGGCCATGTTTCATCCAAATGAAACCATCTTGCACTATTTGAATGGCCTTGAAATTTGATGTTGAATTTTGTTGCCATCTATTATCGTTGTTACGGCCATGTTTCATCCAAATGAAGCCATCTTGCACTATTTGAATGGCCTTGAAATTTGATGTTGAATTTTGTTGCCATCTATTATCGTTGTGAACGTACTTAACAACATGCCCGTCATGGGTTCAAGCCCCGAATAGACCGTGCTCCCATACGTAGGACTGACTATCCTGCTATGGTAACAATAAGTCACTGAAAGCCAAGCTCACTTCACTAGTGGGAACTTGGCAGGCCCTTGACCGACAGTGGTTGTTGTGCCAAAGAAAAAAAAAATATCGTTGTTACGACCATGTTACATCCAAATAAAGGCATCTTGCACTAATTCATTGGCCTTGAAATTTGATGTTGAATTTTGTTGCCATCTATTATCGTTGTTACGGCCATGTTTTATCCAAATGAAGCCATTTTGCACTATTTGAATGGCATTGAAATTTGATGTTGAGATTGTTGCCATCTATTATCGTTGTTACGGCCATGTTTCATCCAAATGAAGCCATCTTGCACTATTTGAAAGGCCTTGAAATTTGATGTTGAGTTTTGTTGCCATCTATTATCGTTGTTACGGCCATGTTTCATCCAAATGAAACCATCTTGCACTATTTGAATGGCCTTGAAATTTGATGTTGAATTTTGTTGCCATCTATTATCGTTGTTACGGCCATGTTTCATCCAAATTAAGCCATCTTGCACTAATTCAATGGCCTTGAAATTTGATGTTGAGATTGTTGCCATCTATTATCGTTGTTACGGCCATGTTTCATCCAAATGAAGCCATCTTGCACTATTTGAAAGGCCTTGAAATTTGATGTTGAGTTTTGTTGCCATCTATTATCGTTGTTACGGCCATGTTTCATCCAAATGAAACCATCTTGCACTATTTGAATGGCCTTGAAATTTGATGTTGAATTTTGTTGCCATCTATTATCGTTGTTACGGCCATGTTTCATCCAAATTAAGCCATCTTGCACTAATTCAATGGCCTTGAAATTTGATGTTGAGATTGTTGCCATCTATTATCGTTGTTACGGCCATGTTTCATCCAAATGAAGCCATCTTGCACTATTTGAAAGGCCTTGAAATTTGATGTTGAGTTTTGTTGCCATCTATTATCGTTGTTACGGCCATGTTTCATCCAAATGAAACCATCTTGCACTATTTGAATGGCCTTGAAATTTGATGTTGAATTTTGTTCCCATCTATTATCGTTGTTACGGCCATGTTTTATCCAAATGAAGCCATTTTGCACTATTTGAATGGCATTGAAATTTGATGTTGAGATTGTAGCCATCTATTATCGTTGTTACGGCCATGTTTCATCCAAATGAAGCCATCTTGCACTATTTGAAAGGCCTTGAAATTTGATGTTGAGTTTTGTTGCCATCTATTATCGTTGTTACGGCCATGTTTCATCCAAATGAAACCATCTTGCACTATTTGAATGGCCTTGAAATTTGATGTTGAATTTTGTTGCCATCTATTATCGTTGTTACGGCCATGTTTCATCCAAATTAAGCCATCTTGCACTAATTCAATGGCCTTGAAATTTGATGTTGAATTTTGTTGCCATCTATTATCGTTGTGAACGTACTTAACAACATGCCCGTCATGGGTTCAAGCCCCGAATAGACCGTGCTCCCATACGTAGGACTGACTATCCTGCTATGGTAACAATAAGTCACTGAAAGCCAAGCTCACTTCACTAGTGGGAACTTGGCAGGCCCTTGACCGACAGTGGTTGTTGTGCCAAAGAAAAAAAAATTATCGTTGTTACGACCATGTTACATCCAAATAAAGGCATCTTGCACTAATTCATTGGCCTTGAAATTTGATGTTGAATTTTGTTGCCATCTATTATCGTTGTTACGGCCATGTTACATCCAAAAAAAGGCATCTTGCACTATCAATGGCCTTGAAATTTGATGTTGAATTTTGTTGCCATCTATTATCGTTGTTACGGCCATGTTTCATCCAAATGAAGCCATCTTGCACTATTTGAATGGCCTTGAAATTTGATGTTGAATTTTTTTCCCATCTATTATCGTTGTTACGGCCATGTTTTATCCAAATGAAGCCATTTTGCACTATTTGAATGGCATTGAAATTTGATGTTGAGATTGTTGCCATCTATTATCGTTGTTACGGCCATGTTTCATCCAAATGAAGCCATCTTGCACTATTTGAATGGCCTTGAAATTTGATGTTGAATTTTGTTGCCATCTATTATCGTTGTTACGGCCATGTTACATGCAAAAAAAGGCATCTTGCACTATCAATGACCTTGAAATTTGATGTTGCATTTTGTTGCCATCTATTATCGTTGTTACGGCCATGTTGCATCCAAATGAAGCCATCTTGCACTATTTGAATGACCTTGAAATTTGATGTTGAATTTTGTTGCCATCTATTATCGTTGTTAACGTACTTAACAACATGCCCGTCATGGGTTCAAGCCCCGAATAGACCGTGCTCCCATACGTAGGACTGACTATCCTGCTATGGTAACAATAAGTCACTGAAAGCCAAGCTCACTTCACTAGTGGGAACTTGGCAGGCCCTTGACCGACAGTGGTTGTTGTGCCAAAGAAAAAAAATTATCGTTGTTACGACCATGTTACATCCAAATAAAGGCATCTTGCACTAATTCATTGGCCTTGAAATTTGATGTTGAATTTTGTTGCCATCTATTATCGTTGTTACGGCCATGTTACATCCAAATAAAGGCATCTTGCACTATCAATGGCCTTGAAATTTGATGTTGAATTTTGTTGCCATCTATTATCGTTGTTACGGCCATGTTTCATCCAAATGAAACCATCTTGCACTATTTGAATGGCCTTGAAATTTGATGTTGAATTTTGTTGCCATCTATTATCGTTGTTACGGCCATGTTTCATCCAAATAAAGGCATCTTGCACTAATTCAATGGCCTTGAAATTTGATGTTGAATTTTGTTGCCATCTATTATCGTTGTGAACGTACTTAACAACATGCCCGTCATGGGTTCAAGCCCCGAATAGACCGTGCTCCCATACGTAGGACTGACTATCCTGCTATGGTAACAATAAGTCACTGAAAGCCAAGCTCACTTCACTAGTGGGAACTTGGCAGGCCCTTGACCGACAGTGGTTGTTGTGCCAAAGAAAAAAAAATTATCGTTGTTACGGCCATGTTACATCCAAATAAAGGCATCTTGCACTAATTCATTGGCCTTGAAATTTGATGTTGAATTTTGTTGCCATCTATTATCGTTGTTACGGCCATGTTACATCCAAAAAAAGGCATCTTGCACTATCAATGGCCTTGAAATTTGATGTTGCATTTTGTTGCCATCTATTATCGTTGTTACGGCCATGTTACATCCAAATGAAGCCATTTTGCACTATTTCAATGGCCTTGATATTTGATGTTGAGTTTGTTGCCATCTATTATCGTTGTTAACGTACTTAACAACATGCCCGTCATGGGTTCAAGCCCTAAATAGACCGTGCTTCCATACGTAGGACTGACTATCCTGTTATGGTAACAATAAGTCACTGAAAGCCAAGCTCACTTCACTGGTGGGTACTTGGCAGGCCCTTGACCGACAGTGGTTGTTGTGCCAAAGAAAAAAAAATTTTCGTTGTTACGGCCATGTTACATCCAAATAAAGGCATCTTGCACTAATTCATTGGCCTTGAAATTTGATGTTGAATTTTGTTGCCATCTATTATCGTTGTTACGGCCATGTTTCATCCAAATGAAGCCATTTTGCACTATTTGAATGGCATTGAAATTTGATGTTGAGTTTTTTTTTGTCATCTATTATCGTTGTTACGGCCATGTTTCATCCAAAAAAAGGTATCTCGCACTAATTCATTGGCCTTGAAATTTGATGTTGAATTTTGTTGCCATCTATTATCGTTGTTACGGCCATGTTACATCCAAAAAAAGGCATCTTGCACTATCAATGGCCTTGAAATTTGATGTTGAATTTTGTTGCCATCTATTATCGTTGTTACGGCCATGTTTCATCCAAATGAAGCCATCTTGCACTATTTGAAAGGCCTTGAAATTTGATGTTGAGTTTTGTTGCCATCTATTATCGTTGTTACGGCCATGTTTTATCCAAATGAAGCCATCTTGCACTATTTGAATGGCATTGAAATTTGATGTTGAGATTGTTGCCATCTATTATCGTTGTTACGGCCATGTTTCATCCAAATAAAGGCATCTTGCACCAATTCAATGGCCTTGAAATTTGATGTTGAATTTTGTTGCCATCTATTATCGTTGTTACGGCCATGTTTCATCCAAATGAAGCCATCTTGCACTATTTGAATGGCCTTGAAATTTGATGTTGAATTTTGTTCCCATCTATTATCGTTGTTACGGCCATGTTTTATCCAAATGAAGCCATTTTGCACTATTTGAATGGCCTTGAAATTTGATGTTGAGATTGTTGCTATCTATTATCGTTGTTACGGCCATGTTTCATCCAAATGAAGCCATCTTGCACTATTTGAAAGGCCTTGAAATTTGATGTTGAGTTTTGTTGCCATCTATTATCGTTGTTACGGCCATGTTTCATCCAAATGAAACCATCTTGCACTATTTGAATGGCCTTGAAATTTGATGTTGAATTTTGTTCCCATCTATTATCGTTGTTACGGCCATGTTTTATCCAAATGAAGCCATTTGGCACTATTTGAATGGCCTTGAAATTTGATGTTGAGATTGTTGCCATCTATTATCGTTGTTACGGCCATGTTTCATCCAAATTAAGCCATCTTGCACTATTTGAAAGGCCTTGAAATTTGATGTTGAGTTTTGTTGCCATCTATTATCGTTGTTACGGCCATGTTTCATCCAAATGAAACCATCTTGCACTATTTGAATGGCCTTGAAATTTGATGTTGAATTTTGTTGCCATCTATTATCGTTGTTACGGCCATGTTTCATCCAAATGAAACCATCTTGCACTATTTGAATGGCCTTGAAATTTGATGTTGAATTTTGTTGCCATCTATTATCGTTGTTACGGCCATGTTTCATCCAAATAAAGGCATCTTGTACTAATTCAATGGCCTTGAAATTTGATGTTGAATTTTGTTCCCATCTATTATCGTTGTTACGGCCATGTTTTATCCAAATGAAGCCATTTTGCACTATTTGAATGGCCTTGAAATTTGATGTTGAGATTGTTGCCATCTATTATCGTTGTTACGGCCATGTTTCATCCAAATGAAGCCATCTTGCACTATTTGAAAGGCCTTGAAATTTGATGTTGAGTTTTGTTGCCATCTATTATCGTTGTTACGGCCATGTTTCATCCAAATGAAACCATCTTGCACTATTTGAATGGCCTTGAAATTTGATGTTGAATTTTGTTGCCATCTATTATCGTTGTTACGGCCATGTTTCATCCAAATAAAGGCATCTTGCACTAATTCAATGGCCTTGAAATTTGATGTTGAATTTTGTTGACATCTATTATCGTTGTGAACGTACTTAACAACATGCCCGTCATGGGTTCAAGCCCCGAATAGACCGTGCTCCCATACGTAGGACTGACTATCCTGCTATGGTAACAATAAGTCACTGAAAGCCAAGCTCACTTCACTAGTGGGAACTTGGCAGGCCCTTGACCGACAGTGGTTGTTGTGCCAAAGAAAAAAAAATTATCGTTGTTACGGCCATGTTACATCCAAATAAAGGCATCTTGCACTAATTCATTGGCCTCGAAATTTGATGTTGAATTTTGTTGCCATCTATTATCGTTGTTACGGCCATGTTACATCCAAAAAATGACATCTTGCACTATCAATGGCCTTGAAATTTGATGTTGAATTTTGTTGCCATCTATTATCGTTGTTACGGCCATGTTACATCCAAATGAAGCCATTTTGCACTATTTCAATGGCCTTGATATTTGATGTTGAGTTTGTTGCCATCTATTATCGTTGTTACGGCCATGTTGCATCCAAATGAAGCCATCTTGCACTATTTGAATGGCCTTGAAATTTGATGTTGAATTTTGTCGCCATCTATTATCGTTGTTAACGTACTTAACAACATGCCCGTCATGGGTTCAAGCCCCGAATAGACCGTGCTCCCATACGTAGGACTGACTATCCTGCTATGGTAACAATAAGTCACTGAAAGCCAAGCTCACTTCACTAGTGGGTACTTGGCAGGCCCTTGACCGACAGTGGTTGTTGTGCCAAAGAAAAAAAAAATTATCGTTGTTACGGCCATGTTACATCCAAATAAAGGCATCTCGCACTAATTCATTGGCCTTGAAATTTGATGTTGAATTTTGTTGCCATCTATTATCGTTGTTACGGCTATGTTTCATCCAAATGAAGCCATCTTGCACTATTTGAATGGCCTTGAAATTTGATGTTGAATTTTGTTCCCATCTATTATTGTTGTTACGGCCATGTTTTATCCAAATGAAGCCATTTTGCACTATTTGAATGGCATTGAAATTTGATGTTGAGATTGTTGCCATTTATTATCGTTGTTACGGCCATGTTTCATCCAAATCAAGCCATCTTGCACTATTTGAATGTCCTTGAAATTTGATGTTGAGTTTTGTTGCCATCTATTATCGTTGTTACGGCCATGTTTCATCCAAATGAAGCCATATTGCACTATTTGAATGGCCTTGAAATTTGATGTTGAGTTTGTTGCCATCTATTATCGTTGTTACGGCCATGTTTCATCCAAATGAAGCCATCTTGCACTATTTGAATGGCCTTGAAATTTGATGTTGAATTTTGTTGCCATCTATTATCGTTGTGAACGTACTTAACAACATGCCCGTCATGGGTTCAAGCCCCGAATAGACCGTGCTCCCATACGTAGGACTGACTATCCTGCTATGGTAACAATAAGTCACTGAAAGCCAAGCTCACTTCACTAGTGGGAACTTGGCAGGCCCTTGACCGACAGTGGTTGTTGTGCCAAAGAAAAAAAAATTATCGTTGTTACGACCATGTTACATCCAAATAAAGGCATCTTGCACTAATTCATTGGCCTTGAAATTTGATGTTGAATTTTGTTGCCATCTATTATCGTTGTTACGGCCATGTTTCATCCAAAAAAAGGCATCTTGCACTATCAATGGCCTTGAAATTTGATGTTGAATTTTGTTGCCATCTATTATCGTTGTTACGGCCATGTTTCATCCAAATGAAACCATCTTGCACTATTTGAATGGGCTTGAAATTTGATGTTGAATTTTGTTGCCATCTATTATCGTTGTTAACGTACTTAACAACATGCCCGTCATGGGTTCAAGCCCCGAATAGACCGTGCTCCCATACGTAGGACTGACTATCCTGCTATGGTAACAATAAGTCACTGAAAGCCAAGCTCACTTCACTAGTGGGTACTTGGCAGGCCATTGACCGACAGTGGTTGTTGTGCCAAAGAAAAAAAAAAATATCGTTGTTACGGCCATGTTACATCCAAATAAAGGCATCTCGCACTAATTCATTGGCCTTGAAATTTGATGTTGAATTTTGTTGCCATCTATTATCGTTGTTACGGCCATGTTTCATCCAAATGAAGCCATCTTGCACTATTTGAATGGCCTTGAAATTTGATGTTGAATTTTGTTCCCATCTATTATCGTTGTTACGGCCATGTTTTATCCAAATGAAGCCATTTTGCACTATTTGAATGGCATTGAAATTTGATGTTGAGATTGTTGCCATCTATTATCGTTGTTACGGCCATGTTTCATCCAAATGAAGCCATCTTGCACTATTTGAAAGGCCTTGAAATTTGATGTTGAGTTTTGTTGCCATCTATTATCGTTGTTACGGCCATGTTTCATCCAAATGAAACCATCTTGCACTATTTGAATGGCCTTGAAATTTGATGTTGAATTTTGTTGCCATCTATTATCGTTGTTACGGCCATGTTTCATCCAAATTAAGCCATCTTGCACTAATTCAATGGCCTTGAAATTTGATGTTGAATTTTGTTGCCATCTATTATCGTTGTGAACGTACTTAACAACATGCCCGTCATGGGTTCAAGCCCCGAATAGACCGTGCTCCCATACGTAGGACTGACTATCCTGCTATGGTAACAATAAGTCACTGAAAGCCAAGCTCACTTCACTAGTGGGAACTTGGCAGGCCCTTGACCGACAGTGGTTGTTGTGCCAAAGAAAAAAAAAATATCGTTGTTACGACCATGTTACATCCAAATAAAGGCATCTTGCACTAATTCATTGGCCTTGAAATTTGATGTTGAATTTTGTTGCCATCTATTATCGTTGTTACGGCCATGTTACATCCAAAAAAAGGCATCTTGCACTATCAATGGCCTTGATATTTGATGTTGAGTTTGTTGCCATCTATTATCGTTGTTACGGCCATGTTGCATCCAAATGAAGCCATCTTGCACTATTTGAATGGCCTTGAAATTTGATGTTGAATTTTGTTGCCATCTATTATCGTTGTTAACGTACTTAACAACATGCCCGTCATGGGTTCAAGCCCCGAATAGACCGTGCTCCCATACGTAGGACTGACTATCCTGCTATGGTAACAATAAGTCACTGAAAGCCAAGCTCACTTCACTAGTGGGTACTTGGCAGGCCCTTGACCGACAGTGGTTGTTGTGCCAAAGAAAAAAAAATTTATCGTTGTTACGGCCATGTTACATCCAAATAAAGGCATCTCGCACTAATTCATTGGCCTTGAAATTTGATGTTGAATTTTGTTGCCATCTATTATCGTTGTTACGGCCATGTTTCATCCAAATGAAGCCATCTTGCACTATTTGAATGGCCTTGAAATTTGATGTTGAATTTTGTTCCCATCTATTATCGTTGTTACGGCCATGTTTTATCCAAATGAAGCCATTTTGCACTATTTGAATGGCATTGAAATTTGATGTTGAGATTGTTGCCATCTATTATCGTTGTTACGGCCATGTTTCATCCAAATGAAGCCATCTTGCACTATTTGAAAGGCCTTGAAATTTGATGTTGAGTTTTGTTGCCATCTATTATCGTTGTTACGGCCATGTTTCATCCAAATGAAACCATCTTGCACTATTTGAATGGCCTTGAAATTTGATGTTGAATTTTGTTGCCATCTATTATCGTTGTTACGGCCATGTTTCATCCAAATTAAGCCATCTTGCACTAATTCAATGGCCTTGAAATTTGATGTTGAATTTTGTTGCCATCTATTATCGTTGTGAACGTACTTAACAACATGCCCGTCATGGGTTCAAGCCCCGAATAGACCGTGCTCCCATACGTAGGACTGACTATCCTGCTATGGTAACAATAAGTCACTGAAAGCCAAGCTCACTTCACTAGTGGGAACTTGGCAGGCCCTTGACCGACAGTGGTTGTTGTGCCAAAGAAAAAAAAATTATCGTTGTTACGGCCATGTTACATCCAAATAAAGGCATCTTGCACTAATTCATTGGCCTTGAAATTTGATGTTGAATTTTGTTGCCATCTATTATCGTTGTTACGGCCATGTTACATCCAAAAAAAGGCATCTTGCACTATCAATGGCCTTGAAATTTGATGTTGCATTTTGTTGCCATCTATTATCGTTGTTACGGCCATGTTACATCCAAATGAAGCCATCTTGCACTAATTCAATGGCCTTGAAATTTGATGTTGAATTTTGTTGACATCTATTATCGTTGTGAACGTACTTAACAACATGCCCGTCATGGGTTCAAGCCCCGAATAGACCGTGCTCCCATACGTAGGACTGACTATCCTGCTATGGTAACAATAAGTCACTGAAAGCCAAGCTCACTTCACTAGTGGGAACTTGGCAGGCCCTTGACCGACAGTGGTTGTTGTGCCAAAGAAAAAAAATTATCGTTGTTACGGCCATGTTACATCCAAATAAAGGCATCTTGCACTAATTCATTGGCCTTGAAATTTGATGTTGAATTTTGTTGCCATCTATTATCGTTGTTACGGCCATGTTACATCCAAAAAAAGGCATCTTGCACTATCAATGGCCTTGAAATTTGATGTTGCATTTTGTTGCCATCTATTATCGTTGTTACGGCCATGTTACATCCAAATAAAGGCATCTCGCACTAATTCATTGGCCTTGAAATTTGATGTTGAATTTTGTTGCCATCTATTATCGTTGTTACGGCCATGTTTCATCCAAATGAAGCCATCTTGCACTATTTGAATGGCCTTGAAATTTGATGTTGAATTTTGTTCCCATCTATTATCGTTGTAACGGCCATGTTTTATCCAAATGAAGCCATTTTGCACTATTTGAATGGCATTGAAATTTGATGTTGAGATTGTTGCCATCTATTATCGTTGTTACGGCCATGTTTCATCCAAATGAAGCCATCTTGCACTATTTGAAAGGCCTTGAAATTTGATGTTGAGTTTTGTTGCCATCTATTATCGTTGTTACGGCCATGTTTCATCCAAATGAAACCATCTTGCACTATTTGAATGGCCTTGAAATTTGATGTTGAATTTTGTTGCCATCTATTATCGTTGTTACGGCCATGTTTCATCCAAATTAAGCCATCTTGCACTAATTCAATGGCCTTGAAATTTGATGTTGAATTTTGTTGCCATCTATTATCGTTGTGAACGTACTTAACAACATGCCCGTCATGGGTTCAAGCCCCGAATAGACCGTGCTCCCATACGTAGGACTGACTATCCTGCTATGGTAACAATAAGTCACTGAAAGCCAAGCTCACTTCACTAGTGGGAACTTGGCAGGCCCTTGACCGACAGTGGTTGTTGTGCCAAAGAAAAAAAAATTATCGTTGTTACGACCATGTTACATCCAAATAAAGGCATCTTGCACTAATTCATTGGCCTTGAAATTTGATGTTGAATTTTGTTGCCATCTATTATCGTTGTTACGGCCATGTTACATCCAAAAAAAGGCATCTTGCACTATCAATGGCCTTGAAATTTGATGTTGAATTTTGTTGCCATCTATTATCGTTGTTACGGCCATGTTTCATCCAAATGAAACCATCTTGCACTATTTGAATGGCCTTGAAATTTGATGTTGAATTTTGTTGCCATCTATTATCGTTGTTACGGCCATGTTTCATCCAAATAAAGGCATCTTGCACTAATTCAATGGCCTTGAAATTTGATGTTGAATTTTGTTGCCATCTATTATCGTTGTGAACGTACTTAACAACATGCCCGTCATGGGTTCAAGCCCCGAATAGACCGTGCTCCCATACGTAGGACTGACTATCCTGCTATGGTAACAATAAGTCACTGAAAGCCAAGCTCACTTCACTAGTGGGTACTTGGCAGGCCCTTGACCGACAGTGGTTGTTGTGCCAAAGAAAAAAAAAATTATCGTTGTTACGGCCATGTTACATCCAAATAAAGGCATCTTGCACTAATTCATTGGCCTTGAAATTTGATGTTGAATTTTGTTGCCATCTATTATCGTTGTTACGGCCATGTTACATCCAAAAAAAGGCATCTTGCACTATCAATGGCCTTGAAATTTGATGTTGCATTTTGTTGCCATCTATTATCGTTGTTACGGCCATGTTTCATCCAAATGAAGCCATTTTGCACTATTTCAATGGCCTTGATATTTGATGTTGAATTTTGTTGCCATCTATTATCGTTGTTAACGTACTTAACAACATGCCCGTCATGGGTTCAAGCCCTAAATAGACCGTGCTCCCATACGTAGGACTGACTATCCTGTTATGGTAACAATAAGTCACTGAAAGCCAAGCTCACTTCACTAGTGGGTACTTGGCAGGCCCTTGACCGACAGTGGTTGTTGTGCCGAAGAAAAAAAAAATATCGTTGTTACGGCCATGTTACATCCAAATAAAGGCATCTTGCACTAATTCATTGGCCTTGAAATTTGATGTTGAATTTTGTTGCCATCTATTATCGTTGTTACGGCCATGTTTCATCCAAATGAAACCATATTGCACTATTTGAATGGCCTTGAAATTTGATGTTGAGATTGTTGCCATCTATTATCGTTGTTACGGCCATGTTTCATCCAAATGAAGCCATCTTGCACTATTTGAATGGCCTTGAAATTTGATGTTGAATTTTGTTGCCATCTATTATCGTTGTTACGGCCATGTTTCATCCAAATGAAGCCATCTTGCACTAATTCAATTGCCTTGAAATTTGATGTTGAATTTTGTTGCCATCTATTATCGTTGTTACGGCCATGTTTCATCCAAATGAAGCCATCTTGCACTATTTGAATGGCCTTGAAATTTGATGTTGAATTTTGTTGCCATCTATTATCGTTGTTACGGCCATGTTTTATCCAAATGAAGCCATTTTGCACTATTTCAATGACCTTGAAATTTGATGTTGAGTTTGTTGCCATCTATTATCGTTGTTACGGCCATGTTTCATCCAAATGAAGCCATCTTGCACTATTTGAATGGCCTTGAAATTTGATGTTGAATTTTGTTGCCATCTATTATCGTTGTTACGGCTATGTTTCATCCAAATGAAGCCATCTTGCACTATTTGAATGGCCTTGAAATTTGATGTTGAATTTTGTTGCCATCTATTATCGTTGTTACGACCATGTTTCATCCAAATGAAGCCATATTGCACTAATTCAATGGCCTTGAAATGTGATGTTGAGTTTTTTTGCCATCTATTATCGTTGTTACGGCCATGTTTCATCCAAATGAAGCCATCTTGCACTATTTGAATGGCCTTGAAATTTGATGTTGAATTTTGTTGCCATCTATTATCGTTGTTAACGTACTTAACAACATGCCCGTCATGGGTTAAAGCCCCAAATAGACCGTGCTCCCATACGTAGGACTGACTATCCTGTTATGGTAACAATAAGTCACTGAAAGCCAAGCTCACTTCACTAGTGGGTACTTGGCAGGCCCTTGACCGACAGTGGTTGTTGTGCCAAAGAAAAAAAAAATATCGTTGTTACGGCCATGTTACATCCAAATGAAGCCATCTTGCACTAATTCATTGGCCTTGAAATTTGATGTTGAATTTTGTTGCCATCTATTATCGTTGTTACGGCCATGTTTCATCCAAATGAAGCCATTTCGCACTATTTGAATGGCCTTGAAATTTGATGTTGAGTTTTTTTGCCATCTATTATCGTTGTTACGGCCATGTTTCATCCAAATGAAGCCATCTTGCACTATTTGAATGGGCTTGAAATTTGATGTTGAATTTTGTTGCCATCTATTATCGTTGTTACGGCCATGTTTCATCCAAATGAAGCCATATTGCACTTTTTGAATGGACTTGAAATTTGATGTTGAGTTGTTTTGCCATCTATTATTGTTGTTGCGGCCATGTTTCATCCAAATGAAGCCATCTTGCACTATTTCAATGTGCTTGAAATTTGATGTTGAGTTTTTTTGCCATCTATTATCGTTGTTACGGCCATGTTTCATCCAAATGAAGCCATCTTGCACTATTTGAATGGCCTTGAAATTTGATGTTGAATTTTGTTGCCATCTATTATCGTTGTTGTGGCCATGTTTCATCCAAATGAAGCCATATTGCACTATTTGAATGGCCTTGAAATTTGTTATTGAGTTTTTTTGCCATCTATTATCGTTGTTACGGCCATGTTTCTTCCAAATGAAGCCATCTTGTACTATTTGAATGGCCTTGAAATTTGATGTTGAATTTTGTTGCCATCTGTTATCATTGTTACGGCCATGTTTCATCCAAATTAAGCCATCTTGCACTATTTGAATGGCCTTGAAATTTGATGTTGAAATTTGTTGCCATCTATTATCGTTGTTACGGCCATGTTTCATCCAAATGAAGCCATCTTGCACTATTTGAATGGCCTTGAAATTTGATGTTGAATTTTGTTGCCATCTATTATCGTTGTTACGGCCATGTTTCATCCAAAAAAAGGCATCTTGCACTAATTCATTGGCCTTGAAATTTGATGTTGAATTTTGTTGCCATCTATTATCGTTGTTACGGTCATGTTTCATCCAAATGAAGCCATCTTGCACTATTTGAATGGCCTTGAAATTTGATGTTGAGTTTTTTTACCATCTATTATCGTTGTTACGGCCATGTTTCATCCAAATGAAGCCATCTTGCACTATTTGAATGGCCTTGAAATTTGATGTTGAATTTTGTTGCCATCTATTATCGTTGTTACGGCCATGTTTCATCCAAATGAAGCCATCTTGCACTATTTGAATGGCCTTGAAATTTGATGTTGAATTTTGTTGCCATCTATTATCGTTGTTACGGCCATGTTTCATCCAAATGAAGCCATCTTGCACTATTTGAATGGCCTTGAAATTTGATGTTGAATTTTGTTGCCATCTATTATCGTTGTTAACGTACTTAACAACATGCCCGTCATGGGTTCAAGCCCCGAATAGACCGTGCTCCCATACGTAGGACTGACTATCCTGCTATGGTAACAATAAGTCACTGAAAGCCAAGCTCACTTCACTAGAGGGTACTTGGCAGACCCTTGACCGACAGTGGTTGTTGTGCCAAAGAAAAAAAAAATATCGTTGTTACGGCCATGTTACATCCAAATAAAGGCATCTTGCACTAATGCATTGGCCTTGAAATTTGATGTTGATTTTTGTTGCCATCTATTATCGTTGTTACGGCCATGTTTCATCCAAATGAAGCCATCTTGCACTATTTGAATGGCCTTGAAATTTGATGTTGAATTTTGTTGCCATCTATTATCGTTGTTAACGTACTTAACAACATGCCCGTCATGGGTTCAAGCCCCAAATAGACCGTGCTCCCATACGTAGGACTGACTATCCTGTTATGGTAACAATAAGTCACTGAAAGCCAAGCTCACTTCACTAGTGGGTACTTGGCAGGCCCTTGACCGACAGTGGTTGTTGTGCCGAAGAAAAAAAAAATATCGTTGTTACGGCCATGTTACATCCAAATAAAGGCATCTTGCACTAATTCATTGGTCTTGAAATTTGATGTTGAATTTTGTTGCCATCTATTATCGTTGTTACGGCCATGTTTCATCCAAATGAAGCCATATTGCACTATTTGAATGGCCTTGAAATTTGATGTTGAGATTGTTGCCATCTATTATCGTTGTTACGGCCATGTTTCATCCAAATGAAGCCATCTTGCACTATTTGAATGGCCTTGAAATTTGATGTTGAATTTTGTTGCCATCTATTATCGTTGTTACGGCCATGTTTCATCCAAATGAAGCCATCTTGCACTAATTCAATTGCCTTGAAATTTGATGTTGAATTTTGTTGCCATCTATTATCGTTGTTACGGCCATGTTTCATCCAAATGAAGCCATCTTGCACTATTTGAATGGCCTTGAAATTTGATGTTGAGTTTTTTGGCCATCTTTTATCGTTGTTACGGCCATGTTTCATCCAAATGAAGCCATCTTGTACTATTTGAATGGCCTTGAAATTTGATGTTGAATTTTGTTGCCATCTATTATCGTTGTTACGGCCATGTTTCATCCAAATGAAGCCATATTGCACTATTTGAATGGCCTTGAAATTTGATGTTGAGTTTTGTTGCCATCTATTATCGTTGTTACGGCCATGTTTCATCCAAATGAAGCCATATTGCACTATTTGAATGGCCTTGAAATTTGATGTTGAATTTTGTTGCCATCTATTATCGTTGTTACGGCCATGTTTCATCCAAATGAAGCCATCTTGCACTATTTGAATGGCCTTGAAATTTGATGTTGAATTTTGTTGCCATCTATTATCGTTGTTACGGCCATGTTTCATCCAAATGAAGCCATCTTGCACTAATTCAATTGCCTTGAAATTTGATGTTGAATTTTGTTGCCATCTATTATCGTTGTTACGGCCATGTTTCATCCAAATGAAGCCATCTTGCACTATTTGAAAGGCCTTGCAGTTTGATGTTGAATTTTGTTGCCATCTATTATCGTTGTTACGGCCATGTTTCATCCAAATGAAGCCATCTTGTACTAATTCAATGGCCTTGAAATTTGATGTTGAATTTTGTTGCCATCTATTATCGTTGTTACGGCCATGTTTCATCTAAATGAAGCCATCTTGCACTATTTGAATGGCCTTGAAAGTTGATGGTGAATTTTGTTGCCATCTATTATCGTTGTTACGGCCATGTTTCATCCAAATGAAGCCATCTTGCACTATTTGAATGGCCTTGAAATTTGATGTTGAATTTTGTTGCCATCTATTATCGTTGTTACGGCCATGTTTCATCCAAATGAAGCCATCTTGCACTAATTCAATTGCCTTGAAATTTGATGTTGAATTTTGTTGCCATCTATTATCGTTGTTACGGCCATGTTTCATCCAAATGAAGCCATCTTGCACTATTTGAATGGCCTTGAAATTTGATGTTGAGTTTTTTGGCCATCTTTTATCGTTGTTACGGCCATGTTTCATCCAAATGAAGCCATCTTGCACTATTTGAATGGCCTTGAAATTTGATGTTGAATTTTGTTGCCATCTATTATCGTTGTTACGGCCATGTTTCATCTAAATGAAGCCATCTTGCACTATTTGAATGGCCTTGAAATTTGATGTTGAATTTTGTTGCCATCTATTATCGTTGTTACGGCCATGTTTCATCCAAATGAAGCCATATTGCACTATTTGAATGGCCTTGAAATTTGATGTTGAGTTTTGTTGCCATCTATTATCGTTGTTACGGCCATGTTTCATCCAAATGAAGCCATATTGCACTATTTGAATGGCCTTGAAATTTGATGTTGAATTTTGTTGCCATCTATTATCGTTGTTAACGTACTTCACAACATGCCCGTCATGGTTTAAAGCCCCAAATAGACCGTGCTCCCATACGTAGGACTGACTATCCTGTTATGGGAACAATAAGTCACTGAAAGCCAAGCTCACTTCACTAGTGGGTACTTGGCAGGCCCTTGACCGACAGTGGTTGTTGTGCCAAAGAAAAAAAAATTATCGTTGTTACGGCCATGTTTTATCCAAATGAAGCCATTTTGTACTATTTCAATGGCCTTGAAATTTGATGTTGAGTTTGTTGCCATTTATTGTCGCTGTTACGGCCATGTTTCATCCAAATGAAGCCATCTTGTACTAATTCAATTGCCTTGAAATTTGATGTTGAATTTTGTTGCCATCTATTATCGTTGTTACGGCCATGTTTCATCCAAATGAAGCCATCTTGCACTATTTGAATGGCCTTGCAATTTGATGTTGAATTTTGTTGCCATCTATTATCGTTGTTACGGCCATGTTTCATCCAAATGAAGCCATAAAGCACTATTTGAATGTTCTTGAAATTTGATGTTGAGTTTTTTTGCCATCTATTATCGTTGTTACGGTCATGTTTCATCCAAATAAAGGCATCTTTCACTATTTCAATGGCCATGAAATTTGATGTTGAATTTTGTTGCCATCTATTATCGTTGTTACGGCCTTGTTTCATCCAAATGAAGCCATTTTGCACTATTTGAATGGCCTTGAAATTTGATGTTGAGTTTGTTGCCATCTATTATCGTTGTTACGGCCATGTTTCATCCAAATGAAGCCATCTTGCACTATTTGAATGGCCTTGAAATTTGATGTTGAGTTTTTTTGCCATCTATTATCGTTGTTACGGCCATGTTTCATCCAAATGAAGCCATATTGCACTATTTGAATGGCCTTGAAATTTGATATTGAGTTTTGTTGCCATCTATTATCGTTGTTACGGCCATGTTTCATCCAAATGAAGCCATCTTGCACTAATTCAATAGTCTTGAAATTTGATGTTGAATTTTGTTGCCATCTATTATCGTTGTTACGGCCATGTTTCATCCCAATGAAGACATCTTGCACTATTTGAATGTCCTTGAAATTTGATGTTTAATTTTGTTGCCATCTATTATCGTTGTTACGGCCATGTTTTATC
This sequence comes from Anopheles gambiae, assembly GCF_943734735.2. NCBI lineage: Eukaryota > Metazoa > Arthropoda > Insecta > Diptera > Culicidae > Anopheles > Anopheles gambiae. Next base: position 986,993 of record NW_026902715.1, read on the forward strand.
CAAATGAAGCCATCTGGCACTATTTCAATGGCCTTGAAATTTGATGTTGAATTTTGTTGCCATCTATTATCGTTGTTACGGCTATGTTTCATCCAAATAAAGGCATCTTGCACTATTTGAATGGCCTTGAAATTTGATGTTGAATTTTGTTGCCATCTATTATCGTTGTTACGGCCATGTTTTATCCAAATGAAGCCATTTTGCACTATTTGAATGGCCTTGAAATTTGATGTTGAGTTTGTTGCCATCTATTATCGTTGTTACGGCCATGTTTCATCCAAATGAAGCCATATTGCACTATTTGAATGGCCTTGAAATTTGATGTTGAATTTTGTTGCCATCTATTATCGTTGTTACGGCCATGTTTCATCCAAATGAAGCCATCTTGCACTAATTCAATTGCCTTGAAATTTGATGTTGAATTTTGTTGCCATCTATTATCGTTGTTACGGCCATGTTTCATCCAAATGAAGCCATCTTGCACTATTTGAATGGCCTTGCAATTTGATGTTGAATTTTGTTGCCATCTATTATCGTTGTTATGGCCATGTTTCATCCAAATGAAGCCATCTTGTACTAATTCAATGGCCTTGAAATTTGATGTTGAATTTTGTTGCCATCTATTATCGTTGTTACGGCCATGTTTCATCTAAATGAAGTCATCTTGCACTATTTGAATGGCCTTGAAACTTGATGTTGAATTTTGTTGCCATCTATTATCGTTGTTACGGCCATGTTTCATCCAAATGAAGCCATCTTGCACTATTTGAATGGCCTTGAAATTTGATGTTGAATTTTGTTGCCATCTATTATCGTTGTTACGGCCATGTTTCATCCAAATGAAGCCATCTTGCACTAATTCAATTGCCTTGAAATTTGATGTTGAATTTTGTTGCCATCTATTATCGTTGTTACGGCCATGTTTCATCCAAATGAAGCCATCTTGCACTATTTGAATGGCCTTGAAATTTGATGTTGAGTTTTTTGGCCATCTTTTATCGTTGTTACGGCCATGTTTCATCCAAATGAAGCCATAAAGCACTGTTTGAATGTTCTTGAAATTTGATGTTGAGTTTTTTTTGCCATCTATTATCGTTGTTACGGCCATGTTTCATCCAAATGAAGCCATCTTGCACTAATTCAATAGTCTTGAAATTTGATGTTGAATTTTGTTGCCATCTATTATCGTTGTTACGGCCATGTTTGATCCAAATGAAGCCATCTTGCACTATTTGAATGGCCTTGCAATTTGATGTTGAATTTTGTTGCCATCTATTATCGTTGTTACGGCCATGTTTCATCCAAATGAAGCCATCTTGTACTAATTCAATGGCCTTGAAATTTGATGTTGAATTTTGTTGCCATCTATTATCGTTGTTACGGCCATGTTTCATCTAAATGAAGCCATCTTGCACTATTTGAATGGCCTTGAAACTTGATGTTGAATTTTGTTGCCATCTATTATCGTTGTTACGGCCATGTTTCATCCAAATGAAGCCATATTGCACTATTTGAATGGCCTTGAAAATTGATGTTGAGTTTTTTTGCCATCTATTATCGTTGTTACGGCCATGTTTCATCCAAATGAAGCCATCTTGCACTATTTGAAAGGCCTTGAAATTTGATGTTGAGATTGTTGCCATCTATTATCGTTGTTACGGCCATGTTTCATCCAAATGAAGCCATCTTGCACTATTTGAAAGGCCTTGAAATTTGATGTTGAGTTTTGTTGCCATCTATTATCGTTGTTACGGCCATGTTTTATCCAAATGAAGCCATTTTGCACTATTTGAATGGCATTGAAATTTGATGTTGAATTTTGTTGCCATCTATTATCGTTGTTACGGCCATGTTTCATCCAAATGAAGCCATCTTGCACTATTTGAATGGCCTTGAAATTTGATGTTGAGTTTTGTTGCCATCTATTATCGTTGTTACGGCCATGTTTCATCCAAATGAAACCATCTTGCACTATTTGAATGGCCTTGAAATTTGATGTTGAATTTTGTTGCCATCTATTATCGTTGTGAACGTACTTAACAACATGCCCGTCATGGGTTCAAGCCCCGAATAGACCGTGCTCCCATACGTAGGACTGACTATCCTGCTATGGTAACAATAAGTCACTGAAAGCCAAGCTCACTTCACTAGTGGGTACTTGGCAGGCCCTTGACCGACAGTGGTTGTTGTGCCAAAGAAAAAAAAAATTATCGTTGTTACGGCCATGTTACATCCAAATAAAGGCATCTCGCACTAATTCATTGGCCTTGAAATTTGATGTTGAATTTTGTTGCCATCTATTATCGTTGTTACGGCCATGTTTCATCCAAATGAAGCCATCTTGCACTATTTGAATGGCCTTGAAATTTGATGTTGAATTTTGTTCCCATCTATTATCGTTGTTACGGCCATGTTTTATCCAAATGAAGCCATTTTGCACTATTTGAATGGCATTGAAATTTGATGTTGAGATTGTTGCCATCTATTATCGTTGTTACGGCCATGTTTCATCCAAATGAAGCCATCTTGCACTATTTGAAAGGCCTTGAAATTTGATGTTGAGTTTTGTTGCCATCTATTATCGTTGTTACGGCCATGTTTCATCCAAATGAAACCATCTTGCACTATTTGAATGGCCTTGAAATTTGATGTTGAATTTTGTTGCCATCTATTATCGTTGTTACGGCCATGTTTCATCCAAATTAAGCCATCTTGCACTAATTCAATGGCCTTGAAATTTGATGTTGAATTTTGTTGCCATCTATTATCGTTGTGAACGTACTTAACAACATGCCCGTCATGGGTTCAAGCCCCGAATAGACCGTGCTCCCATACGTAGGACTGACTATCCTGCTATGGTAACAATAAGTCACTGAAAGCCAAGCTCACTTCACTAGTGAGAACTTGGCAGGCCCTTGACCGACAGTGGTTGTTGTGCCAAAGAAAAAAAAATTATCGTTGTTACGACCATGTTACATCCAAATAAAGGCATCTCGCACTAATTCATTGGCCTTGAAATTTGATGTTGAATTTTGTTGCCATCTATTATCGTTGTTACGGCCATGTTACATCCAAATGAAGCCATTTTGCACTATTTCAATGGCCTTGATATTTGATGTTGAGTTTGTTGCCATCTATTATCGTTGTTACGGCCATGTTGCATCCAAATGAAGCCATCTTGCACTATTTGAATGGCCTTGAAATTTGATGTTGAATTTTGTTGCCATCTATTATCGTTGTTTACGTACTTAACAACATGCCCGTCATGGGTTCAAGCCCCGAATAGACCGTGCTCCCATACGTAGGACTGACTATCCTGCTATGGTAACAATAAGTCACTGAAAGCCAAGCTCACTTCACTAGTGGGTACTTGGCAGGCCCTTGACCGACAGTGGTTGTTGTGCCAAAGAAAAAAAAATTTATCGTTGTTACGGCCATGTTACATCCAAATGAAGCCATCTTGCACTATTTGAATGGCCTTGAAATTTGATGTTGAATTTTGTTCCCATCTATTATCGTTGTTACGGCCATGTTTTATCCAAATGAAGCCATTTTGCACTATTTGAATGGCATTGAAATTTGATGTTGAGATTGTTGCCATCTATTATCGATGTTACGGCCATGTTTCATCCAAATGAAACCATCTTGCACTATTTGAATGGCCTTGAAATTTGATGTTGAATTTTGTTGCCATCTATTATCGTTGTTACGGCCATGTTTCATCCAAATTAAGCCATCTTGCACTAATTCAATGGCCTTGAAATTTGATGTTGAATTTTGTTGCCATCTATTATCGTTGTGAACGTACTTAACAACATGCCCGTCATGGGTTCAAGCCCCGAATAGACCGTGCTCCCATACGTAGGACTGACTATCCTGCTATGGTAACAATAAGTCACTGAAAGCCAAGCTCACTTCACTAGTGGGAACTTGGCAGGCCCTTGACCGACAGTGGTTGTTGTGCCAAAGAAAAAAAAATTATCGTTGTTACGACCATGTTACATCCAAATAAAGGCATCTTGCACTAATTCATTGGCCTTGAAATTTGATGTTGAATTTTGTTGCCATCTATTATCGTTGTTACGGCCATGTTACATCCAAAAAAAGGCATCATGCACTATCAATGGCCTTGAAATTTGATGTTGAATTTTGTTGCCATCTATTATCGTTGTTACGGCCATGTTTCATCCAAATGAAACCATCTTGCACTATTTGAATGGCCTTGAAATTTGATGTTGAATTTTGTTGCCATCTATTATCGTTGTTACGGCCATGTTTCATCCAAATAAAGGCATCTTGAACTAATTCAATGGCCTTGAAATTTGATGTTGAATTTTGTTGCCATCTATTATCGTTGTGAACGTACTTAACAACATGCCCGTCATGGGTTCAAGCCCCGAATAGACCGTGCTCCCATACGTAGGACTGACTATCCTGTTATGGTAACAATAAGTCACTGAAAGCCAAGCTCACTTCACTAGTGGGAACTTGGCAGGCCCTTGACCGACAGTGGTTGTTGTGCCAAAGAAAAAAAAATTATCGTTGTTACGGCCATGTTACATCCAAATAAAGGCATCTTGCACTAATTCATTGGCCTTGAAATTTGATGTTGAATTTTGTTGCCATCTATTATCGTTGTTACGGCCATGTTACATCCAAAAAAAGGCATCTTGCACTATCAATGACCTTGAAATTTGATGTTGCATTTTGTTGCCATCTATTATCGTTGTTACGGCCATGTTGCATCCAAATGAAGCCATCTTGCACTATTTGAATGACCTTGAAATTTGATGTTGAATTTTGTTGCCATCTATTATCGTTGTTAACGTACTTAACAACATGCCCGTCATGGGTTCAAGCCCCGAATAGACCGTGCTCCCATACGTAGGACTGACTATCCTGCTATGGTAACAATAAGTCACTGAAAGCCAAGCTCACTTCACTAGTGGGTACTTGGCAGGCCCTTGACCGACAGTGGTTGTTGTGCCAAAGAAAAAAAAAAATTATCGTTGTTACGGCCATGTTACATCCAAATAAAGGCATCTCGCACTAATTCATTGCCCTTGAAATTTGATGTTGAATTTTGTTGCCATCTATTATCGTTGTTACGGCCATGTTTCATCCAAATGAAGCCATCTTGCACTATTTGAATGGCCTTGAAATTTGATGTTGAATTTTGTTCCCATCTATTATCGTTGTTACGGCCATGTTTTATCCAAATGAAGCCATTTTGCACTATTTGTATGGCATTGAAATTTGATGTTGAGATTGTTGCCATCTATTATCGTTGTTACGGCCATGTTTCATCCAAATGAAGCCATCTTGCACTATTTGAATGGCCTTGAAATTTGATGTTGAGTTTTGTTGCCATCTATTATCGTTGTTACGGCCATGTTTCATCCAAATGAAACCATCTTGCACTATTTGAATGGCCTTGAAATTTGATGTTGAATTTTGTTGCCATCTATTATCGTTGTTACGGCCATGTTTCATCCAAATTAAGCCATCTTGCACTAATTCAATGGCCTTGAAATTTGATGTTGAATTTTGTTGCCATCTATTATCGTTGTGAACGTACTTAACAACATGCCCGTCATGGGTTCAAGCCCCGAATAGACCGTGCTCCCATACGTAGGACTGACTATCCTGCTATGGTAACAATAAGTCACTGAAAGCCAAGCTCACTTCACTAGTGGGTACTTGGCAGGCCCTTGACCGACAGTAGTTGTTGTGCCAAAGAAAAAAAAATTATCGTTGTTACGGCCATGTTACATCCAAAAACAGGCATCTTGCACTATCAATGGCCTTGAAATTTGATGTTGAATTTTGTTGCCATCTATTATCGTTGTTACGGCCATGTTTCATCCAAATGAAACCATCTTGCACTATTTGAATGGCCTTGAAATTTGATGTTGAATTTTGTTGCCATCTATTATCGTTGTTACGGTCATGTTTCATCCAAATTAAGCCATCTTGCACTAATTCAATGGCCTTGAAATTTGATGTTGAATTTTGTTGCCATCTATTATCGTTGTGAACGTACTTAACAACATGCCCGTCATGGGTTCAAGCCCCGAATAGACCGTGCTCCCATACGTAGGACTGACTATCCTGCTATGGTAACAATAAGTCACTGAAAGCCAAGCTCACTTCACTAGTGGGTACTTGGCAGGCCCTTGACCGACAGTGGTTGTTGTGCCAAAGAAAAAAAAATTATCGTTGTTACGGCCATGTTACATCCAAAAACAGGCATCTTGCACTATCAATGGCCTTGAAATTTGATGTTGAATTTTGTTGCCATCTATTATCGTTGTTACGGCCATGTTTCATCCAAATGAAACCATCTTGCACTATTTGAATGGCCTTGAAATTTGATGTTGAGTTTTTTTGCCATCTATTATCGTTGTTACGGCCATGTTTCATCCAAATAAAGGCATCTTGCACTAATTCAATGGCCTTGAAATTTGATGTTGAATTTTGTTGCCATCTATTATCGTTGTTAACGTACTTAACAACATGCCCGTCATGGGTTCAAGCCCCGAATAGACCGTGCTCCCATACGTAGGACTGACTATCCTGCTATGGTAACAATAAGTCACTGAAAGCCAAGCTCACTTCACTAGTGGGAACTTGGCAGGCCCTTGACCGACAGTGGTTGTTGTGCCAAAGAAAAAAAAATTATCGTTGTTACGGCCATGTTACATCCAAATAAAGGCATCTTGCACTAATTCATTGGCCTTGAAATTTGATGTTGAATTTTGTTGCCATCTATTATCGTTGTTACGGCCATGTTACATCCAAAAAAAGGCATCTTGCACTATCAATGGCCTTGAAATTTGATGTTGCATTTTGTTGCCATCTATTATCGTTGTTACGGCCATGTTACATCCAAATTAAGCCATCTTGCACTAATTCAATGGCCTTGAAATTTGATGTTGAATTTTGTTGACATCTATTATCGTTGTGAACGTACTTAACAACATGCCCGTCATGGGTTCAAGCCCCGAATAGACCGTGCTCCCATACGTAGGACTGACTATCCTGCTATGGTAACAATAAGTCACTGAAAGCCAAGCTCACTTCACTAGTGGGAACTTGGCAGGCCCTTGACCGACAGTGGTTGTTGTGCCAAAGAAAAAAAAATTATCGTTGTTACGGCCATGTTACATCCAAAAAAAGACATCTTGCACTATCAATGGCCTTGAAATTTGATGTTGAATTTTGTTGTCATCTATTATCGTTGTTACGGCCATGTTACATCCAAATGAAGCCATTTTGCACTATTTCAATGGCCTTGATATTTGATGTTGAGTTTGTTGCCATCTATTATCGTTGTTTTGGCCATGTTTCATCCAAATGAAACCATCTTGCACTATTTGAATGGCCTTGAAATTTGATGTTGAATTTTGTTGCCATCTATTATCGTTGTTACGGCCATGTTTCATCCAAATAAAGGCATCTTGCACTAATTCAATGGCCTTGAAATTTGATGTTGAATTTTGTTGACATCTATTATCGTTGTGAACGTACTTAACAACATGCCCGTCATGGGTTCAAGCCCCGAATAGACCGTGCTCCCATACGTAGGACTGACTATCCTGCTATGGTAACAATAAGTCACTGAAAGCCAAGCTCACTTCACTAGTGGGTACTTGGCAGGCCCTTGACCGACAGTGGTTGTTGTGCCAAAGAAAAAAAAAATTATCGTTGTTACGGCCATGTTACATCCAAATAAAGGCATCTCGCACTAATTCATTGGCCTTGAAATTTGATGTTGAATTTTGTTGCCATCTATTATCGTTGTTACGGCTATGTTTCATCCAAATGAAGCCATCTTGCACTATTTGAATGGCCTTGAAATTTGATGTTGAATTTTGTTCCCATCTATTATCGTTGTTACGGCCATGTTTTATCCAAATGAAGCCATTTTGCACTATTTGAATGGCATTGAAATTTGATGTTGAGTTTGTTGCCATCTATTATCGTTGTTACGGCCATGTTTCATCCAAATCAAGCCATCTTGCACTATTTGAATGTCCTTGAAATTTGATGTTGAGTTTTGTTGCCATCTATTATCGTTGTTACGGCCATGTTTCATCCAAATGAAGCCATATTGCACTATTTGAATGGCCTTGAAATTTGATGTTGAATTTTGTTGCCATCTATTATCGTTGTTACGGCCATGTTTTATCCAAATGAAGCCATCTTGCACTATTTGAATGGCATTGAAATTTGATGTTGAGATTGTTGCCATCTATTATCGTTGTTACGGCCATGTTTCATCCAAATGAAGCCATCTTGCACTATTTGAAAGGCCTTGAAATTTGATGTTGAGTTTTGTTGCCATCTATTATTGTTGTTACGGCCATGTTTCATCCAAATGAAACCATCTTGCACTATTTGAATGGCCTTGAAATTTGATGTTGAATTTTGTTGCCATCTATTATCGTTGTTACGGCCATGTTTCATCCAAATAAAGGCATCTTGCACTAATTCAATGGCCTTGAAATTTGATGTTGAATTTTGTTGCCATCTATTATCGTTGTGAACGTTCTTAACAACATGCCCGTCATGGGTTCAAGCCCCGAATAGACCGTGCTCCCATACGTAGGACTGACTATCCTGCTATGGTAACAATAAGTCACTGAAAGCCAAGCTCACTTCACTAGTGGGAACTTGGCAGGCCCTTGACCGACAGTGGTTGTTGTGCCAAAGAAAAAAAAATTATCGTTGTTACGGCCATGTTACATCCAAATGAAGCCATCTTGCACTATTTGAATGGCCTTGAAATTTGATGTTGAGTTTGTTGCCATCTATTATCGTTGTTACGGCCATGTTTCATCCACATGAAGCCATCTTGCACTATTTGAATGGCGTTGAAATTTGATGTTGAATTTTGTTGCCATCTATTATCGTTGTTACGGCCATGTTTCATCCAAATGAAGCCATATTGCACTATTTGAATGGACTTGAAATTTGATGTTGAGTTTTTTTGCCATCTATTATCGTTGTTACGGCCATGTTTCATCCAAATGAAGCCATCTTGCACTATTTGAATGGCCTTGAAATTTGATGTTGAATTTTGTTGCCATCTATTATCGTTGTTACGGCTATGTTTCATCCAAATGAAGCCATCTTGCACTATTTGAATGGCCTTGAAATTTGATGTTGAATTTTGTTGCCATCTATTATCGTTGTTACGACCATGTTTCATCCAAATGAAGCCATCTTGCACTATTTCAATGGCCTTGAAATGTGATGTTGAGTTTTTTTGCCATCTATTATCGTTGTTACGCCATGTTTCATCCAAATGAAGCCATCTTGCACTATTTGAATGGCCTTGAAATTTGATGTTGAATTTTGTTGCCATCTATTATCGTTGTTACGGCCATGTTTCATCCAAATGAAGCCATATTGCACTATTTGAATGGCCTTGAAATTTGATGTTGAGTTTTTTTGCCATCTATTATCGTTGTTACGGCCATGTTTCATCCAAATGAAGCCATCTTGCACTATTTGAATGGCCTTGAAATTTGATGTTGAATTTTGTTGCCATCTATTATCGTTGTTACGGCCATGTTTCATCCAAATGAAGCCATCTTGCACTATTTGAATGGCCTTGAAATTTGATGTTGAATTTTGTTGCCATCTATTATCGTTGTTACGGCCATGTTTCATCCAAATGAAGCCATCTTGCACTATTTGAATGGCCTTGAAATTTGATGTTGAATTTTGTTGCCATCTATTATCGTTGTTACGGCTATGTTTCATCCAAATGAAGCCATCTTGCACTATTTGAATGGCCTTGAAATTTGATGTTGAATTTTGTTGCCATCTATTATTGTTGTTGCAGCCATGTTTCATCCAAATGAAGCCATCTTGCACTATTTCAATGTGCTTGAAATTTGATGTTAAGTTTTTTTGCCATCTATTATCGTTGTTACGGCCATGTTTCATCCAAATGAAGCCATCTTGCACTATTTGAATGGCCTTGAAATTTGATGTTGAGTTTTGTTGCCATCTATTATCGTTGTTACGGCCATGTTTCATCCAAATGAAGCCATATTGCACTATTTGAATGGCCTTGAAATTTGATGTTGAATTTTGTTGCCATCTATTATCGTTGTTACGGCCATGTTTCATCCAAATGAAGCCATCTTGCACTATTTGAATGGCCTTGAAATTTGATGTTGAATTTTGTTGCCATCTATTATCGTTGTTACGGCCATGTTTCATCCAAATGAAGCCATCTTGCACTATTTGAATGGGCTTGAAATTTGATGTTGAATTTTGTTGCCATCTATTATCGTTGTGAACGTACTTAACAACATGCCCGTCATGGGTTCAAGCCCCGAATAGACGGTGCTCCCATACGTAGGACTGACTATCCTGCTATGGTAACAATAAGTCACTGAAAGTCAAGCTCACTTCACTAGTGGGTACTTGGCAGGCCCTTGACCGACAGTGGTTGTTGTGCCAAAGAAAAAAAAATTATCGTTGTTACGGCCATGTTACATCCAAATAAAGGCATCTTGCACTAATTCATTGGCCTTGAAATTTGATGTTGAATTTTGTTGCCATCTATTATCGTTGTTACGGCCATGTTTCATCCAAATGAAGCCATTTCGCACTATTTGAATGTCCTTGAAATTTGATGTTGAGTTTTTTTGCCATCTATTATCGTTGTTACGGCCATGTTTCATCCAAATGAAGCCATCTTGTACTAATTCAATGGCCTTGAAATTTGATGTTGAGATTGTTGCCATCTATTATCGTTGTTACGGCCATGTTTCATCCAAATGAAGCCATCTTGCACTATTTGAATGGACTTGAAATTTGATGTTGAGTTGTTTTGCCATCTATTATTGTTGTTGCAGCCATGTTTCATCCAAATGAAGCCATCTTGCACTATTTCAATGTGCTTGAAATTTGATGTTAAGTTTTTTTGCCATCTATTATCGTTGTTACGGCCATGTTTCATCCAAATGAAACCATATTGCACTATTTGAATGGCCTTGAAATTTGATGTTGAGATTGTTGCCATCTATTATCGTTGTTACGGCCATGTTTCATCCAAATGAAGCCATCTTGCACTATTTGAATGGCCTTGAAATTTGATGTTGGATTTTGTTGCCATCTATTATCGTTGTTACGGCCATGTTTCATCCAAATGAAGCCATCTTGCACTAATTCAATTGCCTTGAAATTTGATGTTGAATTTTGTTGCCATCTATTATCGTTGTTACGGCCATGTTTCATCCAAATGAAGCCATCTTGCACTATTTGAATGGCCTTGAAATTTGATGTTGAATTTTGTTGCCATCTATTATCGTTGTTACGGCCATGTTTCATCCAAATGAAGCCATCTTGCACTAATTCAATTGCCTTGAAATTTGATGTTGAATTTTGTTGCCATCTATTATCGTTGTTACGGCCATGTTTCATCCAAATGAAGCCATCTTGCACTATTTGAATGGCCTTGAAATTTGATGTTGAGTTTTTTGGCCATCTTTTATCGTTGTTACGGCCATGTTTCATCCAAATGAAGCCATCTTGTACTATTTGAATGGCCTTGAAATTTGATGTTGAATTTTGTTGCCATCTATTATCGTTGTTACGGCCATGTTTCATCCAAATAAAGGCATCTTGCACTAATTCAATGGCCTTGAAATTTGATGTTGAATTTTGTTGCCATCTATTATCGTTGTTACGGCCATGTTTCATCCAAATGAAGCCATCTTGCACTATTTCAAAGGCCTTGAAATTCGATGTTGAGTTTTTTTTGCCATCTATTATCGTTGTTACGGCCATGTTTTATCCAAATGAAGGCGTATTGCACTATTTGAATGGCATTGAAATTTGATGTTGAGATTGTTGCCATCTATTATCGTTGTTACGGCCATGTTTCATCCAAATGAAGCCATATTGCACTTTTTGAATTGCCTTGAAATTTGATGTTGAATTTTGTTGCCATCTATTATCGTTGTTACGGCCATGTTTCATCCAAATGAAGCCATATTGCACTATTTGAATGGCCTTGAAATTTGATGTTGAGTTTTTTGCCATCTATTATCGTTGTTACGGCCATGTTTCATCCAAATGAAGCCATCTTGTACTATTTGAATGGCCTTGAAATTTGATGTTGAATTTTGTTGCCATCTATTATCGTTCGTTTCATCTTGCACTATTTGAATGGCCTTGAAATTTGATGTTGAATTTTGTTGCCATCTATTATCGTTGTTACGGCCATGTTTCATCCAAATGAAGCCATCTTGCACTATTTGAATGGCCTTGAAATTTGATGTTGAATTTTGTTGCCATCTATTATCGTTGTTACGGCCATGTTTCATCCAAATAAAGGCATCTTGCACTAATTCAATGGCCTTGAAATTTGATGTTGAATTTTGTTGCCATCTATTATCGTTGTTACGGCCATGTTTCATCCAAATGAAGCCATCTTGCACTATTTCAAAGGCCTTGAAATTCGATGTTGAGTTTTTTTTGCCATCTATTATCGTTGTTACGGCCATGTTTTATCCAAATGAAGGCGTATTGCACTATTTGAATGGCATTGAAATTTGATGTTGAGATTGTTGCCATCTATTATCGTTGTTACGGCCATGTTTCATCCAAATGAAGCCATATTGCACTTTTTGAATTGCCTTGAAATTTGATGTTGAATTTTGTTGCCATCTATTATCGTTGTTACGGCCATGTTTCATCCAAATGAAGCCATCTTGTACTATTTGAATGGCCTTGAAATTTGATGTTGAATTTTGTTGCCATCTATTATCGTTGTTAACGTACTTAACAACATGCCCGTCATGGGTTCAAGCCCCAAATAGACCGTGCTCCCATACGTAGGACTGACTATCCTGTTATGGTAACAATAAGTCACTGAAAGCCAAGCTCACTTCACTAGTGGGTACTTGGCAGGCCCTTGACCGACAGTGGTTGTTGTGCCGAAGAAAAAAAAAATATCGTTGTTACGGCCATGTTTCATCCAAATGAAGGCGTATTGCACTATTTGAATGGCATTGAAATTTGATGTTGAATTTTGTTGCCATCTATTATCGTTGTTACGGCCATGTTTCATCCAAATGAAGCCATCTTGCACTATTTGAATTGCCTTGAAATTTGATGTTGAATTTTGTTGCCATCTATTATCGTTGTTACGGCCATGTTTCATCCAAATGAAGCCATCTTGCACTATTTGAATGGCCTTGAAATTTGATGTTGAATTTTGTTGCCATCTATTATCGTTGTTACGGCCATGTTTCATCCAAATGAAGCCATCTTGCACTAATTCAATTGCCTTGAAATTTGATGTTGAATTTTGTTGCCATCTATTATCGTTGTTACGGCCATGTTTCATCCAAATGAAGCCATCTTGCACTATTTGAATGGCCTTGAAATTTGATGTTGAGTTTTTTGGCCATCTTTTATCGTTGTTACGGCCATGTTTCATCCAAATGAAGCCATCTTGTACTATTTGAATGGCCTTGAAATTTGATGTTGAATTTTGTTGCCATCTATTATCGTTGTTACGGCCATGTTTCATCCAAATGAAGCCATCTTGCACTATTTGAATGGCCTTGAAATTTGATGTTGAGTTTTGTTGCCATCTATTATCGTTGTTACGGCCATGTTTCATCCAAATGAAGCCATATTGCACTATTTGAATGGCCTTGAAATTTGATGTTGAATTTTGTTGCCATCTATTATCGTTGTTACGGCAATGTTTCATCCAAATGAAGCCATCTTGCACTAATTCAATTGCCTTGAAATTTGATGTTGAATTTTGTTGCCATCTATTATCGTTGTTACGGCCATGTTTCATCCAAATGAAGCCATCTTGCACTATTTGAATGGCCTTGAAATTTGATGTTGAATTTTGTTGCCATCTATTATCGTTGTTACGGCCATGTTTCATCCAAATGAAGCCATCTTGTACTAATTCAATGGCCTTGAAATTTGATGTTGAATTTTGTTGCCATCTATTATCGTTGTAACGGCCATGTTTCATCTAAATGAAGCCATCTTGCACTATTTGAATGGCCTTGAAACTTGATGTTGAATTTTGTTGCCAACTATTATCGTTGTTACGGCCATGTTTCATCCAAATGAAGCCATCTTGCACTATTTGAATGGCCTTGAAATTTGATGTTGAATTTTGTTGCCATCTATTATCGTTGTTACGGCCATGTTTCATCCAAATGAAGCCATCTTGCACTAATTCAATTGCCTTGAAATTTGATGTTGAGTTTTTTGGCCATCTTTTATCGTTGTTACGGCCATGTTTCATCCAAATGAAGCCATCTTGCACTATTTGAATGGCCTTGAAATTTGATGTTGAGTTTTGTTGCCATCTATTATCGTTGTTACGGCCATGTTTCATCCAAATAAAGGCATCTTGAACTAATTCAATGGCCTTGAAATTTGATGTTGATTTTTGTTGCCATCTATTATCGTTGTTACGGCCATGTTTCATCCAAATGAAGCCATCTTGTACTATTTGAATGGCCTTGAAATTTGATGTTGAATTTTGTTGCCATCTATTATCGTTGTTAACGTACTTAACAACATGCCCGTCATGGGTTCAAGCCCCAAATAGACCGTGCTCCCATACGTAGGACTGACTATCCTGTTATGGTAACAATAAGTCACTGAAAGCCAAGCTCACTTCACTAGTGGGTACTTGGCAGGCCCTTGACCGACAGTGGTTGTTGTGCCGAAGAAAAAAAAAATATCGTTGTTACGGCCATGTTTCATCCAAATGAAGGCGTATTGCACTATTTGAATGGCATTGAAATTTGATGTTGAATTTTGTTGCCATCTATTATCGTTGTTACGGCCATGTTTCATCCAAATGAAGCCATCTTGCACTATTTGAATTGCCTTGAAATTTGATGTTGAATTTTGTTGCCATCTATTATCGTTGTTACGGCCATGTTTCATCCAAATGAAGCCATCTTGCACTATTTGAATGGCCTTGAAATTTGATGTTGAATTTTGTTGCCATCTATTATCGTTGTTACGGCCATGTTTCATCCAAATGAAGCCATCTTGCACTAATTCAATTGCCTTGAAATTTGATGTTGAATTTTGTTGCCATCTATTATCGTTGTTACGGCCATGTTTCATCCAAATGAAGCCATCTTGCACTATTTGAATGGCCTTGAAATTTGATGTTGAGTTTTTTGGCCATCTTTTATCGTTGTTACGGCCATGTTTCATCCAAATGAAGCCATCTTGTACTATTTGAATGGCCTTGAAATTTGATGTTGAATTTTGTTGCCATCTATTATCGTTGTTACGGCCATGTTTCATCCAAATGAAGCCATCTTGCACTATTTGAATGGCCTTGAAACTTGATGTTGAATTTTGTTGCCAACTATTATCGTTGTTACGGCCATGTTTCATCCAAATGAAGCCATCTTGCACTATTTGAATGGCCTTGAAATTTGATGTTGAATTTTGTTGCCATCTATTATCGTTGTTACGGCCATGTTTCATCCAAATGAAGCCATCTTGCACTAATTCAATTGCCTTGAAATTTGATGTTGAATTTTGTTGCCATCTATTATCGTTGTTACGGCCATGTTTCATCCAAATGAAGCCATCTTGCACTATTTGAATGGCCTTGAAATTTGATGTTGAGTTTTTTGGCCATCTTTTATCGTTGTTACGGCCATGTTTCATCCAAATGAAGCCATCTTGCACTATTTGAATGGCCTTGAAATTTGATGTTGAATTTTGTTGCCATCTATTATCGTTGTTACGGCCATGTTTCATCCAAATGAAGCCATCTTGCACTATTGAATGGCCTTGAAATTTGATGTTGAATTTTGTTGCCATCTATTATCGTTGTTACGGCCATGTTTCATCCAAATGAAGCCATATTGCACTATTTGAATGGCCTTGAAATTTGATGTTGAGTTTTGTTGCCATCTATTATCGTTGTTACGGCCATGTTTCATCCAAATGAAGCCATATTGCACTATTTGAATGGCCTTGAAATTTGATGTTGAATTTTGTTGCCATCTATTATCGTTGTTAACGTACTTCACAACATGCCCGTCATGGGTTAAAGCCCCAAATAGACAGTGCTCCCATACGTAGGACTGACTATCCTGTTATGGGAACAATAAGTCACTGAAAGCCAAGCTCACTTCACTAGTGGGTACTTGGCAGGCCCTTGACCGACAGTGGTTGTTGTGCCAAAGAAAAAAAAAATATCGTTGTTACGGCCATGTTTTATCCAAATGAAGCCATTTTGTACTATTTCAATGGCCTTGAAATTTGATGTTGAGTTTGTTGCCATTTATTGTCGCTGTTACGGCCATGTTTCATCCAAATGAAGCCATCTTGCACTATTTGAATGGCCTTGCAATTTGATGTTGAATTTTGTTGCCATCTATTATCGTTGTTACGGCCATGTTTCATCCAAATGAAGCCATAAAGCACTATTTGAATGTTCTTGAAATTTGATGTTGAGTTTTTTTGCCATCTATTATCGTTGTTACGGTCATGTTTCATCCAAATAAAGGCATCTTTCACTATTTCAATGGCCATGAAATTTGATGTTGAGTTTTGTTGGAATCTATTATCGTTGTTACGGCCATGTTTCATCCAATTAAAGCCATCTTGCACTATTTGAATGGCCTTGAAATTTGATGTTGAGTTTGTTGCCATCTATTATCGTTGTTACGGCCATGTTTCATCCAAATAAAGCCATCTTGCACTAATTCAATAGTCTTGAAATTTGATGTTGAATTTTGTTGCCATCTATTATCGTTGTTACGGCCATGTTTCATCCCAATGAAGACATCTTGCACTATTTGAATGTCCTTGAAATTTGATGTTTAATTTTGTTGCCATCTATTATCGTTGTTACGGCCATGTTTTATCCAAATGAAGCCATCTGGCACTATTTCAATGGCCTTGAAATTTGATGTTGAGTTTGTTGCCATCTATTATCGTTGTTACGGCCATGTTTCATCCAAATGAAGCCATATTGCACTATTCGAATGGCCTTGAAATTTGATGTTGAATTTTGTTGCCATCTATTATCGTTGTTACGGCCATGTTTCATCCAAATGAAGCCATCTTGCACTATTTGAATGGCCTTGAAATTTGATGTTGAATTTTGTTGCCATCTATTATCGTTGTTACGGCCATGTTTCATCCAAATGAAGCCATCTTGCACTAATTCAATTGCCTTGAAATTTGATGTTGAATTTTGTTGCCATCTATTATCGTTATTACGGCCATGTATCATCCAAATGAAGCCATCTTGCACTATTTGAATGGCCTTGCAATTTGATGTTGAATTTTGTTGCCATCTATTATCGTTGTTACGGCCATGTTTCATCCAAATGAAGCCATCTTGTACTAATTCAATGGCCTTGAAATTTGATGTTGAATTTTGTTGCCATCTATTATCGTTGTTACGGCCATGTTTCATCTAAATGAAGCCATCTTGCACTAATTCAATAGTCTTGAAATTTGATGTTGAATTTTGTTGCCATCTATTATCGTTGTTACGGCCATATTTCATCCAAATGAAGCCATCTTGCACTATTTGAATGGCCTTGCAATTTGATGTTGAATTTTGTTGCCATCTATTATCGTTGTTACGGCCATGTTTCATCCAAATGAAGCCATCTTGTACTAATTCAATGGCCTTGAAATTTGATGTTGAATTTTGTTGCCATCTATTATCGTTGTTACGGCCATGTTTCATCCAAATGAAGCCATCTTGCACTATTTGAATGGCCTTGAAATTTGATGTTGAGTTTTTTGGCCATCTTTTATCGTTGTTACGGCCATGTTTCATCCAAATGAAGCCATAAAGCACTGTTTGAATGTTCTTGAAATTTGATGTTGAGTTTTTTTTTGCCATCTATTATCGTTGTTACGGCCATGTTTCATCCAAATGAAGCCATCTTGCACTAATTCAATAGTCTTGAAATTTGATGTTGAATTTTGTTGCCATCTATTATCGTTGTTACGGCCATATTTCATCCAAATGAAGCCATCTTGCACTATTTGAATGGCCTTGCAATTTGATGTTGAATTTTGTTGCCATCTATTATCGTTGTTACGGCCATGTTTCATCCAAATGAAGCCATCTTGTACTAATTCAATGGCCTTGAAATTTGATGTTGAATTTTGTTGCCATCTATTATCGTTGTTACGGCCATGTTTCATCTAAATGAAGCCATCTTGCACTATTTGAATGGCCTTGAAACTTGATGTTGAATTTTGTTGCCATCTATTATCGTTGTTACGGCCATGTTTCATCCAAATGAAGCCATATTGCACTATTTGAATGGCCTTGAAAATTGATGTTGAGTTTTTTTGCCATCTATTATCGTTGTTACGGCCATGTTTCATCCAAATGAAGCCATCTTGCACTATTTGAATGGCCTTGAAATTTGATGTTGAATTTTGTTGCCATCTATTATCGTTGTTACGGCCATGTTTCATCCAAATGAAGCCATCTTGCACTATTTGAATGGCCTTGAAATTTGATGTTGAATTTTGTTGCCATCTATTATCGTTGTTACGGCCATGTTTCATCCAAATGAATCCATATTGCACTATTTGAATGGACTTGAAATTTGATGTTGAGTTTTTTTGCCATCTATTATCGTTGTTACGGCCATGTTTCATCCAAATGAAGCCATCTTGCACTAATTCAATAGTCTTGAAATTTGATGTTGAATTTTGTTGCCATCTATTATCGTTGTTACGGCCATGTTTCATCCAAATGAAGCCATCTTGCACTATTTGAATGGCCTTGAAATTTGATGTTGAGTTTTTTGGCCATCTTTTATCGTTGTTACGGCCATGTTTCATCCAAATGAAGCCATAAAGCACTATTTGAATGTTCTTGAAATTTGATGTTGAGTTTTGTTGCCATCTATTATCGTTGTTACGGTCATGTTTCATCCAAATAAAGGCATCTTTCACTATTTCAATGTCCATGAAATTTGATGTTGAATTTTGTTGCCATCTATTATCGTTGTTACGGCCTTGTTTCATCCAAATGAAGCCATTTTGCACTATTTGAATGGCCTTGAAATTTGATGTTGAGTTTGTTGCCATCTATTATCGTTGTTACGGCCATGTTTCATCCAAATGAAGCCATCTTGCACTAATTCAATAGTCTTGAAATTTGATGTTGAATTTTGTTGCCATCTATTATCGTTGTTACGGCCATGTTTCATCCCAATGAAGACATCTTGCACTATTTGAATGTCCTTGAAATTTGATGTTTAATTTTGTTGCCATCTATTATCGTTGTTACGGCCATGTTTTATCCAAATGAAGCCATCTGGCACTATTTCAATGGCCTTGAAATTTGATGTTGAATTTTGTTGCCATCTATTATCGTTGTTACGGCTATGTTTCATCCAAATAAAGGCATCTTGCACTTTTTGAATGGCCTTGAAATTTGATGTTGAATTTTGTTGCCATCTATTATCGTTGTTACGGCCATGTTTTATCCAAATGAAGCCATTTTGCACTATTTGAATGGCCTTGAAATTTGATGTT